>NC_138769.1:483999238-484636738 GCF_965119305.1 Pelophylax lessonae
ACTTGCTCAAGGACCATTCCAAAGCCTATGGAAATGGGAATTAGGGTGGCTGTACAGGTTGATAGCTAAAAAGTGTTTGCAAGAGTCAGCAAATAAAAATAAATTCAGCACTTGGAATAGCAGAAGTGAAACATAGTGCCCAATCATTGGTGTTCCTGGGAGGAATAGTGCCCCATCATTGGTGTTCCCGGGAGGAATAGTGCCCCATCATTGGTGTTCCCGTTAGGAATAGTGCCCCATCATTGGTGTCAGTGGGAGTTATAGTGCCCCCTTATTGGTGTTCCCGGGAGGAATAGTGCCCCATCATTAGTGTTCCCGGGAGGAATAGTGCCCCGTCACTGGTTTTCCCTGGAGGAATAGTGCCCCATCATTGGAGTTCCTGGGGCAATTGTCCACCAATTTGAGGAATAGTGCCCCATCATTGGTGTTCCCAGGATGAATAGTGCCCCATCATTGGTGTTCCCGTGGGAATAATGCCCCATCCTTCGTATCAATGAGAGGAATAGAGCCCCATCTTAGGTTTTCCCAGGAGGATTAGTGCCCCATCATTGGTTTTCCTGGGGGAATAATGCCCCATCATTGGTATCAATGGGAGGAATAGAGCCCCATCTTTAGTTTTCCCGGGAGGATTAATGGCCCATCATTGGTGTTCCCGGGGGAATAGTGCCCCGTCATTAGTGTTTCCTGGGAGTAATAGTGCCCCGTCATTGGTGTTCCCGGGAGGAATAGTGCCCCATCATTGGTGTTCCCGGGAGGAATAGTGCCCTGTCATTGGTGTTCCCGGAAGGAATAGTGCCCAATCATTGGAGTTCCCGGGCCAATAGTGCACCATCATTAGTATCAATGGGAGGAATAGTGCCCCGTCATTTGTGTTCCCGGGAGGAATAGTGCCCCATCATTGGAGTTCCCGGGGCAATAGTGCACCATCATTGGTATCAATGTGAGGAATAGTGCCCCACATTGGTGTTCCCATGGGAATAGTGCCCTATCATTCGAGCCCCATCGTTTGTTTTCCCAGGAGAATTAGTGCCCCATCATTGGTGTTCCTGGGAGTAATAGTGCCCTGTCATTGGTGTTGCCGGGGGGGAACAGTGCCCCATCATTGGTGTTGCCCGGGGGAACAGTGCCCCATCATTGGTGTTGCCGGGGGGGAACAGTGCCCCATCATTGGTGTTGCCGGGGGGGAACAGTGCCCCATCATGGGTGTTGCCGGGGGGGAACAGTGCCCCATCATTGGTGTTGCCGGGTGGAACAGTGCCCCATCATTGGTGTTGCCGGGTGGAACAGTGCCCCATCATTGGTGTTGCCGGGGGGGGAACAGTGCCCCATCATTGGTGTTGCTGGGGGGGGAACAGTGCTCCATCATTGGTGTTGCCGGGGGGAACAGTGCCTTATCATTGGTGTTGCCGGGGGTGGCAGTGCCCCATCATTGGTGTTGCAAGGGGGAACAGTGTCCCATCCTTGGTGTTGCCGGGGGGGAACAGTGCCCCCATCCTTGGTGTTGCCGGGGGGGAACAGTGCCCCCATCATTGGGGTTGCCGGGGGGGAACAGTACCCCATCATTGGGGTTGCCGGGGGGGAACAGTGCCCCATCATTGGGGTTGCCGGGGGGGGGGGAACAGTGCCTCATTATTGGTGTTGCCGGGGGGAACAGTGTCCCGTCATTGGTGCTTTCCGGGGGGGGGGGGACAGTGTCCCGTCATTGGTGTTGCCAGGGGGAGCAGTGCCCCATCATTGGTGTTGCCAGGGCGAAAAATAGCATATTGAGTTTTTTATGATTTTATCCGATTAATCAAAACAATAATTGGCCAACTAATCAATTTTGAAAACAATCGTTAGTTGCATCCCTACAGTTGACTGATAATAAATGGCTTACCTCTAACCATGAGTGAAATAAAAGTTTTTGTGTTATCATTCATATTCTCTGAAAATTGGCCAATAAAGCATAAATTCTGCCGGGGTATGTAAACTTATGAGCACAACTGTATATCACGGGACACATAGCCATAAATCATAACATATGGGTTTTGATAGCCACCTACAGGTGAAGGACACTGGCAACCAATCAGAAAGGATGTCCCCCTATATAACGCCTTCTAAAACTGAGGTAGTACCTCAGTTTTATAGCAAGCAATAAAGGCCCCATAGAATAGGGGAGGGACCTCTGTGTCCCGTAATGTACGGCAAGAAATGGATTTTACAGGTAAGTATTAAAAAATCCATTTTTCTTTTCGTACATCACGGGACACAGAGCCATACATCATAACATAATGGGATGACCCAAAGCAATGCATCTAAGGGGAGGGGGACACTAAAAATACCACCATTCGACCACAAAAAGTAATACACCGCTGCCTGCAGAACACTGTAGCCAAAAACAGATTCCTCCTGGGTCCCAACATCCACTCGATAGAAACGAGTGAATGTATGCACTGACGAGCAGGTCACGACCTTGAAAATCTGAGCCATGGAGGCTTGATGGTGCAGTGCCCAAGAGGCACCTACTCCTCTGGTAGAATGTGCCTTTACAGGAAAAGGTGGGAACCTTCCCTTCTAAATCAGTCATATTAACCTGGTAAATCCAATGAGAAATTGTAGTCTTAGATGCTGCCAATACCTTTCCGGGCCCTTCTGGCAGCACAAACAAGGTCTTACAAATCTGAGCTGATCTTTCCAAGTAAAATTTAAGTGCACACATTACATCAAGAGAATGCAATAACTTTTCCTCCTCTGAGTGAGGATCTGGAAAAAAAAGAATGTAGTATAATGTCCTGATTCAAATAAAAGGCAGACACCACCTTGGACAACAAACCTGAGTGTGGACGTAGAATCACCCTTTGATGAAAAATCAAGAATGGCTCTTTACAAGAAAGAGCTGCTAGTTCTGATACCCTTCTAGCTCAAGTTATCACAATCAAAAAGACCAGTTTCCTGGTCAGAAGAACCAAGAGAACCTGCCAAATGGGCTCAAAAGACTGTTTTTGTAAAACTACCAGCATCAAATTTAAATCCCAAGGACATAATGGTAGCTTCACAGGTGGAAGCAAACGTAACATTCCCCAGACGAAGGTCTGAACCAACGAATGGAAAGCGATCGGTTCTTGGAAGAAAACCAGTAAGGCTGAAACTTCCCCTTTAATAGTGCTCAAGGCTAATTTCATATCTATCCCTACTTGAAGGAAAGCTAGAATTCTCCTGATTATATTTTTGCAGGGATGCCATTTCCTGGATCACATATAGGATTTCCAGACCCTGTAAAAAAAATTTTCTAGAGACTGGTTTGCTAGTATGTATCAGGGTATAAACTGCAGGGTCAGATACACCCCACTCCTTCAAGATTAAGGCTTCAATAGCCAAGCCATCAAATTTAGAGACTGTATAGCAGGGTGGAATATCGGACCTTAAGAGAGTAAGTCCGGGTGCAGTGGAAGGGCCCAAGGCCTTGTCACTGCCAACCTTTGGATTTCTGCATACCAAACCCTCCTCGGCCATGCCAGAGCTACCAGGTTTTTCATGCCAGTGCTACTCAAATTTTACCTATTAAATTTGAAAACACCTTTTCTCTATCGCTCATTGACAGACGTAGTCCTCGGTGATACAGCACCTTCGGGTTATGTTGCCTCCACAGGAGTAGGACTAGACAGGAAATAAAATGCTCTGGCCACACCCTAGGGGCAGTCCCAGAGGGTATATCCTCTCTCTCTCTGCCTCAGCAAATCAGTTTTTTTCTGTCTAGTCAGGAGTAAGGACCTAGATACCTTGCTGGGATCTTCGGTCCTGGCAGGATTTTTTTCTTAGAAAATAATTTTTTAAGACCGCTTTTTTTCTCCAGTGTTCCTGTGAGATCTTCAAGCAAGAAAGCTGAACTGGGCGACGGGCTGGATGTTGAGATCCAGTGGTCACCCCAGTTCAGCCTACGAGCGCGTGCAGGCCATAGCTCTGCGCTGGGTCGGCCGCGACATAGTCCCACTGGACGGGGACTGACCCTGCGAGTTAAACGTCTCGCTGAAACGCCAAAGACCATGAGTCACGGCGCCCGTATTGGTCGACAGCCCTCCTACCTCGGTGGAGAGGGGTACTGTCAGGAGTTGGCGCCCGCCTGGTTCCGGTATGGTGAGTAGTATGTTCCCCCTTTCCCCCTGACGGGTCTTGTGGTGAACGCGGGCCCCTCTCTGTAATGGTAAGGATGGGTTCCCCTCTATCCTACAACATGTCACAGATCCCCCTAATTGAGTGTGATTTTTGTGTACAAGAAGCCAGGAGGCTTGGTTTGGGAGCTGACAATCTAATTGTAAAGATGTGTAAATGATTGTAGTCAGTGGCAGTACTAGAACTTTACTGTGATAGTATAAGGTATCCTACCTGTCAGTAGCCACAGGGCGATGTCTATACATGTATACTGCATTCCAGATCATTCCTCCAGCTAAGCAGCGGACCGCATACGGCCCGCTGGGGTCCGGTACCTCCGACCACGCTGACCACCATGAGGGTGAAGGGTTGTGAGGCCGAGATCCTTCTGCAGACATGCTGCTATTCTGTGCAGGCCGCCGCCATTGTCTGGTAGATCGCACGAGGCCGCCATTTTGGTGTAGCCTCATGTATCCAGCATGGGGGCGGCCATGTTTGAGGTGACTCAAACACCTCATGGAGCCAGGGGGAGGAGCCGGCAGGCGTGTCAAGGGGCGGAGCCGCCTCTTTTACCCAGGAAATAGGGCCAAAGACTTCCTGTCTGTAACAAGACAAGCACTGAGCAAGCTGATGAAAACTTCTGTGCATCAGGGATGAGCCTTTGGGTCTGTCTCTCTCTCTGTGGGGTCCAAAAAGGCAGGTAACACTGAGGGGCGCTGTTGCGACTGGGGGACACAAAAAAAAAAAAAAAAAAAAATTTTTTTTACTTTGTCATTTTTTGTCGCTGGCAAGTGTCTTGTATAATCATTGACCCTGCCGCATAGGTATCCCCACCTGATCCCCTCAAGGTGGCCGCAGGACCCTCCAGTACCCCACTTGTTTTTAATGCATTATCTGCAATTTTGGAGTCTTTGGTATCCCGGGTGGAGGTGGCCTGTCAGGGACGGGGGTCAAGTAGCGACCCCCGCCTACCCCTATTGTTTATCAGATACTTCAGATACGGATTCGGAACTGGTCAATGCAGTTGCAGGTCCCTCTTAGGGGGCTGTTGTCTCAGGTAATATCTCCTCAGCAGTGAGGAGCACGTTTCTGCCTCCGCCATAGCACAAGAGTGGTGGATGCACTAGTTGTGTCCGTCCGGGAAACCTTTAGTCTTGAGGTTACACCGGCAGAGGTAGCTGAGACTGAGATTCCTTTTTGGTACTTGTTAGCCTACCAAAAGGGCGAAGGATTTTCCTTTACCCAAATGGGGTAGTTTTGAAGCGAACCCCTGTTTTCTCTTACGTCCTCCGACAGTCGCCGCCTCTTCATATTCGTCACATATGGGGTATTAGACTTTGCTCCGAAGGAGTAGCTAGGCAACAGAATATGTTAACAATAAAGCTTTAACATATCCCACCCTCAAGGGGTGGTCCCCTCAGTCAATACCCTCCTACTTCCTGCAACCATATCTCAGTTTTAATGTCTAGCTTGTCAGGAGTGGCTGGCTCTCTCTGTGCTGGGACTTTTTGTCCCAGACTCTTTCTTCTTTTTGATATTTTGTTTGAGTTTTCTCTCTACCTTTACTTAGCTGTTATTTTTGTCAGCATTAGTTAGTTCTTCGGACGAAGAGGATCATGCGGACTGGGTCTCGGGCTGATCCCCCTGGTCGCAGGTCGTGGGTCAGTGGCTTCCCAGTCTGCCATCGAGCGTTCAGCCAGGTAACGCTCCTGGCACGGTGAACGACCCATCCCTGTTCGGTGCAGGGATGATTGGTGAGGTGGCTACCTCACCGGACGCTGTGCGGTTTCTGAACCGCCATTGTGTGCGTCTTGAATTGCGACTCTCCCTGCCTCATGTGCAGCGGCTTGTTCGCCTGTGCGGGTTCCCCACGCCATGTGAGAATTGCGTGCGATAAGGCTCTGTCTTCATCGCTGGACGGACCGGCTGCAGGGCTGCCCGGTTCGGGTGCAGACGGACAATGCCACGGCGGTGGCCTACATCAACCACCAAGGGGGCACCAGGAGTGCCCGAGCGGCTCGAGAAGTGGCCGACATTCTGTCTTGGGCCGAGACTCATGTCCCAGGGATAACGGCGGTTCACATTCCGGGAGTGGAGAACTGGCAGGCGGACTATCTGAGTCGCCAGACCCTGGATCAGGGGGAATGGTCTCTCCACCCGGCTGTCTTCCAGATGTTGTGCGCGAAGTGGGGTCTTCCAGATGTGGACCTGTTCGCGTCTCGCCTCAACTACAAGGTGAAGAGGTTCGTGGCAAGGACGCGCGACCCTCGGGCAGACGCGTCGGACGCGTTAGTGGCCCCGTGGCATCGGTACAGGCTGATGTACGCGTTTCCACCGATTCAGTTGCTGTCCCGGTTCCTTCGCAGGTTACACTCGGAACGCAGCACGGTGATTCTTGTGGCACCGGACTGGCCTCGCCGGTCCTGGTACGCAGACCTCGTGAATCTGGCGGTCGACGCCCCCTGGCGTCTGCCTCTTCGGGACGATCTACTGTCTCAAGGACCGATTTACCATCCTGCTTTACAGTCGCTGGCTTTGACGGCCTGGCCGTTGAGACCGAGGTCCTGAAGGAGAAGGGTCTCTCTCCAGAGGTTGTTCATACCTTGATCAACGCGAGGAAGTCTTCCTCGGGAAAGGTTTATTACCGTACTTGGAAGGCCTATTTTGCCTGGTGTGAGTCCAGGGGGTTTTCACCCCGCACGTACTCGGTTTCCCGTGTGCTGTCTTTCCTTCAGACGGGTGTCGATCAGCGTTTGGCGCTGGCTACGATAAAGGGTCAGGTGTCTGCGCTGGCCGTTCTGTTTCAACGTCCCGTGGCTTCCAACTCCTTGGTTGGCACTTTTATTCAGGGTGTGCGGCATCTGGTTCCTCCTAGGAGGGATCCTTTGCCCCCTTGGGACTTGAATCTAGTCCTGTCTGTGTTACAACGTGCTCCTTTTGAACAGATCAGGGAGATCTCGTTGTCTATGTTGTCCAAAAAGGTCGCCTTTTTGGTGGCGATCACTTCGGCTCGCAGAGTGTCGGAACTGGCGGCTTTGTCCTGCAAGTCTCCGTACCTGGTTGTTCATTTGGATAAGGTGGTCTTGCGACCTAATCCTTCTTTTCTGCCGAAACGAGTTTCGGAATTCCATCTTAACGAGGATATTGTTTTGCCTTCGTTGTGCACGAAGCCTAAACATCCAAAGGAGGTGAGATTGCATTCTCTGGATGTTGTTCGGGCAATTAGGGTTTACCTTAAATCGACTGAGTCTTTTCGAAAGACGGACTCCTTGTTTGTTCTTCCAGAGGGTCCTCGGAAGGGCATGGCGGCTTCCGCCTCTACCATTGCCAAATGGATCAGGCAGACCATTGAACAGGCCTATGCCTTGCAGGGGAAGGTTCCCCCTGTGCCTGTGAAGGCGCACTCTACTAGATCTCTGAGTACGTCTTGGGCCTGTCGCCATGGGGCTTCTGTAGCCCAGGTGTGTAAGGCGGCGACTTGGTCGACCGTACACACTTTCACAAAATTCTACAAAGTAGATGTTCAGGCATCGGCGGATGCTTCCTTTGGCCGCAAGGTTCTTAGTGCGGCTGTTCCCTAGGGTCCCTTGTTGGGGACTCCTGGCTGTTGGGATAAGTTTTGTATCCCCTGGTTTTTTTGTCTTTTCCTGGGTTGTTGCTCCTGTTGAGCACTTATTTTTGCTGTTGCCCAGCTGGTTTCCTTCCTTTGGTAAGGTTCCTTTCTTTGATGTGGAGACTGCGTTGCCTTTCGGCGCGGATGCGTTTCCCACCCCTCATGTTTGCACTGCTTTGGGACGTCCCCATATGTGACGAATATGAAGAGGCGGCGACTGTCGGAGGACGTAAGAGAAAACGGAATTTTTGTAAAATCTTACCTGTAAAATTCCTTTCTCTGAGTCCTCCGACAGTCGCCGCCCCCGCCCCTCTTTTGGGGTTTGAATGTATACTCTACTGCTATTCCACTAAAACTGAGATATGGTTGCAGGAAGTAGGAGGGTATTGACTGAGGGGACCACCCCTTGAGGGTGGGATATGTTAAAGCTTTATTGTTAACATATTCTGTTGCCTAGCTACTCCTTCGGAGCAAAGTCTAATACCCCATATGTGACGAATATGAAGAGGCGGCGACTGTCGGAGGACTCAGAGAAAGGAATTTTACAGGTAAGATTTTACAAAAATTCCGTTATTTCCAAACGCATGGCTAGGTGCTATCCGTTTGAGGAATTCCTCTTTATAGGATAGACGGTACCACCTGCTGTCTTGCCACAGACTGTTAGGATAAAAAGACCTCGTAACTAACGAGGACCTTCCTTTTCTGCTCATATAGAGTTGTTCGTTCCGCGAGGGCGGGCGATAAGGCGAAACCCTCCAAAGCCCCTTTAGAGGGGTTTCAAAGGGCGCTGGTCGGGTAAACAAAGAGTCCGGCTCAGCCAAGCCTGAAGAATATAGCCTGATGCGCCCCTACCCATCTCTGGGGTGGGGGGGGGGATGTCTTCACCGGTTTCTGGAGGACACAGGATCGAGTTTCGATCACTTCCACCGGTGCGATTCTGCCCTTCTAACATTGAACGGTTTCAGGGGTTCTATTCGAACCTATTCACAATGCCCAGGAAAGAGGGCAAGGTGCGTCCAAATCTGGACTTGGGAAGAAATAGAGTCCATCCGTACAGTGGTGGCCTCCCTGCATAAAAGAGATTTCCTGGCGTCTATAGACATATAGGATGCCTATCTTTATATCCCCATCATCGCAGGACATCAGCGTTTTTTCGCTTTCCCAAAGATCATCCCTGGTTCCCACCAGGAGACTGAACTATCTGGGCCTAAGGTTGGATACATCCTGGGCAAGAGAGTTTCTCCTTGCTGGGAAACTCCAGAAGGTTCAGTCAACGATTCGGATGTTGCGGTCCGTCAATTGGCTGGGACTGATGGTGGCCTTCTTAGAGGCAGTACCGTATACCCAGTCTCATACCCGAATTCTCCTGAAGGAGATTCTTTTTTAATGGAATCAGAATTCCGATTCCCTGGACAATCCGATCCGGTTGAGCGAGCGGACCAGGAAGTCTCCGATGCTCAACCAGGGGAAGTCATTTCTTCCGATAGTATCCAGATTACCAATAAGGGTATCGGAACTGAGAGCGATCAGATTTTGTCTGATTTACTGGATCGAGCAGCTCTAGAGCAGCCCGATTCGGATCCAATCGCATATGGCCTCTTCATCCAGAGGTTTTTTCCCTAGCTGTCCCTTCATTGGGACATCCCGGATGTGGATCTGTTGGCACCTTGGCCTAACAGGAAGGTGCGGAGGTTTGTAGCTCGCCCCACGATCCTCTAGCGGACGCAGCAGAAATGCTGATCGCCCCGTGGGGGCAGTATCAGCTACGGCATGCCTTCCATCCTCTCAAGTTGCTGCGGGAACTTCTTCGCAGGATAGAGGTGGAGGGAATTCCAGTTATTCTGGAAATTCTGGATTGACCTCGTCAAGCCTGGTACGCCGACTTGGCGAGGCTAGTCGCGGACGCTCCTTGGAGACTTCCTCTCAGGGAGGATTTGCGGTCTCGGGGACCGATCTTCCATCTTGCTTTACAGTCGCTGGCTTAATGGCCTGGCCATTGAGGCCAGGTACTGAAGGACAAGGGAGTGTCAGCTTCAGTTATTCCTACCTCCAGTTAAAGCAAGGAAAGCGACTTCCAGCACATGGAAGTCTTATATTGCATGGTGTGAATCTATTGGATTTCCCCCACAGACCTATTCGGTGACCCGAATTTTGGTCTGTCTGCAACAAGGGGTTGAGCAGAAACTATCCTTGAGCACGATCAAGGGTCAGGTTTTCGGCGTTAGCAATCTTCTTTCAAGAAACCTTTGGCTAATCATTCCTTGGTGCAGAATTTCATCCAGGGGGTGCGACATCTGGCTCCGCCAGTGCGCCCACCCTTACCGCCTGGTATCTTAATTTAGTGTGGTCGGTTCTTCAGAAACTTCTCTTTGAAGATATTAGGGAGATTCCCTTGCTTACATTCCCAGAAGGTGGCCTTCTTGGTGGCCATTACTTCTCTACGCAGGGTGTCAGAACTGGCCGCATTATCCTGTCGTTCCCCAGATCTGGTGGTTCATAGGGATAAGGTGGTTCTTCTTCTGAATCCATCCTTCCTTCCTAAAGTGGTTTTCGTAAGACGGACTCACTTTTTGTGATCACGGATAGCCCTTGAAGGGGGTTGCCTGTGTCTGCCGCGACCATATCTACATGGATCAGTCAGACGGTGGTACAGGCTTATTCTATTAAGGGTCGGAATCCTCCGTTCCCTGTTAGGGCGCACTTCACTCGAGCGCTCAGTACTTCCTGGGCCTTTCGCCATCAGGCGTCAGTGGTCCAGGTATGTAAAGCGGCCACCTGGTCGTCGGTACATACCTTTACAAAATTTTATAAAATTGATGTGATGGCATCGGCGGATGCCTCATTTGGCCGCAAGGTTTTGCAGGCCGCAATTTGAGGAGACCGGTGGTCTACCTCGAGGGTTTTTTTCTGTTTGAAAATTTTTTTGTTGAGTCTCATCATTAAGGATGAGCATTGTAAACTTCTAGTTGGCACCGGTTGGGCCTTCTAGATTTGGATTTGATTTCCATTTTCCCACCCCTCATTTGTGATACTGCTCTGGGACTTCCCGAAGGTGCTGTATCACCGAGGACTACGTCTGTCAATGAGCGATAGAGAAAAATGGATTTTTGTAAAATCTTACCGTAAAATCCTTTTCTCTTAGCTCATTGACAGACGTAGTACCCGCCCCTCTGTTTTTTTGAGTTGGGTTGGGTTAAATTCTCTAAAGACTGCTTTTATGACATAACTGATTTGCTGAGGCAGAGAGAGAGAGGATATACCCTCTGGGACTGCCCCTAGGGTGTGGCCAGAGCATTTTATTTCCTGTCTAGTCCTACTCTTGTGGAGGCAACATAACCCGAAGGTGCTGTATCACCGAGGACTATGTCTGTCAATGAGCTAAGAGAAAAGGATTTTACGGTAAGATTTTACAAAAATCCATTTTTCATACTGCACCATGAGCCTCTTCCCTTTTTTATTCAAATCTCACATGTGTTGAGTGGATAAACTTTTTGGAGTTCGTTCCTGAGACCAGATGTTGCTGAATATCTTGATGTCCAAAGACTATGAGGCTTGCTGAACCATACCCTAATGCTGTCCTATAATTTAGAAAGCACCTGGCTCTGGTGAGTGTGCATTTCATTCATTGGTGGTGGATACATCGTTTATGAACCCTTTCTTATCCTCTGCACCCGGATTTATTCATGAACTTTATCACATCTTATGAATTAACTTTTATGATATAATTTGTTATATTCCCCTCACAGGGATAATTTTTGTTGTATTTTACTAATGTTTAAACAAACTTTGCATCAATCCTACAACTGCACAAGCTCATATCACAATTGATACAATAGGCACATTTAATCCCTGAGGAAAGGCCAGAGCTTTTAACAAGATGTATTTTGCATAGCTTAACATCCATAGTTCAATGTGGAAACTCACATGGCACTCGGTCTCTGTAACCTTTAAAGGGAACAATGCGTAAAATATTTACATTTGCTGTATGTGTAAATATTTTAAATTGGACTTACCAGTCCTGCCGCAGGATTCTGTTTGAAACAGGAATCCAATCTTCACCCATCACGGTGAGCTTGGTCTTGGTAACCTTCAAGGACTGGGTTCCCTTGTTTTAGAGGGGCCACAGCCTTTGACCTGTAGAGCATCCTGCACAGAGCACTTTTTTGGGGTCCAGCGCCTAAAAAGGACAACTTTACAGGCAAAGCCTCATATCTGATTCCCGAGGCTCAAGTACCATCTTTTAAGTGCACTGACTTTTTAAATTGATCTGATAGCTTTCCCCTAAATGCAATGATCTTTGATTGGGGTATATAGCATAATCTTCTTTCTTTGAAGAAAATGTGGAGAGACTCTCCACCGTGACCATCACCTTTAGACACTGGCGAAGAAACTGAGGTACTTCCTGTGTGGCAGGGATTGTAAAGAGGGACATCCTTTCTGATTGGTTGCCATTGTCCTTCACCTGTAGGTGGCTATATAACCCATATAATATGATTTATGGCCGTGTCACGTGATGTATGAAAATAAATGTCATTTTTAGAATGTACTGTATTGAGTGTAATGTGGAAATTGTCTTCTGTACTTAACAGAAAAAGATGTAGAATGTCATGGGTCCATCGGGTATCTAGAACACCTGGGTCCTTGTTCGGATGTTTTTCTTAGAGTTGCGAATAGATGTGGTCCAAAGGCAGCAGAAGAAGAAATGAAAACAAAAAAAAGGAGGATGGAGACAGGAATAGGGGTTTTCGCTGAAGATAAAGAAAACAAAAACAGATGTGATTTATACATCAGACAAT
Source organism: Pelophylax lessonae (assembly GCF_965119305.1). Lineage (NCBI taxonomy): Eukaryota > Metazoa > Chordata > Amphibia > Anura > Ranidae > Pelophylax > Pelophylax lessonae. The sequence continues at coordinate 484,011,776 of NC_138769.1, forward strand.
ATATATATATATATATATATATATATATATATATATATATATATATATATATATATATATATAGATAGACAGATAGATATATAGATAGATATATTTAGTATAAGACTGTATTTGGGTATAGTTATGTACTGGAAAGTGGTATCAACGCCTTTCGATAACTAGCACCTGAAGGCTGAGAAACGTAGTTCAAATAATCTAACAATCTAGTAGACAGTTATATGTAACTGAAACTAACCACTGTCTGTGGGGTATGTGGGAGGAGCTATGAGAACGGCCCACAGAACATAAACAAGTAAACTCGTGATAACAGAAAGAGAAAGGTCTGAACCCATGACCCTTCTTTTGATTATTGAAATCTAAATAAAGATAGATCTTCCTCTTTGTGTCATAAGGAGTGGCAGGATGAATGATTAGAGATATCTTCGACTCAGTGTGCTTACATATTGCTTTGCTATTTTCTGTGAAGGGGGACAAAATAAACTGTTGAATCTATAGTTGATGGGAATAAAACGTAAGAGTCCAATGAGTAAGTAGTCACTTATATTGCAAGGAGGGGGTATGCTTAAAAGGGAAACTAAAGTGTCCAGGGTATAAAGGGAATGATCCCGACCCGTTGATTGTGATGGATCAGTTCGAATATGGTTGTAGAAATTGTCTGGGGTCACTGAATGTGATCAATCTCATAAGAAGGTAGTGTTAGGGGTCTCGAAGGACAAATCCAGGGGAACATCAGTGAGATTAAGGACCACTATCAGTGACCTGGGGAGGTTTGTCCATGGGGATCACATGGGAGAAATTCTTATCCTGATCTTGTCTCTAGGCATTAATAGTGGGCGAGTCTATGATCTTGAATATTCCTGACCCCAGATTGGAAAGCTTGTTACAGGTCAAGCAAGATTTATGTGGATAACAGTGTTTATATCTTTAATAGGTCAAAAGGTGTCTCTTGGTCCTGGGGTCTTAGGTGATTTGGAATGGAACAATACGCATCCTGGCATGCCAGATCTTAGATTTTTTTGTTGGTGGGCTTAGACAGTGAGATGAGTGGAGATGGTGGAGGACTACCAGGTAATTCCAGGTTTCGAAATGCCATATACCACTCTGGCACCTCGACTTGCGGTATTTGTAAGGCTTCATAGAAGTATGTTAAATCCGTCGGGGTGTGAAATGGGTTTTGCCATTGTGAGTGAAGGCAAAGGGGAATTTCCATCAGTAAGTGTGGCCTTCGTTTTTTTTTTTATTTTTTTTATACCTTCCAGCAGAGGGCGTAGAGCTCTTATATTAGAGTAATGGGAGGTAAATCCTGATAGAGGGTGACAGGATTATCATGGAATAAAATTTGATCATTTATCCTGGCTTTGGCCAAAATGGCTTTTTTCATAGTAAAATTGTGGAGGTAAATTATGATGTCATTTGGAGGGGAGGTGTCAGGTCCCTTGGGTCTCAGAGCTCCATGTACTCTTACAAAATCAGTGGAGGCATCTTCTGGTCTTTCTAATAAGCTGTTAAAGTTTTTTTGTAAAGGTTGTTTGATTTGGTCTGGGGGTACAGATTCTGGAACCCCCCTCACTCTGATGTTCTTGTATCTACCGCAGTTATCCAGGTCTTCTTTTTGCCTGTTCCTTTCAATTAGGTGTGCAGTGTGGAAATCTGATGTTTGCTCTAGGCACTGTATGTTTTTGTCCCTGTGTCTTCCAGCTCTCTCTGCCATGGCTAGCTTCTCAGTCAGGACTAATACATCTGCCTTAAGATCTGTTGTAGCTGTGGTGAAAGTATTTTTTATGTCTACAACTATGGCAGTCGTGTCATAAGTTAAGCTTTACCAATGCGGAAAGGTAGCTCTCATTTTTTTTTTTTTTTTTCTTGTGTGACCTTGGTAACAAAAATCAAGGTTTCATGAAAATTATACAGATGACCATAATTATTTTCCATCATTCTGGAATGTACTGTATATCAAGTGGTGGTAGAAATTTTTGATGTTTCACAGTAATTCTTATCCACGTTATGGTAGTTTTTCATGGCACTTAAAAATGTGTCTGTCTGAAAAAAAACTGTTACTTTTAAGTCAAGATTACTTTCAAGTCCCAATTTATTTTACATTGATGGTTTCATGTTAATTGTACCATCTAAAACCTAAGCATAACTATAATACTAATTATTGTAATATTATATATATATATATATATATATATATGTACACACACTAATTTTAGAGACCTTAAATTAAGGTTTTGGAAGTTTCTTTTTGTCTGTCTATCTGTTTCTGTTTCCTACCATGCCTCTGTAATTCTATAACTTCTTAGCATTTTAGCTAGTGTTGTATGTTCTGTGCCCTAGAAAAGTGATACTGGTGGTAGGTATGTTGATTTTGAATTGGTTGTATTGCTTATGCCACCCATGCGTTTGTTTACAGTACTAGGCTCCAAACTTTCACAATCTAATATAGGGATGGTGTGAAAGGCTTGGGACATCCCCACAATGGCATCTTTCAAAAACATTAGCAATAATTTGCTATTGGCAAATGTACTGTCCGTCTCTGCTGTTGTGCATACTAAGCACCACACAGATAAGTCATGAGGAAAAAAAAAAACTAAGGATCCATCTGCTCATTTCTGCTACACTGCCCTGATGCAAGATTACACTAATCTGGTTGCTTGTCAGGACAGGTTAGTGAAAGCAGGCGAATGGCTGAGATTTGTAGAAGACTAGTTGTACAGAAAGCCATGAGCTGCTCCTATGCTTGCCATGTTGAGTATAGCAGAACAGCATGATAAGCGTTTTAATGTGGTATATTTACAGTACAGCAGATTGCAAGATAATTGCACAGTTTTAGTCCTAGCATGATTTACCTAGCTATCAATGCATTGACGATTTTTTGTTTTTTTTACCCCTAAATTTGCATTTAAGTAAATAACTGGGTTTTAATTGTACAGTTGTGCTCATAAGTTTACATACCCTGGCAAAATTTGATTTCTTGGCCATTTTTCCGAGAATATGAGTAACAAAAAAACGTTTCTTTCACTCATGGTTAGTGTTTGGCTGAAACCATTTTTCTCTTACATCCTCTGACATTCGCCGCCCACTCATTCAGTCTTCACCAATGGGTATTGACCTCTTATCCATAGGAGCAAGCTAGGCATAAGACTTGTTAAAAACAAAGTAATTTACATAGACACACCTATGGGGGCTGTCCCACTGGTCCAATACCCCCCCTGCTATCAGCCATCCCAACTCAGTTTGTCTTCTGCCTAGTTAGGAGTAAGATAGGCTTCCCTGTGCTGGGGCTATGGTCTCAGCCTTTCTTCTGTTTTATGCTTTTTCTTTTCTGCATGTGTTTTTCTTTGCACTACTAGCTGTTTATTTGTCAGTGTTTAGTTAGTCGGATCTTCTGGGAGTCGCACTGGTCGTCCTGGTGCTCTAGGACAGTGGGCCTTATGGAATCCCAGCCCGCCATCGAGCGTTTAGCAGGCTATGCGTACGCCCTGGCCTCGCAAACGACCTGTCCCTGTCCTCAGGGATGAAAGCCCGCGAGTTGGCCACCTCGCTGGGACGTCTCAACCGTGGTTCCATGCGTTGCTAGCGTCCTGCGTTTTTGGCTGACGGCATCCCCGCCGCCTGGGGTGGCAGGCTTCCCATCGATGAGAGGCGCCCACGCCAGCGGGTACGGTAAGTACATTCTGTGTGGGGCCTCTGTCTGGGGATGGCAGTCTGATGTGTCTGTGGTATCCCCTCGTGTCTGTGCATTCGGGGCTCGCATTACTCCCGGTCCCTGCGGGGGCTTTACCGCGTCTGGGACGCTATGTGGAGGGTTGTGGGGGTCCCTATCCTGAGTGCCACTATTTGTGGTGTGTTTGGGTGCAGACATGTGCGGCGGCCCGCTGCGGGGTTAAAAACCGCGGGTCCGCCATTTTAGTTGTGGGCAGCTGCTTGGCTTCACTATGGGCACTTCTGCAGCTATGTATGTGTAGTATGTTTGTAGTATGTGTAGTGTGTTTTGGCGCCTTTGGGCCTCATCTTGTGTGTGGCAATGTGTTTTCTTCTGTACACATGTCGGCGGCCATTTTCCCGGAGCCTCCCATTACTTTCTATGGGCAACCATTTTTTCTTAGCCTGAGTCCTGTTCAGCCTCATGCGGTGTGTGACATCACTTCCTTTTTCATGCAGAGGAGATCGTCAGACAAGCGTGGTAACACTTGTGGGGGTCTGTCTTTGCTCTTTTGTGGGGAATTCCTCTGGCTATCAGCTTTATTCCTGCCTGCGGGGTCTATAAGTATAGTCCTTCATAGCGGTGTACTGCGGTGGGATCGCCATACGACTTAAAGGGCCAGCACCATCATTTTTTTTCTTTATGGAGTCCCAGGGCAGCAAATTTCCCCCAGCTTTGGTGGATGATTCAGGCTCCTCTGAATCTTCTGCACTGATTGCTGCACTTGCGACTTTAGCGTCCAAAGTGGATCTTTTGATGGCTGAACGGGATTCTAGGAAAAGGCCTAGGTTTTCTCACTCCTCTGATTCTGAGTCTGATATGTTTGCTGTAGATAGTGTGCCCCTTGAACAGTCTCATTCCTCCCAGTCTGAAGGGGAGGCGGAGGAGGGGGAGGGGAATGATTCCCCCCCCTGGGACGGCCGGAGAGCGCGCAGCTATGGCTGCGCTGATTATTGCTGTAAAAGATACACTACATTTGGAGGATGAGCCCAATCCCCCGGGCAAGCGGTCCACTTTTGGTACCCGCAGATCCCGGAAGGTGGCGCAGGTGTTTCCTTGCCCCGCTGAGTTTCACGAGACGAATGAACAATGGCGCAATTTGAAGCGCAATTTTGTGGTGCCTAAACGCTTTCAACTCCGTTACCCCTTTGCGTCTCCTACGGATTTCCGCTGGTCTGTGGCTCCTAAAGTGGATCACACTGTGTCCAGATTGAACAGGGCCACTCTGGTACCCACCAAGGATTCTCCGGTGTTTAGGGACCCTACGGATAGGAGGCTGGATTCCCTTGCCTGCCATGCCTATATGGTGGCGGGTTCCATGCTGAAACCTATTTCTCTTACGTCCTCCGACAGTCGCCGCCTCTTCATATTCGTCACATATGGGGTATTAGACTTTGCTCCGAAGGAGTAGCTAGGCAACAGAATATGTTAACAATAAAGCTTTAACATATCCCACCCTCAAGGGGTGGTCCCCTCAGTCAATACCCTCCTACTTCCTGCAACCATATCTCAGTTTTAATGTCTAGCTTGTCAGGAGTGGCTGGCTCTCTCTGTGCTGGGACTTTTTGTCCCAGACTCTTTCTTCTTTTTAATATTTTATTTGAGTTTTTTTCTCTACCTTTACTTAGCTGTTGTTTTTGTCAGCATTAGTTAGTTCTTCGGACGAAGAGGATCATGCGGACTGGGTCTCGGGCTGATCCCCCTGATCGCAGGTCGTGGGTCAGTGGCTTCCCAGTCTGCCATCGAGCGTTCAGCCAGGTAACGCTCCTGGCACGGTGAACGACCCATCCCTGTTCGGTGCAGGGATGTTTGGTGAGGTGGCTACCTCACTGGACGCTGTGCGGTTTCTTAACCGCCATTGTGTGCGTCTTGAATTGCGACTCTCCCTGCCTCATGTGCAGCGGCTTGTTCGCCTGTGCGGGTTCCCCACGCCATATGAGGTAAGTGTGTCTATGTGGGGACCTGTCTGTCTGGGGGGGGTCTCAGTCTGGGACTGTGTAACCTGCCTTTAAATCACACTGCTTGTCTCCCTATCTCTCGGCTGCATGCTGTGGGCTGCAAGGGGGGGGGGGAGCTGTATGACACTGTGTGTGTCAGGCTGGGCAGTGTGGGAAGCTGTGTGCTGTGGGGCATGTTTTTAATGGCATGTTGGGGCATATACAGCGATCGCTGCGGCGATCTAACATGTATCCATATAATGGGATAAAATTGTGTGTGTTTTTATGCACTGTGGAGCGGCGGTTTCGGCGCCAAACGACGCCATTTTACCGGCGCCCGCTCCGGCCGCATGGTTTACATGCACGGCGGCCATTTTCTTGTAGCCTTCATAGGCTTACATAGAGCGCCCTGGCTGCATCACTTCCTTTTTCCTGGAACACCGGTCGAGGCAGCAGCAGCAGCGGGGTCTCCTCAGGTTTTATCCTTCTATTCCTGTTGTCCATTGCCTGTATTCAGTCTGTATATTCCCTGTGGGGGTCTCATTGTGCCTGAGTGTGTGCGGTGGGCTGCGCTTACCGCGCTTGCTGAAAGGGGACAGTTAACCCTTGGTTGTCTGGCGTACAGGGGCAATGGATTCTCAGGAGGGCAAGTTTCCCACAGTATTGGTGGAAAGCCAGGGGACCGCTGTTTCCCCCCCAGGGGGGGATTTAGCCACTATTGTGGCTGGCCTTGCTGCCCAGGTGCAAATGCTGGTGGCTGCTCAATCTACTAAACGGCCCAGAGTTACTCTGTCCTCCGATTCTGAGGGTGAAGGTGATGGGGCTGTTCTGGCAGGGACCTCCCTATCGGGGTCCCGCTCCTCTCTTGATCTAGTGGGGTCTGAGGTAGAGGCTGAGGTTGAGGGGGTTGATAATTCTCCCCCTGGCTCGCCTGAAGAGCTTGCAATCATGGATGAGTTGATTGCTTCCATTAAGCAGACGCTACGTTTGCAGGACGAAGTGTGTCCCCCCGCTGCCTTGGCGGCTTATGGGACGCAGAGAAAACGCAGGACGCCGCAGGTTTTTCCCTGCAATGCTGATTTTCAGCGCGCGGTAAAGGATCAATGGCGCGATCTGCGCAAACCTTTTGCGGTGCCAAGTAAATTCAAGCTGCGTTATCCTTTCTCCCCTGCCACTGATGAACGGTGGTGTGTGCCTCCACCAGTGGATCATGCAATTGCGGTTTTGAACAAAGCCACTGCGATTCCTGCAGAGGGATCCCCTGTTTTCCGTGATGCCACGGATAGGAGACTGGAGTCTCTTGCCCGTCATACTTATTCTGTTACGGGTTCTATGCTTAAAGCTCTATTTGCTTCTCTCATGGCGGCCCAGGCGATCGCAAGTTGGACGCAGATGCTTAGGCGCGTCCTAGTGGCCGATTCGGCCTCGGCGGCGACCCTGGACATGGTGGATCAGATCCACCAGGGTGTCATGTATCTGTGTGATGCGGACCTGGACCTGATTCCGTTGGCTGCACGTGTGCACAGCGTGGCGGTGTTGTCTCGCCGCCTGGTTTGGTTGAAATGTTGGTCGGTGGACCAATCTTCACGTAAAACCTTAGCCAATCTGCCTTATGATGGGTCTCGCCTTTTTGGGGAGTCTCTGGATGTGTTGATTAAGGGGATCACCGGGGGTAAGAGCACTCTCTTGCCCCATTTCCCCAAGGCTAAGGGGGCTTCTGGGAAGAAGCATGCGAATTTTCGGCCCCCTCAGGGGTCCTTTCGTGCCTTTCGGCCGCACTACAAGGGCAAACCGTTCAAGGGTCAGGGCTCTCAGAAGAAACCCTGGTCTGGGAAACAGAAGTCCGGCCAATCCGGACCTGCGGCCCATAACAGTTCGGCCTGAAGGGGCGCCCTCACCCAGTTTTGGGGTGGGGGACGCTTGCTCGGTTTTCTTCAGCCCTGGTTGGCCCGTGTGCGGGACAGATGGGTTCTGGAAATCGTTCGATCTGGTTACAAGATCGAGTTTCTCTCTCGGCCAGAGAGCAGATTTTTTCCCTCAAATCTACAACTGTCTCCAGAGCGCCTGCGGGATCTGCACCTGGCGGTGCGGGACCTGAGGGCTCAGGGAGTGGTGGTTCCGGTGCCTCATCGGGACAGATTTCGGGGGTTTTATTCCAATCTGTTCACCGTGCCCAGAAAGGAGGGCAAGGTTCGTCCAATTCTGGACTTGAAAGCTCTGAACCGCTCTGTGCGGGTTCGCAAGTTCCGCATGGAATCCCTGCGCTCGGTGGTGGCTGCCCTGGTTCCGGGGGAATTCATGGCCTCCATCGATTTGAAGGATGCGTATCTTCACATCCCCATATTCGAGGGTCATCAGAGATACCTTCGATTTGCCATTGCGGAGGATCACTACCAGTTCGTGGCGTTGCCCTTTGGGCTCGCCTCGGCTCCGCGGGTCTTCACCAAGGTGCTTGCACCGATTCTGGCATTATTGAGAGCCCAGGGCATTTCTGTCCTGGGGTATCTGGACGACATTCTGATTCGGTCTGCGACCAGTCAGGGTCTGGAGAAGGACCTGTCTGTCACGATGCAAACTCTGCAGGAGTTCGGTTGGACGATAAATGTTCCAAAGTCGACACTGAGTCCGTCGGTTCGTCTTCCCTATCTGGGAATGATACTGGACTCGGTGCAGGCGAAGGTCTTCCTGCCGGAAGACAAACTCAGGACTCTTCAGGAGGCAGTCAGGTCCCTCAGGGACGTTCCGAACTCGTCTCTGCGGACGTGTATGAGATGTCTGGGATTGATGGTCTCGGCTTTCGAGGCGATTCCTTTCGCGCAGTTTCACACGCGGGGTCTCCAGGCGGAGATCTTGTCCAAGTGGGACGGGCGACCTCAATCTCTGGATCTTCAGATCTCGTTGAGTCATCGCACCAGGGAAAACCTTCTGTGGTGGCTCCAGTCCCCGTTGGTGTCCGGGGGCAAGTCGTTTCGTCCGATCTCGTGGACGATAATCACCACGGATGCCAGCCTGTCGGGCTGGGGTGGTGTTCTGGGCGTTCTGTCCGCCCAGGGGACCTGGTCGGAGGGGGAGTCTTCCCTCCCGATCAACATTCTGGAATTGCGTGCGATAAGGCTCTGTCTTCATCGCTGGACGGACCGGCTGCAGGGCTGCCCGGTTCGGGTGCAGACGGACAATGCCACGGCGGTGGCCTACATCAACCACCAAGGGGGCACCAGGAGTGCCCGAGCGGCTCGAGAAGTGGCCGACATTCTGTCTTGGACCGAGACTCATGTCCCGGCGATAACGGCGGTTCACATTCCGGGAGTGGAGAACTGGCAGGCGGACTATCTGAGTCGCCAGACCCTGGATCAGGGGGAATGGTCTCTCCATCCGGCTGTCTTCCAGATGTTGTGCGCGAAGTGGGGTCTTCCAGATGTGGACCTGTTCGCGTCTCGCCTCAACTACAAGGTGAAGAGGTTCGTGGCAAGGACGCGCGACCCTCGGGCAGACGCGTCGGACGCGTTAGTGGCCCCGTGGCATCAGTACAGGCTGATGTACGCGTTTCCACCGATTCAGTTGCTGTCCCGGTTCCTTCGCAGGTTACACTCGGAACGCAGCACGGTGATTCTTGTGGCACCGGACTGGCCTCGCCGGTCCTGGTACGCAGACCTCGTGAATCTGGCGGTCGACGCCCCCTGGCGTCTGCCTCTTCGGGACGATCTACTGTCTCAAGGACCGATTTACCATCCTGCTTTACAGTCGCTGGCTTTGACGGCCTGGCTGTTGAGACCGAGGTCCTGAAGGAGAAGGGTCTCTCTCCAGAGGTTGTTCATACCTTGATCAACGCGAGGAAGTCTTCCTCGGGAAAGGTTTATTACCGTACTTGGAAGGCCTATTTTGCCTGGTGTGAGTCCAGGGGGTTTTCACCCCGCACGTACTCGGTTTCCCGTGTGCTGTCTTTCCTTCAGACGGGTGTCGATCAGCGTTTGGCGCTGGCTACGATAAAGGGTCAGGTGTCTGCGCTGGCCGTTCTGTTTCAACGTCCCGTGGCTTCCAACTCCTTGGTTGGCACTTTTATTCAGGGTGTGCGGCATCTGGTTCCTCCTAGGAGGGATCCTTTGCCCCCTTGGGACTTGAATCTAGTCCTATCTGTGTTACAACGTGCTCCTTTTGAACAGATCAGGGAGATCTCGTTGTCTATGTTGTCCAAAAAGGTCGCCTTTTTGGTGGCGATCACTTCGGCTCGCAGAGTGTCGGAACTGGCGGCTTTGTCCTGCAAGTCTCCGTACCTGGTTGTTCATTTGGATAAGGTGGTCTTGCGACCTAATCCTTCTTTTCTGCCGAAACGAGTTTCGGAATTCCATCTTAACGAGGATATTGTTTTGCCTTCGTTGTGCACGAAGCCTAAACATCCAAAGGAGGTGAGATTGCATTCTCTGGATGTTGTTCGGGCGATTAGGGTTTACCTTAAATCGACTGAGTCTTTTCGAAAGACGGACTCCTTGTTTGTTCTTCCAGAGGGTCCTCGGAAGGGCATGGTGGCTTCCGCCTCTACCATTGCCAAATGGATCAGGCAGACCATTGAACAGGCCTATGCCTTGCAGGGGAAGGTTCCCCCTGTGCCTGTGAAGGCGCACTCTACTAGATCTCTGAGTACGTCTTGGGCCTGTCGTCATGGGGCTTCTGTAGCCCAGGTGTGTAAGGCGGCGACTTGGTCGACCGTACACACTTTCACAAAATTCTACAAAGTAGATGTTCAGGCATCGGCGGATGCTTCCTTTGGCCGCAAGGTTCTTAGTGCGGCTGTTCCCTAGGGTCCCTTGTTGGGGACTCCTGGCTGTTGGGATAAGTTTTGTATCCCCTGGTTTTTTGTCTTTTCCTGGGTTGTTGCTCCTGTTGAGCACTTATTTTTGCTGTTGCCCAGCTGGTTTCCTTCCTTTGGTAAGGTTCCTTTCTTTGATGTGGAGACTGCGTTGCCTTTCGGCGCGGATGCGTTTCCCACCCCTCATGTTTGCACTGCTTTGGGACGTCCCCATATGTGACGAATATGAAGAGGCGGCGACTGTCGGAGGACGTAAGAGAAAACGGAATTTTTGTAAAATCTTACCTGTAAAATTCCTTTCTCTGAGTCCTCCGACAGTCGCCGCCCCCGCCCCTCTTTTGGGGTTTGAATGTATACTCTACTGCTATTCCACTAAAACTGAGATATGGTTGCAGGAAGTAGGAGGGTATTGACTGAGGGGACCACCCCTTGAGGGTGGGATATGTTAAAGCTTTATTGTTAACATATTCTGTTGCCTAGCTACTCCTTCGGAGCAAAGTCTAATACCCCATATGTGACGAATATGAAGAGGCGGCGACTGTCGGAGGACTCAGAGAAAGGAATTTTACAGGTAAGATTTTACAAAAATTCCGTTTTTTGCCTCCATCATGGTGTCTCAGGCTGTGGCTGACTGGACCAGGGTGCTCAGGCGCACCCTCGTGACTGACTCTGCCCCTTCTGCTACTTTGGAGATGGTGGACCATATTCATCAAGCAGTTAGGTATTTGTGTGACACGGCCTTGGATGAGGCCCCGTCAGCGGCGCGCTTGTCTGGTGTTGCGGTACTTAACCGTCGCTTGATTTGGCTAAAGAGCTGGTCGGCTGACCAGACTTCCAGGAAAACGGTGTCCGACAACCCTTATGCAGGGATTTGTCTTTTTGGGGAATCCCTGGACGAATTGGTTAAAGGAGTCACTGGGGGCAAGAGCACTCTGCTGCCCCAGAATCCTAGGGGTAAGTTCTTCCGCGGTAAGCGGGGCCCTTCCTTTAAACCGAACCAGGGATCCTTTCGTGCCTTCAAAGCACAAGAAAAGGGGAAACCCTTCAAGGGCCACGGTGGCCAGAGGAAGCCCTGGGCGGGCAAGCCAAAAGCCGCCCAGGCTGAAGGGGGCCCTCACCCATTCCAGGGGTGGGGGGGACGTCTGCGCGGTTTTCTCGAACCTTGGCTGCTCCAGATTCCGGACAGGTGGGTTCAGGAAATCATTCGATCAGGATACAAGATCGAATTCCTTTCGCGACCAGCGGACAGATTCTTTTCCTCAAATCTTAATTTGACCCCAGATCAGTTGCAAGATCTTCATCGGGCGGTTCAGGATCTTCTCGCCCAGGGGGTGGTAGTCCCGGTGCCACATCGGGACAGATTTCTGGGATTTTACTCAAATCTGTTCACTGTGACCAGAAAGGAGGGCAAGGTGCGTCCGATTCTGGACTTGAAAGCTCTGAACCGCTTAGTGCGGATTCAAAAATTCTGCATGGAATCACTTCGCTCGGTGGTGGCCTCCCTGAGCCCCGGAGACTTCCTGGCTTCTATCGACCTAAAGGATGCATATTTACACATCCCCGCATTCGAGGGTCATCAGAGGTTCCTCCGATTCGCTATAGCGGAGGAACACTATCAGTTTGTGGCGTTACCTTTCGGTCTCGCTTCGGCTCCCAGGGTGTTTACCAAAGTGCTGGCTCCTGTTCTGGGCCTGTTACGAGCACAGGGCATTGCGGTCTTGGGATATCTGGACGATATCCTGTTAAGATCGAGTGCCAGCCCGAGTCTGTTGCACGATCTGTCCACTACGGTTCAGACGCTCCAGGAGTTCGGATGGACCATCAACGTTCAGATGTCGACTTTGTCTCCTTCGGTTCGTCTCCCATATCTGGGGATGGTCCTGGACTCCGCCCAAGCAAAGGTTTTTCTGCCAGAGGACAAACTCCGGACGCTACAGGACGAGGTCAAGTCCCTCAGGGACAGCGAGTCCTCGTCACTCAGGACCTGTATGTGGTCCCTGGGGTTGATGGTGTCAGCCTTCGAGGCGATACCGTTTGCACAGTTTCACACGCGGTCTCTCCAAGCGGAGATACTGGCCAGATGGGACAGGTGCCCTCAGTCATTGGACCTGAAGGTGTCTGAGTCGCCAAACCAGAGTGGATCTTCTGTGGTGGCTCCAGTCCCCAACCGTGGCGGAGGGAAAATCCTTCCGGCCGTTGCTGTGGACAGTGATTACCACGGATGCCAGCCTGTCAGGCTGGGGTGGCGTTCTGGGCAACCTGTCGGCCCAGGGCACTTGGTCGGTGGAGGAATACTCCCTGCCGATAAACATCTTGGAATTGAGAGCGATCATGTTGTGCCTGCTCAATTGGTCGGATCGTCTTCAGGGCCGTCCTGTACGGGTGCAGACGGACAATGCCACTGCGGTGGCTTACATCAATCACCAAGGGGGCACCGGGAGTGCCCGGGCGGCCCAGGAAGTGACAGTATTCTGTCTTGGGCCGAGACTCGCGTCCCGGCGATTTCGGCAGTTCACATCCCAGGTGTGGAAAACTGGCAGGCCGATTATCTGAGCCGTCAGACCCTGGACCAGGGGGAATGGTCCCTGCACCCGGAGGTGTTTTAAATGCTGTGTGAGAGATGGGGATCCCCGGATGTGATCTTTTCGCATCCCGGCTAAACAACAAGGTGGGAAGGTTCGTGGCAAGAACACGTGATCCTCTGGCAGACGCCTCGGATGCGCTGGTGGTGCCTTGGCATCAGTATCGCCTGATTTATGCCCATTTCAGTTGTTGTCCAGATTCCTTCACAGGTTGGTCTCGGAACCGAAGTTGGTGATTCTGGTGGCCCCGGACTGGCCGCACCGGTCTTGGTATGCGGACATCATTCAACTGGCCATCGAGCCTCCATGGCGGCTGCCGTTACTAGACGATCTACTGTCTCAGGGACCGATCTTCCATCCTGCTTTACAGTCGCTGGCTTTAACTGCGTGGCTGTTAAAAGCCAGGTCCTGAGAGACAGGGGGTCTCTCTCCAGAGGTCATTCCTACTCTGCTCAAGGCTAGGAAAGCCTCGTCTGGTAAGATCTATTACCGTACCTGGAAGGCTTATTTTGCCTGGTGTGATTCCAGGGGCTTCCTTCCTCGTTCCTACTCGGTGGCGAGGGTGTTAGCCTTCCTACAAACTGGGGTGGACCAGCGCCTTGCGTTGACCATGATTAAAGGCCAGTTGTCTGCACTGGCCGTCCTTTTCCAGCACCCCTTGGGGTCTAACTCTTTGATTCACACCTTTATTCAAGGTGTGCGTCATTTGGCCCCTCCTCGGAGGGCGCATCTACCGCCTTGGGACTTGAACTTGGTTCTGTCCATTTTGCAAGTCCTCCCTTTGAAAACATCAGGGAAATTTCTTTGCATCTGCTGTCGAAAAAGGTTGCTTTTCTAGTGGCGATCACTTCTGCCCGCAGAGTGTCGGAGTTGGCGGCCATTGTCTTGCCGCTCCCCTTACCTGGTGGTTCATAGGGATAATTTGGTCTTGCGACCTAACCAGTCCTTCCTTCCTAAGGTGGATTCTGATTTTCACCTTAATGAGGACATTGTTTTGCCTTCGCTTTGTGCGAATCCTAAACATCCTAAGGAGTTTGCCTTACATTCCTTGGATGTTGTCCGGGCGATCAGGGTTTACCTGTCGTCCACTGAATCCTTTCGGAAGTCGGATTCTCTTTTTGTCCTTCCTGAGGGACCTCAGAAGGCTATGGCTGCGTCTGCGGCGACCATTTCAAAATTGATCAGACAGACGATTGTACAGGCCTATTCGATTAAGGAACGGGTTCCACCCTTCCCTGTCAAGGCGCAGTCTACCAGAGCGGTGAGTGTGTCATGGGCCTTCCGACATTAGGCTTCGGTGGGCCAGGTGTGCAAGGCTGCGACCTGGTCGTCAGTGCACACCTTTTCCAAATTTTATAAACTTGATGTTCTGGCATCAGCTGATGCCTCCTTTGGCCGTAAAGTTCTCTGTGTGGCAGTGCCTTGAGGGGACCCTGGTTTTTGCGGGTCCCTGACTGTTGGGGTTGTTTTCCCCCTTGTTTATTTGCTTTCCTGGGTTGTTGCTCCAATTGAGCTTTTCTGTTACCCAGAGGATTTACCTTTCTGTTTCAGTAAAGTTCCTTTCTCTGACGTGGGTGCTGCGTTGCCTTTGACAGTTAAGTTTCCCACCCATCACGTCTACACTGCTTTGGGACATCCCATTTGTGAAGACTGAATGAGTGGGCGACGACTGTCAGAGGACGTAAGAGAAAACTGAATTTTTGTAAAATCTTACCTTAAAATTCCTTTCTCTGAGTCCTCTGACAGTCACCGCCCCCGCCCCTCTTTTTGGGTTCTTTGGACTTTTACTGCTTGCTACAAAACTGAGTTGGGATGGCTGATAGCAGGGGGATATTGGACCAGTGGGACAGCCCCCATAGGTGTGTCTATATAACATACTTTGTTTTTAACAAGTCTTATGCCTAGCTTGCTCCTATGGATAAGAGGTGAATACCCATTGGTGAAGACTGAATGAGTGGGCGGCGACTGTCAGAGGACTCAGAGAAAGGAATTTTACGGTAAGATTTTACAAAAATTCTGTTATCAATCAACTGTGTTTACTCATAACAGAAACTACCCAAATGACCCTGATCAAAAGTTTGCATACCCCAGTTCTTAATACTGTGTATTGCCCCCTTTAACATCAATGGCAGCTTGAAGTCGTTTGTGGTATTTGTGGATGAGGCTCTTTATCTTCTCATATGGTAAAGCTGCCCATTCTTCCTGGCAAACAGCCTCCAGTTCCTGTAAATTCTTGGCCTCCTCAGATCACAGGTGAGGATGGTTACCTTTAATAGACATTCAAACCCCTTTGTGTCAACTTGTGTGCATGTTATCAGGCCTAAATCACCTGGGTATGTAAACTTTTGATGAGGGTCATTTGGGTAGTTGCTGTTGTCATGATTTAAAAAGAGTAATCACAGTTGATTGATAATAAATGGCTACAGCCAAACACTAACCGTAAGTGAAAGAAAAGTTAGTGTTGTTATCCATATTCTTAGAAAAATGGCCAATAAATCCTACATTCGCCCAGGGTATGTAAACTTATGAGCACAACTGTATATTTGTATAAAGTAACATTTAATTTCTCTTACGTCCTCTGACAGTTGCAGCCCGTTCAGTTAGTGGGTAATGCGGGAGCAGGCTAGGTAGTGAAAAGGTTAACAAAAGCTTTTACACATAACAAACCTCTAGGGGGCTGTTCCTCAGCCATTACCCATCAGCCACTAGGTGCTGCTCTTCAGTTTCATGCTGCCTGGTGTGCAAGGCCTAGGACTAGGTTTACCTGCTGGGACCTATGTCTCAGTTTTTTTGTCTTTTTCTTTGAAAAAAGTTTTTTCTTTTTATTTCTTTCCTCACTCACTATCGCTAGTTAGTCGGGGGATCTCTGAAGGACTACAAGCGTCAGCAGAGCTGTGCCTCGCACTGGATAATATAGATCCTTACGGTGTCCCAGACTGCCAACGAGCATTACAGGTCATTTGTTGCGCCCAGGCCTCGCCACGACAGTGCCGAGCCTGAGGAGAATCCATCTTCGTTGGGAGGTCTCAACTCCGGAACGCCCGTGTGTTGTTAGCATCCCTTCCTGGCTGACGGCACCCCCACTCAGGGTGGGATGTGTTCTGTATCTGAGCGGAGCCCGCGATCTGTGGAATGGTGAGTGATGCTACCCCCATGTCCCTGGGACAATTGTCTGCAGGGTCGTTATGTGGGCCCACTCCTAGGAGATGGCTGAAAAAGGCAGTCTCTGTGGTGTCCCCCTTCCTGGCCGTTTTGAGCAGCCCCTACCTCCCTGCCCCCGCTGGGGGCGCACTGCGGTGTACACTGCCTGGGTGAGGGGTGTGGGGGCTTAGTACATTCCTGGGGGTATTTCTGAGGTGTCCCTGCGGTGGCCACCTCCTGGGTTTGCACTGACTTGGCGCTGATCACTTGGTCGCCATTTTGGGTGAGGGCAGGCTGTTTGGGCTTATTTGTGTGGGCAGCAGCCATTTTTCTGTCCTTTTGGCGCCGGTTTGGTCGACCATGTAGTAAGGGCGGCGGCCATTTTGCGACCACTTCCTCCCATTTATTTTTATCAGGCATCCATCATACTGTGGCTCAGGGCTTACATCGACCTTTTCACTTCTCCCTTCACTGCAGCAGCGTGTGTGAGGTCTAGGCAAATACACTGTGGGGCTGATTTTTGGCTGTTTTTCTGGCATTTTCCTGCAAAACTGTACTTTCTCTGTGGCTATAGCTGTTTTTAAAGGGGTCTCCACTGGCGGTGCAAACATTTTTATTGCAAAATGGAGTCCCAGGGTAGCAAATTCCCCGCAGACCTGGTTGCTGCTTCAGGAACCCCTAAATCCTCTTCCATGGCCTGTTGCAATTTCGACCTTGGCGTCCAAGGTTGATCTGATGATGTCTAAATGCACTACTCAAAAACTGCCGATGGCCTCTGTCTTCTGGCTCAGAGCCTGATTTGGTTGCCATGGACAACGTCCCCCCTGAAGGGGAGGACAGTCCTCACATTCGGAGGGGGAGGCGTCCTCCTCCACTGCGACGTGGAAACACGCTATAGTGGATGCACTTTTTGTCTCAGTCAAGGCGACTTTAAATGTCGATGATGAGCCCTCCCAGTTAGGTAAGCGGGTTTCCTTCGGGTCCCGCAAAGCCCAGAAGTTGGGTCTGGTTTTTTCCCTGCCCCGAGGAGTTTCACGAAACCGTGAACGACCGATGGCGTTGCATCAAGCATATGCTGGCGGTGCCTAAGCGTTTTAAATGCCATTATACCTTTGCGGATCCTGTAGACAATCGTTGGACGGTGTCACCAAAGGTGGACCACACTGTTTCTAGGTTGAATGAATCCACATTGTTGTGAAAAATAATTTGGTGCGCTAAACTAACAAATAATATTCACAATAATGCCAATAAATTGAAAACATATGTGAAAAAAGTCCAAACTTAAAAGTCCATTCTCTTGTAGCAACGTGCAAAAAACTAAACTTTTGTGACCTGAACAGTGATGTGAATCTTGTAAACTCAATTCGATAATTGTGATAACCACGTGAGATGATCCCCACCACCGACAGGTTAATCTTCTTACCAGATAAACTTATATAAAGCGTGAGTAATATACATCTGTGAAATGCCAACGCAATTCCCATGCACCTTCACCCGGCGTGTATATACACTGCAAGCCGCTTACCAGATGTCAAATGAGCTTAGCATAGGGAATAGTCTCCTCACTCCAAAATATAGGGTGTCAGCTGATACAACGATCCCAAAGTAAATAGTGTCCTGTCTCCTTATGGCTCCGCAATTAGTACATGTAGAAAGATGCAAATGGACCAATAATAGTGCATTACCCCCAGTTTATTTGGTTAAATAGGCAGTTACACTTACATGTATTCTTATGATCGCAAGCATGTAACGGAATATGAGTCTTGAGTACTCCCGCGTCCGGCTGCAGTACGGACACATGGGATGATGCGAGTGACGGCGCGACACGCCTCCTCCCTGACACATTTCCTCTGACGAGACTTCCACCGAGATAGGAGGAAAATCTATCTCGGTGGAAGTCTCGTCAGAGGAAACGCGGCAGAGAGGAGGCATGTCGCGCCGTCACTCGCGTCATCCCGTGTGTCTGTACTGCAGCCGGACGCGGGAGTACTCAAGACTCATATTTCGTTACATGCTTGCGATCATAAGGATACATGTAAGTGTAACTGTCTATTTAACCAAATAAACTGGGGGTAATGCACTATTATTGGTCCATTTGCATCTTTCTACTTGAACTAATTGCGGAGCCATACGGAGACAGGACATCCTTTGGGATCGTTGTATCAGCTGACAGCCTATATTTTGGAGTGAGGAGACTCTATTCCCTATGCTAAGCTCATTTGACATCTGGTAAGCGGCTTGCAGTGTATATACACGCCGGGTGAAGGTGCATGGGAATTGAGTTGGCATTTCACAGATGTATATTACTCACGCTTTATATAAGTTTTTCTGGTAAGAAGATTAACCTGTCGGTGGTGGGGATCATCTCACGTGGTTATCACAATTATCGAATTGAGTTTACAAGATCCACATCACTGTTCAAGTCACAAAAGTTTAATTTTTTGCACGTTGCTACAAGAGAATGGACTTTTAAGTTTGGACTTTTTTTCACATATGTTTTCAATTTATTGGCTTTATTGTGAATATTATTATTTGTTAGTTTAGCGCACCAAATTATTTTTCACAATTATTTTCAGCAACACACATTGGTAGCAGCTTTACGCACGTTTATCAGCGCAGCTTTATTTCACACATAATCCACATTGTTGCCCGTTGAGGACTTCCCAGTGTTCAAGGATCCGGTGGATAGGCGCGTGGAGACCCTTTCCCGCCACATATTTGGTGGCGGGCTCCCTGCTCGAACCTGTGTTCGCTTTGGTGATGTTTTCTCAAGCTGTCACGGAATAGTCCAAGGTGCTTAGGCGTGCCTTAGTGGCGGAGGCGATCTTTCCGACTGCCCTTGACCTGGTGGATCACATGGCCCAGGCCGTGATGTACCTATGTAATGCAACTTTGGAAGAGGCTCCTTTGGTCGCTTGGCTATCTGCGGTTGGGGTCGCAATCCGCCCCATTATTTGGCTGAAAGTTGGTCGGCTAACCACGCTTCCAAGAAGATTGTGTCTGATGTCCCTTATATGGGTATTCGACTTCTTGGGGATGACTTGGATGAGTTGATCAAAGGTCTTGACGGTGGTAAGAGTACCCTTTTGCCCCAAACCTCCTAAAGGTAAAATCACCCCACGCTAGGCGGGGTCCATCCTTCAAGGCCCCAGGCGGTAGCCATGGTCCGGGAAGCCCCAAGACCGGTCAGGCCGGTTCGGCAGCCCAGTCCTCCTGCGCCTGAGGGGTGCCCTCACCCGTTTCCGGGGTGGGGAGGGGCGCCTGCGTTCCTTTTCAGGAACCCTGGTTGTCCCAAATTCAGGACAGGTGGGTTTATGAACTGATTTGTTCAAGTTGCGAGATTGAGTTTTGATCTTGCCTCGCAGACAGGTTCTTTCCATCAAATATCCGTCTGACTCCCGATCAATCAAAAGATCTCATGGGGGCGATGCAGGATCTTCTTGCCCAAGGAGTCATTGTGCCAGTCCCTCAGCAGGACAGGTTTCACGGGTTCTATTCCAACCTGTTCACAGTTCCCGGAAAAGAGAGAAAAGTGCGTCCAATTCTGGACCTCAAGTCTCTGCACCGCTTTGTGCGGGTGCAAAAGTTCCAGATGGAATCCATCCGATCGGTGGTGGCGTCATTGAGTCCAGGGGACTTCTGGCCTCCATCGCCTTAAAGGATGTGTATCTGCAAATCCCTATCTACGAAGGTTATCAGCGGTATCTCCGCTTCGCAGTGGCAGAGGAGCGTTTTCAATTTGTGGCATTACCCTTTGGTCTCGCTTTGGCTCCCAGGGTATTCACCAAGGTTTTGCTTTCAGTGCTGGCTTTGCGCCTGAAGGGGATTACCGTCCTTGGTTATCTGGACGACCTCCTGTTGAGAGCGAGCTTGTGTGCCACTCTGTCAAGCGATCTGGCGGTCACGGTTCAGACGCTCCAGGAGTTTGGGTGGACCATCAACTTTCAGGAGTCGCACTGACCCGGTCAGTTTCTCGGTCACCTGGGGATGGTCCTGGACTCCGGTCACACAAGTTTTTTTTTTCTCCCGGAGAAATAACTTTGAACCCGGCAGGGCGAGATTAGGTTCCCTCAGGGACAACAATATCTCCTCTCTCTATGGGCCTGCATGTGGTCCCTGGGTCGGTTGGTTTCGGCCTTCGTAGTCATTTCCGTTTGCTCAGTTCCCAAAGACATCTCTGTAAGCAGAGTTTCTTACCAACTGGGACAAAATCCGTTGTTGGACAAGAGGATTTTTTTCAAGCCACCTCACGAGGGTGGACTTTTTGTGGTGGCCCCTGTCACCCGCTCTAACACAAGGCAAATCTTTTCTGCCTATGCTGTGTACAGTGCTTACCACGGAGGCCAGCCTGTCGGGCTGGGGTGGAGTTCTGGGCACACTTTGTGCCCAGGGGACGTGGTCGGCGGAGGGAATCCTCCTTGCCAATAACCGTCTTGGAGCTCAAACAATCAAGCTCTTCTTGTTCCATTGGGCGAATCGGCTTCAAGGTCCCCCGGGTCGTGTTCAATGTGGCTTACGTTATTCACCAAAGGGGGCACCAAGAGTGCCCGGACGGCCAAGGCAGTGGCCTGAGATCATGTCTCGAGCCGAGTTGCGCGTTCCAGCGATTTCTGCTGTTTACGTTCCGGGAGTGGAGCACTGGCAGGCGGACTGTCTTCGTCACCAGTCCTTGGACCAGGGGGAATGGTCCCTGCATCTGGGTGTTTCACTTCCTGTGTGCCCAGTGGGGGACGTCAGACGTGGCTTGGTTCACGTCCTGTCTCAACTAAAATGTGGGAAGGTTTGTGGCAAGAACCCGCGATCCTCTGGCGGACGCCACAGACTGGTTGGTTGTGCCCTGGCACCAGTATTGGCTGTTTTGTGTCTTTCCTCCGAATTCATCTGCGGTCCAGGTTCCTCCACCGGTTGGCATTGGAACGGGTACGAGTAATTCTGGTGGCTCCAGACTGGACTCGTCGGTCTTGGTACGCAGACCTCGTGCAGATGGTTGTCGAGCCGCCCTGACGGCTTCTGCTGTGAGACAATCTACTGTCTCCAGGGCCAATATTCCATCCTGCTTTACAGTCTCTGGCTTTGACGGCATGGCTGTTAAAAGCCAAGCTTCGAGAGGAAAGGTTCTCTTGGATGCTTTTATTCCCGCCTTACTGAAGGTTCGGAAAACTAGCTACAGGAAGATTTAACACCGTACCTGGAAGGTGTATGTTGCCTGGGGTGAGTCGCAAGGATTTCATCCACACTTCTTTTCGGTAGGGAGGTTTTGGCCTTCCTGCAGGCAGGTGTGGATCAGTGCTTGGCCCTGGGCACGGTCAAAGGTCAGTTGTCGGCCTTTGCCGGTTTTCTTCCAGCGTCCCTTGGCGACTAATTCCTTAATTCGCACCTTTACTCCAGGGGTGCGTCATCTGGCTCCCCCACGGAAGGCTCCTTGACTCTGTGGGGACTGAATATGTTTTTTCGTCCGTTTTCTTATAACAGCCTCCCTTTGAGAACATCAGAGACTCAGCTCTGCCTGTGTTGACTTTCTGGTGACTGCCACCTCTATTTGCAGAGTGTTGGTATTGGCAGCTCGGTTTTGCCGGTCACCTTTTATGGTCATTTATTGGGATAACATGGTCCTGCGACCCACTCAGTCTTTTCTTCCTGCGGTGGTGTCTGCTTTCCACCTCATTGTAGGCCTTCCGTCCGCCTTGGGCGAAGCCCAAGCATCCCAAGGACTTTGTCCTGCGTTCCTTGAATGTGGTCTGGGCGATCAGGTTCTTGCCTATCTGCCTTGGAATCTTTTGGGAAATTTGATTCCCTGTTGTCCTTCCGAGGGCCCTCGGCAGGGTTTGGCTGTGTCCGCAGCAGCCCCTTCTGGTTTGGATCAGGCAGACTTTGGGTTAGGCCTATTCACTATAGGCTCTGGTGCCTCCATTTACTGTGAGGGCACGTTCTACTAGAGCCGGCAATGCCTCTTGGACTTTCCACCATCAGGCTTCATGTGGCTAAGGTGTGCGTAGCGACAACGTGGTCGCCTGTGCGCACTTTCAAATATTTTCTACTGACTTGCTGTACTGGCATCCTAGGGTGCTTCCTTTGACCGCGAGATTTTGAGCGCGGCGGTTGTTTTGCAGAGAAGTGTGGTTCCGTCTCTTCTTGGGGTGTACTTGTTCAGGGTTGGCTCCTGTTGAGCTTCTGTTGCCCTGATTGGCTCAGTTTTTTTTTTGTCTCTGGCCTGCTTGACATGTTGCCTTTTCTTTGGTTACATTTTCCCTCCCCTCACACCTGCACTGCTTTGGGACATCCCACTCGTGAAGTCTAACTGAACGGGCTGCGACTGTCAGAGGACTCAGAGAAAATAATTTTACGGTAAGTTCTTAGAAATATTCAATTTTTTTTTTTAATTCATTTATTGTCGAAACACGAGTATGTATTTTGGAAAGTTTGACCGCTAAGGTCTAGAACACACACACAGAGGAATTGACTGACAGATCACTGTACTAACACAAGCAATGTTAGTACAGCAATCTCCCCCACTGAGCTATTTTGTTTTGACAAGGGGAAAACCCCATCACCACCATGACACAGTGATTGCTGCTCGTAGCCATTGACTGCAAAGGCTAATCGGATGCTGGTTTTTCAGCTTACCCCTCGATAAAAGCTGGTCCTTAGACTGGCTTCTGTCGGACAGGCTGCTGTCCGGGACAAATGTCGGACGGTTTCTGTTGGACCGGCCAATATTCATCCCTTGTTTACCAGCCTTAAAGTATTACTAAACCTATGAATGTTTTTTTTTACCTTCATGCGTTGTTTAATTTTACCTGTGCCCCCATTCCCTTGTGTTAAGAGTAAGAGAGGGGAGAATAGATCATCGCTGCGTACTGCCTTATCTATTCTCTCCTTTCTCTTCACACAGCATTTGAACAATTGGCTCTTGCTGCTGTCAATCAAATGCAGTGAAGAGGACGTGGGGGGCGGGCCTAAGTCCCATTGTGTAAGTCTGTGGAGCGCGGGTCCATAGACACACAGGTCAGGGGCACGCAGACCACATTTCTCCCCATAGCAAGCGGGTGGCTTTGGTGGACATATGAAGTAGAGGAGAAGCCAAGAATGCCGCCAGGGACCCAAGAAGAGGAGGATTGGGGTCACTCTGTGCAATACCCCTGCACAGAGCAGGTAAGTATAACATTTTTGTTTTAATTTAAAAAAAAAAAAATGACTTCAATAACACTTTAACCACTTAAGCCCCGGAAGATTTTACCCCCTTCCTGACCAGGGGGTATTTTGTGATTCGGCACTGCGTGACTTTAACGGACAATTGCGCGGTCGTGCGACACTGTACCTAAACAAATTTGGCGTTCTTTTTTTCCCACAAACAGAGCTTTCTTTTGGTGGTATTTGATCACCTGTGCGATTTTTTGATCACGCGCTATAAACAAAAAAAGAGCGTCAATTTTGCAAAAATAGCAATATTTTTCACATTTTTTTTATATGAAATTTCCCCCCAAAAAAATGTAAAAATCAAAATTTTTTAACATTTTCGGCCAATTTGTTTTATGCTACCTATGTTTGGTAAAAAAAATCGCAAAAAGCGTATTTTGATTGGTTTGCGCAAAAGTTATCGCGTTTACTAACAAAGGGAAAGATTTTTGTCATTTTTGTTGTTGTTTTTTTTAACGCATAATGGCGGCGATCTGCAATTTTTTTTTTTTGCGGTACTGCGACATTGGGGCGGACAGATCGGACCCTTTACTGACATTTGTGACACTTTTGGGGTTACCAGTGACATTTCTACAGTAATCAGTGCTATATATATGCACTGTTACTGTAAAAATACACTGGTAGTGAAGGGGTTAACTTTATTTGGGAGGGAGGGGCTGTGTGTGTCCCTAGGAGCGTGCTTTCTACTGTGATTGGCTGTGACTTGAGCTGTAAGGACACTAATCAATGGATCTACATACTAGATCCGTGTTATCAGTGTCTTTACAGCGAGGAGAATGACAGGTGGCTTTTTTACACAAGCTGCCTGACTTTCTTCCTCTCCCCCGCCAATCGCCGAGTGACCGGTGGACATCGGGTCCGGCGGCGCGCGCTCGCTCCCTAGACCCTCACAAGCTAGTGACGTAGCCCTACGTCACTTTGCCTGTGAGGGGCTGACTGCCGACGTAGATCGGCAAGTGGTTAAGGCTTCATTCTCACAGCCTAAATAAATACATATACAAGATGTTTTAAATTATGGATGTGAACACAATGTGCATCTAAGAACATGCACTTTACATACTTACACGAATAAAACACGTATGAACACATGTATTCACATTTGTAAAGCACATAAATCAAGTCTAAACATAGGTGAAAAAATGTATTATCATTTTGTACGCATACACATCTTTATGCGTTTAAACACATTTATACCCAAGTATTGTACTGACTCACACAGAAATTTTCTAATAGAAAACAAGTGTAATACCATCAGTAAAAAATTTAAGGCCGTATGAATGAAGCTTTATAATGTAGCCTAGCCTGTAAAAATGTCATATTATTAAAATACCCTGTCTCCATATGTTTGCATCTTTTGATTGATAGTTGTGACATTGCAGGTTGAGCATCCCATCACAGAATGCATTACTGGCCTGGACCTTGTCCAAGAAATGATCCGTGTCGCCAAGGGTTACCCTTTGAAGCACAGACAAGCTGATGTCCCCATAAATGGCTGGGCAATTGAATGTCGCGTCTATGCAGAGGTAAGTACTGGTAATGGCTGATCTTGCTCATACCTCTGACATTGTAATATGAAGCATCATGTGGCCAAGGTGAATTGAATGATTTACAGTGACTATTTATTGTCTATTGGGAGTTTCCGTTTTAAAAGCTTGTTCTTTTTCAAATTTTTTGTTGCAGCCTGATATGAATATTTTTCCTGATTTAAAACAATCAAAGTGAACACCTAAATAATATAGTTAATAAAGTGCTGAGAATCCTGCCTTGTGGTTGAAGGCATTAAAGTTGTTCTGCTGTCCGTCTAAAAACCAGGATATACATCCAGCTCCTGCTGCTTGAACCACAAAAAAAAAAAAACCTATAGTGCAAATCTATTTTCCAGCAATCCTGATTTGTAGTCTAAATGTGCCTCTGTAAGATCTTCTATTAAAGAAGTGCATTTTTAGTTAGAGATCAATACAAATCCTCCTGGCTAAATATACTGTATACCTCCCATATGGAAAACTGCATACCTATGATTTGATCTGTCTAGGGTTAACCAACTGCAGTGTTTTGTCGTTTTTTTATTAGAATTGGGTACCTGCACCAAGAGTCAGAGTACATTTAATTCCCGGAGAATGTCCAGGTAGCCAGACCCTGTCTTTTTAGTTGGCGCATGTGCTGCAGCTTATGAATACAGTTGGCCTTTTTAGTTATGAGGCTCTGCAAAAAAGTGTTTGCTTTAAACATGCCAGATTATAATTTACCTTGTTCACCCTGGTCTCTCTGGGTGATGCCACATCATTCGCTGTATGAGTTAAAGTGGTTCTAGGGGATGAAGGTGTGTTACCTTTAAAGTAGTTGTAAGCCTCAGATATGAAATATGAACAAAGCATATCTATAGTGTGTCCCAATTAAGAGCACTGTCATTTCTGCTGTTTTGTTCCTCGGCTATCAGCACAAATCATTTCTGACAAGTTTTCCTGAAACCAAGAAAAAAAAAAAGTATTGGGACACCTGACTTTACACCCACATGGCATCCGTAGTCCTACTCTGTAGGGTTCAATATTGAGTTGGCCCACCCTTTGCAGCTATAACAGCTTCAACTCTTCTGGGAAGACTGTCCACAAGGTTTAGGAGTGTGTCTATGGAAATGTTTGTCCATTCTTCCAAAAGGGCATTTGTTAGGTTAGGCACTGATTTTGGACAAGAAGGCCTGGCTCACAGTCTCTGCTCTAATTCATCCCAAAGGTGTTCTTTTGGGTTGAGGTCAGTTAAGTTCCTCCATCCCAAACTCGCTCATCCATGTCTGTATGGACCTTGCTTTGTGCACTGGTCCAACTCATTTGATGGAGGGGGGATTATGGTGTGGGGGTTTTTTATCAGGGGTTGAGCTTGTTTGTTCCAGCGAAGGGACCTTTTAAGGCATCAGCATACCAAGACATTTTGGAATTTCATGCTCCCAATTTTGTGGGAACAGTTTTGGGGATGGCCCCTTCCTATTCCAATATGACTGCGCAGTGCGCACCAGTTCACAAAGACCGGTCCATAAAGACATGGATGAGTTTGGGGTGGAGGAACTTGACTGGCCATCACAGAGTCCTGAACTCAACCCGATAGAACACCTTTGGGATGAATTAGAGCGTAGACTGCAGGCCAGGCCTTCTCTTCAACATCAGTGACTGACCTCACTAATGTGCTTCTGGAAGAATGGTCAAACATTCCCATAGACACACCCCTAAACCTTGTGGACAGCCTTCCTAGAAAAGTTAAAGCTGTTATAGCTGCAAAGGGTGACCCAACTCAATATTGAACCCTACTGACTAAAGCCTAGTACACACGCAACGATTATCGGCCGACCGATTGTTTTGTTGGTTGGAATGTGCCTAGACTGCACACAAATTTTCTCGCCCGACAAAATTCTACTTCAGAAGTGATGTCATGTGTTGGTTTGCTTTCTTTGTGTTCTTTCTTCTCTGAGCATGACCAGTCTTGCTCATTAGTTTTTTCCCTGTCAAAATCTGTACTGACTGCACGAAAATCGGCCATGTTTTGACGGCGGACAAAAATTTTATAGCCTGCACACCAGATTTTTTTCGGCCGAAAAGTCAGAGTCCGTTGTCGGAAACATCATATTAACAAGCCGAAAATCGGCAGATCGGTCGTCGGACGAAAATTCCCTGCCGATTTTCGACGCGTGTGTACGAGGCTTTAGACTGGGATGCCATTAAAGTTCATGTGGGCGTAAAGGCAGGAGTCCCAATACTTTTGGTATTATGATTAAGTCAGACATTCAACATGTGTCCCAAAATACGGTGCCACATCCCTTGGTAATATAATGGTGGGATTTTAACAGCACTAGAAAAACTATACAACCATGGAAAATACAAAAAGTTTATTATACATAATTCTTAAAGCAGACATATAGGAATGAAAAACGGTACCCCAACTGTATACATTAGTCACATATACGGATACACATATACCCCGATAGGATCACACTATGTGCAACAAGTGTGAAGATGCACTCGTGACACGTTTTGACTTCAATAGTCTTCTTCAGAGGGTAATGCAGCAGGGGCAACGTTCTACAAAAGACCAATATATCACAAAAACAGTACAGGAAAATAGATATATTGCAATCTTTTATAGGTGTAACCGTGTCATTGTATATGACAGAATATATGGCCAACTTACAATATGAAAAGGCCAACCCACATCTATGGAGCACCCCAGGTGCCCTAATGCTTCTCTATTAAAATAAAATCTAAGTTACCTTTAGTTATACTTTAAAACTGTACCTTTGATACAGTTTAAATAAGTTAGAAACTAGCTTTAATTAAAAAAAAAAGTTGATATTGCTGACCTTGAAAACCTTAGTAATTACCTAACATCACATTCCTTTTTTCTTTTTTTTTTCTTAGGATCCATATAAATCATTTGGCCTACCATCAATTGGTCGTCTTTCTCAGTATCAAGAACCACTCAATGTGCCTGGGGTATGTAATATTTATGAAGGCTGTTTTTTGTGAATGTGTTTTCCTTGTTCCTGGTGGAGTAAATTTGGGGATTTAGTGAGTTGAGCACTGACATAGGTTTACTCCTAGGGGCAGGCAGAATGCTGCTTACCAAACACATTTTATACAGATGATTCTGCCTAACTTTTCTGAGTAAACTATTTGACAATGTTCTGCTACATAAAAAAGAACATAAAGGTCTCCCTTTTCTGTGTAATAAAAGTAAAATTATGGGGTTAACGTGTGTGCCTTTGCTTGCACACTGACAGGGCTATGCCATCTGTGTGTGCTATTGCTCAGACTGATTACTTGCGTGGAAAAAAGAAAGAATTCAAAATTTAAGGATGTTATTGAATATGTGATTTATTTCACTTCTTAAAATTGTTTTTCCCATATTCTTTCTAATGGGACCTGACCCTTTCTTAGCTCAAAGACTTCATGCTGTGTTCAAAGCCTGCAAGCAGAACAAAAATTGCAAGGGCTTAACAGGCATTATGTCTTGCTAAATATTAGAAAAGAAAACATACATTAGAGGTTGCTTAAACATCACTTGTGAGCATCAAGCAACAATTCATTGAATTAAAATGTGTATTAATTATTCTAGCTTCCACTCTTCCGTTCTATATCTTCTACATTTTAACAGCTAACACAATGTCAAACATTTTGCCCTTGCAAGTTTTTGCAATTTGCAGTTTTCAGATGTGAGACCTGTTGAAAGTACAAGTGATAATGGACAAAACCATACCCCCTACGGTCAATGTCCCACCAAATCTTTCTTCAATTAATGCTGCAGCAGGAGTTTTGTGTAAAAACATTTGTGCTTGCAAGCGATCTTTTTCCAAAATGAGAAAGGAAAAAAATAAAACAATTACAATGCCTTAAATATTCTGTGTGCTACTGTTATTTGCTTGTATGAATGTAGCATGTCAGCTACTAAATGGACCAGGGGATGGAAGAAGTGATTGGGTGCAGAGGAGTGCGCACTAAGCTTTGTCTATCATTATTGCTAGGAGCAATCAAATTGATGCCAGCAGGACAGTAGATGCGTTGACAGCTGTAATTATGTATCTCCATGGTGATCACTTTTGGCCTGTCATGGAGGCCCACTTGTCCCCTCCCTTGCAAGCATTTAATCAGATTGGGCTGTCACTTGTCAGGTAGACATGGCGGGCTGGGAGTTGTGTTTTGAGGGAGAGGTGAATTGAAAATGAAGGGTGGGAAATGCCTGAAAGCTTCACGTGGTATATCCTATACAAGCAAAATACACTTTAATTATTTATGCCAGAGGCTGTGGTGAGAACATTGCCTGTAGTGCCAATGCCCCATTTCATATTGTGTTGGTGTTCTGTGAACATTAAAATAGATACACTGAGTCAGCAGCATCGTTTTTTGTCTAATAATGGAATTAATTGCAAGCCAGTTAATTATGTATTCACAGGGTTCCTTCCTTAAGACTGAGTTTTCAATTAACTATGTTTTTAATGATTTAATACGGATGGTTATGCCAGAAGTGCACGCACGCTTATGCTATAAAAATTTCATTTACCACTTGTGATTAACATAAAGTGTCAATAAATATATGTATAGGCCATTACATCATTATAAAATATATGTGGCAGTTAAAGCAGCATTAAACCCAAAAGCAAACAATTATTATGTGGACTCTTGCCAATTCTTAGATGCAGTGGCTGTATTCATTTTCTTTTTTAGGCTTGATTTCCATTATTTTCACTTGGTGATCTAGTCAGTATGTCTGTTTTCCAACAGAACAAACTATACTGCAGATGTAGCAGTTTAGAGTATTGTGACAAGCCATGTACCACTGACAGGGTTGTTTAAATGATAAGCCTTCAATTATGTAAAACCTTTATCCCAAAAGGAACAAGGATGTTGCTGTAACTACGCTGCTCAAAACAAATTAAAGGAACACTTTTTAATCAGAGTACAGCATAAAGTCAATTAAACTCCTGCGATATTGATCTGGTCAGTTAAGTAGCAGAGGGGGTTGTTAATAAGCTTCAGCTGCTTTGGCGTTAAAACTAACAGATTATTATTCTTGATCTTTAAGGATAGTTTACAGAGGGGTATGGTGCCAGCTGATTGGAAAAAAGCCAACGTGGTACCAATATTTAAAAAGGGGCCGAGATATATCCCGGGTAACTATAGGCCGGTCAGCCTAACATCAGTAGTCTGCAAGATTTTGGAGGGGATGTTAAGGGACCACATACAAGACTTTAGTAATGAAAATGGTATTATTAGTAGTAATCAGCATGGATTCATGAAAAATCGTTCTTGCCAAACCAATCTATTAACCTTCTATGATGAAATGAGCTGCCACCTAGATAAGGGTAAGCCTGTGGATGTGGTGTACCTGGACTTCGCAAAGGCCTTTGACACCGTTCCCCACAAACACTTACTGTTCAAACTAAGGAAGGTAGGTATGGACCATAAGGTGAGTACCTGGATAGAGAACTGGCTCCAGGGGAGGTTGCAAAGGGTGGTGATTAATGGGGAGTACTCAGATTGGGCGGGTGTGGAAAGCGGGGTCCCCCAGGGTTCTGTCCAAGGGCCAATCCTGTTTAATTCATAAATTATCTAGAGGAGGGTATATTGAGTAAAATCTTCGTATTTGCGGATGATACTAAACTAAGCCTGCCAATATCTTCTGGGCAGGATGTGGAAACCTTACAAGCGGACCTGAACAAAATAATGGGGGGGGGGGCAACTACATGGCAGATGAGGTTTAATGTTGAAAAATGTAAAGTAATGCACCTGGGTACCAGAAAGCAAGCTACTCACTAGGGGGGGGGGGGGGGACCTCTGGGTGAGTCTAGGATGGAAAAGGACCTGGGGGTACTGGTAGACAACAGGCTTGGCAGTGGCATGCAATGCCAAGCCGCTGCAAGCAAAGCCAACAGAATACTGGGATGTATAAAAAAGGGGATTCACTCCAGAAATAAAGAGATTATTCTACCACTCTACAAGACTCTGGTCCGGCGTCATCTGGAGTATGCTGTCCAGTTCTGGGCACCGGTCCTCAGAAAGGATGTGCTAGAACTGGAGAAAGTCCAGAGAAGGGCAACAAAAATAATTAGGAGAATGGAGGACATCAGCTATGAGGAAAGACTACAAGCACTGAACCTATTCTCTCTGGAGAAGAGACGATTGAGGGGGGATATGATATCAATGCACAAATATTGTACTAGCAACCCCAGCATATGGGAAAACCTATTCAGAGAAAGGAAATACAATAAGACACGTGGCCACTCACTAAGACTAGAGGAAAGGCGGTTTAACCTTAAAATACGCAGGGGGTTCTTCACTGTAAGAGCAGTAAGGATGTGGAATTCTCTTCCACAAGCAGTGGTATCAGCAGGGAGCATTGATAGTTTCAAAAAACTATTAGATGGGCACCTTAAAGACCACAACATACAGGGGTATACAATGTACGGTTAGCAGCAAACACACACACACATCATAGGTTGAACTGGATAGACTGGTGTCTTTTTTCAACCTCACTAACTTTGTAACAGGTGCACCAGATGGGCAACAATGAGACAACCTCAAAAACAGTAATGGTTTTACAGGTGGAGGCCACTGAAATTATTTTCCCCTACTCATTTTTCTGACCGTTTTTTCACTAGTTTTGCATTTGGCTAGGGTCAGTGTCACTACTGGTAGCATGAGGTGATACCTGGACCCTTTAGAGGTTGCACAGACAGTCCAAATCCTCCAGGATGGCTCATCAATACGTACCATTGCTAGGTTTGCTGTGTCTCAAGAGCATGGAGGAGATTCCAGGAGACAGGCAGCTACTGTAAGATAGCTGGACAGAGCTGTAGAAGGTCCTTAACCCATAAGCAGGACTGGTATCTGTTTCTTTGTGCAAGGAGGAACATTATGAGCACGGCCCGAGCCCAACCAAATTACCTCCAGCGTCCTTGTGCTCACTGCCCGACACCATGAAGCTCGATTGGCATTTGCCATTGAACACCATAATTGGCAGGTCCGCTATGGTCCCCTGTTCTTTTCACAGATGAGAGCAGGTTCACCCTGAGCACATGTGACAGAAGTGAAAGGGTCTGGAGAAGCCGTGGATAACGTTATGCTGCCTGTAACATCGTTCAGCACAACCGGTTTGGTGGTGGGTCTGTAATGGTCTAGGGAGGCTTATCCATGGAGAGACACACACAGACCTCTACAGATTAGGCAATGGCACCCTGAATGTCATTAGGTATAGGGATGAAATCCTTGGACCTATTGTCAAACCCTATGCTGGGTTCCTCCTGGTGCATGACAATTCCCGGCCGTATGTGGTGAGAGTATGTAGCCAGTTCCTGGAGACTGAAGGCATTGACACCATTGAATGACCCCCACGCCCACCTGACCTAAATCCAATAGAACACCTCTGAAACATTGTTTCAACACCTCTGGGACATTATGTTTCGGTCCATCCGACCCTGCCAGGTTTCACCTCAGTCTGTTTAGGAGCTCAGTGGTTCAGATCTGGGAGGAAATACCCCAGGACACCATGTGTCTCATTGGGAGCACGCCCCGATGTTGTCAGGCATGCATACAAGCATGTGGGGGGC
Source organism: Pelophylax lessonae (assembly GCF_965119305.1). Classification (NCBI taxonomy): domain Eukaryota; kingdom Metazoa; phylum Chordata; class Amphibia; order Anura; family Ranidae; genus Pelophylax; species Pelophylax lessonae. The sequence continues at coordinate 484,044,231 of NC_138769.1, forward strand.
CATACAAACTACTGAGTACTATTTTGAGTTGGTGCAATGAAATTTCAGCAAGATTAACTAGCCTGCTGCATCATTTTTTCACTTTGCTTTTTGGGGTGTCTTTTGAGTTCAGCCCTCTGTAGGTTGATCATTTTCATTTCTATCAAACGATGTGGCATCCTTTCATTTCTGACACATTACCCAGTCTGTATCAGTATAGTTATCCAGCATGATTTTTTTCCAATTGATATCTGATGTGTTTTCAAATTGTTCCTTTAATTTTTTTGAGCAGTGTATATAAAGTGTTAGCTGTAATTTGGCTTCAATTTGTTAGTGTTTCTAAATCTGCTAATGCACCTAACAATCCCCTCCCCAACACTGACTTTGTTGCTGTCCAAAGGTGTCTCTGTGCTCCTTCCTCCAGAGTGGGGGTACTGTAAAACAGGTTTTTTACTGGCCAAATCACCAGGTGAGAACAGAGAGAAGAAACCTAATGTGACCATATCTGAATGGTAATCTGCAATGTTACAATTTTTTTCTTTGGGTTTAATGCTGCTGTAATGATTCTTAAGCTTGTGGTAGGTATAAATGTTAATGTGTGTCAGTAAGGGGACAGGCTTAGCAGAGGTAGAGGCAGTGGTAAGCCATGCATTAAACAGGAACACCTAGAAACATCCCAACCAAGTTTGCACTACACTTATATTTTGTAGGGCAGTAAAGAAACACTCTTCAATGCAGGAGGGTTTTGTAGTATGTGTATGTATGAATGTGAGTTAGGAACCTTAGCTTGTAAGCTCCCAGAGGGCAGGGGCTGATGTAAATGTAAAATATATATGGGAAAAAAAAAAAAAAAATATATATATATATATATATATATATATATATATATATATATATATATATATATATATATATATATATATATATATATATATAATATATACAGAGTGTTGTGTCAATTGATGGAACTGTAGAAGTACCTAGAATAAATAAATACAGCTTGAAGGATCCCATTTTCTTCTTTGAATTGTTGGAGGACCCTATTTATTATCTTTACATGTTTCTATGCATTTGCCAAATTGGGATCCCTAATCCGCAGTTCCCAGTATATCCATTAAAGTGATTCTAAAGGATAATTGTTTTTCTCTGTCGCTCATTGACAGACGTAGTCTTCTTGATTCACAAGAACTGGGTTATGTTGTCTCCGCAGGAGCAGGACTAGGCAGAAAGAAAAAACGTTCTGGCTCCACCTTAGGGGCAGTCCCTGAGGGTATATCCTCCCTCTCTCTGCTACAAGGCATCAGTTTTTTCTGTCTAGTCAGGAGTAAGGACCTAAGTTCCTTGCTGGGATCTTTTTGGTCCTGGCAAGATTTTTTCTTTAGAAAAAATATTTTTTAGGTAGTTTTCTCCAGTGTTTTTTTCCTGTGAGATCTTCAAGCAAATACACCGGACTGGGCGACACTAGTGGTCACCCCAGCCGGCCTAAGAGCGCTCGCAGACCATTGCATTGCGCTTGGTCGGCCGCGACACATTCAAGTAAGTATGCGGGGCCGGGCGACGGGCTGGATGTTGAGATCCAGTGGTCACCCCGGTTTCTGCCTACGAGCGCGTGCAGACCAGAGCTCCGCGCTGGGTCGGCCGCGACGGAGTCCCATTGGAGGGACTGACCTTGCGAGTTAAAAGTCTCGCTTGGACGCCAGGAACCAGAGAGTCGAGGCGTCCGGAGTGGTCCACAACCCCCCACCCCGGTGGAGAGGGTATTGTGAAGAGAGGGTGCCTGTCGGTTCGGTATGGTGAGTAAACGTTCCCTTTTTTTCCTCGTTATGAGGCAGTATGAATTATGGGCCCCTCCATACATGGTCAGTATATATCTGACACTAAAAGTCCCCCTTGTAAATACAGTATGTGTTTGGTGGGAAGTGGACTTGGTTTGAAAGCTAACACTCTACCCAGCAGACTGTAGTATTACAGCAGACATAGGAGGTATAATCCTACCTTAATTGTAGTGTACCTCCTGCAGATCGATAAACGCCACTTAGCAGAGATGCAGGTGGATGTGCTGGGAAAAACGATTTCGGCAGTCCGCCGCCATTTTGCCGTAGACCGGGTGCATGAATGTCCTCAGGTCACGCCGGCCGCCATGTTTTTGGAGTCTATTGTCTCCCGTATGGGGGCGGCCATGTTTGATGTGCCCAGCTACCTCGTGGGGAGCTGGGAACGCCGGAAGGCGTACACAGGGGGCGGAGCCACGTCCTTCTACCCGGGAAAACTAACACAGCTCTTTCTAGTCTGTAAAAGACAGAAGCTGACTGCAGTTGGTTGGAAACTTCTCTGCATCGGGTGGTGAGCCTTGGGGGTCCCTCTCTCTCTCTCTGTGGGGATCGAGAAGCAGGTACTCTGAGGGGCGCTATTGCGCTAGGGGGAGACACATAAAAAAAAAAAAAAAAAAAAAGAGGTATTTTTTTATTTAAAAAAAAAAAAAAAGTTTTTTGTTTTTTCTGGCAGAGGTGTCCTGAATTAACATGGACCCTGCCACTCATGTATCTCCACCGGATCCCCTCGAGGTGTCTGAAGGATCCTCCAGCACCCCACTGACGGTTGAATCATTGTCAGCTATTTTGGAAACTTTTGTGTCCCGGGTGGAAGTGGCTTGTCAGGGACAGGGCGCAAGAAAGTGTCCCCCGCCTAACCCCTTATTATCTGAAACTTCGGATTCAGAATCTGAGCCTATTTCTGCAGTTGCAGGTACTTCATCTGGGATTGGTGTCTCGGGTACTGTCTCTTCAGACAGTGAGGAGGATGTTTCGGCATCAGCCATAGCCCGAGAGGAAGCGTTGGTAAACGCACTCATTGTATCTGTTCAAGAAACCTTAAGATTACAGGGTATTCCGTCGGAAATAGCTGAAACTGAAATCCCTTTTGGGACTAAAAAACGCATCAAAGTGGCGAAGGTTTTCCCATTGCCCAAATGTTTTGGCAATCCAATCAAAGAAGAATGGAGTCTGCCAAAACGCACCTCTGCTATTTCTAAACACATTAACAGGCGTTATCCGTTTGAGGAAACCCTCATTAAGAAATAGACAGAACCACCTGTGGTGGATTCACCAATTGCTAGATTGAATAAAGCCACGGTTATTCCCTTAAAAGACGCTCCGTCTTTCAAAGATCCAGTGGATCGCAAGATAGAAGCTATGTCTCGCACCATGTTTTCCTTGATTGGATCAGCTTTCAGACCAATAATTGCTATTGGTCTGGTTTCGCAGACTGTAACTGAATGGACCAAGTGGTTACGCCGGGACTTAGAAGAGGTCCCTCAGGCGGTATCAGATTTGTTGGAACAAATGATACAGGGGTTACAGTTTGTGTGTGATGCGGCGTTAGACGCCACTCCATTATTGGCACGAGCATCAGTTTCAGCAGTGGTTCTCAGGCGTAAACTGTGGCTAAGAGGTTGGTTAGCCGACCAAGGTTCCAAAAAAGCATTGGCTAATATCCCCTTTTTAGGAGAGCGTCTATTTGGAGCCAACTTAGATGAGATCATTAAGGATCTCACGGGTGGAAAGAGCACCTTTTTACCGCAAAATGTTAAGGGTAAAGGAACTCGTCAAAGACGAGGGCCTTCTTTCTCTGCTCACAAAAAGTTTTTTCGTCCCGCGGGTGAAAAAATTAAGTCCTCCAAAGCTCCTTCAGGAGGCTTCAGGGGACGTTGGTCGGGCAAGCAAAAGCCCGCCCCCTCCAGACCTGAAGATATATCGTCCAAAGCCTGAAGGTGCGCCCCCACCCATAATTGGGGTGGGGGGACGTCTTCGCCGGTTCCCGGATCCATGGCTTTCCAGAATCCCGGACAAGTGGGTTTGCGAAGTCATAAGGTCAGGGTACAAGATCGAGTTTCGATCTCTCCCACCGGCGCGATTCTTCCCTTCCAATATCCGACTATCCCCGGATCGTTTAGAAGATCTGCGGAGAGCAGTCACGGATTTACTACAACAAGGAGTGGTAGTCCACGTTCCTTGGACAGAACGTTTTCAAGGGTTTTATTCAAACCTATTTACAATACCCAGGAAAGAGGGCAAAGTGCGTCCAATTCTGGACTTAAGGGCACTCAATTCCTTTCTCAACATAAGGAAATTCAAGATGGAATCCATTCGCACAATAGCAGCCTTCCTGCATCCAGGGGATGTCCTAGCGTCCATAGACATCAAGGACGCCTATCTTCACATTCCCATTTTCGCAGGACATCAGCGGTTTCTACGCTTTTCCGTAGAAGAGAACCACTATCAGTTTGTGGCGTTACCTTTCGGTCTCACCACGGCTCCTCGGGTCTTCACGAAGGTGTTGGCCCCAATGTTGGCACTACTGCGCCAAAGAGGCATATCGATTCTAGGTTACCTAGACGATCTCCTGCTTCATGCAGAGTCTCCTCAGACCCTGCTACACAACATAGAAATTACTATAATTTATTTACAGGAATTCGGGTGTCTGGTGAACCAGCAAAAGTCATTTCTGGTTCCCACCCAGAGGCTCGAATATCTGGGTCTAATTCTAGACACAGTCAGGTCAAGAGTTTTCCTTCCGGTAGGGAAACTCCGGAAGATTCAATCAGCAGTCCAGTTGTTACTATCCAACAGCTGGTCTTCTCTTCGAACTTGCATGAGGGTTCTGGGGTTGATGGTGGCTTCCTTCGAAGCAGTCCCATTTGCCCAGTCCCATACCCGAATTCTTCAGCAAGAGATTCTTCTCAGATGGAATCGGAATCCGGAATCCCTGGACAATCGGATCCGATTGAGCAAACAGACCAGAGAGTCTCTGGTCTGGTGGCTTCGGTCTCCGATGCTCAGCCAGGGAAAGTCATTTCTGCCAATATATTGGACGATAGTGACCACGGATGCCAGTCTATCCGGATGGGGAGGAATTCTCGGTCAGTTATCTGTCCAGGGACTTTGGTCCCTGGAAGAATCCAGGTTGCCGATAAATGTATTGGAACTGAGAGCGATCAGACTTTGTCTGATTCACTGGACCGAGCAGCTCCAGGGCAGCCCGGTTCGGATCCAGTCGGACAACGCCACGGCCGTGGCTTATGTCAATCACCAGGGGGGCACCAAGAGTGTCCAAGCGGCCAAAGAAGTGGCTTGCATTCTTCACTGGGCGGAAGGATTTGTTCCAGCTATCTCTGCGGTGTTCATTCCGGGGGTGGAGAATTGGCAGGCAGATTATCTCAGCCGTCAGACTCTGGATCAGGGGGAATGGTCCCTCCATCCAGAAGTTTTCCACCAGTTGTGCCTACGGTGGGGCACCCCGGATGTGGATCTGTTGGCATCACGATTCAACAGGAAAGTACAGAGATTTGTGGCTCGCTCCCGCGATCCTCTAGCAGAGACCGCAGACGCACTGATCGCCCCGTGGGGGCAATACCAGCTAATGTATGCCTTCCCTCCTCTCGGGTTACTGCCAAGACTTCTTCGCAGGATAGAGGAGGAAGGAATTCCAGTAATCCTGGTAGCTCCGGACTGGCCTCGCCGAGCTTGGTACGCCGACGTGGTCAGACTGGTGGCGGACGTCCCGTGGAGACTTCCTCTCAGGGAGGACCTACTGTCTCAGGGACCGATCTTCCATCCTGCTTTACGATCGCTGGCTTTAACGGCCTGGCTATTGAGACCCAGGTGCTGAAGGACAAGGGATTGTCAGCTTCAGTTATTCCTACTCTAGTTAAAGCAAGGAAAGCGACTTCCAGAAAGATTTATCATCGTACATGGAAGTCCTACATTGCATGGTATGAACCTCTGGGGTTCTGTCCACGGTCTTATTCGGTTAGTCGAATATTAGCTTTTCTGCAACAAGGGGTTGAGCAGAAACTGGCCTTGAGCACTATCAAGGGTCAGGTCTCAGCATTAGCTATCTTCTTTCAGAAGCCTTTGGCTACTCATTCCTTGGTGCGGAATTTCATCCAGGGGGTGCGACATCTGGCTCCGCCAGTGCGCGCGCCGTTACCACCCTGGGATCTTAATTTAGTATTGTTGGTTCTTCAGAAACCTCCCTTTGAAGATATTAGGGAGATTCCTCTACCTACGTTGTCCCAGAAGGTGGCCTTCTTGGTGGCTATCACTTCTGCACGCAGGGTGTCAGAACTGGCCGCTTTATCTTGTCGTTCCCCATATCTGGTGGTTCATAGAGATAAGGTGGTTCTTCGTCCGAATCCATCCTTCCTACCAAAAGTGGTTTCAGAATTTCATCTGAATGAAGAAATTGTATTACCTTCCCTGTGTCCTAAGCCCAGTCATCCTCGGGAGTTTGCTTTACACTCCTTGGATGTGGTCCGGGCGATCAGGGTATACTTGAAAACGACAGACTCGTTTCGCAAGACGGATTCACTTTTTGTGATCCCGGATGGACCCAAAAAGGGGTTGCCTGCATCTGCCTCGACTATTTCCAAATGGATCAGACAGACGGTGGTACAGGCTTTTTCTATTAAGGGTCGGGAGCCCCCGTTCCCTGTTAAGGCGCACTCCACTCGGGCACTTAGTGCGTCATGGGCCTTTCGCCATCAGGCGTCAGTGGTCCAGGTGTGCAAGGCGGCTACCTGGTCGTCGGTGCATACCTTTACAAAACATTATTAAGTTGATGTAATGGCATCGTCTGATGCCTCGTTTGGCCGCAAGGTTTTGCAGGCCGCCATTTGAGGAGACCAGTGGTCTGCCTCGAGGGTTTTTTTCCGTTGGAAATTTTCATTTGAGTCTCATTCTTTGTTTAAAACTTCTAGTTTGGCACCGGTTGGGCCTTCTAGATTGGATTTTGATTTCGGTCAATCCCACCCCTCATTTGTGGCACTGCTTCTGGATGTCCCAGTTCTTGTGAATCAAGAAGACTACGTCTGTCAATGAGCGACAGAGAAAATCGGATTTTTGTAAGATCTTACCGTAAAATCCTTTTCTCTTAGCTCATTGACAGACGTAGTACCCGCCCCTCTATCATTGAGTTGGGTTGGGTTAAATTCTCTGTTGCTGCTTTGTGACAGAACTGATGCCTTGTAGCAGAGAGAGGGAGGATATACCCTCAGGGACTGCCCCTAAGGTGGAGCCAGAACGTTTTTTCTTTCTGCCTAGTCCTGCTCCTGCGGAGACAACATAACCCAGTTCTTGTGAATCAAGAAGACTACGTCTGTCAATGAGCTAAGAGAAAAGGATTTTACGGTAAGATCTTACAAAAATCTGATTTTACCTTCATGCATACTTTATGCAATTGGAGCTGCTTTGTGCAAAATGACTGCACAGAGCAGGTAAGCACAACCTATTTATAAAAAAAATACATGTTTATTAAAGTATTACTGAGGTTGTTTATACTTTTGGCACCTAGGCTGTAATTCTGCATCCATGAACGCTAATGGGAAGTTATCAGCTACCTCTGACATAGGATTGCCAATATCTTCTTAAGTGCACACACAATAGATCATTAATATCAGACATACTTTCAGAACTGGCTATCTGCCCCCCCCCCCCCCCCCCCCACCTGTTCCATAAACAGAGGAAAATCACAGGCCAGTTTTACACTGAGTAGCAAGTTCTTGAGGCAGAACTTCACTTTTAAAAAGGAAGTTCTGTTTTATCTCTTCTTTCTCGCTCTCTCTCTCCCACTTTTAAAGGTTTTTTTTTTTTTTTTTGTGCTCGCTTCCACTTCTGTTTGGATCACCTAGAACAGTGGTCCTCAACTCCGGTCCTCAGGGCCCACTAACAGGCCAGATTTTAAGTATTACCTTGGTAAGATGTAGACTAGAGTACTGCAATCACTGAGCAGCAAATTATATCACCTGGGATGGATTTCAGTTATCTTGCAAACCTGGCCTGTTAGTGGGCCCTGAGGACCACTGACCTATAAGATCCAAACAGAAGTTCACCCCAACTATCCTACTCCCCACCCTCAACCTCCTGGGACATGGTGCAGGTCCCATGAGGCTGTGGACCCATTCACAAAGCACAGCATAAAGCTCCATTCACATATATGTGAATTTTATGTGTTGTGAACCACATCCAATTCACATGACAAGTGAATCAAGCCAGCTTTCTATGGAGCCGGTTCACATATGACCGAGCACCTGCCCCCTCATGAACCATACCAGGCCACATACCCTCAACATAGGTGAGTACTTAGGGGCAGAGGGGCTTTGCACCTCACCCTAAAGGCACCTTATACCCATGTTAATGGGAACAAGGGCCTCTTCCCCACAACCCTGGCAGGAGGTTGTGGGGGTCTGCAGGCAGGGAGCATATCGGAATCCGGAAGCCCCCTTTAACAAAAGGGGCCCCGAGATCCTGCCCCCCAAATGTGAATGAGTAGGGGGTACAATTGTACCACTACTCTTTCACCAAAAAAAAGTGTGAAAAAGAAATAACAGACACAGTTTTTGATAATTCCTTTATTTAAAAAAAAAAAAAATGTCCCCCTGGTGTAGATCCGTCATCAACCACGACACCAGCTGTCTGCCTGCTCTGCCTTGTGATAGTTCTTAGATAGCTAAAGAGCAGGGCCACCTGGTGGCATTGGCCCCTGTGATGTCACCGACCGGGGCATGCTGGGTCGGTGATATAGCCAGGGGGCGGTGCCACAGGGTGCCGTCGCTGTGTGGCCCCACTCCTTAGCTATTCAAGAACTGTCACAAGACTGAGCAGCAGGCAGACGGAGGGAGCCTTCGGTGTGAGCAGAGCTCACCACTCCCACGTTGAGGGCATGTGACCTGGTATGGTGGTATGGATCAGGAGGAGAGGGGGTGTTTGCCCCCCCCCCCCCCATCCCCTTTCCAGGCCTGCCTGGCTGTATGCTTGGATAAAGGTTGCATATTCTTTTTTTTTTTTTTTTTTTGGGGGGGGGGGGTAGGGAGAAAACCATATGCCATTATTTTTTTTTATTTATTTATTTATTTTTTTTACATTTTGGCAAGGGCCTGGTAAGGATTGGGGCAGAATCCCCACGCCATTTTTATTTATTTTTTTTTTTTTTTTAATTCTTCAAAATGTTTTAATTCTTTTTGTTTTTTACCTAAAGCGGTCAGTGGGAACCCCGCTGACAGCTGATGAGTCTTCAGTTGTTAGGTACTTGGTGGTATGCTTTCTGGCCCTCTCCTTAACAAATTAGCTAATGTTTAAGATGCCGGTGGCTCCCGGCTTCAAAAATTTTCATCTGAACCGCATCTTAAATCGCAGCTGAACCACTCAACAGCTGCTTAGAAAATTTGCAGTGAAAAGGGAGGGTAAATTCATACCGGACATGTGTGAACCTAGCCTAAAGCTGCCTGGGAAGCTGAATGAAGTTTCATCTGGCTTCCCAAAGTAAACATAGTAGTGCAGAGGACCCGAAGAACCGAGCCCAGATGAGGACAACATTGGATCCCTGGGCTGGTAAGAGTCTTTTTATTAAAAGTCAGAAGCTAAACTATTTGCACTATTTAAGACTTGCTTTAGAGTTCCACTAGGTATATTTAATGGGAGCATTACTATAGGATAGTGTTTAGCATTGCTATGTATACAAAGTACAGTCATTTGGTCTAAGAAAAGCTGGCAGGGTCTAAAATGTCTCTATAGTGCCCTCCTATGGTAATTGCACATAATTGCCTACCCGTCTCAGTTTCTAGGTGTGCTGCCAGTGCAGGCTTGGCAAATAGTTGCATACTCCTCCCTATGTCACATTCCAAGGGCTCCTGCAATTTTGGGGCAATTTGAATCCACATATCCCAGTTCTTGGCACCGCCAGCAACCTAATATGTTGCATCTCTCAGAGAAGAAACTTTTTAGGCTAGAAGGCTGTTTATATCTGGTACCCATGGGTGTTTAACTCACCTCCTTAGGAGCCTGTTTAACTTTTTGACAAACAGGAGAAGCCTTACCAGTTTGTTGTTTTCCTGATTCCAGGGGTTACTGGCTTGGAGGGTAGCTCTCACAGTTAGTCCTTAGTATCAGTATGTTGCTCCACAAAGAACACAAGCTCATCCATTTTTACTTATCAAATACATGCTTGTCACTTAAAGGTGCTACTGACATCCAAGCACAAAGTTGTATGTAGGGCAGGTTAAACTGGTAGTGGCATTGGTAAACTATGCATGAGATTGGGACACCCAGGAACAGTCCAATCACGTTTGCCTTGCATGTTAATTAAGCAAGGCACCGTTTTAATGCAGGAGGGCTTTGTGCAGAAATATACCTACTCTTCTGAACTAGTAACTGAACTTATGTAGGTTCCTAATTAACATGTGATTCCCTAATGAGTTCCCCAAAATAAACAGGCACTATGTGTACAAGTTTAGTGTGCTTTTCAGCAGTCATCCTTTTCGACCAGCAGCAGGCTCTCTCAGCAGCGAGAACATGACCAATAATTTATATTTATTTTATAGTAATGAAGCATTTAATTCCTTATTGCAATATAAATGCATCATCATGAAATTGGATTATCGCTTTCTATATGTTGTCCTTTTTCATCCTTGTGTTTCTGGGTGCTATGTAGATTTGTCCTCTGTTAAAACCACTGCAGAAACCATGAATATGATTGGCAGATTTGCTCCGTGACTCAGGTGTCCTTTTATGAAACGGAGATGAGCAGTGATCCTGCTGATCACAGCTCATTTCCGATCATTCTCAGTTCCCATGTTCTTCGCTGATCATCTCTTCACACGGGAATCTGTCATTGCCTGACACAGAAACAGCCAGGCTATGAAGCTGCGATCTCCGCACTTCACTGGCGATCTGTGCCAGAATTCACACTCCCGGATTCACCAGCTTGGAGCTTGTGAAGCGGGGAGTGAAGACAGAATCGGGGGAGAACTGAGGGGGAAGAAGGAAGATTATCGACTTCCTTCTTCCTTGTTCAGGCCCCCCAACACAGTAATCATGTCCCCCTGCCATTTTTATGTATATACTGTGTGTATATATATATATATATACAGTGGGTACGGAAAGTATTCAGACCCCCTTAAATTTTTCACTCTTTGTTATATTGCCGCCATTTGCTAATATCATTTAAGTTCATTCTTCTTCCTCATGAATGTACACATAGCACCCCATACTGACAGAAAAACACAGAATTGTTGACATTGTTGCAGATTTATTAAAAAAGAAAAACTGAAATATCACATGGTCCTAAGTATTCAGACCCTTTGCTGTGACACTCATATATTTAACTCAGGTGCTTTCCATTTCTTCTGATCATCCTTGAGATGGTTCTACACCTTCATTTGAGTCCAGCTGTGTTTGATTATACTGATTGGACTTGATTAGGAAAGCCACACACCTGTCTATATAAGACCTTCCAGATCACAATGCATGTCAGAGCAAATGAGAATCATGAGGTCAAAGGAACTGCCTAAAAGAGCTCAGAGACAGAATTGTGGCAAGGCACAGATCTGGCCAAGGTTACAAAAAGATTTCTGCTGCACTTAAGGTTCCTAAGAGCACAGTGGCCTCCATAATCCTCAAATGGAAGACGTTTGGGATGACCAGAACCCTTCCTAGAGCTGGCCGTCTGGCCAAACTGAGCTTTCGGGGGAGAAGAGCCTTGGTGAGAGAGGTAAAGAAGAACCCAAAGATCACTGTGGCTGAGCTCCAGAGATGCAGTCAGGAGATGGGAGAAAGTTGTAGAAAGTCAACCATCACTGCAGCCCTCCACCAGTCGGGGCTTTATGGCAGAGTGGCCCGATGGAAGCCTCTCCTCAGTGTAAGACACATGAAAGCCCGCATGGAGTTTGCTAAAAAACACCTGAAGGACTCCAAGATGGTGAGAAATAAGATTCTCTGGTCTGATGAGACCAAAATAGAACTTTTTGGCCTTAATTCTAAGCAGTATGTGTGGAGAAAACCAGGCACTGCTCATCACCTGTCCAATACAGTCCCAACAGTGAAGCATGGTGGTGGCAGCATCATGCTGTGGGGTTGTTTTTCAGCTGCAGGGACAGGACGACTGGTTGCAATTGAGGGAAAGATGAATGCGGCCAAGTACAGGGATATCCTGGACAAAAACCTTCTCCAGAGTGCTCTGGACCTCAGACTGGGCCAAAGGTTTACCTTCCAACAAGGCAATGACCCTAAGCACACAGCTAAAATAACGAAGGAGTGGCTTCACAACAACTCCGTGACTGTTCTTGAATGGCCCAGCCAGAGCCCTGACTTAAACCCAATTGAGCATCTCTGGAGAGACCTAAAAATGGCTGTCCACCAACGTTTACCATCCAACCTGACAGAACTGGAGAGGATCTGCAAGGAGGAATGACAGAGGATCCCTAAATCCAGGTGTGAAAGACTTGTTGCATCTTTCCCAAAAAGACTCCTGGCTGTATTAGATCAAAAGGGGGCTTCTACTAAATACTGAGCAAAGGGTCTGAATACTTAGGACCATGTGATATTTCAGTTTTTCTTTTTTAATAAATCTGCAACAATGTCAACGATTCTGTGTTTTTCTGTCAGTATGGGGTGCTATGTGTACATTCATGAGGATGAAGAATGAACTTAAATGATTTTAGCAAATGACTGCAATATAACAAAGAGTGAAAAATTTAAGGGGGTCTGAATACTTTCCGTACCCACTGTATATATATATATATATATATATATATATATATATATATATATATATATATATATACATGTATATATACAGTGGGTACGGAAAGTATTCAGACCCCCTTAAATTTTTCACTCTTTGTTATATTGCAGCCATTTGCTAAAATCATTTAGGTTCATTCTTCTTCCTCATGAATGTACACAGCACCCCATACTGACAGAAAAACACAGAATTGTTGACATTGTTGCAGATGTATTAAAAAAGAAAAACTGAAATATCACATGGTCCTAAGTATTCAGACCCTTTGCTCAGTATTTAGTAGAAGCCCCCTTTTGATCTAATACAACCAGGAGTCTTTTTGGGAAAGATGCAACAAGTCTTTCACACCTGGATTTGGGGATCCTCTGCCATTCCTCCTTGCAGATCCTCTCCAGTTCTGTCAGGTTGGATGGTAAACGTTGGTGGACAGCCATTTTTAGGTCTCTCCAGAGATGCTCAATTGGGTTTAAGTCAGGGCTCTGGCTGGGCCATTCAAGAACAGTCACGGAGTTGTTGTGAAGCCACTCCTTCGTTATTTTAGCTGTGTGCTTAGGGTCATTGTCTTGTTGGTAGGTAAACCTTCGGCCCAGTCTGAGGTCCAGAGCACTCTGGAGAAGGTTTTTGTCCAGGATATCCCTGTACTTGGCCGTATTCATCTTTCCCTCGATTGCAACCAGTCGTCCTGTCCCTGCAGCTGACCACCATGCTTCACTTTTGGGACTGTATTGGACAGGTGATGAGCAGTGCCTGGTTTTCTCCACACATACCGCTTAGAATTAAGGCCAAAAAGTTCTATTTTGGTCTCATCAGACCAGAGAATCTTATTTCTCACCATCTTGGAGTCCTTCAGGTGTTTTTTAGCAAACTCCATGCGGGCTTTCATGTGTCTTACACTGAGGAGAGGCTTCCGTCGGCCACTCTGCCATAAAGCCCCGACTGGTGGAGGGCTGCAGTGATGGTTGACTTTCTACAACTTTCTCCCATCTCCTGACTGCATCTCTGGAGCTCAGCCACAGTGATCTTTGGGTTCTTCTTTACCTCTCTCACCAAGGCTCTTCTCCCCCGATAGCTCAGTTTGGCCGGACGGCCAGCTCTAGGAAGGGTTCTGGTCGTCCCAAACGTCTTCCATTTGAGGATTATGGAGGCCACTGTGCTCTTAGGAACCTTAAGTGCAGCAGAAATCTTTTTGTAACCTTGGCCAGATCTGTGCCTTGCCACAATTCTGTCTCTGAGCTCTTCAGGCAGTTCCTTTGACCTCATGATTCTCATTTGCTCTGACATGCATTGTGATCTGGAAGGTCTTATATAGACAGGTGTGTGGCTTTCCTAATCAAGTCCAATCAGTATAATCAAACACAGCTGGACTCAAATGAAGGTGTAGAACCATCTCAAGGATGATCAGAAGAAATGGAAAGCACCTGAGTTAAATATATGAGTGTCACAGCAAAGGGTCTGAATACTTAGGACCATGTGATATTTCAGTCTTTCTTTTTTAATACATCTGCAACAATGTCAACAATTCTGTGTTTTTCTGTCAGTATGGGGTGCTATGTGTACATTCATGAGGAAGAAGAATGAACCTAAATGATTTTAGCAAATGGCTGCAATATAACAAAGAGTGAAAAATTTAAGGGGGTCTGAATACTTTCCGTACCCACTGTATATATACACACATACATGTAGATATATATTTAATGTGTATATATATATAAAATGTATGCGTGTGTATTCAGTGTGTGTGTGTGTGTGTATATATATATATATATATATATATATATATATGTAAGGGGGCTATTATTTATTAACATTAGTGGGGATCGTGTACTCAGCAGTGATAATTTATCACTGCTTGTTAAAGAGCGCCTTTGATTTTTATACTACGGTAATCTCGCTTTGTCTCACGAGATTACAGGCGCTCCCATTCACTTCTACACAGATCTCCGAGAAAACAGTTCTCTTCTGATCACCCTGGGAGAACTGAAGTTCTCCGCTTCATAAAAAGGGTGCCAGAGGAGATAATTTTCCCCGGAGAACTGCAGAGAAGTGAATAGAGAAAAAAATTCACCCTTTCATAAACGTACACCTCAGTGGGATAAAAGAATGTTCAAAAGAGTTATTGACAAATACCAAAAGAATCCCTGTGAAGATGTTGACAAATACTTAGAATGCCTGTGAAGATATGCACCCTCTGCTTTGCATTGACCTGTGAGCAGCATTTCATCTGGCCAATAGAAAAGGGAGTGGAAGGGAGCTGAAAGAATGCCATCACCCCAATAAACATAGATCAAAAGAAACCCTGCAAAAAGCGGGACTATTATAGGCAATATCGGACAACAAGCAAATAAAGAAAAAACCTGAGTGTATGCATATATAAAAAGTATACATTTTTATTGTATGAATATATAAAAAGTATACATTTCTTACATCCTCCGACAGTCGCCACCCACTCACAAGTCTTCACCAATGGGTATTGACCTTTGCTCCGCAGGAGTAGCTACGCAACAAGAATTGTTAATACAAAAGCTTTTAGCATAGACACACCCCTAGGGGCTGTCCCCTCAGTCAATACCTCCCTGCACCAGCATTCCCAACTCAGTTTGATCTTGCCTAGCTTAGGAGTAGCAGGCTTTCCTGTGCTGGGGCTTTAGTCTCAGCCTTCTACCCTTTTTGATTTTATTTCAAGTAGTTTTCTTTTCTTTACTAGCTGTTATTTTGTCAGCTTTAGTTTAGGGTTCTTCGGATGAAGATGTTCATGCGGAGCTGGGTCTGGGACTGGCCGCCCTGGATCTCAGGGCTGAGTGCCAGATGGATCCCCAGCCTGCCATCGAGCGTTCAGCTTAGGTTTGCCCTGGCACATTGATCGACCCATCCCTGTTCGCTGCAGGGATGCTGCCTGTGAGGTGGCTACCTCACTGGACGCAATGCTGCGGTCTATGGCTGCGGTCCACAAGCGTCCTGGCTGCGGCACTCCCTGTCTGCCTTGATAGCGGTTTGTCGCTGGAGACGGTTCCCCACGCCATCTGGTACGGTAAGCACCTTCTGTGTGGGGACCTTCTGTGTGGGTGTCAGTCTGTGGCTGTGTAGTACCCCCCCATGTCTGTGTAAATGCGGGCTCCCTGTCAGATCCCTGTATGGCTACATTGTCTGTGGGCTGCGAGGGGGGGCCATCCTGCTCTGCTGTGAGTTATGCTCTGGGGGCAGGTTTAGGTGCAGACATATGTTGTGCGGCGGCCGCTGCTGCGATCTGCCAATTTTTTTGCATTTATGCTGTGGCCGGCCCTGTCCCTGTACAGCGCCGTGTTTTGGCGCCATTCGCCGCCATTTTGGCGGGCCACGCTTGTTCGAGCACATGTCGGCGCCATTTTTCCTGTAGCCTCATCCCTCAGCCGAGCGGCCATGTTTGCGGAGCCTCATAGGCTATATCAGTCAGCCAGCTATTGCATCACTTCCTCTTTCTCTGGGAACATCGATCGGTGGCAGCAGCCTGTTGTGCTCTCTCCAGGTTTTTACCTTTTGTCCTGTTATTCCTTGCTCAGTGTTATCTATCCCTGCGGGATCGGTGCATACAGTAGTGTACGGTGGGTTGTGCTCGCCGTGGTGTTAAAGGGCCAGTACCTTTTTTTCCTTTTCATTGCTGGGGCATAGATTCTCAGGATAGCAAGTTTCCCCCTGCCCTGGTGGGGGACCAGGGGGCTGCTGCACCCCCGAGGGGGCTGATCTGGCCGCGGTGGTGGCGTCCTTGGTTTCTCAGGTGCAGGTGCTGATGGCTGATCGATCCGCAAAAAGGGCCAGGTTATCCATTTCCTCTGATTCAGAGGGTGATGTGGCTGCTGTGGCTGGCGTACCCTTCTCGGGGTCCCGCTCATCTTTGGACCTTATGGGGTCCGAGGGGGAGGCAGAGGTGGAGGGGGTTGATGTTTCTCCCCCTGGCTCGCCTGAAGAGCTTGCACTCATGAATGAGCTGATTGCCTCCATTAAAGATACCTTGCACCTAGAGGATGAGCCTACTCCTCCTGCTAGGGTGTCCTCCTTTGAGACGCATAGAACTCGAAAATCAGCGCAGGTTTTTCCCTGCCCTGCGGAAATTTCATCATACTGTTAATGAGCAGTGGCGCAATTTAAAGAAGCCCTTTACTGTGCCAAGTAAGTTTAAACTGCTTTATCCGTTTGCGCCCTCCACCGACGAGCGTTGGTGTGTGGCGCCTCAGGTGGATCACGCGGTGGCCATTTTGAACAAGGCTACTGCGGTTCCTTCTGAGGATACCCCGGTTTTCCGGGACCCTACGGACAGGAGAATGGAGTCTCTTGCCCGTCATGCCTATATGGTTGCTGGTTCTATGCTGAAGCCTATTTTTGCTTACATTATGGCGGCACAGGCTGTTGCAGACTGGACGAAGATGCTCAGGCGCACCCTGGTGGCTGATTCGGCTCCGCCTACCACGTTGGCTATGGTGGATCAGATCCATCAGGGTGTCATGTACTTGTGTGATGCGGACTTGAATTTAGCTCCCTTGGCTGCGCGCCTGTCCAGCGTGGCGATACTGAACCGCCGTCTGATATGGCTGAAAAATTGGTCGGTCGACCAATCTTCTCGCAAGACGCTGGCGGATTTTCCCTATGCGGGATCTCGCCTTTTTGGCGAGGCTCTGGATACTCTGATAAAAGGGGTTACGGGGGGCAAGAGTACTCTCTTACCCCAGTCTCACAAGCATAAGTCCTTCCGTGGTAAACGGAATTCCTCGTTTAGACCCTCTCAGGGGTCCTTTCGTGCCTTTAGGTCGCAATCCAAGGGCAAGCCCTTCAAAGGCCAAGGCTCCCAGAAGAAGCCGTAGGCAGAGAAGCAGAAGTCCGGCCAGTCCGGTTCGACTTCCCATACCACTTCCGCCTGAAGGGGCGCCCTCACCCGTTTCTGGGGTGGGGGGGACGTCTGCGCGGTTTCCTACAACCTTGGCTGACCCACATTCGGGACAGATGGGTTCAGGAAATCGTTCGATCTGGTTACAAGATCGAATTTCTCTCTTGGGCGGCGGGCAGATTTTTTCCCTCATATCTTCAGCTGTCTCCGGAGCGCTTGCAGGATCTGCACATGGCGGTGCGGGACCTGCGGGCCCAAGGGGTGGTTGTTCCGGTGCCTCATCGGGACAGATTTCGGGGGTTTTACTCCAATCTGTTCACTGTGCCCAGAAAGGAGGGCAAGGTGCGTCCGATTCTGGACTTGAAAGCTCTGAACCGCTTTGTGCGGGTTCGCAAGTTCCGCATGGAATCCCTGCGCTCAGTGGTGGCTGCCCTGAGTCCGGGGGAATTCATGGCCTCCATCGATCTGAAGGATGTGTACCTACACATCCCCATTTTCGAGGGTCACCAGAGGTACCTTCGATTCGCCATTGCGGAGGATCACTACCAATTTGTGGCGTTGCCTTTCGGTCTCGCTTCGGCTCCGTGGGTTTTTACCAAGGTGCTGGCGCCGGTTCTGGCCCTGTTGCGAGCACAGGGCATTGCTGTCTTGGGGTATCTGGACGATATCCTGATAAGGTCAAACGCCAGTCAGAGCCTGGTGACCGACCTGTACACCACGATGCGGACACTGCAGGAGTTCGGTTGGACTATAAACATTCCGAAGTCGACTCTGTGTCCTTCGGTTCGTCTTCCCTACCTGGGAATGATTCTGGACTCTGTCCAAGCGAAGGTCTTCCTACCTGAAGACAAGCTTCGGACACTTCAGGACGAGGTCAGGTCCCTCAGGGACAACCGGCACTCGTCTCTCTGGACATGCATGGGATGTCTAGGTTTGATGGTCTTGGCTTTCGAGGCGATCCCCTTTGCCCAGTTTCACACGCGGGGTCTCCAAGCGGAGATTCTTGCCGAGTGGGACGGGCGGCCGCAATCCCTGGATCTGCGGATCTCGTTGAGCCACAGCATCAGAAGGGATCTTCTGTGGTGGCTCCAGTCCCCGGCGGTGTCGGGGGGCAAGTCTTTTCGTCCATTGTTGTGGACGGTGATCACCACGGATGCCAGCCTGTCGGGCTGGGGTGGTGTTCTGGGCGTTTCGTCCGCCCAGGGAACTTGGTCGGAGGAGGAGTCCTCCCTTCCGATCAACATTCTGGAATTGAGGGCGATAAAGCTTTGCCTTCTGCGGTGGACGGACCGGCTTCGGGGCCGTCCAGTTCGGGTTCAGACGGACAATGCCACCGCAATGGCCTATGTCAACCATCAAGGGGGCACCAGGAGTGCCCGGGTGGCTCGGGAAGTGGCCGACATTCTGTCTTGGGCCGAGACGCACGTCCCGGCGATAACGGCAGTTCACATACCGGGGGTGGAGAACTGGCAGGCGGACTATCTGAGTCACCAGACCCTGGACCAGGGGGAATGGTCCCTTCACCCGGATGTCTTCCAGATGTTGTGCGCGAAGTGGGGTTCCCCAGATGTGGACCTGTTCGCGTCTCGTCTAAACAACAAGGTGGAAAGGTTCGTGGCAAGAACGCGCGATCCCCGGGCGGACGCCTCAGACGCGTTAGTGGCGCCCTGGCATCAGTATCGTCTGATGTATGCCTTTCCCCCGATTCAACTACTGTTCAGGCTGCTTCGCAGATTGGCCTCGGAACAGCATGCGGTGATTCTGGTGGCACCGGACTGGCCTCGCCGGTCTTGGTACGCAGACCTCGTAAATCTGGCAGTCAACGCTCCGTGGCGCCTGCCGCTTCGGGAAGACCTTCTGTCTCAAGGGCCGATATTCCATCCTGCTTTACAGTTGCTGGCTTTAACGGCCTGGCTGTTGAAAGCCAGGTCCTGAAGGATAGGGGTCTCTCCCCTGAGGTCATTCCCACTTTGATCAAGGCTAGAAAAGCCTCTTCGGGGAAAGTTTACTACCGTACTTGGAAGGCATACTTTGCCTGGTGTGAGTCCAGGGGGTATTCCCCTCGCTCATACTCGGTGTCGAGAGTGTTGGCTTTCCTCCAAACTGGAGTGGACCAGCGTTTGGCGCTGGCCACGATTAAGAGTCAGGTTTCTGCGCTGGCCGTTCCCTTTCAAAGCCCTGTGGCGTCTAATTCATTGGTTAGCACCTTTGTTCAGGGGGTGCGACATTTGGCCCCTCCTAGGTGGGAACCTTTGCCTCCATGGGACTTGAACTTGGTTCTGTCCGTGTTACAACAGGCTCCCTTTGAAAAGATCAGGGAGGTCTCGTCTCTGTTGTCCAAGAAGGTTGCCTTTTTGGTGGCGATTACTTCGGCTCGCAGGGTGTCGGAGCTGGCGGCTTTGTCCTGCAGCTCTCCCTACCTGATGATTCACAAGGATAAGGTGGTCTTGCGACCTAACCCATCTTTTTTTCCGAAAAGGATCTCGGAGTTTCACCTTAATGAAGACATTGTCTTGCCTTCGCTCTGCGCGAAGCCTAAGCATCCGAAGGAGGTTGCCTTACATTCCTTGGATGTTGTCCGGGCGATCAGGGTTTTACCTGTCGTCCACTAAATCTTTTCGCAAGTCGGATTTCCTCTTTGTCCTTCCTGAGGGACCTCGGAAGGGCATGGCGGCGTCGGCTGCGACCATCGCCAAATGGATCAGACAGACCATTGAGCAAGCCTATGCCTTGAAGGGGAAGGTTCCTCCTTTCCCTGTGAAGGCACACTCTACCAGATCTTTGAGTACGTCTTGGGCTTACCGTCATCAGGCTTCTGTGGCCCAGGTGTGTAAGGCGGCGACTTGGTAGTCCGTTCACACCTTCTCAAAATTCTATAAGGTGGATGTTCAGGCATCGGCCAATGCCTCCTTTGGCCGTAAAGTTCTCAGTGCGGCAGTTTCTTCGGGACCCTTGTTTTTGTGGGCCCTTGGTTATTGGGGTGTTTTACCCCTGGGTTACTTGTTTTCCTGGGTTGTTGCTCCTGTTGAGCACATTTTCCTGTTGCCCAGTTGGTTCTCTTACTGTGGTAAGGTTCCTTTCTCTGATGTGGGTACTGCGTTGCCTTTTCTACGGTTGCGTCTCCCACCCCTCATGTCTACACTGCTTTGGGACGTCCCATTGGTGAAGACTTGTGAGTGGGCGGCGACTGTCGGAGGAGAAAACAGAATTTTTGTAAAATCTTACCGTAAAATTCCTTTCTCTGAGTCCTCCGACAGTCGCCGCCCCCTGCCCCTCTTTTGGGGTTTTTGTGTACTCTTACTGCTATGCTACCAAACTGAGTTGGGAATGCTGGTGCAGGGAGGTATTGACTGAGGGGACAGCCCCTAGGGGTGTGTCTATGCTAAAAGCTTTTGTATTAACAATTCTTGTTGCCTAGCTACTCCTGCGGAGCAAAGGTCAATACCCATTGGTGTAGACTTGTGAGTGGGCGGCCTCTGTCGGAGGACTCGGAGAAAGGAATTTTACGGTAAGATTTTACAAAAATTCCGTTTTTTTTTTAATTCGAAAATAAAATTGCCCAAAGGACATAAAAACTCAGAATAAGGTATATGTTGGTGAGATATCACAACAGCACAAAAAAGAACCTCTATGACAAACAAGAAGTAAGAGGTGAGACAGCTGATGCGTTTCGAGACTTTGAGGTTATGCTCTTCTTCAGAGATGCTCACATCTTTTTACATAGATGTTCAGACTTAAATGGGATGCTCCACATATAAGGTTATCCCAGAGGGTATATAAGACCAAAAGATCATCTGCGTTGATCTAAAAGGTGAGCCAGAAAATGGGACCTGCCCAAAATCCCCACCAGAGAGGGTGATGCCTTTGGGGGTGCAAAGTAGAGCCCAAATAAGCCGACCAACCAAAAGGATCCAGGATAGTGACCATGTGGGTGCAGCCATATTTGTTTAGGTTTGTGAACCCAAAGGCCAAATTGAAAATTCAGTCATAAAATGATCAGAGAGGTCCAAATAGAAATACAGGATTGCAGCCATATAATCACGCGTGTCAATTGCTATCCAAGTAATACTATACCCTCTGGACTAACCCTATATATGGAGCATCCAATTTAAGTCTGAACAACTATGTAAAAAGATATGTGAGCATCTCTGAAAAAGAGCATAACCTTGAAGTCTCGAAACGTGTCAGCGGTCTCACCGCTTACTTGTTTTGTCATGGAGGTTCTTTTTTGTGCTGTTGTGATACCTCACCCACATATACCTTAGTCTGATTTCTGTTATGTGCTTTGGACAATTTTTTTGTCGAGTTAGATAAAAATGTATACTTTTTATTTATTTATACACTCAAGTTTTTTTTTCCTTTTTTGCTTGTTGTCCGATATTGCCTGTAATAGTCCTGCTTTTTGCAGGGTTTCTTTTGTTGATTGAAAATCATTGTAACTGTACTTAGTTTTGCATAACGAGTTTGTTTGCATTGATAACCTCACTTGGTCTGTATTAGTTACAGCTTAAAAAAATGATTTCTGTTTAAATTGTAACATATTTAAGAATAATCTGGCAGTGTAAAATAGCCAGTAATAACAATTAAGGATTGTTTTACAGGAGGCTATGATTTTCCAGCATTCTGTAAAAAGCTATTTAATTCAGGAAATAGGTGAACTGTCTCTTGAAATCATACCAAACAATGACAACCATAATGATGGCATTCAATAAAAGAAGTGCTCAAACACAACATGTGAAAATAATCAATATATTTATCTGTTACAGGTATTTAAATATTTCCGTCAATTTACACAGCACTTTACATATATATTGTACATTCACATCAGTGCCTGCCCTTGAAGCTTACAATCTAAGGTCTTTAACTCACATTCGTACCACATACCAGGGTTAAATTAAACAGAAGCCAATTAGCTCATGTCTTTGGAGTATGGGAGGAAACCCACGCAGGCACGGGTAGAACATGCACACTTCAGGCAGCTAGTGCCATGGTTAGGATGTGAACTGACGGCCCCAGTGTTTCTAAATGAAGTGCTAACCACTTAGCCACTGTGCTGCCCCATATACAGTATCTCACAAAAGTGAGTACACTCCTCACATTTTTGTAAAAAATATTGTATTTTATCTTTTTCATGTGACAACACTGAAGAAATTACACATTGCTACAATGTAAAGTAGTGAGTGTACAGCTTGTATAACAGTCTTAATTTGCTGTCCCCTCAAAATAACTCAGTACACAGCTATAAATGTCTAAATCATTGGAAACAAAAGTAAATACACCCCTAAGTGAAAATGTCCAAATTGGGCCCAATTAGCCATTTTCCCTCCCCGTTGTCATGTGACTCATTATTGTTGCAAGGTCTCGGGTGTGAATGGGGAGCATGTGTGTTAAATTTGGTGTTATTGCTCTCACTCTCTCATACTGGTTACTGGAAGTTCAACATGGCACCTCATGGCAAAGAACTCTCTGAGGATGTGAAAAAAAAGAACTGTTGCTCTACATAAAGATGGCCTAGGCCAGTGAAGGTGAACCATGGCACCCTATATGTTTTGAAACAACGTTTCCCATGATGCTCAACTACACTGCAGTGTGCACGAGCATCATGGAAAATGTAGTTCCAAAACATCTGGTGTGCCAAGGTTCACCATCACTGGCCTAGGCTATAAGATTGCCAAGACCCTGAAACTGAACTGTAGCACGGTGGCCAAGACTATACAGCGATTTAACAGGACAGGTTCTACTCAGAACAGGCCTTGTCATGGTCAACCAAAGACGTTGAGTGCACATGCTCAGCGTCACATCCAGAGGATGTCTTTGGGAAATAGACATATGAATGCTGCCAGCATTGCTGCAGAGGTTGAAGGGTTAGGGGGTCAGCCTATCAGTGCTCAGACCATACATCACACACTGCATCAAATTTGTCTGCATTGCTGTCATCCCAGAAGAAAACCTCTTCTAAAGATGATGCACAAAAAGACGCACAAAAGGTTTGTTGAAGACAGACTAAGGACATGGATTATTTGAACCATGTCCTGTGGTCTGATGAGACCATGATATACTTATTTGGTTCAGATGGTATCAAGCGTGTGTGGCGGCAATCAAATGAGGAGGACAAAGTCAAGTGTGTTTTGCTTACAGTCAAGCATAGTGGTGGAAGCGTCATGGTCTGGGTCTGCATAAGTGCTGCCAGCACTGGGAAGCTACAGTTCATTGAGGGAAAAATGAATGCCAACATGTACTGTGACATACTGAAGAAGAGCATGATCCCCTTCCTTCAAGAGACTGAGTCGCAGGGCAGTATTCCAACATAACCTTCAAGACAACCACTACCTTGCTAAAGAGGCTGAGGGTAAAGGTGATGGACTGGCCAAGCATGTCTTCAGACCTAAACCCTATTGATCATCTGTGGGGCATCCTCAAATGGAAGCTTTGTGATGTCGTCATGGAGTAGTGGAAGAGGACTCCAGTGGCAACCTATGAAGCTCTGGTGAACTCCATGCCTAAGAGGGTTAAGGCAGTGCTGGAAAATAATGGTGGCCACACAAATATTGACACTTTGGCCCCAATTTGGACATTTCCACTTAGCGGTGTACTTACTTTTGTTGCCAGCGGTTTAGACATTAATGGCTGCATGTTGCTTTATTTTGAGGGGACAGAAAATTTACATTGTTATACAAGCTGTGCACTCACTACTTAACATTGTAGCAAGGTATATTTTCTTCAGTATTGTCACATGAAAATATATACCGTATATACTCGAGTATAAGCCGAGTTTTTCAGCACATTTTTTTGTGCTGAAAACGTCCCCCTCGGCTTATACTCGAGTCAAGGAAAAAAAAAAAAAATTCCTGTCCGCTCCGACGGGTTTAACGCGCAATGACGTGTCGGCGCCGGGCGGCACCAGTTTTAAAATGAAGGCGCCTCTGGAACAGGTAAGTGAAACAGCTTCACTACCTGCCATGGGCTGCGGGCACACTACGAGGGATGCAGTGCTGCGGGCATGGTCCACATGTACCATGCCCACAACCCTGGATCCTCTTGCACCATGCCAGTACCCTGCATTCTCCTGCACCATGCCAGTACCCTGCATTCTCCTGCACCATGCCAGTACCCTGCATTCTCATGTACCATGCCAGTACCCTGCATTCTCCTGCACCATGCCAGTCACCCTGCATTCTCCTGCACCATGCCAGTACCCTGCATTCTCCTGCACCATGCCAGTACCCTGCATTCTCCTGTACCATGCCAGTACCCTGCATTCTCCTGCACCATGCCAGTCACCATGCATTCTCCTGCACCATGCCAGTCACCCTGCATTCTCCTGCACCATGCCAGTCACCCTGCATTCTCCTGCACCATGCCAGTCACCCTGCATTCTCCTGCACCATGCCAGTACCCTGCATTCTCCTGCACCATGCCAGTACCCTGCATTCTCCTGCACCATGCCAGTACCCTGCATTCTCCTGCACCATGCCAGTACCCTGCATTCTCCTGCGCCATGCCAGTACCCTGCATTCTCCTGTACCATGCCAGTACCCTGCATTCTCCTGCACCATGCCAGTCACCGTGCATTCTCCTGTACCATGCCTGCCGCCCTGCATTCTCACCCTAGGCTTATATTTGAGTCAATGATTTTCCCCATCTTTTTGTGGTAAAAGTAGGGGTCTCGGCTTATACTCGAGTATATACGGTAATATATTTAGAAAAATGTGAGGGGTGTACTCACTTTTGTGAGATACTGTAAAAACCAACTATTTTAGTGAACAGTACGTTATGACATGATTCACATATGCCATCAGTCCAAGATGCAGATCCAGTGCTCCACCTAGTTACCAGAGAGATTGATTGAGAATCTAGTGCCTGGGTACAAAACACAATGAGGCAGATTTACTAAAGCTGGCTATCTCAGAATCTTGGGCAGCTGTGTATGGTTGCCAATCAGCTTCGAACTTCAGCTTGTTTAACCACTTCCGCTCCAGAAGGTTTTACCCCCTTCCTGACCAGGCCATCTTTTGCAATACTGCACTGCATTGCTTTAACTGACAACTGCATGGTTGTGCAATACTGTACCCAAATAAAATTGTCTTCCCCCCACAAATAGAGCTTTCTTTTGGTGATATTTGATCACCTCTGCCGTTTATTTTTTGTGCTATAAACAAAAAAAAATAGAACCAATATTTCTCTTACGTCCTCCGACAGTCGCCGCCTCTTCATATTCGTCACAATGGGTATTAGACTTTTCTCCGAAGGAGTAGCTAGGCAACAGAATATGTTAACATTAAAGCTTTTAACATATCCCACCCTCAAGGGGTGGTCCCCTCAGTCAATACCCTCCTACTTCCTGCAACCATATCTCAGTTTCAATGTCTAGCTTGTCAGGAGTAGCTGGTTCTCTCTGTGCTGGGGCTTTTTGCCCCAGCCTTTTTCTTCTTTTTTGATTTTTTGTTTGAGTTTTTTCTCTCTCTTTACTTAGCTGTTCTTTTTGTCAGCATTAGTTAGTTCTTCTGATGAAGAGGATCATGCGGGCTGGGTCTCGGGCTGATCCCCCTGGTCGCAGGTCGTGGGTCAGTGGCTTCCCAGCCTGCCATCGAGCGTTCAGCCAGGTAACGCTCCTGGCGCAGTGAACGACCCATCCCTGTTCGGTGCAGGGATGATTGGTGAGGTGGCTAACCCCCATTTTGTGCGTCCTGAATGCGACTCTCCCTGCCTCATGTGCAGCGGCTTGTTCGCCTGTGCGGGTCCCCCACGCCATTGAGAGGTAAGTGTATCTATGTGGGGACCTGTCTGTCGGGGGGGGGGGGGGGGTGTCAGTCTGGGACTGTGTAACCTGCCTCTGTTCGCACTGTTTGTCTCCCTATCACTCTGCTGCATGCTGTGGGCTGCAAGGGGGGGGGGGGGAGCTGTGTGACACTGTCTGTGTCAGCCTGTTGTTCAGTGTGAAGAGCTGTGTGCTGTGGGGCATGTTTTTTGGCATGTTGGGGCACGATACAGCGATCGCTGCGGCGATCTGCCATGTTTTTTTGCATGGATAGTGTTATCTGCATAACTGTATTGTAGGAGCGGCGGTTTCGGCGCCAAACGGCGCCATTTTGCCTGCGCTCGCTCCGGCCGCATGTTCTCCATGTAGGCAGCCATTTTCTTGTAGCCTCCCATAGGCTTTAATAGAGCGCCCTGGTTTCATCACTTCCTCTTCTCCTGGGTGCACCGATCGAGGCAGCAGCAGCGGCAGGGATCTCCTCAGGTTTTATCCTTCTGTTCTTCCTATATCCATTGCCTGTGTTCAGTTTATTGTCCCTGTGGGGGTCTCATTGTGCTTGTGTGTGGTGCGGTGGGCTGCGCTCGCCGCGCTTGTTAAAGGGGCAGTTAACCCTTTATTCTTCGGCATATTATATTGGGGCAATGGATTCTCAGGAGGGCAAATTTCCTGCCACCTTGGTGGAAAGCCAGGGGACTGCTGTTTCCCCCCCAGGGGGGGATTTGGCCGCTATAGTGGCTGGCCTTGCTGCTCAGGTGCAGATGCCGGTGGCTGCTCAATCTACTAAAAGACCCAGAGTTTCTATTTCATCTGATTCTGAGGGTGAAGGTGATGGGGCTGTTATGGCGGGGGTCTCCTTATCAGGGTCCCGTTCCTCACTGGATCTCGTGGGGTCCGAGGTGGAGGCTGAAGTTGAGGGGGTTGATAATTCTCCCCCTGGCTCGCCTGAAGAGCTTGCAATCATGGATGAATTGATTGCTTCCATAAAACAAACGCTGCGTTTGCAGGATGAAGTGTGTCCTCCCGCTGCCTTGGCGGCTTATGGGACGCAGAGAAAACGCAGGACACCGCAGGTTTTTCCCTGCAATGATGATTTTCAGCGCGCTGTTAAGGAACAATGGCGCCACTTACGCAAACCTTTTGCTGTGCCAAGTAGGTTCAAGCTGCGTTATCCTTTTTCGCCTTCCACTGATGAACGGTGGTGTGTGCCACCCCCGGTGGATCACGCAATTGCGGTTTTAAACAAATCCACTGCGATTCCTGCAGAGGATACCCCGGTGTTCCGTGATGCCACGGATAGGAGAATGGAGTCTCTTGCCCGTCATACTTATTCTGTTACGGGTTCGATGCTTAAAGCTCTGTTTGCCTCTCTTATGGCGGCCCAGGCTGTCGCAAGTTGGACACAGATGCTTAGGCGCGTCCTAGTGGCTGATTCGGCCTCGCCGGCGACCCTGGATATGGTGGATCAAATCAATCAGGGTGTCATGTATCTGTGTGATGCGGACTTGGACTTAGTCCCGTTGGCTGCACGTGTACAGAGCGTGGCGGTTTGGTCTCGCCGCCTGGTTTGGTTGAAGTGTTGGTCGGTGGACCAATCTTCGTGTAAAACCTTAGCCAATCTGCCTTATGATGGGTCTCGCATTTTTGGGGAGTCCTTGGATGCGTTGATTAAGGGGATCACCGGAGGTAAGAGCACTCTCTTGCCCCATTTCCCCAAGGCTAAGGGGGCTCCTGGGAAGAAGCATGCTAATTTTCGGCCTCCTCAGGGGTCTTTTCGTGCCTTTCGGTCGCACTACAAGGGCAAACCGTTCAAGGGACAAGGCTCTCAAAAGAAGCCCTGGTCTGGTAAACAGAAGTCCGGTCAGTCCGGACTCGCTGCCCATAACAGTGCGGCCTGAAGGGGCGCCCTCACCCAGTTTTGGGGTGGGGGGACGCTTGCTCGGTTTTCTTCAACCCTGGTTGGCCCGCGTGCGGGACCGGTGGGTTCAGGAAATCGTTTGATCTGGTTACAAGATCGAGTTTCTCGGCCGGAGAGCAGGTTCTTTCCCTCAAATCTTCAACTGTCTCCAGAGCGTTTATGGGATCTGCACCTGGCGGTGCGGGACCTGAGGGCTCAGGGAGTAGTGGTTCCGGTGCCTCATCGGGACAGATTTCGGGGGTTTTATTCCAATCTGTTCACCGTGCCCAGGAAGGAGGGCAAGGTTCGTCCAATTCTGGACTTGAAGGCTCTGAACCGCTTTGTGCGGGTTCGCAAGTTCCGCATGGAATCCCTGCGGTCGGTGGTGGCTGCCCTGGTTCCGGGAGAATTCATGGCCTCCATCGATTTGAAGGATGCGTACCTTCACATCCCGATTTTCGAGGGTCACCAGAGGTACCTTTGATTCGCCATTGCGGAGGATCATTACCAGTTCGTGGCGTTACCTTTTGGTCTCGCCTCGGCTCCACGGTGTCTCACCAAGGTGCTTGCACCGGTTCTGGCCTTGTTGAGAGCCCAGGGCATCTCTGTCCTGGGGTATCTGGACGACATTCTGGTTCGGTCTGCGTCCAGCCAGGGTCTGGAAAAGGACCTGTCTGTCACGATGCAAACTCTGCAGGAGTTTGGTTGGACGATAAATTTTCCAAAGTCGACGCTGAGTCCGTCGGTTCGTCTTCCCTACCTGGGAATGATCCTGGACTCGGTCCAGGCGAAGGTCTTCCTGCCGGAAGACAAACTCAGGACTCTTCAGGAGGTAGTCAGGTCCCTCAGGGACGTTCCGCACTCGTCTCTGCGGACGTGCATAAGATGTCTGGGATTGATGGTCTCGGCCTTCGAGGCGATTCCCTTCGCCCAGTTTCACACGCAGGGTCTCCAAGCGGAGATCCTGTCCAGGTGGGACGGGCGACCTCAACCTCTGGATCTTCAAATCTCGTTGAGCCATCGCACCAGAAGGGATCTTCTGTGGTGGCTCCAGTCCCCGATAGTATCGGGGGGCAAGTCTTTTCGTCCTATCTCGTGGACGGTGATCACCACGGTTGCCAGCCTGTCGGGCTGGGGTGGTGTTCTGGGCGTTCTGTCCGCCCAGGGAACTTGGTCGGAGGGGGAGTCCTCCCTTCCGATCAACATTCTGGAATTGCGTGCGATAAATCTCTGCCTTCATCGTTGGACGGACCGGCTGCAGGGCTGTCCGGTTCGGCTGCAGACGGACAATGCCACGGCGGTGGCCTACATCAACCACCAAGGGGGCACCAGGAGTGCCTGAGCGGCTCGGGAAGTGGCCGACATTCTGTCTTGGGCCGAGACTCATGTCCCGGCGATAACGGCGGTTCACATTCCGGGGGTGGAGAACTGGCAGGCGGACTATCTGAGTCGCCAGACCCTGGATCAGGGGGAATGGTCTCTCCACCCGGCTGTCTTCCGGATGTTGTGCGCGAAGTGGGGTCTTCCAGATGTGGACCTGTTCGCGTCTCGTCTCAACAACAAGGTGAGAAGGTTCATGGCAAGGACGCGCACCCCTCGGGCAGACGCGTCGGACGCGTTAGTGGCCCCGTGGCATCAGTACAAGCTGATGTATGCGTTTCCACCGGTTCAGTTGCTGTCCAGGTTCCTTCGCAGGTTACACTCGGAACGCAGCACGGTGATTCTTGTGGCGCCGGATTGGTCTGGCTGGTCCTGGTACGCAGACCTCGTGAATCTGGCGGTCGACGCCCCGTGGCGTCTACCTCTTCGAGACGATCTCCTGTCTCAAGGGCCGATATACCATCCTGCTTTACAGTCGCTGGCTTTGACGGCCTGGCTGTTGAGACCGAGGTCCTGAAGGAGAGGGGTCTCTCCCCTGAGGTCATTCATACCTTGGTCAACGCGAGGAAGTCTTCCTCGGGGAAGGTTTACTACCGTACTTGGAAGGCCTATTTTGCCTGGTGTGAGTCCAGGGGGTTTTCACCCCGCACGTACTCGGTTTCTCGAGTGTTGTCCTTCCTTCAAACAGGTGTCGGTCAGCGTTTGGCGCTGGCTACGATCAAGGGTAAGGTGTCAGCGCTGGCCGTTCTTTTTCAACGTCCCGTGGCTTCCAACTCTTTGGTTGGCACTTTTGTTCAGGGAGTGCGGCATCTGGTACCTCCTAGGAGGGATCCTCTGCCCCCTTGGGACTTGAATCTTGTTCTATCTGTGTTACAACGTGCTCCTTTTGAACAGATCAGGGAGATCTTGTTGTCTATGTTGTCCAAAAAGGTTGCCTTTTTGGTTGCGATCACTTCGGCTCGCAGAGTGTCGGAGCTGGCGGCTTTGTCCTGCAAGTCTCCGTATCTGGTTATTCACTTGGATAGGGTGTTTTTGCGACCTAATCCTTCTTTTCTTCCGAAGCGAGTTTCGGAATTCCATCTCAATGAGGATATTGTCTTGCCTTCGCTGTGCGCGAAGCCTAAACATCCGAAAGAGGTGAGGTTGCATTCTTTGGATGTTGTTCGGGCGATTAGGGTTTACCTTAAATCGACTGAGTCCTTTCGAAAGACGGATTCTTTGTTTGTTCTTCCAGAGGGTCCTCGGAAGGGCATGGCGGCGTCGGCCTCTACCATCGCCAAATGGATCAGGCAGACCATTGAACAGGCATATGTCTTGCAGGGGAAAGTTCCCCCTATGCCTGTGAAGGCACACTCTACTAGATCTCTGAGTACGTCTTGGGCCTGTCGTCATGGGGCTTCTGTGGCCCAGGTGTGTAAGGCGGCGACCTGGTCGACCGTACACACTTTCACAAAATTCTACAAGGTAGATGTTCAGGCATCGGCGGATGCTTCCTTTGGCCGCAAGGTTCTTAGTGCGGCAGTTCCCTAGGGTCCCTTGTTGGGACCCCTGGCTGTTGGGATACGTTTTTATCCCCTGGTTCTTTGTTTTTCCTGGGTTGTTGCTCCTGTTGAGCAAGTTTTTTTCCTGTTGCCCAGCTGGTTTCCTTCCTTTGGTAAGGTTCCTTTCTTTGATGTGGAGACTGCGTTGCCTTACGGCGCGGATGCGTTTCCCACCCCTCATGTTTGCACTGCTTTGGGACGTCCCCATTGTGACGAATATGAAGAGGCGGCGACTGTCGGAGGACGTAAGAGAAAACGGAATTTTTGTAAAATCTTACCTGTAAAATTCCTTTCTCTGAGTCCTCCGACAGTCGCCGCCCCCGCCCCTCTTTTGGGGTTTGGTTGTATACTCTACTGCTATTCCACTGAAACTGAGATATGGTTGCAGGAAGTAGGAGGGTATTGACTGAGGGGACCACCCCTTGAGGGTGGGATATGTTAAAAGCTTTAATGTTAACATATTCTGTTGCCTAGCTACTCCTTCGGAGCAAAGTCTAATACCCATTGTGACGAATATGAAGAGGCGGCGACTGTCGGAGGACTCAGAGAAAGGAATTTTACAGGTAAGATTTTACAAAAATTCAGTTTTTTTGAAGAAAAAAACACAATTTTTACTTTCTGCTATAAAACCTACCGAAGCATTTTATTTTTTAAAAATCACATTTCTAAATTAATTTAGGCCAATATGTATTCTGCTACATATTTTTGGTAAAGAAAATCCTAATACATGTATATTGATTGATTTGCGCAAAAGGTATAGTGTCTACAAACTATGGGATAGATTTATTGACTTTATTTTTTATTGTTTTTATTAGCAATGGCGGTGATCAGCAATTTTTAGCGGGACTGCAACATTGCAGCTGACAAATCTAACACTAAGTGACATTTTTGGGGACCAGTGACACAAATACAGTGACCAATGCTAAAACAAATGCACTGTTACTGTGTCAAGGACACTGGCAGGGAAGGGGTTAACACCAGGGGCAATCAAGGGGTTAATTGTGCTCCTAGGGATTGCTTTCTAATTGTGGGGGGAGTGGATGCACTGGACGAAAAGCGAGATCTGTTTTTTTTTTTTTTTTTGCTAGTGTCCTTAGGCGATGGACCAGTTCTCCTCTACAGTATTATTTTTCTTTTTCTAAGCATTATTTTTTTCCTTTTAAGGTTCAATCAACATCTGGTTGTTTGCTGCCCTAGGTTATCCATCAGTTTCAGGATCACTTACCCTCGGTGTTTACCTTGGGCATTGTACCTAGTTCTCATTGTGCAGGGATGGCCTTTAATGTTTGCTTTATGCACTGGTTCCTGTGCTAGTTATCCACAGGGTACTATACACAACCACTGCTATGATCTGTTTCTATGGTTCCCATACTTTGAAGACCCCTTCAGGTGTATGTTCAAAGTGACAGGCGAAGCCTGGACTTACAATAGGTCTAGTGTCGTGGTTGAGGTAAGACCAGGTTTTCCTATGTAGTTAGAGCCTTTCCTGGCCTTTATTAACACCATCCTCAGTGCATTGCACCTTATGCAGTTCTGTAGGGTTCTGTGTGTAACAGGATTCCCAGCCATTTTGCTGGATGTGGGTCCGCCAGGGTTACCGCTAGCAACAACAGCACATTTAAGCATGTTCTCCAAGTGTGAGCATCTGAGACAAGAAACTGTCCGGTATCTTTGGTTTTGTGTTTATTTAGGAACTTGTATGGGAGAAGGGAATGAATGGGATACTCCTCTGGCTCAACTATACACAATAGAATGGGACACTGGGAAAAATACAGAAAAAATGGGAGGGACCAATGCACTACAAATAAGGTAGATAAATAGCAGAAGATGAGTGGAGCACCAAAATCAGCTGCCGATTGTAGTCACCACTTACTGTTAAAGTGAAGGAAGGGGGAATCAGCGCTCAATTTCTAAAATGGTGGGTTTACAAAACACAAAGTGGATGAAAGGTGTTCACAAGAAATATATTGCAAGTGATGCAATAAAGTATAAATAAATGCAAAATGTGTTGAAAGAGTTCAAGGGTGTGCCAGTGTATAAAACAAAGAATCTCATCCAGTGATATATGTGTGCAATTAATTAGTAAGCTCTAATCCTAGATTAAGTGCAATGGCCGCTCACCTCCATTATCACTCAAAAGAGCGTTTTTGGTGTGTTAGATCACCATCAAGGACATCAGGGGGTTTTCAAACGAAGTATAGCTGGGAATGGACAGTGGATATCTCCTCAGATCATAGAATAGTTGTCTTAAGTGGAAATTCCTCTCAAGGGGACTTTTATCCTGATGTATTCAGTTGAAGTAAGGGTAAGCAAGCAGGAACAAGCAGCAAAACAAACTGCCGATGCGGTGTCCACAGATGCGTTCGGTCCCGGCCATAGACCGGAAGTGACGTCACCCGGCTTCTCCCGACGTGTTGCATCACAACAGACACGTGACTTTATCAAGGGTTGTTTTATACACTGGAACACCCTCAAACTCTTTCACCCCATTTTGTATTTATTTATTTATTCATATCTATTTTGTGCACACCATCCAGTGACACATGGACTATTTATGATGTTAGCATTCTCACAGTGTTTTTGTATGCTACTTTATTGCATCACTTGCACTTTTATTTATTTGCTGTTCAGTATGGTCACAGTCACTTGTATGTGTTGATTTATTGCATCTTTTGGACTTTTATGATTACTTATTTATCACTTCACTAGGCACTTCAGCACTTTTTGCTTATTTGCATATTTTTTTAATATTTATCACCTATCAGCTATTTAGCTAAGTTTATGATCTTCATTGTATATTTCATATTATATATATTGTTTATTCATCATATATTTCTTGTGAACACCTTTCATCCACTTTGTGTTTTGTGGCCCACCATTGTAGAAATTGAGCGCTGATTCCCCCTTTCCTACACAGGGAAAACTGCCTCTTGGCGCTGACTTGACGCTGGCTGAATGCTGGTCAATGCCCGTTGGCGCTACTTAGCTCTGACTTGCTGTCTGTGAACTTGAACTGACTTCTGACACTCTCCAGTGATACAAAAGTCCTTTGCACTGCTCCCTTTAGCCCTCCTGGCTGAGGTAGCTTAACTGTGAATAATGCTGCAACTCTTAACTCTTCGAGGTCCACACATGCACCCCCTTTGCTCTTCAGGGCTTAAATTCTGGCACCCCCTCTCTAATACTCGACACAGGCCAGCTGGCTCTTGGATCCCTCCGACCCTCCGGAATGGTCCTCCATCCTAGGCAGACCCGGGGCAGTTTATAGTACTCGCGACACTGCTTTCTTGGAAACTCCGGCCCCCACAGCAGCGCTTGGTCCTCAGCACACTGGATCCCTCTGCAGCTCAGCTCAACCCTCAGCTGCCTAGGACACTCGTTCCACGCTGACCGGAGGAGAGACAGCCGTCACCTCCCTCCTGGGACTCTGCTTCCTGCCAAAGACAATCTGTCATGTGCTCTCCTCAGACTTATACCCCTTCCCAGGATGCCTTGCGGCAGATTCTGCCCTCTCTGGGATAGATACAAGCCCTGGTGTGCTATTGGCCAGATTTCCTCCACTGTCCAATAGGAACCCTCATTGGGTGCAGTGGGGAGACTCTCTAGCCCGACAGTCACACCTGAGGACACATGACAGCCTAGCTAAATAATTGCACCCTGCTGATAAGCAGACAAGGTCTCCCCTATAGGTTACCCTTCACCTACCTAGGAGGGTGCTATATGTGTGAGCAATTTTAAATTGGCATTTCCTCTTTTCCTATCCAGTCTTAGTCTCAGGAGGATTAGGTAAATGCTTCATGCCTCTTGGATGCCTTCTTGACTGCTTTTTCCTCTGAAAGCAAAGCACATTGCTGCACCTCCTGCTGCCAAAGAGACAGCCACAGGAACATGGCTAGCACCTGGTCTATAGTGGCCCCTGTATCCAGACATGCAAACCCCAATCTATTTTGTATCCAAAAACTGTGTGCAACCCACGAGGAATCCTCAACAATTGTTGATCACAGGCCCAAGTAAGATGGTGCAAAATGGCTAAAAAACATGTGTTCTGCAGAAGGCCTACAGCTTTTCTCTTGTCCCAAAACAATCGTATATAACAAGGGTCTGCGGAGGTCCTTTCAGAAAAATGTTCTTCCAGCATAGGTCAAAATCTCACGTTTGCACTAGAACACATCACAGTCCCCCTTAATATCACAGCCCCCTCTACGTGAATGTCCTCAGCCCACCCTTTACATCTCAACTCCCTTAACATCACAGTCCCCCCCCCCCCCTTACATAATTTGCCATAGTCCCCCTTTGCATCAGTTTCCCCCTTTAAAGCAGTCCCATGTTGTCCTCAGTTCTCCTTGACATCACAGTGACCCGTTGTCAAAAGGGTAGAAAATTGTTAAAATCTATTCATCTGTCAGAAACACAAAGGAATGGATGAAGAGGCTGCAGTAACAGTGTGTGGGAGCTGATTGAAGGAAAGGCACCCCCCTCCACACAGCAGAACTGTGTTCTGATTAGACTGTTCTGAATTAAACAGGTAGGGTACAGAATATGGCATGACAAGATTACAACAGCAGTATTGATGTAGGAGTCAAATATTTTGGAGTGAACTGGGTTACATACAAATATATGTTAAATATAATGTACAGCATAGTAATAAAACTCAACGCGTTTCGTGGGTCTGTTGCCCACTCATCAGGAGTATACATAGGTAAGCCTGCCAAAAGAATGGAAAAGGATTGTATCAAATCCAATAAATATTGTAATTGGTCAGCAAGTATGGATGTTCAACAAAAGTATAACCTAAGTGGGGAGACCATACTTGCATAAGGCCATATTCAACTGGTGAAAGCAATGTTGCCATATAGTGGGGGCGCTTAATGTCTGACCCGGGAGCTGAAGGAACATGAGTCCACGGCAATGGGACGGGTAGCCAGGTGAGGACATTTGTAGTAAAGAGTATCTACACATGCTTGGTAATATGACACTAAATAAAAACATATGAGTGATTGGTTTAGAATATGAGGAGTACAATGTATTACTCAGTGATAGCCAAAAAGGAGTATAGATATATAGCACAAGGCTACTGTGGAAGCCATACCAAAGGCAGGAGAGAGTGAGCTGAAATAACACCAAAATGTGCTTGCCTAAATATGATCGAAATGATCAAAGAGGGGTAACAATTATGTGTTGGGAATGAGTTATATTTATTTAATTTTCTTTCTCTTTTTTCTGGGTTCTTACACTTGTACTTACTTGAGTATACTTCAATATATATTTACCTCTTGATTATGTCACTACCCTTGCAATATAGCATATTCAATTTTATTACCCTGATATATTAGATATACAAGTTCAAGTTGTGGCATTGTAACCCAGCAAACACATACTTTCTTTTCCTTTCACTCTTTCATTCCCAACACATCGTTGTTACCCCTCTTTGATCATTCTGATCATATTTAGACAAGCACATTTTGGTGTTATTTCAGCTCACTCTCTCCTGCCTTTGGTTTGGCTTTCACAAAGCCTTGTGCTATATATCTATACTCCTTTTTTATGTTTTTCTTATGTTTTTATTTAGTTTCATATTACCAAGCATGTGTAGTTACTCTTTACTACAAGTGTCCTCACCTGGCTACCCGTCCCATTGCCGTGGACACGTGTTCCTTCAGCTCCCGGGTCAGATATTTAGCGCCCCCACTATACGGCAACGTTGCTTTCACCAGTTGAATTTGGCCTTATGTAAGTATGGTCTCCCCACTTTGGTTATACTTTTGTTGAAAATCCATATTTGCTGACCAATTACAATATTTATTGGATTTGATACAATCCTTTTCCATTCTTTTGACAGGCTTACCTATGTATACTCACGATGAGTGGGCAACAGACCCACGAAACACGTTGTTTTATTACTATGCTGTACATTATATTTAACATATATTTGTATGTAACTGTGACAGGAAGTCAGGTAAATCTGTGGGTGTTGTCACAGACGGGAGATACATTTCTGCCTTGTTTAGACAATTCACCAATTACTATCAGGTGTCGGCTGCAGGCGTAGCCAGAAAGGTTTAAGGACGTTGGGAAGCTTCAGCTATTCAGAATGAGGCAAATAAGGCCTCTATAAGTTATCCAGAGGATGACTACTGATTGCTGCATCCTGAGGCTTTGTGCGTTAAGGAGAGCAGTGAGCTGGGAGAGACTTCTGAAGGTGAGGTGGTGTTCACTTTTTCTGTGTGAAAGGAAAACAAATGGACTATTGGTTTTCTGCTGTATGACCAGCAGTGTCTGCCCAGCAGTAGGTTGGGACAGACACCATAGGTAGGTTCCTGTGTTGTGAAGGTAGATGCCCCAAGTGGCCAGGGTTTATTTTATGTTTGTTTGATTTATGCTGTTTGGATGCTTGCACTTGTTTCCAGCAAATTGGAAGAATAAACCATAGACCATTGTTTTCAACCACTCCTCGGCTGTCTCTCTGTGTAACGAACCCACCCAAGGGGTCACCCACACCCGCTACCGAGCCAACCCATTACACATGGTGGAGTGCCGCGGGCAGTTAAAGTAAACCTAAAATGGAGGAGATACTGAAACAACTGGCTATAGCAAATGCAAATCAACAGCAAGCAAATGCAAATCAACAGCAGGCAAATGCGAATCAACAGCAGGCAAATGCGGGTTTTCAGCGGAGCCTTGCAGCTCAACAGGCTCACCAAGAGCGCATTGCAGGCCTGGAACAGAGACACCAGCAGCAAATGGAGGCCATTGTTAAACAGCTTCAGAGACAGCAGACCGAGGCTGGGAGTCAGGCCTGTAACATATCGACTTTTCGGGTAAGCCATTTATTGCCAAAGATGACTGCAGATGATCACCCTGAGATGTTTCTGACCACGTTTGAAAGAACAGCGGAGAAAAAGAGTTGGCCTAAAGAACAGTGGGCTGGACTAGTGGCCCCCCTATTATCTGGAGAAGCCCAAAAGGCATGTTTTGATTTGGAGCTTGCAGATGCAAAAAACTATGATCGATTAAAAGAGGAAATATTGGTATGTTTTGGGGTAATGTTGGATGTCCATGCTCAGCGGGTCCACAATTGGAGTTATCAGCCGAGGAAGCCACCTCGGTCGCAGATGTATGACCTCATCCATTTGGCTAAGAAATGGCTGCAGCCGGAAATTCTGTCCAGACCAAAAATTTTGGAACGAGTAGTCATGGACAAATTTCTTAGGTCTCTTCCTAACACCCTGCAGAAATGGGTAAGCCATGGTGGTCCGGAAACCGCAGACAAACTAGTAGACCTGGTCGAAAGGTACCTAACAACAGAGAATTTGACCTCTTTCCCCAGAGACGCACAGACTTTTCAGCCCAAAACCAGACCCTCCCCACCTATAGGTAAGACTGCATCAAGGGATGGGGGTGGAGAGAGGGACCAAAGAGCAACTAGAGGTATTATCGGGACTACTGCTAATGTTTGGCGAGAGCGGCCTGGAAGACCCATCCCACAGGAGAGGACTAGAAGGTTGATTTGTTACCGTTGCCGCGAAGAGTGACGTGTAGCAGCGGTTTGCCCAGCGGGTGATAGTTACATAGTTAGTGAGGTTGAAAAAAGACATCCATCCAGTTCAACCTATGATGAACCCATGCAGTGTGACTTTCTGACAGAGAGACGACAGTCCCTTTTTGCAACCACATGCACTGCAGTAAAGGGGATGAGAAACCTTTATATAGAATGTGCTTAGATGGTAAAGATGTTGTGGTATTGTTGGATTCAGGTAGCCTGGTCACCTTAGTGAAAAGTGATCTAGTGGTGGGAAAAACCTTACATCCTAGGAAAATGGCTGTAGTTTGTGTACATGGGGACACTCGAGAATATCCGGTGACTACAGTTTCCTTTGAAACCTCCCTCGGTATCTTGTGTCACCAAGTGGGTTTAGTTCCCAAACTGCCACATGACGCCATTATGGGAAGGGATTTCCCAAAGTTCCAGGAACTCTGGGATTGCCCAGATTCCCCAGTAGGTGGTTCGTCTGAGCCTGAAACATCTACTCCAGAATCCTCTAACTGGGAGGATTCTCCTGAGTTTCCGTTCTCCGTCTTAGCAGGGGAAACACCAGTCCCTAGGGAGGAGCCTGCTACCTCCGAAGAGGAACAGCGGCCGATAGGGTTTGATGACCTTGAGGTGCACCGAGAAAATTTATCACTGAGCAATTGAGGGACCCCACATTGCTAAGAGCCCGGGAGAATGTAGTGAAGATAGATGGGGAGTTAGTTAACCCTGACGAGAGGATTGCCCTCCCTTCATTATTGAAAGGGACTTGAAGTTTTGAAGTTGATAGCAGCAGTAGGTTTCAAAAAGTTGGGACATGACCACAAAAAACTGGCAAAGTACAACCCTAATTCTAAAAAAAAAAAAAAAAGTGGGACAGGGCCATGCTTACCAAGGTGTAGCATCCCCTCTTCTTTTTCCAACACTCTGTAAGTATCTGGGAATTGAGGGAACCAGTTGCTGGAGTTTTAGGAGAGGAGTGTTGTCCCATACTTGACTGAGCGTATGCTGCTCTAAAACCTGGCTATATCTTTCAGGATTAATGTCTTTCAAGATGTGCAATCTGCCCATTCCATATGAACTAATGCACCCCCACATACCATCAGAGATGCAAATTTTTGAAGTGAGCACTAAGAACAAGCTGGAAAGGTCCCTCCTCTTTAGATGGCAGCGTTTCTGGATCATGTTCAGATATGGCTTCTTCTTTGCATAATAGAGCTTTTATCTTGCATTTTTGGATGACACAGCGAACTGTGTTAACAAAAAGTGAATTTTAGAAGTATGCCTGAGCCCATGCAGTAATGTCCATCACATAATTATTGTTTTTATACAATAAAAAACAATACAGTAAAAAATACAATGCTGTCTGAGGGTTCGAAGATCAAAGGCATCCAATATTGCATGTGATAAGATCCAGGACCTCAGAGGTATGTAGTCAAAGTCAGCTTCCACTTTCCACTCTTATCTGAAATGATAGGACCTTCTTTCAGAATGTATCAGGGTGTATAGATCATGACCAGAAAGCTTTCTTTTTCATAGTAAAAACAACTTGGCGTGTCACATCTGAAGCAATAAGTCACCAATGGCCCTTTTCCACATGCCAGGTGAATTTCATGAG
The DNA here is from genome assembly GCF_965119305.1 of Pelophylax lessonae. Lineage (NCBI taxonomy): Eukaryota > Metazoa > Chordata > Amphibia > Anura > Ranidae > Pelophylax > Pelophylax lessonae. The sequence goes on from NC_138769.1 coordinate 484,084,357, forward strand.
AACATAACATGCCCAGGTGAATTTTACACTCACCATATAGTTGCCGCTGATAAAGCAGCCTACAAGTGTTAGATCCTAAATAGGTTTATTACTGATCTCCTTAATCGTTCCAATGCCAGCCAGCGGTTTTGAATTCCACGATTCCAGATTCCACGGTTATGAATTTTCCTCCACTCATATGGATAAACCATAAACCCAGAGATACCATTAATGAAAATGCAATCACATTTAATAGGTGCCAATAAGGCACCCACACAACCAGCTCGATTATTCCTATTTCCTGCACAGCGTATTCTCTGGATGCTGCTCCGCAAAACATATGGAGGCTGAGCCACTGACGTCATATCCGGTCCTTTTACCCACATAACATCCAGCCCCTTGGAAGGCACGCCGACTATTGTATTTTTAACCTTTGCTAAATGATACTACTCCCTTCAGCTCCGGAAGGTTTTATATTCAGGCCATTTTTTTGTGATACGGCACTACGTTACTTTAACTGACAATTGCGCGGTTGTGCGACACTACCCAAATACAATTTCTGCCCTTTTTTTCTCAAATAGAGCTTTCTTTTGGTGGTATTTGATCACCTCTGCAGTTTTTTATTTTTTGCACTATAAACAAAAATAAACTACAATTTCCCTTAAATCCTCTGACAGTCACAGCCAGGGCCGGCCTTAGGTGTTCAGGCGCCCTGTGCGAGCTTATCCAGTGCCCCCCCCCTTCCCCGGTGCGTGCATTTTCTTGCACCTTTTTTGCACTTTATTTGACTTTTCTTTTTTATGACCACTAATAACTTGGCCCCCCTTACATCAGAGACCCCCCACACAGAGCCCCCCTTACATCATAGACCCCCACACAAAGCCCCCCTTCATTTAGAGCCCCCCCTACATCAGAGAGTCCCTCCACACAGCCCCCCTCACATCAGAGACCCCACACACAGAGCCCCCTTACATCAGAGACCCCCCCCCCATACAGAGCCCCCCTCACATCAGAGACCCCCCACACAAAGCCCCCCTAACATCAGAGACCCCCCACACAAAACCCCCCTTACATCAGAGACCCCCCACACAAAGCCCCCCTTACATCTGAGACCCCCCCACACAAAGCCCCCCTTACATCAGAGACCCCCACATCAGAGACCTCCTTACATCACAGACCCCCCACACAAAGCCCCCTTACATCAGAGCCCCCCCACACAGAGCCCCCCTTACATCACAGACCCCTCACACAAAGCCCCCTTACATCAGAGCCCCTACATCACAGACCCCCTACATTTTTTGAAGGAGAGAGACCTCACTTACCTCACGCTGTCTGCAGCTTTTTCTTTTTTTTAAACTTCCTACCCACACATCCCCGGGGAGTGTGGGCGGGGCGGGAGGAGGAGAAGGGGTGGGAGGAGGAGGAGCTGACCTCTCCTCTGGCGTCCCTGCAGGGAGGTGGGATCTGTCAGCGTGGATCGGAGGCTGAGCTGTGTGTGATACACAGCTCGTCTCAGACTGCAGCAGTAGGAGACTGAGGCACAGCCGCACAGCGGGAGGTAAGTGGTGGCCTGTGTTAACCCTTACCTCCCGCTGTGCGGCCTGATCTTCTGCGAGCTGTGATGGCCGCACGGCGCCCCTGTTGCCCATGGCGCCCTGTGCGGCCGCACAGCTTGCACACCTCAAAAAAGGCCGGCCCTGGTCGGTATACCTTCACGAGTAAGTAATGGCGCTCTCTGCAGGGGTAAGCTAGGCAGTGAAGGGTTAATAAATAAAAAAAAACTTCACACTGAGCCACACCTCTTGGGGGCCGTCCATCAGCCATTATCCTGACACAGTTAGCACTGTTCTCAAGTTTCATGTTGCCTAGCATCAGGAGTAGGTCTAGGTCTTCCCAGCTGGGACCTATGTCTCAGTTCTTTTTGTTTTTTTCTTTTAAAAACAAATTTTCTCTTTTGAAAATAGTCTTTTATTTTCTCCTTCACTCACTATCGCTAGTCAGGGGGATCCCTGGAGAACTACAAGCGACAGCAGAGCTGGGCCTTGCACTGGATAATCTAGATTCTTATGGAGTCCCAGCCTGCAAACAAGCATCGCAGGTCATTGGTGCGCCCAGGCCTTGCAACGACATTGCCCCTGAGGACGGGGACGAGCCTGCGGAGATCCATCTTCGCCGGGATGTCTCAACTTCGGAACGCCCGTGTGTTGCTAGCATCCGTTCCTGCCTGACGGCACCCCCACTCAGGGTGGGAGGTGTTCCGTATCGAAGCGGAGCCCGCTATCCATGGTATGGTGAGTGATGCTGCCCCCGTGTCCCTGGGACAGTTGTCTGTGGGGTGTTATGTGGCCCCACTCCTGGGGGATGGCATTAAAGGTGGTCTCTGTGGTATCCCCCCTCCTGGCCGTTGCTCGCTGGGGGTGCACTGTAGTATACACTACTATGGATGGGGGTGTGGGGGCCTAGTGCATTCTTGGGGGTATTTTTGAGGTTCCCCGCTGTGGCCAGCCCCTGGGTTTTACACTACCTTGGCACCGATCGCTCGGCCGCTATTTTGGGTGAGGGCAGGCTGTTTTGGCTTCTTTGTTTGGGCAGCAGCCATTTTGCAAGTGCTTCCTCCCATTTGTTTCTATTAGGCGCCATATTACTGTGGCTCAGGGCATGTATCGGCCACTAGTGGGAGTAAGAGGACATGAGGTCACTTCCTTTTTCATTTCTCTTCACTGCAGCAGTGTGTGTGGAAGTCTGGGCAAGTACACTGTGGGGTGGTTTTTGGCTTTTTTTTTTTCGGGCCTTTTCCTGCAAAATTGTACTTTCTGTGAATATTGCGGTTTTTAAGGGGGTCTCCACCGGCGGTGCAGATTTGCGGTGTGGACCGCAGGAACTGCCGTTTTTAAAGGGCCAGTGTCCCAAAATATTTGTTATTGCAAAATGGAGTCTCAGGATAACAAATTCCCCGCAGACCTGGTCGGTGCTTCAGGAACCCCTGAATCCTCTTCCATGGCCTCCTTATCTGCTGCACTGGTCCAAGGTTGATCTGCTGGTGTCTGAACGCACTACTCATAAACGGCCGATGCCCTCTGTCTTTTGACTCAGAGAGCCTGAATTGGTTGCCACGGACAACGTCCCCCTGAGGGGTCCCAGTCCTCTCATTTAGATGGGGAGGAGGAGGTGTCCTCCTCCACTGCGGCGCGGGAACGCGCTATAGAACATGCATTCATTAGCTCCGTCAAGGAGACTTTAAATCTTGATGATGAGCCCACCCAGTCAGGTAAGCGGGTGTCCTTTGGGTCCCGAAAAGCCCAGAAGTTGGGTCAGGTTTTTCCTTGCCCCGAGGAGTTTCACGAAACCGTGAACGATCAATGGCGTTGCATCAAACATATGTTGGCGGTGCCTAAGCGGTTTCAATACCGTTATCCCTTTGCGGATCCAGTCGACAATCGCTGGATGGTGTTTCACCAAAGGTGGTCCACACTGTTTTTAGGTTGAATAAATACACGTTGATGTCCGTGGAGGACTCCCCGGTGTTCAAGACCCGGCGGATAGGCGTATGGAGGCGCTTTCCCGCCACACGTATTTGGTGGCGGGCTCCCTGCTCAAGCCTGTGTCCGCTTCAGTGATGATTTCTCAAACGGTCACGGAATGATCCAAGGTGTTTAGGCGCACCTTAGTGGCAGAGTCTGTCTCTCCAACTGCCCTTGACCTGGTGGATCAGATGGCCCAGGCCGTGATGTGCCTATGTGATGCGGCCATGGACGAGGCTCCTTTGTTCGCAAGGTTATCTGCGGTTGGGGTCGCAATCTGCCGCATTATTTGGCTAAAAAGCCGGTCGGCTGACCACGCTTCCAAGAAGACTGTGTCTGATGTCCCTTATGTGGATAATCAACTTTTTGGGGATACCTTAGATTAACTGATCAAAGGTCTTATGGGTAGTAAAGGTACCCTTTTTCCCCCAAGCCTCTAAAGGTAAATCACCCCGAACTAGGCGGGGTCCTTCTTTCAAAGCTCATTGTGGGTCCTTTCGTGCCTCAGGGGCACAGGAGAAAGGTAAAACCTTTGAGGCCTCAGGCAGTCACAAGAAGCCATGGACCAGGAAGCCCAAGGCCGGTCAGTCCGGTGTGGCGGCCCGGTCTTCCTCCATCCAGAGATCCTGTCCTGGGCCGCGACGCACATTCCAGCTATTTCGGCTGTTCACATTCCTTGTGTGGAAAACTGGCAGGCAGACTATCTGAGTCGACAGTCCCTGGACCAAAGGAGTGGTCCCTGCATCCAGAGGTGTTTCGCCTCCTGTGTGCCCAGTGGGGGACTCCGGACGTGGATCTGTTTGCGTCCCATCTTAACAAAAAGACGGTTCGTGGCCAGAGCCCGCGATCCTCTGACGGAGGCCACGGACGCGTTGGTGGTGCCCTGGCACCAGTATCGGCTGATTTATGCCTTACCTCCCATTCAACTGTTATCCATGTTGCTCCGTAGGTTGGAGTCGGAACGAGTGCATGTAATTCTGGTGGCCCCAGACTGGCCACGACGCTCGTGGTATGCAGACATCGTGCAGATGGTCGTCGAGCCTCCTTGGCGGCTTCTGCTGAGAGAAGATCTACTGTCTCAAGGGCCGATCTTCCATCCTGCTTTACAGTCTCTGGCTTTAACAGTGTGGCTGTTGAAAGCCAAGTTTTGAGAGAAAAGGTTATCTCGAATGCTGTCATTCTTACCTTACTGAAGGCACGGAAAGCTACCTCCAGGAAGATTTACCATCGTACCTGGAAGGCGTATATTGCCTGGTGTGAATTGCAAGTGTTTCACCCACGCTCCTTCTCGGTGGCGAGGATTTTTGCCTTCCTGCAGGAAGGTGTGGATCAGCGCTTGACACTGGCCACGTTAAAGGGTCAGTTGTCGGCCCTAGCCATTTTCTTCCAACGTCCCTTGGCAACGAATTCCTTGATTCAAACTTTTATTCAAGGGGTGCGCCATCTGGTTCCCCCGCGGAAGGCTCCTTTGCCTCCGTGGGACCTGAATTTGGTTTTGTCCATTCTACAATGCTCCCCCCCCCCTTTGAAAACATCAGAGAGATTTCTCTGCCTGTGTTGTCCCAGAAAGTTGCCTTTCTGGTGGCTTTCACCTCTGCTCGCAGAATGGCGACTGTCTTGCTGCTCGCCTTATCTGGTTGTTCATAGAGATAAAGTGGTCTTTAGACCCAATCCATTTTTTCTTCCCAAGGTGGTATCTGCCTTCCACCTCAATAAAGATATTGTCTTACCTTCGCTTTGTGCGAAACCCAAACATCCCAAGGAATTTGCCTTACACTCCTTGGATGTGGTCCGGGCGGTCAGGGTTTACCTGTCTGCCATGGAGTCTTTTAGGAAATCTGAATCCCTGTTTGTCCTTCCTGAGGGACTTTGGAAGGGTTCTTCTGCGTCCGCTGCAACCATCTCCAAATGGATCAGACAGGCTATTGTTCAGGCCTATTCACAAAGGGTCAAGTGCCTCCTTTCCCTGTGAGGGCACATTCTACTAGAGCTGTCAGTGCCTCTTGGGCGTTTTGCCACCAGGCTTCTGTGGCTCAGGTGTGCAAAGCGGCGATCTGGTCGTCTGTGCACACTTTCACAAAATTTTAAAAACTTGATGTGATGGCATCCTCGGATGCGTTCTTTGGCCGCAAGGTTTTTAGTGTGGCGGTTGTTTGAAGAGACGTGTTATGTCTCTTTTCTGGGGTGTTTTTTGTTCTGGGTGAGCTCCTGTTGAGTCCTTTTGGCTCGTTTTTTTTCTCTGGCCTGGTTGACACATTACCTTGTCTGTAGGTTGCGTCTTCCCACCCCTCACACCTGCACTGCTTTGAACATCCCACTCATGAAGGTATACCGAACGGGCTGCGATTGTCAGAGGATGTAAGAGAAAATTGAGTTTTTGTAAGAACTTACCGTAAAACTCTTTTCTCTATCGCTCATTGACAGACGTAGTCCTCGGTGATACAGCACCTTCGGGTTATGTTGCCTCCACAGGAGCAGGACTAGACAGGAAATTAAAAAGCTCTGGCCACACCCTAGGGGCAGTCCCAGAGGGTATATCCTCTCTCTCTCTGCCTCAGCAAATCAGTTATTTTCTGTCTAGTTAGGAGTAAGGACCTAGATACCTTGCTGGGATCTTCGGTCCTGGCAAGATTTTTTTCTTAAAAAGATTTTTTAGACCGCTTTTTTCTCCAGTGTTCCTGTGAGATCTTCATGCAAGAAAGCTGAACTGGGCGACGGGCTGGATGTTGAGATCCGGTGGTCACCCCAGTTCAGCCTACGAGCGTGTGCAGGCCATAGCTCCGCGCTGGGTCGGCCACGACAAAGTCCCATTAAGGGACTGACCCCGCGAGTTAAACGTCTCGCTGAAACGCCAAAGACCATGAGTCACGGCGTCTGTATTGGTCGACAGCCCTCCCGCCCCGGTGGAGAGGGGTACTGTCAGGAGTTGGTGCCCGCCTGGTTCCGGTATGGTGAGTAGTATGTTCCCCCTTTTCCCCCTGATGGGTCTTGTGGTGAACGCGGGCCCCTCTCTGTATGGTAATATAGAGTCCCCCTCTATCCTATAATATGGCACAGATCCCCCTACTTTGAGTGTGATTTTATGTGCAAAAAGCCAGGAGGCTTGGTTTGGGAGCTAACAATCTAATTGTATACATGTTTAAAAGATTGTAATCAGTGGCAGTCTGGGAATCTTACTGTGATAAGAATAAGGTACCTACCAGTCAGAAGCCACGGACATGTAGACTGCCTTCCTAGTCAAATCTCCAGCTATAGCAGGCCTTCCGAACGGCCATGAGGTCCGCCAGGGCCGGTACCGCCAACCACGCCAAAAATCCCCATGCAGAGATAGTGTTGTGTGCCCTGCAGCACACCGCTATTCGGTACAGGCCGCCGCCATTTTTTTTGCTGGATTGCACGAGCCGCCATTTTGGCGTAGCCTCGTGTCTCCAGCATGGGGGCGGCCATGTTTGAGGTGATCCAAACACCTCGTGGAGCTAGGGGAGGCGCCGGAAGGCGTGCAGAGGGGCGGAGCCGCCTCCTTTCTTCCTGGGCAGCCAGCCAAAAGACTTCCTGTTTGTCAAGACAGCGCTGTAACCTGTTGCAGTTAAACTCTGAGCATCAAGTGGTGAGCCTGGGGGTCTATCTCTCTCTCGATCGATAGGGATCCCTAGCAGGTAACACTAAGGGGCTTTTGTGGCGCTGGGGGTCTGTGAAAAAAAAAAAAAAAGTTTTTTATTTTTGAATTAGATTATCCGGGAAGTTACTGGAATAATCATGGACCCTGCCACACAAACACCTGTTTCCCTCGAGGGGGCCACGGGACCCGCCGGTGCACAGAGTGTAGAGGCATTTACAGCAATTTTGGAGTCTATGGTGGCTCGGGTGGAGGCGGCCTGTCAGGGACGAGGGTCAAGGAAGCGACCCCCGCCTACCCCTATATTATCTGACACCTCTGACTCAGATTCAGAGATGGTCACTGCAGTTGCAGGTCCCTCTGCAAGGGCTGTTACCTCAGGTAAAGCTCCCTCAGACAGTGAGGAGGACGTTTCTTCTCCCGCTATAATTCAGGAAGAAGCATTGGTGGACGCACTAGTTGTGGCAGTGCAGGAAACCTTAAAACTTGAGGTTTTACCGGCAGAAGCAACTGATACAGAGATTCCTTTTGGTACTAACAAGCCCATCAAAACGGTGAAGGTTTTTCCTGTACCCAAGTGTTTTGGTAATAAGATTAAAGGAGAATGGGAGCATTCTAAACGTACCTTTACTATTTCCAAGCGTATTGCTAGACGCTATCCGTTTGAGGAATCCATCATTAAGAAATGAACGGTACCACCAGTGGTGGATCCACCTATTTCCAGGCTGAATAAAGCCACGGTTATCCCAGTGGAGGACACTTCGTCCTTTAAGGATCCGGTGGATCGAAAGATGGAAGCAGAGTCCCGCACCATCTTCTCTCTGATAGGGTCAGCATTTAGACCAGTAATTGTTATTGGTCTAGTTTCCCAGACACTTACGGAATGGGCGAGATTGGTACGCCAAGACCTTAGGGGAAAAGATATTCCCCAGGAAACATCTGATTTGATGGAATACAAGGGCTACAGTTTATCTGTGACGCAGCCTTGGACACTACTCCCCTATTAGGGCATGCATCTATGTCAGCGGTAATCCTCAGACGTGTGCTGTGGTTAAAATGCTGGTCAGCTGACCTAGGTTCCAAAAAGACCTTGACGAATCTCCCCTTTCAGGGGAATCGTCTATTTGGGGCCACCCTAGATGAAATCATTAAGGATGCCACTGGGGGCAAGAGCACTTTTTTGCCACAGGCTGCTAAAGCTAAGGGACCTCGCAACAAGCGAGGACCTTTCTTTACCGCCCATAAAGGGTTCGCACGCCCGGCTGGAACAAGCGGGAAAGGCAAAACTCCTCCAGGAGGGTTCAAGAAAGGCTGGTCGGACAAACAGAGGACCAACTCAGCCAAACCCGAAGCTAAGGAGTACACAGCCTGAAGGTGCGCCCCCACCCGGTTTGAGGGTGGGGGGACGTTTTCACCGGTATTCAGGACATTAGATCGAGCATCAACTACTACTACCGGTGCGATTCTTCCCTTCCAACATTTAAGTACTACAGGGAGCGGTAGTCACCGTTCCCTGAATAGATCTTTTCCTTTACCTTTTCCTAAGATTAGTCTCAATTCCCCACAGGAATCGGATCTGGTTGACCAGACAGGCCAAGAAGCCTCTAGCCGGGTGACTTCGGTCCCTGAGGTTCAACCAGAAAAGATCACCCTTTCTGATAGCTATCAGGTATCTGATAAATGTGTGGGAACAGAAAACGACCAGACTTTCTCGGATGGTCGGGGCCAGATAGCTCTAGGGACGCCTGGTTCAGATCCAGTCAGCACCAGTGGTCCTAGAAATTCTAGGCTGGCCGACTTGGACAGGCTAGTCGCAGACGTTCCGTGGGAACTTCGTCTCAGGGAGTGTCTGTGGTCTCAAGGACCAATTTACCATCGTGCTTTACAGTCACTGGTTTAATAGGCCTGGCCATTGAGACCCAAGTACTGAAGAACAGAGGTTTGTCAGCTTCAGTCATTCCTACCCTTATTAAAGCAAGGAAAGCGACTTCCAGCAAGGTCTATTATCACACATGGAAGACTTATATTGCGTGGTGCGAATCTTTAGGATTTCCTCCACGTACCTATTCGGTGACTCGAATATTGGCTTTTTTGCAACAAGGGGTTGAGCAGAAGCTAGCCTTCAGCACCATCAAGGGTCAAGTTTCAGCATTAGCAATCTTCTTTCAGAAACCTTTAGCTACCAAGTCCTTGGTGCGGAATTTCATCCAGGGGGTGTGGCACCTGGCTCCACCAGTCCGCGCGCCCTTACCGCCCTGGGATCTTAATTTAGTTTTGTCGGTTCTACAGAAACCTCCCTTTGAAAACATCAGGGAGATTCCCTTGTTTACTTTATCCCAGAAGGTGGCCTTCTTGGTGGCTATCACTTCTGCTCGCAGGGTGTCAGAACTGGCTGCATTATCATGCCAGTCCCCATACCTAGTGATTCATAGGGATAAGGTAGTACTTCATCCTAAGCCATCCTTTCTTCCTAAGGTGGTTTCAGATTTTCATCTGAATGAAGATATTATACTACCTTCCTTGTGTCCTCAGCCCAAGCATCATCGGGAACATGCGTTGCATTCCTTGGATGTGGTTCGGGCAATCAGAGTATACCTGAAAGCTACGGAATCATTCCGTAAGACGGATTCACTTTTTGTGATCACGGATGGCCCCAGAAAGGGTTTGCCTGCATCTGCCGTGACCATTGCCAAATGGATTAGACAGACGGTGGTACAGGCTTATTCTATTAAGGGTCAGAGTCCTCCGTTCCCTGTTAGGGCGCACTCCACTCGAGCGCTCAGTACTTCCTGGGCTTTTCGCCATCAGGCGTCAGTGGTCCAGGTATGTAAGGCGGCCACCTGGTCGTCGGTACATACCTTTACAAAATTCTATAAAATTAATGTGACGGCATCGGCGGATGCCTCATTTGGCCGCAAGGTTTTGCAGGCCGCAATTTGAGGAGACCGGTGGTCCACCTCGAGAGTTTTTTTCTGTTTGAAAAATTTCTTTTTTGTTGAGTCTCATCATTAAGGATGAGCACTGTAAACTTCTAGTTGGCACCGGTTGGGCCTTCTAGATTGGGATTTGATTTCCATTTTCCCACCCCTCATTTGTGATACTGCTCTGGGACGTCCCGAAGGTGCTGTATCACCGAGGACTACGTCTGTCAATGAGCGATAGAGAAAAATGGATTTTTGTAAAATCTTACCGTAAAATCCTTTTCTCTTAGCTCATTGACAGACGTAGTCCCTGCCCCTCTGTTTTGGAGTTGGGTTGGGTTAAAATTTCTAAAGACTGCTTTTTGACATAACTGATTTGCTGAGGCAGAGAGAGAGAGAGGATAATACCCTCTGGGACTGCCCCTAGGGTGTGGCCAGAGCTTTTTAATTTCCTGTCTAGTCCTGCTCCTGTGGAGGCAACATAACCCGAAGGTGCTGTATCACCGAGGACTATGTCTGTCAATGAGCTAAGAGAAAAGGATTTTACGGTAAGATTTTACAAAAATCCATTTTTCTCTGAGTCCTCTTACAGTCCCATGCCCCCGCCCCTCTGTTTTTTTTTCCTTGGGGTGGATGCCTTCCGGTACAGCTTGCTACAAAACTGGAAAACAGTGCTAACTGTGTCAGGATAATGGCTGAGGGACGGCCCCCTAGAGGTGTGTCTCAGTGTGAAGTTTTTTTAATAACCCTTCACTGCCTAGCTTACTCCTGCAGAGAGCGCCATTACCTACTCGTGAAGGTATACCGAACAGGCTGCGACTGTCCGAGGACTCAGAGAAAAGAGTTTTATGGTAAGTTCTTACAAAAACTCATTTATTTTTTTACTTTCTGCTATAACACATACCCAATAAAAAAAAAAAACAAAAAAAAAAAAAACAATTTTCTTCACAAATTTAGGTCAATATGTATTCTGCTACATATTTTTGGTAAAAACAAAAAATCCAAATAAGCATATATTGACAGATTTTCGCAAAAGTTATATCAGCTACAAACTATGGAATTTTTTTTTCTACTTGCATTTGCAGCGATCAGCGCCTTATAGCAGGACTGCTATATTCCGGTGGACTAATCGGACTCCTAACTGACACTTTTGACACTTTTTGGAGACCAGTGACACCAATACTGTAATCAGTGCTTAAAAAAATATGCATGGTCACTGTACAAATTACACTGACAGGGAATGGGTTAACATCAGGCGCAATTGAAGAGTTAAATGTATGCAAAGATCAGTGTTCCTGCTTAGCAGAAACCAAGGATCAGTACCTTCCTCTCTGACAGAATGGCAGTCTGCCTTGTTTACATTGGCAGACTGGCGTTCTGCTTGTGTCCTGAACGATCGGATTGGCTCCCGCTGTGTCTCGCAAGCAGAGCGCGCCCCAGACCCAGAAGTGTCAGATCACGTACTAAGTTTGAGATCTGCCACAGAGCGGCCGCCCTGCCATGGTAAATGTACGTGTGGTGGTCCACAAGCAGCTATAGTATGATCTATCTCTGGGCTTATTGTTAATCCATATGAGTGGAGGAACATTCATAACAGCTGGCTGGCATTGGAATTATTACAGAGAAGATCAGAAATAACCTATTGATGCTCTAACTCCTAAAGCTTGTAGTCTGCTTTGTAAGCCACGACTATCCCATGAGTGTGAAAACCTGGGCACGTGGAAAAGCAAATTTCACAAATATAAAGAAGAATCATATACTTCACATGTAATTTCACAAGATCACATTGATTTGGGACTTTTCTTCATATGATTTGGAATTTATACTATTCCTCAGGATGTTTTGAGATATACTATCACAGGACATTGCATAAGTTGTATTCAAGAAGCTAGTGCATATCTTTTAGATTTTAGAATGTTAATTATGTTTTGTCATAATTTAGAACTCCAAAATGTGGCAACACTATTTTCCAAAACTTTGCCTACCAACATATATTTTTTTATTTGGTAATTTGGAAATACTACTGCTTACTTTATGTGGTAAAAAAACGTCACAGCATCCCAGTGTCCTCTTGTCACAGTGTGAGTCCTGTGTGAAATGCACTTATTTAATGTTTGGTTTGCTGCATTTCAATTTTCAGTAACATTTTTGTTCCTTTATTTTGCCTAAGGTGCGAGTTGACAGTGGTATTCAAGAAGGAAGCGACATCAGCATTTACTATGATCCTATGATTTCAAAAGTGAGTTTTAATCCAGCTACACAAGTCAAAATTGAACAGCTAGCACATCACATTCCATTCCTAATATTGGTCAGTCACCTTGAAGAGAAGAAAAATGACTACAAAGTAGGATGAGATATAGAAAGCGGTTTATGTATGCTTTTTGATGAAAAAAAGCAGTAGGTGAACAGAGCTCTTGATTTTTAATTCCATTTCCTTGCATAAAACATAGGCTATATATTCAGAATCAATTAAAGCGGTAGTACAGTGCCTTGCGAAAGTATTCGGCCCCCTTGAACTTTTCGACCTTTTACCACATTTCAGGCTTCAAACATAAAGATATAAAACTAATTTTTTGTGAAGAATCAACAACAAGTGGGACACAATCAAGTGGAACTAAATTTATTAGATATTTCAAACTTTAACAAATAAAAAACTGAAAAATTGGGTGTTCAAAATTATTCAGCCCCTTTACTTTAACTGCAGCAAACTTTCTCCAGAAGTTCAGTGAGGATCTCTGAATGATCCAATGTTGACCTAAATGACTAATGATGATAAATAGAATCCACCTGTGTGTAATCAAGTCCCTGTATAAATGCACCTGCACTGTAACAGTCTCAGAGGTCCGTTTAAAGCGCACAGAGCATCATGAAGAACAAGGAACACACCAGGCAGGTCCGAGATACTGTTGTGGAGAAGTTTAAAGCCGTATTTGGATACAAAAAAGATTTCCCAAGCTTTAAACATCCCAAGGAGCACTGTGCAAGCGATAATATTGAAATGGAAGGAGTATCAGACCACTGCAAATCTATGAAGACCTGGCCGTCCCTCTAAACTTTCAGCTCATACAAGGAGAAGACTGATCAGAGATGCAGCCAAGAGGCCCAGGATCACTCTGGATGAACTGCAGAGATCTACAGCTGAGGTGGGAGACTCTGTCCATAGGACAAAAATCAGTCGTATACTGCACAAATCTGGCCTTTATGGAAGAGTGGCAAAAAGAAAGCCATTTCTTAAAGATATCCATAAAAATTGTTGTTTAAAGTTTGCCACAAGCCACCTGGGAGACACACCAAACATGTGGAAGAAGGTGCTCTGGTCAGATGAAACCAAAATCAAACTTTTTGGCACCAAACATGGTGATGGCAGCATCATGGTTTGGGCCTGCTTTTCTTCAGCAGGGACAGGGAAGATGGTTAAAATTGATGGGAAGATGGATGGAGCCAAATACAGGACCATTCTGGAAGAAAACCTGATGGAGTCTGCAAAAGACCTGAGACTGGGACAGAGATTTGTCTTCCAACAAGACAATGATCCAAAACATAAAGCAAAATCTACAATGGAATGGTTCACAAATAAACATATCCAGGTGTTAGAATGGCCAAGTCAAAGTCCAGACCTGAATCCAATTGAGATTCTGTGGAAAGAACTGAAAACTGCTGTTCACAAACGCTCTTCATCCAACCTCACTGAGCTCAAGCTGTTTTGCAAGGAGGAAAGGGCAAAAATTTCAGTCTCTCGATGTGCAAAACTGATAGAGACATACCCCGAGCGACTTACAGCTGTAATCGCAGCAAAAGGTGGCGCTACAAAGTATTAACTTAAGGGGGCTGACTAATTTTGCACGCCCAATTTTTCAGTTTTTTATTTGTTAAAAAAGTTTGAAATATCCAATAAATTTCGTTCCACTTCATGATTGTGTCCCACTTGTTGTTGATTCTTCACAAAAAATTACAGTTTTATATCTTTGTTTGAAGCCTGAAATGTGGCAAAAGGTCGAAAAATTCAAGGGGGTCGAATACTTTCGCAAGGCACTGTATACTCCGCTTTTTAACTTTTACCTAAAAGTAAGCCATATAATAAGGCTTACCAGTTGGTAAAATTAATATCTCTCAGACCTGCACGGTTTAGGAGATATTACCCGGCATGCAGCCGCTGACAGCAGCAGTGCATGCGCTCTGAAGGCTCGGCGGACCTTCATAGCTCCTTGCCGGATAGCATGTGCGGGATTGATGTCATTGTGGTTCACAGCGCCGGAGCCGCCGAACCCGGAAGAGACGCCGATTGAAGATGTCAGCTGCCTCAGTGGTGTCCGGGCGACCGTGTCGGGGCTTCGTTCTAAGGTATATATTTCCTAATGAGCTAGTATGCGATGCATACTAGCTCATTATGCCTTTGTCCTGCATGGTTTGTTTTTTGTTGTTGTTTTTATTGAGGATATAACCGCTTTTAATGAGGAGTAATAATCCATTCAAATTATGGAAAAGTATCACATCTGCATGTACCTTGAGGCAACATTTTGTTAAAGCAATATTAAACCCAAAAACAAGCCTGTATTATATTGCAGCTTTAATGTTGTGGATGCATTAGTTTTCTTTAATAGGGTTTCTTTTCTCTATCGTTAATTGACAGACGCAGCTTCATAGCTTCTTAGCCATTGGGTTATGCTTCTCCCATCAGAAATAGAACACTAGACAGGAAAAAGCTTTCCCCATGCCTATGGGGCTGTCCCTGCAGGCATAACCCCACACACTCTGCTACAGCCCTCAGTTTTGTTTCTGCCTAGTTTAGGAGTAGGACCTAGATCCCTGCTGGGACTTCGGTCTTGGATGTTATTTTTTTGGAACTTTTTTTGTACTTATTCTTTAAGTAGAGTTCCTGGAGAACTACAAGCAACAGCCAGCTGAGTTTCGGACTGGATATTCTAGATACTTAAGGTCTTCCAGCCTGACCAGCGAGCATGAGCAGGTTCTAGTCCAGCTTTAGGCCTAACCATGATAGAGCCCCGATGGACGAGGACGAACCCGCGAGTAGACCGTCTCGCTGGGATGCAAATGACCTGGATCGCCCTGAGTCGCAACGTACCTCTTGGCTGGCAGCGCCCCCATCCTGGATGGACGTGGGCCCCCTCCATAGAATAGCCAGACCCTCGGGTATCCCTCAGTTCTTCTGGCCTCTCGGACATACCAGGCCCCCCCCCCCTCCCCTTCCGCTTTTCTCCCCCCTCCCATTACAGGTTCCTACCTTTTGAGAGGCAGATATATTGCGGCCGATGAGGCGGATTTGCGGGGGAGGGCAATTTTTCTGGTGGGGTCCCATCCTGTGGAGTCCCAGGACAAAATTTCACCTACAGACCCCCTCAGTGCGACTGCTTAACCTTCTGGGTCGCAGCCCCTGTCCACTCTTACAGCAGTTTTGGAAAGCCTAGTGTTAAAAGTGGATTTAGTGTTAAAAAGTAACACTAGCTGTAAGTGCTTTTTGACTTCGCCCCCCTCTGTTGTATCTTCAGATTCAGAGTCAGATGTGGCCACAACAGACGCACCCTACCCTGGTGTCTCTGTGTCCTCGCATTCTGATGGCGAAGAGGACCTGTCCTCGTCAGCTGCTGCGTGGGAAGGTGCATTGGTGGAAGCACTTATAGTTTCAGTGCGAGAAACTTTAAAAATGGCGGATGAGTCTACAGTGTCAGGACCACAGGTTTCCTTTTGCACCCGCAAATCCCAGAAATTGGGCAAAGGGTTACCCTGTCCGGAACTTTTTGACAATATTGTCAATGAACAGGTGGGGACGTATTAAGCACGTTAGTGGTGCCCAAGCGTTTAAAAACGCCATTATCCCTTTGCGGATAAGGTTCACTCGGTGAACTGATCCACTGAGGTTGGATCATCCTGTTTCCAGACTGAATAAGTCTACTGTGGTCCCGGTGCAAGAATACCCGGCCATTACAGACCTCGTTGATTGTCTCTGTCCCACCATTTACATGTGATAGCGGGTTCCATATTGAAAAAAAATTGTGTGACCACCCTGGTGTCGCAGACAGTCACTGAATGGGTGAAGTTGCTAAAAGGAGTCTCGAAAACGGAAAAACTTTTCCGGGGCAGATTGAGCTCAAATGGCTCAAGCCCCTCTGTATTTATGCAATGCAAATCCACTGGTAGCCAGAGTGTCCGTTGTGGGAATTGCTATTATACGCATGGTGTAGCTTAAAAGCTGGTCTGCGGACCAGGCTTCCAAAAAGGCTCTTTCTGACCTTCCCTTTACTGGGGAGCAGTTGTTTGGATCCCCCCTGGATGAGTTGATCAAAGACCTTACGGGTTGGAAGAGTACTCTTCTTCCTCAGTCCTCTAAGGCAGTGGTTCTCAACTCCAAGCCTCGGGACCCACTAACAGGCAGGTTTGCAAGATAACTGAAATACATCACAGGTGATATTTATTGCTGCTCAGTGATTGCAATATTCTAGTCTGCATATCCCCAGGGTGATACTTAAAGTCTGGCCTGTTAGTGGGTCCTGAAGACCGGAGTTGAGAACCACTGCTCTAAGGGCAAGGCACCACGTGCTAGACGTGGGTCTTCTTTTACTGCTCATAGGCGGCTTTCTCTTGCGTCCTCTGACAGTCGCTGCCCACTCATACAGTCTTCACCAATGGGTATTGACCTCTTATCCACAGGAGCAAGCTAGGCATAAGACTTGTTAAAAACAAAGCAATTTACGTAGACCCACCTACAAGGGGATGTCCCACTGGTCCAATACCCCCGGCTAGCCTCAATCCCAATTCAGTTTGTCTTCTGCCTAGATAGGAGTAAGATAGGCTTTCCCTGTGCTGGGGCTACATGTCTCAGCCTTTCTTCTGTTTTATTACTTTTATTTTCTGCAAGAGTGTTTTCTTTGCACTACTAGCTTTTTATTTGTTCTGTGCTTAGTCAGATCTTTGGAAGACTACAGCATTTGCGGAGCTGGGAATCGGACTTGTCGTCCTGGTACTCCAGGACAGAGTATCTTATGGAATCCCAGCCCGCCACCGAGCGTTTAGCAGGCTATGCGTACGCCCTGGCCTCGCAAACGACCTGCCCCTGTCCTCAGGGGCGAACGCCCCGTGAGGTGGCCACCTTGCCAGGATGCCTCAGTTGCGGTCTGACCATGTGTGGCATATGTCCTGTCTTTGGCGGACGGCACCCCCGCCACCTGGGGTGGGAGGTTCCCGTCGTGGAGAGGCGCCCACGCCATCTTGGTCGGGTAAGTAGTACTCTGTGTGGGATAACAGTCTGCTGGGTCTGTTCTCCCTCCCTCATGTCTGTGTCTTGGGCTCGCATCCTCCTGGTCCCTGCTGGGGAGTTACTCCCTGCTGGGGAGTTACTGTGTGCGGAACACTGTGTGGGGGTTTGTGAGGGTCCCTACCCTGTCGGCACTTTTTTGTGTTTTGTGTGGGGGTTCAGACATGTGGCGGCCGACCGCTGCGGTAAAAAACCGCGGGTCCGCCATGTTGGGTGTGGGCGGCTGTCTGGCCTCACTGTGGGCTCTTCAGCAGCCATTTTCCTCTGCAGTATTGGCGCCGTTCGGGCTCCATCTTGTGTGTGGCACGGTTCTGTGTTTACACGTGTCGGCGGACATTTTCCCGGAGCCTCCCATTGCAATCAATAGGCATCCATTTTTCCTTAGCCTGTGCTTGCCTGACTCTAGCGGTCTGACATCACTTCCTTTTCCTGCATACAGTGGAATCATTCGGCAGAAGGGTAACGCTCCTGGGGGTCTTTTCTTGCTGTTTTGGGGGATATTCTCTTGCTATTAGCTATTTTTTGATATCTGTGGGTGCTTCAGTTATGGTCCTGATTGCTGTGCATGACGGTGGGTATCGCCGCCGTCGCGTCTTAAAGGGTTAGCGCCATACAAACTTTTGTTTTATGTTCATGGGAGTCCCAGGACAGCAAAATTCCTCCCAGTCATTGGTGGGTGATTCAGGTGCACCTGAATCTTCTACCCTTACTGCTGCTCTTGCAACTTAGTGTCCAAGGGGGCTTTAGTGATGTCAGAACGGACTGTTTAGCTAAAGGCCTGGGCTTTTCACTATCTGCGTTTGCTATGGTTGCCTTGGACAGTATACCCCCTGAGGGGTCTCAGTCCTTCCATTCGGATAGGGAAGCAGAGGATGGGGGTCGGGATGATCACCCCCCCTGAGACGGCCAAAGAATGCGCTGCTATGTCTGTGCTTATTTCCTCGGTTAAAGAGACACTGCATTTAGAGGATGGGCCCACCCACTGGGTAAGCAGTCTTCCTTGGGACTCGCAGAACCCGAAAAGCGGCACAGGTGTTTCCTTGTCCTGCTGAGTTTCACGTGACGGTGAACGAACGATGGCGTGCATTTAATGCGCCCTCTTGTGGTACAAAACGGTTTTAATTCTGTTGCCCTTTTGCGTCTCTTATGCATTCGCATTGGACCGTGTCCCCTAAAGTGGATCGCACGGTGCCCAGGTTAAACAAGGCCACTCTCATGCCCTCGGAGGATTCTCCGGTGTTCAGTGCTCTAACGCACTCTGGGGGCAGATTCCGACCCTCCGACTACTGTGGAAATGGTGGAGCAGATGCGTCTGACAGGTTTTTTTTTGTACCTGTGTGACGCGGCCTTGGAGTAGGCTCCTCTAGCAGCTCGGCTGTCTGGTGTCACGGTGCTGCTCCTTCGTTTAATGTGGCTGACAAGCTGGTCGGCTGACCAGACTCCAGGAAGACAGTGTCTGACATCCCTTATGAGGGGAATCGTCTCTTTGGGGATTCCCTGGACGAGTTGGTTAAAGGAGGCACTGGGGGCAGAAGCACTCTGCTGCCCCAGAACCCCAAGGGTAAGTTTTTCCGCAGTAAGCGGGGCCCTTCCTTTAAACCAAATCGGGGGTCCTTTTGTGCCTTCAAGGCACAGGTCAAGGGGAAACCCTTTAAGGGCTAGGGTGGTCAGAGGAAGCCCTGGGCGGGCAAGCTAAAATCCACCCATGCCGGCCCGGCGGGTCCTTCCGCCTCCACCTGCAGGGACGCCCTCACCCATTACAGGGGTGGGGGGAGGTCTGCGCGGTTTCCTAGACCTTTGAATGCTCCGGGTTCCGGTTAGGTGGGTTCTGGAAATCATTGGATCGGGATACAAGCTCAAATTCCTTTTGCGGCCAGCGGACGGATTCTTTCCCTCAAATCTTCATTTGACCCCAGATCGGTTACACGATCTTCATCGGGCGGTTCAGAATTTCCTCGCCCAGGGGGTGATTGTCCCGGTGCCTCATCGGGACAGGTTTCGGGGGTTTTACTCGAATCTGTTCACGGTGCCCAGTAAGGTGGGCAAGGTACGCCCATTTCTTTACTTGAAAGCTCTGAACCGCTTCGCGCGGGTTCAAAAGTTCTGCATGGAATCCCTCAGTTCGGTGGTGGCCTCCTTAAGTCCAGGAGATTTCCTGGCTTTCACCGCCCTCGAGGATGCGTATTTACACATCCCTATATTTTCGGGTCTTCAGAGGTTCCTCCGATTCGCAATCACGGAGGGTCACTATCAGTTTGTGGCGTTACCTTTCGGTCCCGCGCTCTGTCAACTACCGTTCAGACGCTCAGGGAGTTCGGATGGACCATCAACGTTCAGAAGTCGACCTTGCCCCCTTCTGTTTGTCTCCCTTATCTGGGAATGGTCCTGGACTCTACCCAAGTAAAGGTTTCCTGCCGGAGGACATGCTCCGGACTCTACAAGATGAGGTCAGGTCCCTTCGGGACAAGGATTCCTCGTTGCTCAGGGCCTGCATACGGTCCCTGGGGTTGATAGTGTCAGCTTTCGCGGCAATACTGTTTGCACAGTTCCACACACGATCTCTTCATGCCCGGATCTTGGCCAGGTGGGACAGGCATTCTCAATCCTTGGAAAGGAGGATATATCTGAGTCACCAAGTCAGGGAGGATCTTCTCTGGTGGCTCCTGTCCCCGACTCTGATGGAGGAAAACTCCTTCCGCTCGTTGTTGTGGACTGTGATCACCACGGATGCCAGCCTGTCAGGCTGGGGGGGCATTCGGTCTGCCCAGGGCACTTGGTCGGAGGGGAAATACTCACCTTGCCGATGAACATCTTGGTATTGCAAGCGATCAGATTATGCTTGCTCCGTTGGTCGGCTCATCTTCGGGGCCGCCCTGTGCGGGTCCAGAGGGACAACGCCACTGCGGTGGCTTACATCAAATGGGCACCAGGAGTGCCCTGGTGGCCCAGGAAGTGACCAGAATTCTGTGTGGGGCCGAGACGCATGTCCCGGCGATTTCAGCAGTTTACGTTCCGGGTGTGTAGCATTGGCAGGCCAATTATCTGAGCCGCCAGACCCTGGACCAGGGAGAATGGTCCCTACAACCGGAGGTTTTTTCAGATGCTGTGTGCGAGCTGGGGATCCCCTAATGTGTATCTGTTCGCCTCTCGGCTAACCAACAAGGTGGGAAGGTTCGTGGCACGAACGCGTGATCCTCTGGCGGTCGCCTCGGATGCGCTGGTGGTGCCTTGGAATCAGTATCGCCTGATTTCTGCCTTTTCTCCGCTTCGGTTGTTGGCCAGGTTCCTTCGCAGGTGAGTCTCGGAACCAAAGTTGGCGATTCTGGTGGTCCCAGACTGGCCGCGTCGGTCTTGCTACGTGGCCATCATCCAACTGGTCGTCGAGACTCCGTGGCGGCTCCCGTTCGAGACGATCTGCTGTCTCAGGGGCCGATCTTCCATCCTGCTTTACGGTCGACGGCCTGAGCGGCGTGGCTGTTTAAAGCCAGGTCTTGAGAGATTGGGGTCTCTCGTCTGCGCTCATTCCTGCCCTGCTCAGGGCTCGGAAGGCCTCGTCTGGTAAGATCTATTACCGTATTTGGAAGGCTTATTTTGCCTGGTGTGAATCCAGGGGCATCCATCCTCCCTCCTTTTCGGTTGCGAGGGTGTTGGCCTTCCTCCAATCTGGTGTGGACCAACGTCTTGCGCTGACCACTGTTAAGGGCCAGTTCTCTGCACTGGCCATCCTTTTTCAGCGCCCCTTGGCGTCTAATTCATTGTTAGGCTCCTTTATCAAGGTGTGCATCATTTGGCTCCTCCTCGGAGAGCGCCTTTACCTCCTTGGGACTTAAACTTGGTCCTGTCCATTTTGCAACATCCTCCCTTTGAATACACCAGAAAAAAAAATTCTGCCTCTGCTGGCGAGAACGGTTACCTTTCTGGTGGCTATCGCATCTGCTCGCAGACTGTCGGAGTTGCCGGCCTTGTCTTGCCGCTCCCCTTACCTGGTGGTTAATAGGGATAAGGTGGTCTTGCGACCTAACCAATCCTTTCTTCCTAAGGTGGTTTCTGATTTTCACCTTAATGAGGATATTGTCTTACCTTCGCTATGTGCGAACCCTGAGCATCCTAAGGAGTGTGCCTTGCATTCCTTGGATTTAGTCCGGGCGATTAGGGTTTACCTGTCGTCCACTGAATCCTTTAGTAAGTCGGATTCTCTTTTTGTCCTTCCTGAGGGTCCTCGGAAGGGTATGGCTGCGTCTGCTGCAACCATTTCTAGATGGATCAGACGGACGATTGTACATGCCTATTCGTTTAGGGAACGGGTACCACCCTTCCTTGTCAAGGCACACTCTACCAGAGCGGTGAGTGCGTCCCGGGCTTTCCAGCAACAGGCTTCGGTGGCCCAGGTGTGCCAGCTTGCGACTTGGTCGTCGGAGCACACCCTTTTCCATATTTTACAAACTTGAGGTTCTGGCATCTGCAGATGCTTCCTTTGGCCGCAAGGTTCTGTGTGTGGCAGTGCCTTATGGGGGCCCTAGTTTTGCAGGTCCCTGGCTGTTGGGGTTGTTTCCCCCTTGGTTATTTGCTTCCTGGGTTGTTTGCTCCAGTTGAGCTTTTCTGTTACCCAGAGGGTTTACCTTTCTGTTCAGATGAGGTTCCCTTCTCTGACTTGGGTGCTGTGTTGCCTTTGTGACGTTTGTGCTTCCCACCCCTCATGTCTACACTGCTTTGGGACATCCCATTGGTGAAGACTGTATGAGTGGGCGGCGACTGTCAGAGGACGTAGGAGAAAACTGAATTTTTGTAAAATCTTACAGTAAAATTCCTTTCTCTGAGACCTCTGACAGTCGCCGCCCCCGCCCCTCTTTTGGGGTTCATGGACTATCTACTACTTGCTACCAAACTAAATTGGGAATGACGCTAGCCGGGGGTATTGGACCAGTGGGACATCCCCCTCTTGGTGTGTCTATGTAAATTGCTTTGTTTTTAACAAGTCTTATGCCTAGCTTGCTCCTGTGGATAAGAGGTCAATACCCATTGGTGAAGACTGTATGAGTGGGCGGCGACTGTCAGAGGACTCAGAGAAAGGAATTTTACGGTAAGGTTTTACAAAAATTCTGTTTTTTTCTTACCTCCAGGTCGCAAGAAAAAGGAAAGCCATTCAGGTCTTCTGAGAGTTCCAAGATGATGTGGTCACAAAGGGTGATTGTGCCGGTTCCCTCTCAAGAATGTTTTCAAGGGTTTTATTCAAACCTGTTTACTGTGCCCAGGAAGGAAGGCAAAGTGCGTCCAATCCTGGACCTTAAGGCTTTGAACTGCTTCATGCGGGTACAGAGGTTTTCAAATAGAGTCCATTTGCACGGTAGTGTCGTCCCTACACCAGGGAGACTGAACCAGCCAGGGAGACTGAGCCACCAGGGAGAAGCTGCGTCTTTTAATGAACGACAGAGAAAACTGGATTTTTGTACTTAGCGTAAAATACTTATTTTCTCTGATGTTCATTGGCAGAAGCAGCTCCTCTAATTATGAGTGGAATGGGTTGTTGTCTTCTAAACACTGCTTGCAATGAAACTCAGAGCTATAGCAGAGTTTGTGGGGTTATGCCTGCAGGGATAGCCCTATAGGCTTGGTGAAAGCTTTTTCCTGCCTAGTGTCCTATTCCTGATGGGAGGAGCATAACCCAATGGCTAAGAAGCTATGAAGCTGCGTCTGTCAATGAACTTCAGAGAAAAGGATTTTACGGTATGTACAAAAATCCAGTTATTTCACCTTGTGATACAGTCACAAGAACAAGCTCTTTTGCAGAAGTAGCATTTACAGAGATGAGTCAAACCATTTACCACTGACAGGAGTGCTTACAGTCATCCGTTTTTATTCATTTATTACAAACTTGTATCTCAAAAGGAAAAAAAAATAACTCTTTACTGTAACTGCATATAAAGTGGAAGCTTGAGTTCAGCTTCAGTTTGTTCGATGGACTAACATATTTAGATACAGTATCTCACAAAAGTGAGTACATCCCTAACATTATAAAGCATAAAACATACATAAGTGCTGCACAATCAACATAAACAAATAAAATAATCAATATGGGATCATGAAGCCCAAACGTCCCTTGTATAGAAGAGTGAATCAACAGACAGACGTATGAGGTATGAGATCCAGAGATCCACTTCAGGTGATGTGCCTCCACCCTGAGTAAAATTATTGCGCTCACCTCAAGATCAGACCCCTGTATTACCAGAAGGTCTAATAACATTTGACTTTGGGATCAGTCACAACAAGAGAGCCGCAAGGTCCCAGCCAATGGTCTGTAATCCAGGGAATGCAGCTGAAGAGACCAGGCACACGTCACAAGCCAGAACTCCCCACAGACATCAATGTGTCATCTAAATAGCTCAAAGATAATCTAAGAGCTATTTAAATGATTCCAATTACAGGACACTCCGGTAGACAACAGCATGAATGTAAGGCTGATAGCCGGCGTTTTTTGGCAGTGGGTGACGTCAGACAGGAAGCTCCTCCCCCCGTACACGTTACGTCCAATAGAACTTTGTCAGCGGGGTGGAGCTACGTACTGCATCACCCCTTTATATAATACTCACACTCGTGAACCAGCAGCTGCCTAAGAAAGATCATTAACATACAGGAAACCTTTTCGTTATGACAGAGTAAGTACATTTTTTTTTTTTTTTTTAATGATAAATAACTCAGCCTCCCTCCACAATATGTAAGAGGGGGAACTGAAATGGTTATCAATAATTAATATATAAAATGCCTTGAAACAAGGACTCCCATACCCTTTGCGCTGATTGTCTATTGTATATACATCCCTCACATTGTTGTAAATATTTTATTATATCTTTTCATGTGACAACACTGAAGAAATTATACTTTCCTACAATGTAAAATAGTGAGTGTACAATTTGTATAACATTGTAAATTTGCTATCCCCTTACAATAACTCAACACACAGCCAATAATGTCTAAACCGCTAGCAACAGAAGTACACCCCTAAGTGAAAATGTCCAAATTGGGCCGGAAGTGTCAATATTTTGTGTGGCCACCATTATTTTCCAGCACTGCCCTAGCCCTCTTGGGCATGGAGTTCACCAGAGCGTCACAGGTTGCCACTGGAGTCCTCTTCCACTCTTCTGATGACATCACGGAGTTGGTGGATGTTCGAGACCTTGCGCTCCTCCACCTTCCATTTGAGGATGCCCCGCAGATGCTCAATAGGGTTTAGGTCTTGAGACATGCTTGGCTAGTCCATCACCTTTACCCTCAGCCTCTTTAGCATGGCAGTGATCGTCTTAGAGGAGTGTTTGGGGTCGTTATGTTGGAATACTGCCCTGCAGGCCCAGTCTCCGAAGGGAGGATATTCTGCTCTCCTTCAGTATGTCATAGTACATGTTGGCATTCATGGTTCCCTCAATTAACTGTAGCTCCCCAGTGCTGACAGCCCAAGACCATGACACTCCCACCACCATGCTTAACTGTAGGCAAGACACACTTGACTTTGTACTCCTCACCTGGTTGCCGCCACACAGGCTTGACACCATCTGAACCAAAACAGTTTATATTGGTCTCATCAGACCACAGGACATGGTTCCAGTAATCCATGTCCTTTAGTCTGCTTGTCTTCAGCAAACTCTTTGCGAGCTTTCTTGTGCATCATGAAAGGAAGAGGCTTCCTTCTGGGACAGCCATGCAGACCAATTTGATGCAGTGTGCGGCATATGGTCTGACAACTGACAGGCTGACCCCCCACCCCTTTAACCTCTGCAGCAATGCTGGCAACACTCATACGTCTATTTCCCAAAGACAACCTTTTGGATATGACGCTGAGCACGTGCACTTTTTTTGTCGACCATGGCGAGGCCTGTTCTGAGTGGAACCTGTCCTGTTAAACTGTTCTATGGTCTTGGCCACCGTGCGGCAGCTCAGTTTCAAGGTCTTGGCAATATTCTTGTAGCCTAGGCCATCTGTATGTAGAGCAATATTTATTTATTTATTTTTTTTCAGATTGCCATGAGGTTCCATGTTGAACTTCCAGTGACCAGTATGAGAGAGTGAGGGTGATGACACCAAATTTAACACACCTGCTCCCCATTCACACCTGAGACCTTGTAACACTAACAAGTCACATGACACCGGGGAGGGAAAATGGCTAATTGTGCTCAATTTGGACATTTTCACTTAGGGGTGTACTCAATTTTGTTGCTTGCGGTTTAGACATTAATGGCAGATCACCAAGTAAAAGGGAGGGAAAAAAAGTCTATCTAAATAAAAAGAAAACAAATTTAGCCATCATAGCAAAGGGTTTGCATTAAAAAAAAAAAAAAAAAAAAAAAAAACTTGGTTTGCAGTTTAATTAAAGCTTTAAACATATTAGATCTTCCAAAATTTTGTGGAAGATGACGTCTAATTTGCTGTACAAATAAACTTAATCATATGTGCAATGTGTCATCTAAATATTTTCAACTGCATTAGTCTCACATGTCTGATCATTACCACCTGCTTACTTACCATCTACATATAGTATTGTGTGTAATAATGACTTCTGGTGATATATGTATTACTCTTTGCAACACATTCAATTCATTCAGTATCTTTTTGTAAAACATTTTTTTTTGTTATAGTTGGTTACCCATGGCAGCAATCGGGCTGAAGCTTTACAGAGAATGAAAGATGCTCTAGACCATTATGTAATTAGAGGTAAATATATAATGCGTGCCAAGAGGGAGAGCGGTTATTTTATCATTGCAAAAATAAAGATCTACAGAGAACATTCTTGGCACATTTGAATAATTTCATTTCATAATTTTCATTGTCTAATTTCATTGTCAACCTTCATTGTCACCAACAGCTATAATTAAGATGTAATGTAAAGTACATTTTGAAATATCAGTGTTACTTTTAGTTGATCATAGTTGTTGATGGGGGGAAAAAGTAAACCTCTAGAATAAGAACAACTTGAATGGAGGTTATTTATCCACTTAAAGACCGCCCACCGCAGTTTTAATGCAGCAGACAGCCTCTCCTGCGCAAACCGACGTAGCCCTACGTCAGTCGCGATCCTGCTGCATGGGGGGCTAGTGTGCGGCGCGCGCTCTCGCCCCCCACTCGGCAGCGGGGACTCTGATGCACGGGGCCAGTGGCTCCGATTGCCGCAGAGCACCCGCGCTCGCTCCCCGCTAAGAGAGAGGGACGGTCAGATATTGTAAACTCAGCAGACCATTCTTCTCTCTGGAATGATCACAGAGCTCCTGTGATCCTTCTATATAGGATCACAAGTCTCTGTGTTCATTTCACAAGCCCATCCCCCTACAGTCAGAAACACTCCCCTAGGCTTACGTTTAACCCCTTGATCACCCACTGTGTTAACCCTTTCCCTGCCAGTCATTATTACAGTAACAATGCATATTTTTAGCACTGATTACTGTAGTAATGTCACTGGTCTCCCCCCCCCCCCCCCCAAAAGTGTAAAAAAAATGTCAGGGGTCCGATCTGTACGCTGCAATGTCGCACCCCCACTAAAAATTGCAGATCGCCATTATTACTAGTAAAAAAATAAATAAAAATGACATCTTTCTCCTTAGTAGATTCAATAACTTTTGCACAAACCAATCAAAATACGCTTATTGCAATTTTCTTTTTGTTTTTTTACCAAAAATATGTGGCTGCAAACAAATTGGCCTAAAATGTTAAAATTTGATTCTTAAATTTCATTTTTTTGGGAATGTTATATAGCCGAATGTGAAAAATATATTTTATTTTTTTTTCAGAATTTTCGTTCTTTTTTTGTTTATAGCGCAAAAAATAAAAATCGCAGAGTTGATCAAAAGTACCACCAATCGCAGAGTACCACCAAAAGAAAGCTCTATTTGTGGGGAAAAAAGGACATCAATTTTATTTAGATACAGCGTCACACGACCGCACAATTTTCCGTTAAAGTAACGCAGTGCCGAATCACAAAAAATGGCCTTGTCATTAAGGGGGCAAATCCTTTCGGTCCAGAACTGGTTAAACATGCCATACATCAGCTGTTTCACAGTAAATTAAAGTGCTCTGATGCGTCTACATTTCAAAGATAGTAAAAGGTTACTGAAGGGTTTTTAAAGACTTGGTTCACATACAGCTAGACAGTTAAAAAAAGGAATAAATTCTACCCAGTTGCTTTTCATGAGTGGCTGTTCTGTAGAAATCTGTGCGGAAGCAGAACATGCAATCCTCACACAGATGACAATATAAGATTTCCAAGCATCTCTTGCACTTGATGAGACCAGTGTACATGAGTCTTCAATAGAAGAAACTACTCCTTAAAAAAAAAAAAAAAAATCTTTCTTTTTGGAGTTTGTGGTAGAAGATAAAACGCAGTATTCCAATGTCAAAACCTCATCGCAGGCATGAAGCATAATGGATGTGTATATGGATTTGTTCATATCTGTGCATTTTGGGTGGGTTCTGCATTATTTGGTACAGTAAAACACATGAAGAGTAGAAGTCAGAATGTGGCCTTGCAATGCCTTGAAAGCTTCCACATTTTGTAATGTTACAACCAAAAAACATAAAAGTATTTTATTTGGATTTTGTGATAGACCAACACAAAGTGGCACAAAATTGTGAAATGGAAGGAAAATGATAAACGGTTTTACAAATGTGTGATGTGAATTTGTATCCAGTCCCCTTTATTCTGATACCCCTAACTAAAGTCTAGTGGAACCAATTGCCTTCAGAAGTAACGTACTTAGTAAATAGTCCACCTGTGTGTCATTTAATTACAGAATAAATACAGCTGTTCTGTGAAGCCCTCAGAGGCTTAAAATCTACATTTACGTTTTTGCTTGTAACATGACAAAATGTGGAAAATGTTAAGGGATAGGAATACTTTTGTTAAAGCATGGTATAATTTAAATTGCAGTCATAAATAGACAAGGATGTATTGGTGTGTTGGGGGGGGGGGGGGGATTCAGGAACCAAGAAGCAGACAATCAAGTAAGAACCATTCGCAGTGAGACTGCAGGCACGCTATTGAAGGGCAAGGAATAAAAAAAAGTACATATTGAACATCATTCAATCTTAATTGTACATCTAGAGTTAGATAGCCATACAGACCATATTTTAAAAATGTATGTCAAATTAGTAATCAATACCAGTTTCTCCATCTCAGATTGGCGGTTAAGAGTGGTGAAAGTATCTGTAATGGGGATTGATTTTAGTTCCACAATTTGGTAATTGTAAAGTTTTGCTGCTAGGAATAGGTGTTTTTGCCGTTGTGAGGTCCCCCGGAATTTCGGCCCCTTTCCTCTGTCACTGGTCCTGTTAGCGCAGCACACTTCTTGAATGCGCAGTACAGAACCGGCTGTGAAGCCAAAAGCCTTCAATGTTGGTTTCCCTTGCCACGAATTGTGGAGGTAGCACCCGAGAACCGAACCAAAAATTGGCAGGGGTGCCAACATCGCAGGATCCCTCGACAGGTAAATGTGCTAATATTAGACGTCGGCAGCTACAGTTTTTCCGTGGGGGGGGGGGGGGGGGGCAGAACTCCGCTTTAAGTAAAAAAGGTTGATGGGAGAAATTGGTACCTGAAGCCTATATACTATTGTTTTAGGAGAGTCCGTATCATACAGGTGAGCAAGTTCCGTAATGCCTTTAGCTTGCCAAGAAGACAGATTTATATTTGTGACCAAGTGGTGCAAAACCATTATAGGAACAGACATTTTGTTCATTGGTACAGTGGGGGGAGAGTAAACACTGACCATACCAGTAACATTTGGTAGGCCCATAACACCATTTTCCTATGCTTCATTATGATAGTGGCGGAACAATTAGGGGTTTATGGTGGGTTTTTAATTGGTTCTAAAGCCTTAAGGTTTTTTGCCTTAATGCATTCTTTGCATTTAGGTAAAAATCCTTCAGTGCTGCAGGATTCCCTAGCCCCTCCCTTTTATTTACCTGAGCTCAATTCTGATCCAGCGTTGTGTACAAGAGCAGCGGCTCCCACCGCTGTCTCCCTCCTCGCTGGGCAATTTGATTGATGCACTTTTTTATGTAATAGTATGAAAAAAAATAATCCAATCCAAAACTCCTTCAGGTATGAACCTTAAAGTCAGGTAAGACACCAAAATGGTACAAGTGAAAGTGCTTTGAGATCTATATATGAATAACAAGGAGGTTGTAGTTGGGAGTATATCCAAAGACTGGAGAAATTTTGACTCATTATACCTGTCCTAAGAGGGATTTAATAAAGCTCAATGGCTGAGATGATTTCCAGGGTTGCGGAAGTTGGTTACATTTGGAATCAATATCCACTAACATAGCTGCAAGTGTTTTGTAGATCATAATATGTTACTTAATTTTTGACTACTTTAAAGCTTAGGGTGGGTGTTTTTCATGCTCTAGCTATTGTCTGACTGATGGCTGCAAATGTTTGAAATATATCACTCTGTGTGTAACGCATCTATATGTACAGTATCTCACAAAAGTGAGAACACCCCTTACATTTTTGTAAATATTTTATTATATCTTTTTATGTGACAACACTGAAGAAATTACACTTTGCTACAATGTAAAGTAGTGAGTGTACAGCTTGTATAACTGTAAATTTGCTGTCCCCTCAAAATAACTTAACACACAGCCATTAATGTCTAAACCACTTGCAATAAAGCGAGTACACCCCTAAGTGAAAATGTCCAAATTGGACCCAATTAGCCATTTTTCCTCCCCGGTGTCATGTGACTTGTGTTACAAGGTCTCAGGTGTGAATTAGGAGCAGGTGTGTTAAATTTGGTGTTACCACTCTCCCTTTCTCATACTGGTCACTGGGAGTTCAACATTACACCTCATGGCAAAGAACTCTTTGAGGATCTGGAAAAAAGAATTGTTGCTCTACATAAAGATGGCCTAGGCTATAAGAAGATTGCCAAGACCCTGAAACTGAGCTGCAGCACGGTGGCCAAGACCATACAGCGGGTTAACAGGACAGGACGGGTTCCACTCAGAACAAGCCTCACCATGGTCGACCAAAGTAGTTGAGTGCACGTGCACAGCATCATATCCAGAGGTTTTTTTTTTTTGTTTTTTTTTGGGAAATAGAAGTATGAGTGTTGCCAACATTGCTGCAGAGGTTGGAGGGGGGTTGGTCTGTCAGTGCTCAGACCACACACTGCATCAAATTGGTCTGCATTGCTGTTGTCCCAGAAGGAAGCCTCTTCTAAAGATGATGCACAAGAAAGCCTGCAAACAGTTTGCTGAAGACAAGCAGACTAAGGACATGGATTACTGGAACCATGTCCTGTGATCTGATGATCCAAGATAAACTTATTTAGTTCAGATGGTGTCAAGCGTGTGTGGTGGCAACCAGGTGAGGAGTGCAAAGACTAGTGTGTCTTGCCTACAGTCAAGCATGGTGGTGGGAGTGTCATGGTCTGGGGCTGCATGAGTGCTGCTGGCACTGGGGAGCTACAGTTCATTAAGGGAACCATGAATGCCAACATGTGCTGTGACATACTGAAGCAGAGCATGATTCCCTCCCTTTGGGAACCCTATTAAGCATCTGAGGGGCAGTATTCCAACAGAACGACCTCCAAGACAACCACTGCCTTGCTAAAGAGGCTGAGGGTAAATGTGATGGACTGGCCAAGCATGTCTCCAGTCCTAAACCCTATTGAGCATCTGTGGGGCATCCTCAAACGGAAAGGTGGTGGAGCCCAAGGTCTCGAACAACCACCAGCTCCGTGATGTTGTCATGGAGGAGTGGAAGAGGACTCCAGTGGCAATCCGTGAAGCTCTGGTGAACTCCATGCCCAAGAGGGTTAAGGCAGTGCTGGAAAATAATGGTGGCAACACAAATATTTACACTTTGGTCCCTATTTGGATCATTTTACTTAGGGGTGTACTCACTTTTGTTTCCAGCGGTTTTGATTTTATTGGCTGTGTGTTGTTATTTTAAGGGGACAGCAAATTGACACTGTTATACAAGCTGTACACTCACTACTTTACACTGTAGCAAAGTGTAATTTCTTCAGTGTTGAAACATAAAAAGATATAATAAAATATTTACAAAAATGTGAGGGGTGTACTCACTTTTGTGAGATGCTGTATTTCCTTCTTTCTTCAGTCTTTATCTCAAATCGCCTTTCAGGACAGCACCTGGAGAGAGCGTAGCTCCACCCAATTTACAGCAAACACTGCCAAGATAAAACTCCTCCTCTTCCACCATGCCTCAGTCATTGTGTTTCCTCCGCCATGGTGGAAGCATTGCAGGAGCTTTTGGGAAGAGCTGCGCTCTCTCCAGGGGGAGAAAGTTTTAGCCTACCTTCTTATGTGTTTAGCAGAGACCATCCCAGCTCCCCTCCCTGGGTGCAAAGGGGACGCTCCAGAGCAACTGACTTCGCTCGCTCGGGGGAGCAGAGAACCACCGGAGGGTCCGGTCTGTGTGTCAGGGGTCCGCGGCTTGGGCTGGCTGGCAGTCAGGTGGGGAGTTGGTGTTTTTTCAGACTCCCCGCATATCGGTTCCTGATCCCGGCAACGCACGGCATCAGGTCCGGTAGGCGGGACTTCCGGTGGGGGCGTGGCGGCTGTAGCTCCGGCCGTATGGAACGCAGGAGTCAGGGGCAGGTCAAAGGCCGGTGCTTCCGGTCCGCAGTGGTGGACACGGGAAGCGGCATTTAAACTTGCATCAGTCGGTGTGGGGAGAGATCTGCCAGTTGCGCTGCGCTTTCTGCACAGATGGAGGAGAGGACTGCAGCATCTTTTTCCTTACTATTGAGCTTTTTTGGGGTTTCACTTTGCCTCCATGGGAGCCTGCCCTGCAGTTACTGAGTGTACTGTTCTCGGTCTTGCAGGCTGTGTGTTTCTGGGAATCTTTTCACTGTTTGTGCTGTGGGTCACTGCTCCTCCCTTGTTAAGTCACTAGGTGGTGGTTTTTTCTTAGTGCTTATTGGGGGTTCATGGTGGCTTTTTTCTTTACTAGGTTAAAGCCACGGTGAAAACCAGGGCCCCAGCATCAGGAAGGAGATGCCCTTCGTGTAAAAACCCGCTCAGAGATTCCTGGGCTAAACCGCTCTGCAAAACTTGTATTGCTGATTTGGTGAAAGAAGAAACTGTTCAGCAGAATAGCGACTTCATCTCTTCATTTAAGGAGCTTACAGACACTCTATCTTCGGTTCGTTCCCTGTTGTCCAGGGAACCACCACCTCCAACAGATTCCCAACAAACGGGTGGAACATCTTCTCAGCCATCCACTTCTAAATCTGCAGTATCCAGTGACTC
Source organism: Pelophylax lessonae (assembly GCF_965119305.1). Classification (NCBI taxonomy): domain Eukaryota; kingdom Metazoa; phylum Chordata; class Amphibia; order Anura; family Ranidae; genus Pelophylax; species Pelophylax lessonae. The sequence continues at coordinate 484,116,922 of NC_138769.1, forward strand.
AGAAGATGAAAGGGCAAGTGCTCTCTTGTCCCTCAAAGATTCGGAGGATGAGGAAAAAGAAGTGGCTGCTCGATCTTCTAGTTACAAATTGTCATTGGAAGAAGTAGAGGAGCCACTCGGAGCGATCTATACCACGTTAGAAATCACAGAGGAAAAAGTTCAAATGTAAATCCATGACAAAATGTACCAGGGCCTGGAGCAGACAAAACGCAAGGTTTTTCCTGTTCATAAGGTCCTTACAGAGTCCATTGAGAAAGAGTGGAAGGACCCGGAGAGGGCCCCGTTTTTTTCTAAATCTCTAAAAAGGAGATTCCCTTTTGAAGAGGATACGGAACATCTGTGGAACAAAAAGCCCAGAGTGGATGCGTCTTTTTCCCAGGTGTCTCACCGCACGGACTTGGTGTTTGAGGACATGGGGATATTAAAAGATGCCATTGATAAAAGGGCAGATTCTCTCCTTAAAAAGGCTTGGGATTCCACTACATCCAGCCTCAAGCCGGCCATGGCTTCCACAGTAGTAGCCAGAAACCTAGAGTGTTGGCTTGAACAGCTCAAAGGGCATGTGGAGGCTGGAACAGCTAGGAAAGACCTCCTGGAGTCTTTTCCGCTGCTCCTAAAGGCAGTAAAATACATGGCCGATGCTTCAGCTAAATCGATTAAAATGTCTTCCAGGTCGGCAGCCCTTGTGAACTCTGCCAGGAGGGCAGGTTGGCTGAAGACTTGGTCGGGTGATTCAGCCTCTAAGGTTAAACTCTGTGGTTTGCCCTTTGCTTGTGACTTGCTTTTTGGGCCAGAATTGGAAGCAATTCTTGACAGAACGGCAGATAAGAAGGCCTTTCCATCCAAAAAGAAATCGCCCCTAAGAAGAGATTTTGTCCTGTTCCACAAACCCACAGAGGGCGTAAACAAGAACATAGATCCAGATGGGCCTCCCAGAAAGGCAAGGGAAGAGGTGGAATTCTCTTCAGACCACCTGATCAGGCTGCCAAAAGCAAGTGACATCAGTCTCCCAGTGGGAGGAAGACGGTTATGGTTCCTCCCACGGTGGGAAGAAGTGTCCGCAAGCCCCTTTGTAAGGAACATCTTGGCGCAGGGATACAAGCTAGAGTTCTCGGAGACTCCTCCAAGCAGATTTTTTGTTACTCCCCTTCCAAGGGATCCGGAAGAAGCTTCCTCAATGATGTCTCTGTTACAAGAGCTGATTCAACAGGAAGTTCTCATTCAAGTTCCCAAGGGGCAACAAGGCCGTGGGTTTTATTCCCACATTTTCCTGGTAAAGAAACCCTCCGGCAAGTACCGGATGATCCTAAGGCTCCATGTACACGGGACGCTGGAAATGGTCGTTTAGGAGCAGTCCTAAAAATTCCAGCATTCAAAGGGACTTTTAACAACGTCCCGTGTACATGGAGCCTTAATCTGAAGGTCCTGAACAGATCGATTTGGTACAAACATTTCAGGATAGACACCATCTATTCAGTGACCAAGCTGCTGTCCCCAAACTGGTTCATGGCATCTTTGGATCTAAGGGACGCTTATTTGCACATCCCAATAAACCAAGGTTGCCAGAAATTCCTAAGGCTGGCGGTCAATCTGGGGGAATCGGTCTGGCACCTACAGTTCAGGGCTCTCCCCTTTGGCCTCTCATCCTCTCCCAGGGTGTTCACCAAAGTGATGGCGGATGCCCTAGAGCCTTTAAGGCTGAGGGGTATTTCTATTGTCCCATATCTGGACGATCTGCTATTTTTTGCGGAGTCCAAGAGCCAGGCGTTGGTACACCTTCAGGAGACTCAGGACCACCTCGAGGGTCTGGGGTGGCTCATGAATCTGGAGAAGTCCAGCTTAATTCCATCTCAGCAGTTTCTCGGGTACAGGATAGATTGTCCTCCAGAAAGTCTTCCTACCTCAAGAGAAGATAGTGAAAACTCAGAATGCTGTTGCCCAGATGCAAACCAATAATCAAGTTACAGTCAGGTCGGCCATGGCAGCTCTGGGCTTGCTCACGGCTGCTATCCCTGCCATACAGTGGGCAAGGCTACATTCTCGTCTTCTCCAGAGAGACATTCAGAAATGCTCACATCCAGACCCTCTGGAGAAATTCATCAGAATTACCACAAAAGCAAAAAGGTCTCTGTGGTGGTAGAGGAATTCCAGAAATCTGGAAGACGGTCTGGAATAGTCTTTCCATCCGAACAAACGTCTGACCACGGACACCAGTGCGTGGGGCTGGGGAGCCCACTTAGACGGTCGCACAATGCAGGGAACATGGTCCAAAACAGAGGCCAGGAGGTCATCCAACCGGCGGGAGTTGAAAGCCATCCTTCTAGGTCTTTGGTCTTTTCAACAGGCAGTCAAGGGACATCATGTTCAAGTGCTCTCAGACAACATGACAGCGGGGGCCTATGTGTCAAAACAAGGAGGCACAAGAAGCAGGCAGCTTTCAGATCTGGCAAGTCAGCTACTCTACTGGTCAGAGAAAAATCTGGCCTCCTTGACAGCTGTTCATCTAATGGGATCACAAAATCTTCTGGCAGATTTACTGAGCAGAAGAAAAGTGTTAGAATCAGAGTGGAGTCTGAACCAAGAAGTATTTGCGTAGATTGTGGAAGCTTGGGGGCTTCCCCAGATAGATCTGTTCGCTTGTTAACAGAACGCCAAGGTCCAAATATTTGTTTCCCTCCACAGGGAAGATCAGGTCTGGGGATTGGATGCACTCGCCCATCCATGGGACTTCCCTTTGTCTTATGCGTTCCCTCCATTCCAACTAATCCCGTTAGTTCTCAAGAAATTCAGGGAGGAAAAGACAAATTTAATTCTGATCACACCTTTCTGGCCAAAGAGACCTTGGTTTGCTCCCCTGCAGAATCTGGCTTCAGAGCCTCCTTGGAAACTCCCGTCCAGGAGGGATCTTTTAACACAGGGGAACCTGAGTTATCCGGAGTTGGACCGTCTACAACTGACAGCGTGGTTTCTGAGGAAGACCTCTTAAGAGCCAGAGGCTTGTCGGAGAAAGTCATCTCTACCCTTCTCTCCAGTAGAAAGAAGGTGACCAGGGCCATTTATATATTATTGAAAGACTGGAAAAAATATAACTCCTGGTGTTCCAGCAAGAATTTTGAAATTAGAAATTTAGTTTCAGTGCTGGAGTTTCTCCATGAAGGAATGGAGAAAGGGCTGGCAGCCAGCACAATAAAGCCCCGTACACATGCACCGATTGTTGGCCGTCTTTTGTCCAGTGTTGTGTTGGTTGAAATGTGCTCTAGACTGCACACAAATTTTGTTGGCCAACAACAACCAACTGCAGAAGTGATGTCATGTTCCGGTCTACTTTTCGTGTGTTTTTTCTTCTCTGAGCATGCCCAGTCTTGCTCATCTGACTTTTGTCGGCCGAAATCTGTACTGACTGATGAACAATCGGCCGTTCTGGTGACGGCCAACAAAAATTTTATAGCATGCACACCAGATTTTTTTCGTCCGAAAAGTCGCAGTCGGTTGTCGGAAGCATCATACTAACAAGCCGACAATCGGCCGATCGGGCGGTGGACGAAAATTCACGGCCAACAATCGGTACGTGTGCACGGGGCTTAAAAACTCAAGTGGCGGCTCTTTCAGTTTTTTTCGAAAGGACGTTGTCCCAAGAGACTTTAATTATTAGATTTTTCAAGGCATTAGCCCGCAACAGGCCAGTAGCCCTTAAAGTATTTCCTAAATAGGATCTGTCCATTGTTTTACAAGGTTTAACAAAGTTTCCTTTCGAACCCTTAAAAGAAGCTTCTTTGAAGATCTTGGTTTTGAAAGCTATCTTCTTGATAGCTATAACCTCGGCCAGAAGAATTAGCAAGATTCAGGCCCTCTCAGTTTCGGACCCCTTTCTGACAGTTTTTTCAGATCGAGTAGTTCTGCGTACAGACCCAGCCTTTTTTCCAAAGATTGCTTCATATTTCCATAGGTCACAAGAAATTGTGTTACCGACCTTCTCCTCAACTCCTAGTAATACTCGTGAGAAATCCTTTCATACGTTGGACGTGAGGAGATGTTTACTTCAGTTCCTCCTCGTAACTAAAGAATTCAGAAAGTCAAACGCATTGTTTGTCATCTTCTCAGGATCTCGTATAGGAGAAAATGCATCTAAGAGCACTTTAGGCAAATGACTCAGATGGGCAATTGAGCAGGCCTATGTAGCCCAAGGGGAAGAACCTCCAGGATGCATTTCAGCTCATTCCACAAGATCTATGGCAACCTCATGGGCTGAAAGAGCCGGTGCTTCGCCAGAACAGATCTGCAAAGCAGCTACCTGGTCTAGTTTCTCAACCTTCCTTAGACACTACAGGTTGGACTTGTTGTCAGCTATGGATCAAGCCTTCGGCAGAAAGGTTCTGCAGGCAGTGGTCCCACCCTAAGTGTAAAGCCCCATACACACGTAGCGATCGTCGGCCGAACGATCTGCCGTCTTTTGTCCAGGGCTGTCCTGTCCGCTGAAAAGTGCAAAAGACTGCACACGAATTTTGTCGGCCAACAACAGCCGACTGCAGAAGTGATGTCATGTGATGGTTAACTTTCCGTGTCTTTTTTCTTCTCTGAGCATGCCCAGTCTTGCAAATCTGCTGTCTGACGGCCGAAATCTATACTGACTGGCGAACAATCGGCCGTTCTGGTGTTGGCCAACAAAAAATTTTAATGCCTGCACGACAGATTCTGTTCTGTCGGAAGCACCATACTAACAAGCCTACAATCGGTCGGCGGCCGAATATTTGCGGCCGACAATCGGTACGTGTGTACGGGGCTTAAGTTACTCGCTTATCCTCTCCAGCTGCTGTCCTGAAAGGCGATTTGAGAAAACCTAAGTTAGACTTACCGGTGACAGTATTTCTAAGAGCCTTTCAGGACTGCAGCAGCTACCCTCCCTGGTTTTGTTTATAATATATTTGTAAATGTTTAACTTGTGGTAGTTGTTGTTTATGCTCGGTTTTCCAGCATGTCGGAGGCTACCCTATGACTGAGGCATGGTGGAAGAGGAGGAGTTTTATCTTGGCAGTGTTTCCTGTAAATTGGGTGGAGCTACGCTCTCTCCAGGTGCTGTCCTGAAAGGCTCTTAGAAATACCGTCACCGGTAAGTCTAACTTAGGTTTTTTTTTTGCACACACTTCTTTGTTTACACTTTTCTCCTCTAGCAAGGTTAACAAAATACAATGTATCTCTTTCTCCATTTAAGAGGAAAAAAAAAAAGATGGGCTTTAGTGCTGGTTCACACTTGTGCGATGCGGGAACGCTGCGAATATGCAGCGTGTTCCCGCATCGCATCCGCACCTCTGGCAGTTCACACTGCCATATGCGATACGCAGGGGGTGTCAATTAAATGTTAACGAAACCCCCAGTTTGATCGCATATCGCAGTGCGATCTAACAGTTCGCATAGAATTGGATCGCACAAGTGTGAACCACTGTGCGATCCGATCCTGATGCGGCTGAAAAAAAGGGTCCTGTGCGTGTTTGGTGCGAATTCAGCCATACAAAGTGTATGGCTGAATTCGCATCCGCACATGAGATCGCATGTAATGAAGGAGCAGTGCGCTCCGAATTACATGCAATCTCGCAAGCCGCACAAATGTGAGCTGGCACTTACAGTGACTGATGCTTGTGCTAGGCAATTTGAGGCTATCACAGTGATCAGGGGATTGGGATCTGGGTCCAGTTTCTGATCATTAAAATAGGACTTGTGGCTTTCATTAACCGCTTCCGGACAGATATACTGCAGCAGGCTGGCCGCTGCAGATATACTGCGGCAGGCTGGCCCCCCTTTTTTTACCAAAAATATGTAGCCGAAAATAAATTGGTCTAAAATGTTAAAAAGTTAGATTTTTTTTTTTTTTTTTTGGTAATGTTATATAGCAAAAAGTGAAATATATATACATATATATATATATATTTTTTTTTTGTTTTGTTTTTTCAGAATTGTCGCTCTTTTTTTTTGTTTATAGGGCAAAAAATAAAAATCGTACAGGTGATCAAATACCACTAAAAGCGAGCTCTATTTGTAGGAAAAAAAGGACATCAATTTTTTTTTGAGTATAGCGTTGCACGACCGCGCAATTGTCTGTTAAAGTAACATAGTGCTGAATCGCAAAAAATGGCTGGTCATTAGGGGGGCAAATCCTTCCGGTCCAGAAGTGGTTAAGAGCTCCCTATGCATTTTAGGGCACACAATTGCAATATATTACCTCATTTTTTGATAAAGTATACAGTGCCTTGCGAAAGTATCTACAGCTGAGGTGGGAGATTCTGTCCATAGGACAACAATCAGTCGTATACTGCACAAATCTGGCCTTTATGGAAGAGTGGCAAGAAGAAAGCCATTTCTTAAAGCTATCCATAAAAAGTGTTGTTTAAAGTTTGCCACAAGCCACCTGGGAGGCACACCAAACATGTGGAAGAAGGTGCTCTGGTCAGATGAAACCAAAATCGAACTTTTTGGCAACAATGCAAAACGTTATGTGTGGCGTAAAAGCCACACAGCTCATCACCCTGAACACACCATCCCCACTGTCAAACATGGTGGTGGCAGCATCATGGTTTGGGCCTGCTTTTCTTCAGCAGGGACAGGGAAGATGGTTAAAATTGATGGGAAGATGGATGGAGCCAAATACAGGAACATTCTGGAAGAAAACCTGATGGAGTCTGCAGAAGACTGGGACGGAGATTTGTCTTCCAACAAGACAATGATCCAAAACATAAAGCAAAATCTACAATGGAATGGTTTACAAATAAACATATCCAGGTGTTAGAATGGCCAAGTGAAAGTCCAGACCTGAATCCAATCGAGAATCTGTGGAAAGAACTGAAAACTGCTGTTCACAAACGCTCTCCATCCAACCTCACTGAGCTCGAGCTGTTTTGCAAGGAGGAATGGGCAAAAATTTCAGTCTCTCGATGTGCAAAACTGAGAGAGACATACCCCAAGCGACTTACAGCTGTAATCGCAGCAAAAGGTGGCGCTACAAAGTATTAACTTAAGGGGGCTGAATAATTTTGCACGCCCAATTTTTCAGTTTTTTATTTGTTAAAAAAGGTTGAAATATCCAATAAATTTCGTTCCACTTCATGATTGTGTCACACTTGTTGATTCTTCACAAAAAATTACAGTTTTATATCTTTGTTTGAAGCCTGAAATGTGGCAAAAGGTCAAAAAGTTCAAGGGGCCGAATACTTTCGCAAGGCACTGTAAAAGATGAGGTTTTGCTGAGTAAATAAATGTCCACCATGTCAAGCCTTAACATGTTCTGCGAAGGGGCAACGCATTTTGGTAAAGCACATGACATGGGGGCCTAGAAATAACATTTTACACTTGGCTTCTGGGGCAGTAACAAGGAGGGAAGGCCAACAAACAGACATTGGCTAGTCTCCCTCCCCTTTACCTGGGGGCATCCACCATACTCATCCCGGGTCCTCCGATGGCCACGGAAAAACTAGCATACATGGGGTTGGGGGAGGGCTGCTGGTGTCATTTTTTGGCACTGATTTACCTGTTTCACTTCCACTGGAAAATCCACAGCTTAGCAAACTTAAAAAAAACCTCCCATCTGCTATTGCAGTGTGTGTAAAAGGCCCCCGATCCTAGCACACTTAAAAGCAGCACTGGGACTGAAGGCATCTCTTTCCCAGATTACTACCTGCTTTACATGTTTGTTTTACCATGTGAATGCTTAGGTCTCTTCTGATGCCATTTTTTGGTTCAAACTGCTTCAGCCTGTTCTGAGTTTTTTTAGCCATCTGTTTGCCTGGTTGTTGTTGTGCCTCTGTTGGCATTTCTTTGCTGTGTTTCTCACTTTTCACCTCTGGTCCAACACTTAGTTTCTGTATCTTGTAAGGTACAAGTATAAGGAAATTGGATTTATGACTCATACATCCTTTGCTTGGAGTCTATGTCAGGGCAATGGTATCTCATCTATGTTCCTTATAATTCATTCTTTTTTGTTTGCTACTAAACAGAAGCTTGCTGGGAGTGGGAGGGGTTCTGCTAGGGCTATCCTTACAAATTTGTTTTGTTAAATTATCTGAAGGTGGCTGCATAGCCCAGTGCCGAAGTCTTAAGATCCAGTGACCTGTAATGTACTCCAACTTTTGGCCATATTTCAGCCATCCATGTCCAGAGCTCAAAAACTACCTCCCCTTGAAGAGATGGACCCAGAGGTGTTTTGGAGGAGGCCACCTGATGCTATGGCTTCTTGCAACATGTTGCCAACGTAGACATGCTCACTTCTATTGTACACAAAAGCATTGGTATAGTTACATTGATTCTCCTCAGTCTCTCCATAGCCCTCTTGGTACTAAAAGACCTGCTAAGTCTAAAAAGACATTCCTTACTCACACACAAATAGAATTGGCAACTTATAATTTGGTTTCTCCTGAAAAAGTTTTCATCCCTATTTGCTGAGCTATAGCCAGTGAAAAAAAAAATAATTCACAAAAATGTATACTGTCTCACTGTGCCTTTAAAAGGTGTTCATTCATTTAAGGTTTCTGCAGATCGAAAATTTGAGATATATTTAAAAGCTTTCTTTACTCTTTCAGGTCCAGCACTGCAACCAGCTATTATTGCAATTTCTGTTTCAGACTTCAGCTAATTGGATAGGGCAAAGAACAATCAACAGAATCCTGTTGTTCAGAAATAAACATTGGCAGAACACTTTGTAACCCTGCCTTTGACCTAGGCCTAGGGTGTTGATATCTAGAACACGTTATGATGAAAATTTCCATAATGGTTCTTGTTTGTGTCCATATGTAAAGAATCTTATAGCGGAATGCCTGGTCAGCTGAAGCTGCCTGTAAGACCACATACTTGTATGCCCTTGGAAAGAGGACATCTGTTTGGTGAGGCACTTGACAAGTTCAGAAAGAATTTCACAGGAAGAAAGTTCCTTCTACCTTAAAATGTAGAGCGCCACACAACTCTCTTCAGGCTGCATCTTCAAAAATAAAATTCAGCTCAAGAATATAAATCCCACCAAGTCTGCCACAAAGCCCTCTCCAAAATGCAGGGGCACCCTTACTCTTAAGAGTGGGGGGGACATTGTCTATAGTTTGCCATCCTCTGGGTCACAAAGCTCCAAGATATATAGGTTCAATTGGTGGATTCAGAGGGGTACAAAGTAGAATTCTAAACTCTACCCCCTCATTGCTTTCATCAGTCAAGCCAGCCAAAATCTGCCAAAGGACAGATTTTCAAACTGCTGTGGAACCATCTCTTGTGATGGTTTTGCCCCTCTGGAGCATAGCTTTAAAGGATTCCAATAAACCTGTTCAATGTACCAAAACACAATGGGGTATTTATCCTATTATGGTTCTAAAATCCCTAAACAAGTATCTTCTCCATTCGCAAGTTTCTCACATATTTTGCAAGGTCGGTTATTCCCTCTCTGAGACAATGAGAATATTATGCATCAGCAGATGCATACCTCCATATACCCATTCACTCTCTCATCAATGCTTTCTGCACTAAGCAGTAGGTGACAAACAGTTCTATGTTATCACACTACTAGTTTAGGCCTATCCTCTTGAATCAGAATATTCACAAAGGTGCTTTCATTCTTACTCTCTTAAGAACTCAGGGTATCCAGGTTAAATGGGTACCTTGTTTACCTTCTTCTGAAGGATTCACTTACCTCCTAGCTGTCAGTGAACGTCCAAAATACTATCCACATTTTTCCGATATTCGGTTGGGCAATCAACTTCCAAAACTGCCTTCTAGCATTTCTTTTGTCTGAAATATCTACGTTCCAACCTAAACATGTCCCAGGCAAGTAACTTTCTCTCTCTAAGTTCTCATGTTCGTTCACTCAGTCCTGGAACAAACACTCCCCATCTCTAGACTTTCCTTTGCTTCTTTCCAGCCAAGAAGGGAACTTCATAGCTTAATGATTTACCAACAGTGGTGATTCATCTCAATGCAGCAGTGGAACGCATCCTCTGAAACGGCGAGTCTCCCCAGTGGGGATCTAAGTAGCTAGTAAGCACTGTATACTATGTAAATACTTGGTTCCACTATCTTGAGTATGCAAGGCCTTAGCGATCCATCTTACTAGCAGATATCTTTGTGAGACTATATGTATTTTGCATAAGGGCGGATAGAGAGCTTGGAGGTCCCCATCTAGGTACATGACTGACACCCAGCGTGTGCCCTAGGGGTTTCCCAGGACCCTCTCTGACCCTAATACTTCTGTAAACTGACACATTGTTGTTTTGCTGGATAAATAACCTTGATTATGATGTGTGGATGTACAGTATCTCACAAAAGTGAGTGCATCCCTCACATTTTTGTAAATTTATTATATCTTTTCATGTGACAACTCTGAAGAAATTACACCTTTGCTACAATGTAACATAGTGAGTGTATAGCTTGTATAACAAGGTTTAAATTTGCTGTTCCCTCATAATAACTCAACACAGCCATCTAAACCGCTGGAAAAAAAAGTTAGTACATCCCTAAAGGAAAATGTCCAAATTGAGCCCAAAGTGTCAATAGTTTGTGTGGCCACCATTATTTTCCAGCACTGCTTTAATTCCCTTGGTCATATAGTTCACTAGAGCTTCACAGGTTGCCACTGGAGTCCTCTTCCACTCCTCTATGAAGACATGGAGCTTGTGGATGTTAGAGACTTTGCGCTCCTCTACCTTCCATTTGACGATGCACCACAGATGCTCCATAGGGTTTAGGTCTGGAGACATGCTTAGCCAGTCCATCACTTTTACCCTCAGCTTCTTTAGCAAGGCAGTGGTCATCTTGTAGGTGTGTTTGGGGTCGTTACCATGTTGGAATACTGCCCTGCGTCCCAGTCCCTGAAGGGAGGGGATCATGCTCTGTTTCGGTATGTCACAGTACAAATTGGCATTCTTGGTTCCCTCAATGAACTGTAGCTCCCCAGTTCCGATAGCACTCTTGCAGCCCCAGACCATGACCCTCTCACCACCATGCTTGACTGTAGGCAAGACAAACTTGTCTTTGTACTCCTCACCTGGTTGCCGCCACACACGCTTGACACCATCTGAACCAAATAAGTTTCTTGGTCTCATCAGATCACAGGACATTGTTCCAATAATCTTTGTCCTTAGTCTGCTTTTCTTCAGAAGAGTGTGTGTGGGCTTTCTTGTGCATCATCTTTAGAAAAGGCTTCCTTCTGGGATGACAGCCATGCAGACCAATTTGATGCAGTGTGCGGCGTATGGTTTGAGCACTGACAGGCTGACCCCCCTCCTCTTCAACCTCTGCAATGATGCTGACAGCACTCATACATCTATTTCCCAAAGACAACCTCTGGATATGATGCTGAGCATGGGCACTCAACTTCTTTGGTCGACTATAGTGAGGTCTGTTCTGAGTGGAACCTGTCCTGTTTAACTGCTGTATGGTCTTGGCCACCGTGCTGCAGCTCAGTTTCAGGGTCTTGGCAATCTTCTTATAGCCTAGGCCAGTGGTTCCCAACTCCGGTCCTCGGGACCCACCAACAGGCCAGGTTTGCAAGATAACTAAATTACATCACAGGTGATCTAATTTGCTGCTCAGTGATTGCAGTATTCTAGTCTGCATCCCCCAAGGTAATACTTAAAATCTGGCCTGTTAGTGGGTCCCGAGGACCGGAATTGAGAACCACTGGCCTAGGCCATCTTTATGTAATTCTTTTTTTTTCAGATCCTTATAGCTGTGCTATGAGGTGTGATGTTGAACTTCCAGTGACCAGTATGAGAGAGTGAGAGCGACAACACCAAATTTAACACACCTGCTCCCCATTCACACCTCAAACCTTGTAACATTAACAAGTCACCAGAAAAGGGGGGAGGGGGAGATTGCTAATTGGGCCCAATTTTCCATTTGTTGCCAGCGGTTTTGACATTAATGGCTGTGTGTTGTTATTTTGAGGGGACACCAAATTTACACTGTTATACACTCACTACTTTACATTGTAGCAAAGTGTCATTTTTTCAGTGTTGTCACATGAAAAGATATAATAAAATATTTACTAAAATGTGAGGGGGCTACTTACTCTTGTGAGATACTGTAATAGCATGGCTGTGATCCCGGGCATGTTATATAGTGAGGTCGAAAAAAGACATCCGTCCATCCAGTTCAACCTATGATGTGCGTGTGCGTTTGCTGTTAACTGTACATTGTATACCCCTGTATGTTGTGGTCTTTAAGGTGCCCATCTAATAGTTTTATCGATGCTCCCTGCTGATACGACTGCTTGTGGAAGAGAATTCCACATCCTTACTGCTCTTACATGTGTTTATAAACTTAGACAATGTTGTCGTTTTTAGGACCACTATGCAATCACCTATTGTTTATGCCTTTTATATATTTTGAATCTATTTGAAAAAAGCTTATTTAAGGAGAAAACCGCAGTCTGTTCCCTTTTCCTCAGTTGAGGTAAGGACTTCTTTGCGGTTCCTTTCCTCCCTCCCTTCCCATTTTTTCTTTCCTTATTTTGAACACAATTTCCTGTCTTTTACCCTTTGAGGACCAAGGGACATATTTGTCCCATGTTTTTAATTGCTTGTATCATCTGATTAAGTACTTATTTTTTTTTTTGGTTTGAGTCAAAATATTAGTTCTTATCAACAAACGGATCTAGCTTTTTGCCTGTTTCATCAAATGGCTTAGTTACAGTAGTTACAGTAACTGAAGTGTACGAACTGTTAGAAAAATATTGATTCTTTTAGCGTTCCATAAAAAGTGACCTAAATAGTCACATTTGTCCTGAGTCATAATTCATCCCCCAAAAAAGTGTGGAAATGGTTTTATTTATTGTTCAAATACATTCTTAAAGGGAAAAAAATATAATTATTTTCATATTGATGACGGTAATCTTATGGTCATCAAAGGGTTAAAGGCCCTAATCGTTTATGTTGAGAATCTTGGTGTTCAAGGATCAATGGATAAACTTTTAGAAGCCCTTTCTAAAGCTTTGCACAGGGGGCGTGGCGACCGCCGAGCAAGATGGCCGCATAGGTTGAGAGCTCCAGGCTGCGTCCGACTTACCAGACATCTACGGCCCATCACAGCGCCTTCATCCACTCTATTTGCCCTGATTCCGCTGGGGGAACATCCAGACTACCTCGCCAAGATGACCAAAAAACGGATGGCGGCACCCATGGTCCACAAACTGTCCAAATTCATCCGCCCGGCGGCTCCCAGTACTCGGCAAAATGGCACAAAGGACTGCTCCGCTCACCAACTACTTCGCCCTCTAGGGACAAAGTCGCCGGCGGATGACGTCACATCGCCAAATCCCGCCGCACGGACAGAGGAATCCATGCCGATGCAGTCTGAACGATCCACCGATTCTTCTCCCTCCACCCCTTCTACTCACAGCCCGGCCAAATCGCGCCCTAGGAGGGAAGACAGTCCTCAAGTACCCACAATGTCCTCCATGGAGGTGAGCAATTCCAGCACTGTACCCAACACACCTTGGGCCTACTCGCCTCCACCAGACCCATTTGCCAATATTGTCACCACAGGACAACCTGTATCGGACACCAGCTTAAAAGAAATGTTGTCTATGCTACACTCCTCCATGCAGGCCAACATCCTAGCATCCATATCTTACTGTCACAAGGAACTACACGGCATGGGAGACAGAGTTAATGCTGTAGAGCATAGAATTTGAGGAATTCACAGTGTCCTACAACACTCTTGTAGATGCTCATACCTCTCAGCAAGATGACATTCGTCATATCCAAGCAAAGTTAGCAGATTTTGAAGACAGGTCGAGGCGTAACATCCTCAAGATCCGTGGCATACCTGAATCCAATCAACCGGCCCAACTACCTCTTTTTGTGAAAGACCTGTTCCAGAAAGCAGTGCCTGAACTCTCTAATGCAGACCTTACAATAGATCGTATACACAGAATCCTAAAACCCTCATTTCTCCCACAAGAGATCCCTCGGGACGTATTATTAAGGGTTCATTTCTTCCAGGCAAAGGAAAGAATTCTAGAAGCCTTTAGACGCAAAGATCGCCTCCCTGAACAAGCTGTATCCCTGCAAGTCCTGCCGGACTACTCCCAATACACCCTCTAGCTTAGGAGGAACCTCAACTCCATTACCAAGGCCCTGAAAAATAACAAAATAATGTATAAATGGAAGTATCCTGCTAAATTGTGTGTAACCCACCAAGGCTCCACATCTCAAATAGTCAACATGGACCAAGGCATCCGCCTTCTCCGTCAATGGAACATCATCCCTGACTCGGCGGACCAGCAGCAACCAAGCATGGAATCAAGACCCCATCATCTCCAACAAGAATGGCAAGTCGTCTCCAGACCCTCCAGGTCCTCCCACTGCAACAAATGATGGTGGCTATGTGAACTTTAGCCGGACGCATCTGATCTCCTACCTTCAGTAGCACCCACCACCGTGCTCCTTACCCCACCGACCTCGCAGTTAATGCTGCCCACCTGGCCCTCTAGGGCCATGCCTTTTTATCCTTTTCGTGTTTTGTATGTCTTTTTTTAATTTTTTTTTCCTCCCCTTTTTTCCATAGTACAGGACTTTTCGTCGGACTTTGGAACACCCCATTACTGCTACGTCCGGACGTCGCTTGCCGTCTCAATTCAACATTACTTCCGACTCGTATCCAGCTGCACTTTTCTTCTTCCATTCGTTGGACAGACTACATGTGCACACATTTCGACCCTTAAGACACTTGCACTATGTGTGTCAGCCAGGCACCTCTTGCTTACCTCCACCATGCTCACTCATACTCACATGCGAGTAGGCGTTTTTCCTCAGCCACTGGTTGTCTCTCTGACATCGTACTTCTCTTAGCGTTATGTCTCTAAATTTTTTATCCCTTAATGTTAAGGGCTTAAACCATCCGGTGAATCGCTTTTCCATGTGTAAAGAAGCTAATTCCCACAAGGCGTATATTCTGGCCATACAGGAAACACACTTTAAACAAGGGCATGCTCCCAAGTGTACACATCAGAATTTTCCCCCATGTCTTTCAGGCTTCAGCCTCGGAAAAAAAGAGAGCTGCATTGATAGCTATCCGTGACTCGGTGTCCTTCACCTATTCTAAGGTGGTGCAGGACGTTGAGTGGCGATACCTTATCATTAATTGTACCATTGATGGTTGTATGTACACTATAGTTAATGTTTATGCTCCTAATGTGCACCAACTGCGGTTCTTGCGTAATCTCTGTTGTAAGGTTAATAAGCTTAAAACAGGCAGGTTGATTATGTGTGGGGACTTTAACCTGGTGGCGAACCACGCCGTGGACACATCCTCCAGAGGGAAATCCTCAGCACCCACTTTAGCATCCCTTATTCACTCGGAGGGGCTCCACGACGTGTGGCATTACCAACACGCAGAGGAGAGAGACTACTCCTTCTTCTCGGCAAGTCACAACACTTACACAAGGATTGACATGTTCCTGGTGGACACTTCCATTATCCCCCATGTTCTGCACACATCCATTTCCCCCATTACTTGGTCGGACCATGCTGCTATCCATATGTCCCTGTCAGTAAAGCCTATCTCCCCACCCACGTTTATCTGGAGATGCAACAACTCCATTCTTTCTGACCCAGAATCCCTACAATCCCAACTACACAAGTTTTTCTGTTACAACGCCACTCCAGGCATAGACCCCTACATACAAAGCATTTGCTAGAGGTATACTAATTCAACTAGGTTCCAGACTAAAGAAAAAATTCCAACTCCGATTCACCGAGCTTACCACACAAATTAAAGAATTAGATTATATCAACAAAATGGTCCGCTCTTTCACAAATACTGCCCGACTGTCCACCCTCCGACTGGACCTTCGCAGACTTCTGACAGATAACCACAACAACATGATGGCGCGCCTTCGCCTACATTACTATACATCCCATAACAAGGCGGGAACATTTTTGGCATCCAGACTTAAAGCTAAAAGAACCAAAACCAAAATTGACCATATCTTTCACCCACATACTAACCAAAAACTGACGCACCCCCAGAAAATAGCTGACACCTTTGCAGATTACTAAGGCACCCTTTATAACCTAAACTCTGATCCCACCACTCCCCAACCTACGGGCACAGACATCAAGCGTTTCTCCAATGCCTAAAATTACCCACTCTTCCTGCTGACGCTCTATCCCTTTTGAATAGCCCCTTCACGCCCCAGGAATTGACCAAAACATTTCACTCCCTTCCCATGAATAAATCACCGGGCCCTGACGGTATGACGAATGAGTATTATTGCTCACTTCAGGATATACTTTCACCCCATCTACTTAAAGTCTTCTCTGAGGCCTCAGTGCAAGGCCATTTTCCACGTAAAATGCTTCAAGCTAATATAACCACTCTCCCTAAACCTGGCAAACCCCCTACCACGCCGGCTAATTTTAGGCCGATTTCTCTCCTAAACAACGATGTAAAGTTATACGCTAAACTCATAGCCAACCGCCTAGCGCAGATATTACCATCCATGCTTGGGTGCAACCAGATGGGGTTCGTCAGGGGTCGTCAGGCACCAGACGCTACTAGACGTGTTATCAACCTGTTGCACTACACCGAAAAAACTAAGACGCCTTCTCTGCTTCTTTCCATAGATGCTGAGAAGGCGTTTGATCGTATTCATTGGGGATATATGAGGGCGGCTCTACAGAAATTTGGGTTCTCAAGACCAATATTATCGTCTATATTGGCCCTCTACTCCACACCATCGGCTAAAGTGTTATCGGCTGGAACACTGTCCAAGCCATTTTCCATCACAAATGGTACGCGTCAAGGTTGCCCGTTGTCACCCTCATTTTCAACTTGCTGATCGAAC
Source organism: Pelophylax lessonae (assembly GCF_965119305.1). Lineage (NCBI taxonomy): Eukaryota > Metazoa > Chordata > Amphibia > Anura > Ranidae > Pelophylax > Pelophylax lessonae. The sequence continues at coordinate 484,133,732 of NC_138769.1, forward strand.
CTTTGGCTGAATCACTTAGAACTAACCCCATGATTTCGGGTTTCATATTTGGTCACACCAATCATGTTATTACTCTATTTGCTGACGATGTCATTCTCAGCCTGACAAACCCTGTCGTGTCCCTCCCAACAGCACACCAGATACTTCAAGACTTTAGCTGTGTTTCTTACTATAAGGTAATTTAGGTAAATCTGTCATTCTCAACATGAATATCCACCCCTCCACACTTCCAACACCTTCAAGCGCTATTACCCTATACGTGGACCTCACAGTCCTTCGAATACCTTGGCATTTAAGTATCATTCCCGACCTCTGACCTTCTCTCCTCCAACCTAAAGCCACTAATATCCATTTCCACTGACTTGGATAAACTTAGGTCTTCGGAACTCTCCTGGGCTGGCAGAATAGCCTCCTTTAAAATGGTGTGTCTCCCAAAAATTCTATACATTTTCCGCACACTCCCTGTACCTATCACAAGGAAATACCTAGATCCCCTCTCTAAATTGCTCAGGGCATTTGTATGGAAGAAAAAGAGAGCGAGATGCGCAAACTCTCACATGATCCGTCACAAACGAGTGGGTGGTTTGGGACTACCAGATATTATAGACTACTATAATGCAGCTAGATTAGCACCCCTTCAACACTGGTTCGCCCACTCGCAATCCCTTCCTTGGCTCCCCATAGAAGCATCGTTATCTCGCACACCTGACCTTAGTCTATTGCTCCTGGCAGACATTTGGAAACCCCTTAACCTATCCACCTTACCGATCACAACACAAGCCTCCATTCAGTCTTGGAGACTTCTCCGTACGCATCTCCCACACGTTAAACCTACTGTGCAGATTCCCCTTCCGATATCTGTATTAAATGTATTCCTCCCGTACTCCTCCACTGCCCACTTCCTGTCCGCAGGTATACTTAAGGTCTCGCAACTTTATCGCAACAACTCTCTCCGACAATTTACAGACCTGCAGCAAGAATTTGTACTCCCTGCTCGAGCTGCCTATGTTTATAATGGTATATCTAGTTTCCTTTGAAAATTCCCTCCACCTGACATCCACCTCCCTGAATCAATATGGAAGTTCCTCACTGACCCCTCGTCCCCAATCAAGGGAATCTCTCTCTTTCTCTGTCGCTCATTGACAGACGCAGTCCTCTTAATATCAAATCGGGTTATACTGCCCTCTACAGGAGTAGGACACTAAGCAGAAGGAAAACGTTCTGGCCACACCTTAGGGGCAGTCCCAGAGGGTATATCCTCTCTCTCTCTGCTACAGGAAGTCAGTTTTTTTCTGTCTAATTAGGAGTAAGGACCTAAGTTCCTTGCTGGGATCTTTGGTCCTGGCAAGATTTTTTCGAAAAACTTTTTTTTAGGGGTCGCGCGGGGCCGCCATCTTGGCAAAGCCTCGTGTCTCCAGCATGGGGGCGGCCATTTTGGAGATGACCAGCTACCTCGAGGAGTAGCATGGGAGGCGCCGGAAGGCATGTAAAGGGGTGGAGCAGCCTCCTTTCCCCGGGAAACAATCCAAAAGACTTCCTGTCTGTAACAGACAGCGCTGAGAGCAGGTTGATAGAAACTTATGTGCATCAGGTGGTGAGCCTTGGGGTCTCTCTCTCTCTGTGGGGTCCAAGCAGGTAACACTGAGGGGCGCTATTTGCGCTGGGGGACTGCAAAAAAAAAAAAAAATTTCTTTGAAATTATTTTTTTTGTTGTTAACGGGCAAATGTCTTGAATAATCATGGACCCTGCCACACATGTATCCTCACCTGATCCCCTCGAGGTGGCCGCAGGACCCTCCAGTACCCCACTGCATTATCAGCAGTTTTGGAGTCTTTGGTATCCCGGGTGGAGGTGGGCTGTCAGGGACGGGGGTCAAGAAAGCGACCCCCGCCTACCCCTATTTCATCTGATACTTCAGATACGGATCCTGAGCTGGTCACTGCAGCTGCAGGTCCCTCCTCTGGGGCTGCTGTCTCAGGGACGGTCTCCTCAGACAGTGAGCGTTTCTGCCTCCGCCATAGCACAAGAAGAAGCGTTGGTGGATGCACTAGTTGTGTCTGTCCGGGAAACCTTAAGTCTTGAGGTTACACCGGCAGAGGTAGCTGAGACTTATATTCCTTTTGGTACTAGCAAGCTACCAAAATGGCGAAGGTTTTTCCCTTGCCCAAATGGGGTTGTCCGAAACGAACCCCTGCTATTTCCAAACGCATTGCTAGGCGCTATCCGTTTGAGGAATCCCTCCTTAAAAAGTGGACGGTATCACCAGTGGTGGACTCACCGATTTCCAGACTAAATAAAGCCACTGTTATCCCGTTGGAGGACGCTCCGTCCTTTAGGGATCCGGTGGATCGAAAAGTGGAAGCGGAATCCCGCTCCATTTTTTCCCTGATAGGGTCAACCTTTAGGCCAGGGTTGCCATTGGTTTAGTTTCACAAACATTGACAGAATGGGAATCTCCCGTTTCAAGGGGATCGTCTGTTTGGGTGAGATTATAAAGGATCTCACTGGGGGCAAGAGCACTTTCTTGCCACAGACTGCTAAGGGTAAAGGACCTCGTAACAGACGAGGACCTTCCTTTTCTGCTCATAAAAAGTTTTCGTTCCGCTGGGGCGGGCGATAAGGCGAAGCCCTCCAAAGCCCCTTCAGGGGGTTTCAAAGGGCGCTGGTCGGGTAAACAAAAGTCCGGCTCAGCCAAGCCTGAAGATAAGTCCAATACAGCCTGAAGGTGCGCCCCCACCCATCTCTGGGGTGGGGGGACGTCTTCACCGGTTTCCGGATCCATGGCTTTCCAGAATCCCGGACAAAGGGGTTCGCAAGGTCACACGGTCGGGATACAAGATCGAGTTTCGATCACTTCCACCGGTGCGATTCTTCCCTTCCAATATTCGATTATCCCCGGATCGCTTAAAAGCTTTGTGGGGGGCAGTAATGGACTTGATGCAACAAGGAGTGGTAGTTCCCGTTCCTTGGACATTTTCAGGGGTTCTATTCGAACCTGTTCACAATGCCCAGGAAAGAGGGCAAGGTGCGTCCAATTCTGGACTTGGGAGAGATGAAGTCCATCTGAACAGTGGTGGCCTCCCTGCATCAGGGGGATTTCCTGGCGTCCATAGACATTTAGGATGCCTATCTTCATATCCCCATCTTCGCAGGACATCAGCGTTTTCTTCGCTTTTCCCAAAGATCATCCCTGGTTCCCACCAGGAGACTGAACTATCTGGGCCTAATTTTGGATACATCCTTGGCAAGAGTGTTCTCCTTGCGGAGAAACTCCAGAAGATTCAGTCAACGATTCGGAGGTTGCTGTCCGTCAACTGGCTGGGACTGATGGTGGCCTCCTTAGAGAGGCAGTACCGTTCGCCCAGTCTCATACCTGAATTCTCTAAGAGGAGTTTCTTCTCAAATGGAATCGGAATCCCGATTCCCTGGACAATCGGATCCGGTTGAGCGAGCGGACCAGGGAGTCTCTGGTCTGGTGGCTTCGGTCTCCGATGCTCAGCCAGGGGAAGTAATTTCTTCTGATAAACTCCAGGTTACCGATAAATGTGTTGGAACTGAGAGCGATCAGACTTTGTCTGATTTACTGGACCGAGCAGCTCCAGGGCAGCCCGGTTCGGATCCAATCGGACAATGCCACGGTCGTGGCTTATGTCAATCACCAGGGGGCACCAAGAGTGCCCTGGCGGCCATAGAAGTGGCCGGCATTCTTCATTGGGCGAAACGGTTTGTTCCGGCTCTCTCCGCGGTGTTCATTCCGGGGGTGGAAGGTTGGCAGGCAGATTATCTCAGCCGTCAGATTCTGGATCAAGGGGAATAGCCTCTTCATCCAGAGGTATTTCACCAGCTGTGCCTTCATTGGGGCACCCCGGATGTGGATCTGTTGGCATCTCGGCTCAACAGGAAGGTGCGGAGGTTGGTAGCTCGCGCCCGCGATCCTCTAGCGGACGCAGCAGACGCGCTGATCGCCCCGTGGGGGCAGTATCAGCTACTGTATGCCTTCCATCCTCTCAAGTTACTGCCGAAACTTCTTCGCAGGATAGAGGTGGAGGGAATTCCAGTTATCCTGGTAACTCCGGACTGACCTCGTCGAGCCTGGTATGCCGACTTGGTGAGGCTGGTCACGGACGCTCTTTGGAGACTTCCTCTCAAGGAGGATCTGCTGTCTCACGGACCGATCTTCCATCTTGCTTTACAATCGCTGGCTTTAACGGCCTGGCCATTGAGACTCAGGTGCTGAAGGACAAGGGATTGTCAACTTCAGTTATTCCTACTCTAATTAAAGCAAGGAAAGTGACTTCCAGAAAGGTCTATCATCGCACATGGAAGTCTTATATTGCGTGGTGTGAACCCCTTGGATTTCCTCCACGTTCTTATTCAGTGACCCGAATCTTGGCCTTTCTGCAACAGGGGGTTGAGCAGAAACTGTCCTTGAGCTCTATCAAGGGTCAGGTTTCAGCATTAGCAATCTTCCTTCAGAAGCCTCTGGCTACTCATTCCTTGATGCGGAGTTTCATCCAGGGAATGCGACACCTGGCTACACCAGTGCGCGCACCCTTACCGCCCTGGGATCTTAATTTGGTGCTGTCGGTTCTTCAGAAACCTCCCTTTGAAGAGATCAGGGAGATTCCCTTGCTTACTTTATCCCAGAAGGTGGCCTTCTTGGTGGCCATTACTTCTGCACGCAGGGTGTCAGAACTGGCTGCATTATCCTGTCGTTCCCCTTATCTGGTGGTTCATAGAGATAAGGTTGTTTTGCGTCCGAATCCATCCTTTCTGCTAAGGTGGTTTCAGAGTTTCAGTTGAATGAGGACATTGTATTGCCTTCCCTGTGTCCTAAGCCCAGTCATCCTCGAGAATTCGCATTGCATTCCTTGGATGTAGTTCGGGCGATCAGGGTATACTTGAATACTACGGATTCATTTCGTAAGACGGATTCACTGTTTGTGATCACGGATGGCCCTAAGAAGGGGTTGCCGGTTTCTGCCGCGACCATCTCTAGATGGATCAGACAGACGGTGGTATAGGCTTATTCTATTTAAGGGTCGGGATCCCCCGTTCCCTGTTAAGGCGCACCCTACTTGGGCGCTTAGTGCTTCCTGGGCCTTCCGCCATCAGGCGTCAGTGGTTCAGGTTTTCAAGGCGACTACTTGGTCGTCGGTTCATACCGAAAAGGATTTTACGGTAAGATTTTACAAAAATCCATTTTTCTCTTAAGCTCATTGACAGACGCAGTACCCGCCCCTCTACTTTTGAGTTGGGTTGGGTTAAATTCTCTAACACTGCTTTGTGACATAACTGACTTCCTGTAGCAGAGAGAGAGAGAGGATATACCCTCTGGGACTGCCTCTAAGGTGTGGCCAGAACATTTTCCTTCTGCCTAGTGTCCTACTCCTGTAGAGGGCAGTATAACCCGATTTGATATTAATCAAGAGGACTGCGTCTGTCAATGAGCTTAAGAGAAAGGGATTTTACGGTAAGATTTTACAAAAATCCATTTTTTGCAACCTTTTTGGACAGAAAACTGAGTTTTTGAAGACCTCTCACATGGTCAAGTGGGAGGGGGAACTTCAACTATCTTTCTCCGACCTACAATGGAAACTGGCTATCCGTTCCTCTCATAGTACTACCCAATGCGTTAACCACTGGGAACAGACGCAAAAAATCATTACTCGATGGTACCTCGCGCCTTACCGCCTCTCCAAAATTTACCCTACACACAGTCCACTTTGCTGGCGCAATTGTGACCAACTCAGCACAATTCTACATGTTTTCTGGTCCTGTTTAGGACTAACTAGTTTTTGGAGAAAGGTATTTGAAATTCTTTTCAATCTTACTGGAATCCTGCTCAAACCAACCCGTCCATGGCTCTTCTCTTATTGGGGCTGGAAGCTATCCCCCTCGACATGAGAACAGTATATTGCCATGTACTTACAGCTGCCAGAACGTCCATAGCGAGGCATTGGAGACAGCCAGTGGCACCGTCCCACCCGGAGGTGGTGAAACTGGTCAATCTCCAGTACTCTATGGAAAAAGCCTACGCATATTCAGTCTCCCGGGGAGCCAGATTCCATAGAGACTGGCACATTATAACTTACTATAGACTAACTACCCAAGTGTCACCGCATTCTTTGTTTTGATAATGGTATGCTATGTCCGACATTTCTAGATGTTACGCAATGTTGTTGTTTACAACCCATTCTTTTGACTTTACTTCTGCATTACCTGTTCGCGTTCTGTATTTTGTTGTATGACATATCGTTAAAATTACCATATGACATTGTTATTGTATGTCTTATATGTATGCTTTAAAACCAATAAAAATTATTGAAAGTAAAGTAAAGCTCTGCACACCCTTTCAGGACCTACCATGCAACCTGCTGCTGGTAACCATGTCTATCTGCCATCCGGTCCAGGGCTATTATAGAGGATTCTAATTTCTATAATTATGAATGCTTCTGTCCTCTATTATCTGGAGTTCCTACCTGTGGCCTTGATCAGTTGTCTAGGTGGCCTAGCAGATACGATCAAAAATGGGCCTTCTTTCAGTACTTGTGAGGAGGACCCTTTGACTTAAAGTTGGTCTGCAGAGCTACAATACAAGATGGAGCTTCCTTTCACCAGGGTGCACCTTTTCAGCAAATCTTTAGACACCTTTATCAAGGAAATCATGGAACAGTACCAATTTTGACCATAAAAAAGAAGGCAAAATGTCTGGTAATTGAAGCCCCAAATCCTGAAACTAACACTTTAGTTAGCTTTTTTTTTTTGTTTTGTTTTGTTTTGTTTTTTTTATCTTTTTGGTTGAAACATTTGAAATTAATTCATAAAACAATGCTGACAATTGTAAGCACCCTTGTCAGTGGTGTGTGGTTCGCACCAGCCCTCTAACTGCTGCTTTGTCTGGACTGCTTGGTCTGTTAAAAGTAAGACTTATGGCTGGATCACCAGGTGAAAAACCAGAAAAAATGCCTAAAAAGGAAACAAATCCAGTCACCATATCTAAAAATTGGTGAACTGCAGTTCAAGAAATTTGTATTGGGGTTTACTACCACTTTAAAGCCTATGTCAGGCAGTAATAACGTGTTACGGAGGTGGGAGCTTGCTGGAGACCACAATGGCAGCTTAACCTCCTTGGCAGTATTTCCGAGTGTGGCTTGGGTTGGAATTTCAGTGCCATTAGCGGTAACCCCGAGCCACACTCAGGGTACCGCCAGGGAGCATCGCTGGATCCTGGAAGATGTCCCTGGAATCCCGCGATGTGTTTCTGCAGCATACGGTGGCCGGATCTTCTGTCTGATGCTCTGTGCCTCGACTTCCGTCTCCTGCAAGCGTCACGTCGCAGGGGGGTGGAATTGGCGGCAAATTTGAAAAGTAAAACACACAAACACACTGATATATTGTAATCCTATTGGTTTACATTACTAAATAAAATACATTGACATTAGTATGCCCCACCCCCCAGTGCCCTTGCCTGCTGTTTTACTGTACTATATATATATATATATATATAGATATGATATATTTATACTTTCACTTTTTTATAGTTATTATATTATAATTTATGATTTTGTGTTTCAAACTTTATCATACCCGAGATGTTATAAAGAAGAACGCACAGTAAAAAAAAAAAAAAAAAAAAATGTTAATAGTTGGTTTGGGCTTCTCGTCTTTAACCGCTTGCCGACTGCGCACAGTATATTTACTGCGGCAGTCGGCCCGGGCCAGGCAGAGTGACGTAGGTCTACGTCGCTCGCCTGTCACTCCTTCCAGAGCCAATAGCGGGCGGGCGTGCGCCCGCTGAGGCGCGCGCCCGCCTCGGCTCGTTCACGGAGGAGTGCGGGAGTGTGTTTGGCGGACCCGATGTCCGCCGGTCACACTACGATCGCCGGTACAGCGGGAGAAAGACAGAGCGGCTTATGTAAACAAGCCGCCTGTCAGTTCTCCCTGTGTAAAAGTGAAGATCAGACAGTTCTACTATGTAGAACTGTTGATCTTTGTTTTTACACTAGTAGACCTGTCCCTGCACAGTTAGAAACACGCCCCTAGGACACACTTAACCCCTCCCTGTCCAATACTGTTAACCCCTTCCCTGCCAGTGTCATTTTTGCAGTAACAGTGCATATATATAGCACTGATTACTGCAGTAATGTCACTGGTACCCCCAAAAGTGTCAAAAATGTCAGTCAAGGGTCCGATCTGTCCGCCGCAATGTCACAGTACCGCAAAAAAAATCGCAGATCGCCGCCATTACTCGTTAAAAAAAAAAACACCAAAAATGACAACAATCTTTCCCTTTGTTAGTAAACGCGATAACTTTTGCGCAAACCAATCAAAATACGCTTTTTGCGATTTTTTTTACCAAACATAGGTAGCGTAAAACAAATTGGCCGAAAATTTTAAAAAATTTTGATTTTTACATTTTTTTTGGGGGGAATTTCATATAAAAAAAAGTGAAAAATATTGTTGTTTTTGCAAAAATTACGCTCTTTTTTTGTTTATAGCGCGTGATCAAAAAATCGCACAGGTGATCAAATACCACCAAAAGAAAGCTCTGTTTGTGGGAAAAAAAGGACGTGAAATTCGTTTAGGTACAGCGTCGCACGACCGCGCGATTGTCCGTTAAAGTCACGCAGTAAAAAATCGCAAAAAAAAACCTGGTCTTTTAGCAGGAAGATCCTCCGGTGGTAAAGTGGTTAAGAAATACATGCAAAATAATGGTACCGTTCTCACCACCTAAATGCAATGAAACAATCATACCGCCAGGGAGGTTAGCTGCGGAGCTCCGGTACTAGCAGGGACACAGCGACTCACAGCAGCCAGGCAAAGCGCCGAAACAGCAGGCGGCAATTCACCTCCTAGTCATCCGGGGAGCACAGCGGAGATGACAGCGCAAGGAGAGCAGTCATCCGTAAAAACTAACAGCATTCTTTCATCAGGGGCTTAGGCAAGGTGGCGCCAGCCCTTTTCCTCCACAGGATGAATCTCCATCGCAGTCACATGGGAATCGGGGGACAGTGCAAAAGAGGCAGCCCACGAACTAGCCCACGGTCTACTTTATCTACTCGAACGTATGGAAGCTTGGAAAAATCAAGAATCAGGAGGGATGCATTGGATACTTGACATGAGGTGAGCAACCAGGAGTCAGGGGATGATACTAGAGAACTCCCAGATTCCATAGACCTTTTCCCAACAAACAACCAGCCAGTGCTAGATACCGTTCTAAAGGATATGCTAGTATCCCTAAGGAGCTCATTGCAATCAGATGTGATGTCCTGTGTACATAGATTTGGCTCAGAATTACAATCCGTCTCTTCTAGAGTAGAACACATAGAAACAAAGATGGGAGAATATGCTTCCACTATAAATGATCTGGTTGATGCCAATGACAGTCATGAAGAAGATATGGAGAAGATAAAGGCCAAACTAGCAGACATGAAGGACAGATCTAGAAGGAACAATGTCAAAATCAGGGGGATCCCTGAATCTGTTTATCAGCATGAGCTTTGGCAATATGCAGCTCAACTATTTTGCCTCACTTATGCCAGACCTGTCTGCAAGGGATATCATAGTGGATAAAATTCACCGTCTATCCAAACCTTCTTACCTTGCTGGTAGTGTACCCAATGTTATTTTAAGGCTTAATTTCTTCCATGTCAAAGAGAGATTGATGGCGTTAGCGTGAAGCAAAGAACAGTTCCCCGCTCCCTACTCAGAGCTACAATTCTTTGCCGAATTGTCACAATACACACTCCAAAAAATGCAAAAACTTAAACACTATATCTAAAACACTAAGGAATCATAAAATTACCTATAAATGGGGATTCCCATTGAAGCTTAGTGTGACCAAGAATGGTACAGACCACAGGACTCTGTGGATAAGGGAATGACTCTTTTGAAGGCGTGGGGTATAATCCCTGAGACCCCTACCCACCCTTACCAACCGAGAAGCCCACATGCAGCAGATTCTGGATGGCGTACAGTAACAGCCAAAAATGCTTGCTCTCACATGTAGACATCCAGCGGGTATGAATAGCTACACTAGTCCCTGCATAGGACGATTTCCTGTATTCCGAACTTTGGATCTTCCTTTCCCCCCAACTACACTCGTCAGCGACCATGCGTCACACCCAACCTAACCCCATTATAGCCCGGCAACTTGCCGTGGTTACAGGTTATATATGTTGTGTTAATCTTTGTTTACATTTGTCTACAGTCAGAAGTCTGTCTTTTTGCTTTTCCTCACTTGGATGCAGCAGAACATCATTGTCGCAAGACTGTTAATTGGGTCCACAAACGGACTTCATCACTGACAAGCACCCCAAGCTGACTGCAGCGAGTGATACTACAACACCATACACTGAGCACCTTCACTTCTCCAATCCAAAATGGCAGTGAACTTTCTTACTATTAATTCTGAGGGCCTGAACCACCCTGCAAAATGCAGATCTCTCTGGAGAGAGGCCTGCCAATAAAAATGTGACATACTATGCGTGCATAGAAGGGTTTGTCTGGTGCCTCAAACCAGGAGGATTGGGACTTTATGGGCAAGTGAACATAGGTGCAAATAGGTAAATGAACAATAAACGATATATTGTAAAAATAAAAGACAATAATTTATTTACAATGCTGATTCCACGTGTATAGGCAATTGTGAACAATGTGCTAGGGGGAGGACCCCCAGTGTGAGGAAAATAAAAGGGGTGATTCCGAAGAATCAGTGACAATAGTGCATTTGTGACTTTTGTGAGGATTTTTTGGGCTGTTCCCAATAGATGTTGAATAGGACAGAGTGTCCCCAAAGAATCCCCAATTGCTGACACGTTTCGGCTCTATCATGGGCCTTTCTCAAAGCATTTTGAGTCACTCAGTCTTTAATCTGAGGAGGAAATATATACATCATTGTTTAGGTCCTCTCGGTACAATTTTCTGTGGTATCAAATGTATATGAAGAAAATAATGGAATAAGTACATACACGGGTGTAGCTGCTAATTCTGCGCAGAGCTCCCTTGTCCACAAATTACAATCACATCGGGAATCGTGTCCTGCATACAGCCTGGGTTAATATGAGGAGTATTGTTATATTAATGAGACTTGACACAATGGGTCTCTAGTATTGAGAAAATATGTGTTTTTTTCACTTACAAGTATATCGGCTGAAGGGGTTAAGCTTCCACGGTTCTGGAGGTGGGTATTTTCCCTTTTCACTCTTGGGCCAGATTCTTGATCTATATTATAATGTATTGTAACATATGATCATGTATGTGGTCCGTTATATTTAACATCATAAGATTGTGTTTGCATATTGACTATAGTGCCATTTGCCAAAGGTATTCCATGTGTTTTACTCATAGTGCTTACACAGTAGAAAAATTAAGAAATAAATAGGTGACTCTGGTGCCCAGGGTTTTATTGTGGGTATTAACAGGAGTTCCGTTGGAACTTAAGTTTTAGGCTGATATCTTGGTAGGGAGTCATCTGTCCAGCTGCCGCAGGTTAGGTCCGTCCTCTTCTCTCAGCTCGAGAGAAGTGAGGACTGACTCTCGTTCCCCGGCCTTATGAAGTCCCTCGCGCATGCGCAATAAGCGCTGCACGTGAAGGACTTCTGAGGAGCGTGACGTGGCACTGATCTCTGCGCCTGCGCTCAAGGGATGCGCGCGCAGGTCGCTCGGCTCGTAGTGAGGGACGCTCTCGGCCGCCAGCACGGTAGGAGGGGCCATCCTCTCCCCTATTGGTGATTGGTAGGTCCCAGGCTGCCCCTACGTGGAGACGTAGGGGCTACCCGTGCTGGGAGCAATTGTTCTGACAATTAGGAGCCGGTCAGCAGAACTGCTGCTACAATCCCTGTATGTAGGATATCCTATATCTGCATAAATAAATATATAACAGTCTGACGTAGTGCATTTAGCATATTAATAAAAGAGAATTGGGTAAAAATTGAGAACACAAATAAAAAATAATAATGGAGGGGGAATATTAAAGGCATCATTTTAACAGCAGTAATACAATAAACCCACTCGTGGTATCGGTGGATTTAGGATGGAAGAAACCCCGATTGCCGGGTAATCCAGGGTTGTCCCATGATCATGTTGGCCTGGAATTGGATACTATGCATCGGTATGTATATGAGGTTGGACATAAGTTGGAGGACGACCTCCGATATGTATGGACAAATTGTCCTAGCCCCTACAATGTTTAATTTTAAACGAAGGAGGAGCACAAAGAAAAAGTTGTGTGTGAACTAAAAGGTACATGAAAAATTAAAGAAGTTGTTCTTCAGGTAGGAACAACAAAAAGGTTTTAGGTACTTAGTCGGTCTTTCCTGATGCAAAGTCCTCAAGAAAAGGGGCGAAAACTCTCGTTCTCGTTCAGTCCTGGTGGTTTTGTCGCCTGAAGCCGTCGGATCCACCTCATTTCCATCTGCAGCAATCGTTTGTTCCAGTCCCCCCCTCTACTCGGTATATGAATTCTTTCAAGAGCCATGAATGTCACTTTAGGCATCTTATTTTTATGATGGCGAGCGACATGTCTGCCAAGGGGTACATAAAAATTGCACATTTGCATGCTGTTGATGTGTTGGTTGACACGTTTGCCAAATTCCTGTTTTGTCTTTCCTACATAATAGGATTCACATTGGCACCTCATGAGGTAGACCACCCCTTTTGTCCGACAATTGACAAAATGTCGGGGTTCAAATGGGTCCCCGTTGGGGAGTCTTGTGCTTACACATCTTTTTATTACATTACACTGCCCACAATTTCCGCAGGGGAATGTACCCATTTGCTTGCAAGGATCTTTTCTGGTTTCCTTGTATTCACTGTGCGTGAGTGATTGTTTCATAGCTCCCGCTTTGCGGTATGTGATTTGAGGGTTCTTCAGGTATGAATGGTTTTATCGTAGGGTCTTCCCTAAGGATCGGCCAGTGTTTTGCGATGATACTCTTTATTTTAGGGTGGTGTGGTCGTTCGTAAATCTCATTATGACTCTGGTGTTGTTTTCTTGGTCCTTGGGTATGTATCTCTTTTTGTTTTTGAATAATATGTTGTGTCTCTCTTGTTTTTTCACTCTATTGGAACGCCTTTCTTAGGGTCCTTTTTGTGTAGCCCCTTCTCAGAAGTCTAGCAGTAAGGGAGTCTGCCTCCCTCTGAAAGTCCTGTTCGGTGGTACAGTTTCTTTTTAACCTAAGAAACTGGCTGTATAGAATTGCATTTTTGAGTGAGGGGGGGTGGAAACTGGAGGCGTGCAGTATGGAGTTTCCTGCCATTTCCTTCCGGTATAAAGTTGTTTTGAGAAGTCCGTCTTTGTCTTTAATGATCCATGTATCCAAGAATGGAATTTTTTCTTTGTCATAATTCAGGGTAAAGAACATGTTGTACGTGTTTTTGTTCATGGCTTTAAGACATTCTTTGATCATGTCTTCGGGTCCCGTCCATATAATGAATATGTCGTCTATAAACCTTTGCCAAACAACGATGTTGTTGGCAAAGGTACTGTTTTCCTCGTTGGCTAGAAACTCCTGCTCCCATGCCCCAAGATATGTGTTCGCGTACGGCGGGGCACAACTTGTGCCCATTGCGACACCACATGGCTGTAAATAGTATGTGCCGTTGAATATAAAGAAGTTATTATTAAGGATGTAGTCCAGCATCATGATTATAAAATCATTAAATTTTCTATCATATCCGCTTTGTTCTTCTAGGGTTTGTTTAATGACTTCCATGCCTTTCTTATGCGGGATGTTATTGTACAGGGCCTCAACATCAATTGTGATAAGGAATGCATCGTGTGGTATAGTGATACCTTCTATGATCTGAAGGAGATGTCCTGTATCTCTCGTGTATGATGGTAGTTTGGTTACATGAGGTCTTAGCTATGCATCTATGACTTTACTGGTGTTTTCCGTCAGGTTGCCGTTCCCTGATATGATGGGCCTGCCCGGGGGGGTGATTTTATCCTTATGGATTGTAGGTAACGCGTAGAATGTTGGGGTTCTAGGATGTTTTGTCCTCACAAACTGCCAAAGAGTTTGAGAGATCATACTTTGATTTAGGGCTCCATCGATCTTTTTGTAAAAATATTCTTTGTAGGTCTCTACCATAATGGGCATAATCTTTCTATAACATTGTGTGTTGTCCAGAATCCTCTGGCACATTGCTTTATAGTCTTCACTGTCCATTAACACAATGTTCCCCCCCTTATCGGACGGTTTAATTGTGATGGATTCGTTACTCTTCAGTTCTTTCAGGGCAGTTTTTTGTTCTTTGGTAAGGTTTTGCATTGTATTGTTCCCTTTCAATTTCTCAAGTTCTTTCGTGGTTTCCCTAACAAAAAGGGCTATTGAAGGGTTCTCATGCAGTGAAGGACAGATGTGGGATTTTTTCTTGAACGTGGGGCATTCAGCACCTTGTAGTTCTTCCGCTTTATCTTCTTCGCTTCCGACAGGTACCTCCTCATCTGTCCAATCATCGATCGCTCCTTCCTCCAATAGAAGGTTCAAGTCTCTAATAGCCCTAAATTCGGCTGCTGTTAAGCTTGTTTGTGGTGTTTCCCCAATAGTTTTTTTATTATATTTGACTTTCAAGAGTAAATTTCTCGCAAAAAAGATTAATGTCCTTGACTGTTTCAAAGGTGTCAGTGCCTCTATTGGGGCAAAAGGAAAGGCCTAATGATAGTACTTCCCTTTGGGCCTTTGTTAAAACGTGTGTGGACAGATTGATAATTGTCAGTCCTTCATGGTCCACAGTGTCATCCTCTGTTATTTGTTTGGTTGTTTCGTCTTCTGTTTCGTTCCTAAAAAAGGCCTCTGTGACTTTGGGTTTATGTCTTTGGGCTGTTGAGACCTGGTAAACATTTTGGGGTGTTTCTTTTTTTTTTTTTACCAGGTGTCAACAGCCCAAAATGTTTACCAGGTCTCAACAGCCCAAAGACATAAACCCAAAGTCACAGAGGCCTTTTTTAGGAACGAAACAGAAGACGAAACAACCAAACAAATAACAGAGGATGACACTGTGGACCATGAAGGACTGACAATTATCAATCTGTCCACACACGTTTTAACAAAGGCCCAAAGGGAAGTACTATCATTAGGCCTTTCCTTTTGCCCCAATAGAGGCACTGACACCTTTGAAACAGTCAAGGACATTAATCTTTTTGTGAGAAATTTTCTCTTGAAAGTCAAATATAATAAAAAAACTATTGGGGAAACACCACAAACAAGATTAACAGCAGCCAAATTTAGGGCTATTAGAGACTTGAACCTTCTATTGGAGGAAGGAGCGATCGATGATTGGACAGATGAGGAGGTACCTGTCGGAAGCGAAGAAGATAAAGCGGAAGAACCACAAGGTGCTGAATGCCCCACGTTCAAGAAAAAATCCCACATCTTTCCTTCACTGCATGAGAACCCTTCAATAGCCCTTTTTGTTAGGGAAACCACGAAAGAACTTGAGAAATTGAAAGGGAACAATACAATGCAAAACCTTACCAAAGAACAAAAAACTGCCCTGAAAGAACTGAAGAGTAACGAATCCATCACAATTAAACCGTCCAATAAGGGGGGGAACATTGTGTTAATGGACAACGAAGACTATAAAGCAATGTGCCAGAGGATTCTGGACAACACACAATGTTATAGAAAGATTATGCCCATTATGGTAGAGACCTACAAAGAAGATTTTTACAAAAAGATCGATGGAGCCCTAAATCAAGGGATGATCTCTCAAACTCTTTGGCAGTTTGTGAGGACAAAACATCCTAGAACCCCAACATTCTACGCGTTACCTAAAATCCATAAGGATAAAATCAACCCCCCGGGCAGGCCCATCATATCAGGGAACGGCAACCTGACGGAAAACACCAGTAAAGTCATAGATGCATACCTAAGACCTCATGTAACCAAACTACAATTCATACACGAGAGATACAGGACATCTCCTTCAGATCATAGAAGGTATCACTATACCACATGATGCATTCCTTATCACAATTGATGTCGAGGCCCTGTATAATAACATCCCGCATAAGAAAGGCATGGAAGTCATTAAACAAACCCTAGAAGAACAAAGCAGACATGATAGAAAATTTAATGATTTTATTTAATTTAATCATGATGCTGGACTACATCCTTAATAATAACTTCTTTATATTCAACGGCACATACTATTTACAGACATGTGGTGTAGCAATGGGCACAGGTTGTGCCCCGTCGTACGTGAACACATATCTTGGGGCATGGGAGCAGGAGTTTCTAGCCAACGAGGAAAACAGTACCTTTGCCAACAACATCGTTGTTTGGCAAAGGTTTATAGACGACATATTCATTATATGGACGGGACCCGAAGACATGATCAAAGAATGTCTTAAAGCCATGAACAAAAACACGTACAACATGTTCTTTACCCTGAATTATGACAAAGAAAAAATTCCATTCTTGGATAAATGGATCATTAAAGACAAAGACGGACTTCTCAAAACAACCTTATACCGGAAGGAAACGGCAGGAAACTCCATACTGCACGCCTCCAGTTTCCACCCCCCTCACTCAAAAATGCAATTCCATACAGCCAGTTTCTTAGGTTAAAAAGAAACTGTACCACCGGACAGGACTTTCAGAGGGAGGCGGACTCCCTACTGCTAGACTTCTGAGAAGGGGCTACACAAAAACGACCCTAAGAAAGGCGTTCAATAGAGTGAAAAAACAAGAGAGACACAACATATTATTCAAAAACAAAAAGAGACACATACCCAAGGACCAAGAAAACAACGCCAGAGTCATAATGAGATTTACGAACGACCACCCTAAAATAAAGAGTATCATCGCAAAACACTCTCCGATCCTTAGGGAAGACCCTACGATAAAACCATTCATACCTGAAAAACCCTCAAATCACATACCGCAAAGCGGGAGCTATGAAACAATCACTCACGCACAGTGAATACAAGGAAACCAGAAAAGATCCTTGCAAGCAAATGGGTACATTCCCCTGTGGAAATTGTGGGCAGTGTAATGTAATAAAAAGATGTGTAAGCACAAGACTCCCCAACGGGGACCCATTTGAACCCCGACATTTTGTCAATTGTCGGACAAAAGGGGTGGTCTACCTCATGAGGTGCCAATGCGAATCCTATTATGTAGGAAAGACAAAACAGGAATTTGGCAAACGTGTCAACCAACACATCAACAGCATGCAAATGTGCAATTTTTATGTACCCCTTGGCAGACATGTCGCTCACCATCATAAAAATAAGATGCCTAAAGTGACATTCATGGCTCTTGAAAGAATTCATATACCGAGTAGAGGGGGGGGGGACTGGAACAAACGATTGCTGCAGATGGAAATGAGGTGGATCCGACGCCTTCAGGCGACAAAACCACCAGGACTGAACGAGAACGAGAGTTTTCGCCCATTTCTTGAGGGCTTTGCATCAGGAAAGACCGACTAAGTACCTAAAACCTTTTTGTTGTTCCTACCTGAAGAACAACTTCTTTAATTTTTCATGTACCTTTTAGTTCACACACAACTTTTTCTTTGTGCTCCTCCTTCGTTTAAAATTAAACATTGTAGGGGCTAGGACAATTTGTCCATACATATCGGAGGTCGTCCTCCAACATATGTCCAACCTCATATACATACCGATGCATAGTATCCGATTCCGGGCCAACATGATCATGGGACAACCCTGGATTACCCGGCAATCGGGGTTTCTTCCATCCTAAATCCACCGATGCCACGAGTGGGTTTATTGTATTACTGCTGTTAAAATGATGCCTTTAATATTCCCCCTCTATTATTATTTTTTATTTGTGTTTTCAATTTTTACCCAATTCTCTTTTATTATTATGCTAAATGCACTACGTCAGACTGTTATATATTTATTTATGCAGATATAGGATATCCTACATACAGGGATTGTAGCAGCAGTTCTGCTGACCGGCTCCTAATTGTCAGAACAATTGCACCCAGCACGGGTAGCCCCTACGTCTCCACGTAGGGGCTGCCTGGGACCTATCAATCACCAATAGGGGAGAGGATGGCCCCTCCTCCCGTGCTGGCGGCCGAGAGCGTCCCTCACTACGAGCCGAGCGACCTGCGCGCGCATCCCTTGAGCGCAGGCGCAGAGATCGGTGCCACGTCACGCTCCTCAGAAGTCCTTCACGTGCAGCGCCTATTGCGCATGCGCGAGGGACTTCATAAGGCCGGGGAACGAGAGTCAGTCCTCACTTCTCTCGAGCTGAGAGAAGAGGACGGACCTAACCTGCGGCAGCTGGACAGATGACTCCCTACCAAGATATCAGCCTAAAACGTAAATTCCAACGGAACTCTTGTTAATACCCACAATAAAATCCTGGGCACCAGAGTCACCTATTTATTTCTTCATTTTTCTACTGTGTAAGCACTATGAGTAAAACACATGGAATACCTTTGGGAAATGGCACTATAGTCAATATGCAAACACAATCTTATGATGATAAATATAACGGACCACATACATGATCATATGTTACAATACATTATAATATAGATCAAGAATCTGGCCCAAGAGTGAAAAGGGAAAATACCCACCTCCAGAACCGTGGAAGCTTAACCCCTTTAGCCGATATACTTGTAAGTAAAAAAAAAAAAAAAAAAAACACATATTTTCTCAATACTAGAGACCCATTGTGTCAAGTCTCATTAATATAACAATACTCCTCATATTAACCCAGGCTGTATGCAGGACACGATTCCCGATGTGATTGTAATTTGTGGACAAGGGAGCTCTGCGCAGAATTAGCAGCTACACCCGTGTATGTACTTATTCCATTATTTTCTTCATATACATTTGATACCACAGAAAATTGTACCGAGAGGACCTAAAAAAAATGTTGTATATATTTCCTCCTCAGATTAAAGACTGAGTGACTCAAAATGCTTTGAGAAAGGCCCATGATAGAGCCGAAACGCGTCAGCAATTGGGGATTCTTTGGGGACACTCTGTCCTATTCAACATCTATTGGGAACAGCCCAAAAAATCCTCACAAAAGTAACAAATGCACTATTGTCACTGATTCTTCGGAATCACCCCTTTTATTTTCCTCACACTGGGGGTCCACCCCTAGCACATTGTTCACAATTGCCTATACACGTGGAATCAGCATTGTAAATAAATTACTGTCTTTTATTTTTACAATATATCGTTTATTGTTCATTTACCTATTTGCACCTATGTTCACTTGCCCATAAAGTCCCAATCCTCCTGGTTTGAGGCACCAGACAAACCCTTCTATATTCGCTATAGGGACGATGGCAGAACCTACTTTCTATATGTGAGCAAAAGAAACCCCCCCCCCCCCCCCTCACATACTATGCGTGCAAGAGACACACTTTAGCAGCTTGGCACCCCCTAAGTGCACTCATCCTAAATTTTTATTCATCTATATGGCAAATGTCTCCCAGATGCACAAATCCTGGCTGGGGAGGGAAGACAGTTTCCTCCACTTGGACTGAATGTTGAGGAGGGAGGACAGCAACCTCCTTTCCCTTCTCACCCTGGGCCTCCGGAACTGCCACAGGTGTGGGGCAGAGGTCGTTGACTCTGTCCGGCTACAAGCGCTTCAGCTGGGTTGGAGTCGGTGAATACTACCCCCAGGACCTGGTTGGGGTCTGCTGTAGAGAGGAGGAATCACCTACCTCCTCCTGGTATTCCTGCAGGGTAGGTTGGGGATCTGGACCGGCCGTCCAGCATCCCTGTAGGTCTGGTGCAGAGACAGCGGTCCCATCTGCACCAATGGGGTCAGGGCTGTTGCCTCCCTGTGGTCGGGGAGAAGGATTAGTTGTCTCCTCTCCCTGGAAGGTACACTGCTGCTGTGAAGGAAGGATGACACCGTCCGTTCCCTGTAACAAATACTGCCTCTGGGGAGGAAGGACGACACCTTCGGCTCCCTGTGACTTTGCCTGGGGAGTAGAACCGACTGTCTCTATTCCCAGTAACTCCTGCTGTAGCTGGGGACCTGGGCCGGCTGCCCAGCCTCCCTGTAGGGCCGGGAAAAAGACCTCTGTCCCATCTCCCCCTGCCATCGGTGGGTCTTTCAAGTACCACCAGTCTGTAATGTCTCTCCAACTGAAGGGTTGTGGGTCTGGATCTGCCACCCAGCACTCCGGCTCTGCTTGCAGGGTAGATTGGGGTGGAATGGAGCAGAGCAGACGTTGGTAGTCCTGCTCCAGTTCCCACTTCATTCTGACCAGATGAATCAGGTCTGACCCCAGGTCATCCGCTCTGGGGAGACCCAGTAGGGCTTCCCTGGTGTCCTGGATTTCCCAGCGCCAAAAATCTGCTGGACATCCAAAGTCCCTCTCCTCAAAGCCTCCCCCAGCAAGCCCGGGCCACTATAGTCCTCACCTTCCGGCATATTGTCAGCCATCCAGTGGTCACGCCGGGTGGCGTACCACTTTAGTGCCCGGCAAGCTTCATCCAGCCACGACTCCTTCCAAACGGGTCCCACAGCTCCGTCACCCACTTATCCAGGGGTTGTTCTCCTAGGAAAGGTAACCGCAGGGCAACATATACCTGGAACCGCTGTTCTTCGCTGGGAAGGTTCTCTCTCTGCCTCGACTGCACATCCTCTAAGGCCTCCTACCACATTTCCTTTCGAATGTGGTCTCTCCAGTCCTCTGATACAAGCCCATCCTGTTGGGCCAAGTGTTGCTTCAACCTCCAGAGAAACTCCTCATATGGGGACGCTGCACGGGTGTTAGCTCGCTCCATAACGCTACCGGTGTCTTCGAGCTTCTTCTCCTCACACTAGGACGCCATCCCACTGCTGCCACCAATGTAAAGGATCAACCGGCACCCGACCGGGCACCTCCGTTGACGGATGCTCCTAGTGCTTCCCGAGGGCTCCAAGCACTCCACCAGACACCGTAACCGCCTCAGACCCCACAAACCGCCGCAGCTTGGTTAGGGTCTCGCCGTCTTCTACCCACCCTGGACCTACGACAAGGCTCCAGGTTCCCGTGGGTGAACCTCTCTTTCCCCAGAGAGGGCAGCAGGAATAAGCTCTACACAAGCTCTTACAAGAGCTTAGTGATTATCCAAGGGAATATGGAAGACCATAGCAATCCCTTGTAGCATATTCCCCCAATATGAGACAGGACTCTAGATTGAGGGTGAACTAACTCAACTTTATTGAACAAGAAACAGACTTGTATACAGTTTTCCCCCACAAGGTTCAAGCCCAGGTGGACCTTGTTGAGGACTGGACGTGACATTCACAATCCAATAGAAACAGGGTTTTACACTCAGTCATTCCCATACAGTGTACACAATCCCTCCCCCCTAACCTAAACTAATTATCTAGCCATCTGGACAGAACAATGTGAGGTCATTAACATTAGACAATGGGACAGCCCAATCCCCATTCCCTCCCAATACACAAACAATAGGACAAGGCTGCCAGTGACAGTCTGTGTCTCTCTCACATTGAAGCTGGAATACACATTATCCCAATCCACTAACAATAGGTAAAACCTGTCTGACATTGAGGGATATGTAATACGCACATTATTTAGGAATTACAGATTTCATGGCAATGGGAATAAATCTTCATACTGTATTTCTATATGGAGATATTGCTAACAAATATGACTGTCCCATCTGAAGCAATTCAAAACATTAATACTGAATACTACATGTATACTACAGTATAATACATGAATACTGTCATATACCATGATTACGATTTGAAGAGTCCCCGGCCTTTAAGGATTCGGCTGACCGGAAGGCGGAGGCTGTGGCCCGCACTATGTACACTCTGCTGGTTCGGCAATGAGGCCGGTATTCACCATTGCCCATAGTGTCACAAACTCTGGCCGAGTGGGCTAAGCTCCTACACCGTGACCTGGAGGGGGAATAACTCATCCCTGCCTTTGCCAAGCTGGCAGACCAACTGGCCCAGGGGCTGCAGTTGATCTGTGATGCCTTTTGGAATGCGGCTCCCCTGATGGCTCGCCTCTCTGTTTTAGCAGTGGTCCTTTGGGTTGTTTTTTGGCTCAAGTGCTGGTCTGTGGATCAGACTTCAAAAAAGGCCTTGACTGTTTTTCCTTTTTCAAGGAGATCGCCTGTTTGGAGCTACCCTGAATGACCTATTTAAAGGTTTCACAGGGAGGGAAGAGTACCTTCAGGGTTTCTTCTGGGGGCTTCTCCAGTCCTGCGGACAAGGCTCCTTCAGCATGAAGGTCCACCCTCCCCGTATCAGGGGTGGGGGGGCATCTTCGCTGGTTCCTGGACCCATGGACTTCCCTAGTACAAGACAAGTGGGTCCACAAAGTTATTTCGGTCCAGCTACAAGATCTTTCCTTCCAACGCTTACAGGGTCTTTTTGTGGCTGTACAAGACCTGTTGCTTCAAGGGGGGATTGTCCTAGTTCCGACATCAAAATGTTTTCAGGGTTTTTAATCAAACCTGTTTACAGTTCCCAGGAATAAAGGCAAGGTACTTCCAATCCTGGACCTTAAGGCGCTGAACTTTTTAGTGTGGGTGCAGAAGCTCAGTATGGAGTCTATTCGCACTGTGGTGGCGTCCCTGCATCAGGGGGATTTTGTTGCCTCTATCGATCTAAAGGATGCTTACCTTCACATTCCAATATGTGCCAGTCACCAGCGCTTCATCAGCTTTGCTGTAGGAGAGGAGCATTATCAGTTTGTGGCATTACCCTTTGGTCTCGCCTCTGCTCCTCGGGCCCTCACAAAAGTGTTAGCCCCGATGACAGTGGAGCCCTGTGGTCGGCGATTTATGTGGTGGGTGCCCCTTTTCATCCCCTGGTGCTGACTCCTGGATCCTTTCACTTCCTGATCGCCGCACATGGAAGGCAGACTATCCTGATGGCTGCAGGTGCCTGTTTCTGCTGGGTGGTGAGTCTGGTGGGGTTCTCTTCCCCTCTGCTGAGGATGGCTTAGTGCTTTGCACTTGGCAACCAGGTGCTGCTGCCAGTGCGGTGGGGGTTTTCCCTTTGCAGTGTTTTACACTTTTTTGTGGGTTCCCTTGGTGACTCATGGAGTCTTTGGAGCATATCTCCCCATCTGACCCTCTCTGAGGCTGCGGGGCCCTCTGGGGCCCAACCATCCATCACTGACGGCGGTCCTGGAGTCCGGGCGATGGGCTAGCAAAAAGAGCTCCCTGCCTCATCTGTCTCAATAAATCCTGAATCTGATTAGGCCGCGGTGGACGTGGGTCACCCCGCTGGGTCTGCGACCACGCGCCCGGAATCCTCAGATATTGAGGATGATTCCTCCACATCTGCAACTGAGCATGAGAAGGCACTGGTGGAAGCATGGATTGTATCTGTGTGTGTCCCCCGGCAAAGGTTCTTTCCTTCCAACTTGTGCCTGTCCCCAGACTGCTTACTGGGTGTGTTTGGGGCTGTACAAGACCTGTTGCTTCAAGGGGTGATTGTCCTGGGTCCGACTTCAGAACGTTTTCAGGGTTTTTACTCAAACCTGTTTACAGTTCTCAGTAAGCAAGGCAAGGTGCTTCTAATCCTGGATCTCTATTCACACTGTGGTGGTGTCCCTGCATCAGGGGGATTTTGTTGCCTCTACTGACATCAAGGATGCTTACGTTCCCGTTCCAATTTGTGCTGGTCACCAGCGCTTCCTCCACTTTGCCGTGGGAGAGGAGCATTATCAGTTTGTGGCGTTACCCTTTAGTCTCGCCTCCGCTTCTCGGGCCCTCACAAAAGTGTTCGCCCGGTGCTAGCATTGTTACACCAACAGGTGATAGCGGGACTGGGCTACTTGGACGATCTCCTCCTCCTGCAAACGGAGTCACCTACTGCTCTGGTGGAAAACCTGGAAATCATCATATGTACTCCGAGGGAGTTCGGCTGGATTCTGAATTTTCAGAAGTCTGCTCTGGTTCCGTCCCTAAAGCTGGACTATCTAGGTCTGACTCTGGACTTGGCCTTAGCCAGTGTGCTCCTTCCTCTGGACAAACTCCAGAAATTTCAGGCTGCAATTTGTCTCCTGCTTTCCAGCAGATAGTCATCCCTCTGTACTTCCATGTGGGTGCTGGGCCTGATGGTGTCTACCTTCGAGGTGGTTCTGTTTGCACAGTTCCATACAAGGTCCCTGCAAAGGGAGATTCTGGCCAAATTGAACAAGACTCTGCAGTCTCTGGACAATCATATCCGGCTGAGCCGGGGAACAAAGGAGTCCCTGATATGGTAGCTTCGTTCTCCGGCGCTTCCGTATTGGACAGTAGTCACCACGGATGCCAGCCTGCCTGTCTGGGGAGGCTTTCTCGGCAGGAATTCTGCTCAGGAGATCTGGACACTTGAAGAGTTCAGACTACCGATCAATGTCTTGAAACTCTGAGCGATCAGACTGTGCCTGGACCATTGGACGAATCGTCTTGGGGGATGGCCAGTGCGCATTCAATTATACAAAGCCACGGCCCTGGCTTATGTCAATCACCTGGGGGGCACAAGAAGTGTCCTGGCTGCTCTGGAAGTAACCGGCATTCTAAGGTGGGCAGAATGGTTCATTCAAGCCCTTTCCGCCGTACACATGTCCAGGGTGGAAAACTGGCAGACAGATTACCTCAAGTCGGCAGGCGCTGGACCTAAGGGAATGGTCCCTTCATCCGGAGGGGTTTCATCAGTTGTCTCCGGTGGGGCATCCCCGAGGTTGATCTGTCAGTGTCTTGGTTCAACAGAAAGGTGCAGAGATTTTGTGGCTCGATCACGAGATCCTCTGGCAGAGGCCATAGACCTGCTGGTGGCCCCGTGGGGGTCAGTATCATCTGATTTAGGCCTTCCTTCCTCTCAAGATTCTGTCAAGACTTCTATGCAGGATCGAGGCAGAAGGCATTCCGGTCATCTTAGTGGCTCCGGACTCTCCTCACCGAGCTTGGTACACCAATCTGGTGCGGCTGGTCGCTGATGTTCCTTGGGAGCTTCCTCTCAAGGAGGATCTGCTGGCCCAAGGACCAATATTCCATCCTGCTTTACAGTCGCTAGCTTTGACGACTTGGCTGTTGATCAGACAGACGGTGATTCAGGCCTATTTCATCAGGGGTCAGGTTCCTCCTTTCCCTGTCAAGGCACACTCTACTTGGGCGCTCAATGCCTCCTGGGCCTTCCATTATCCGGTGTCAGTGATGCAGGTTTGCAAGGCAGCTACCTGGTCCTCTGTGCACACTTTTACAAAGGTCTTTAAAGTGGATGTGTTGGCATCTGCAGATGCTTCTATTGTCTGCAAGGTTTTGCAGGCTGCTGTTTAGTTTCAAAGATTTGTATTGAAAATTTTCACAAAACAAAACACATTTGATACATAGAACTAACAGGTAATGGAAGAGAACAGATTCAACAGATGAAAAGGTATTATTTCCAAAAAAAATAAAAGTTAACATAGTCACACTTGAGTGATTTGGCTTTGGACCCTCATTCCTTACCCTATTGCGAACCCTGTATAGTGAACCTGTAGCGAAATTGTCGGTTAAAGGCTATAGCTCTGACTACTTAGAGATCCGTAGGGGCACGCGTCAGGGCTGCCCTCTGTCCCCTCTATTGTTCATCCTCGCCTTGGAACCCCTGGCAATCAAAATACGCCAAAACCCAAATATTCAGGGCATTCCCTGTGGAGCTAGGATGCATAAATGTGCCCTTTTCGCAGATGATATTTTATTGTAATTGTCTGCCCCACTGGTCTCGGTCCCCAATTTGCTTCGGGACTTGGGGTCATTCGCCACGATTTCAGGACTGCAGGTGAATCAGTCCAAGTCCCAGGCCTTGAATCTCACTCTAGATGACGCCACTGTGTCAGCTCTTAAGAACAATTTTCCTTTTAAGAACAATTTTCCTTTTAAATGGCAGGTGGGATCTCTACCATATCTGGGCATTCACTTGACTCCATTGGTTGCCACGATATATGCATGCAATTATCCCCCCTATACAAAACTCTGGGGGCGGAACTCTCCAGATGGGCGGCTAACCCCCCGTCGTGGTTCGGCAGGTTGCACTCGGTAAAGATGAATGTTTTACCACGATTGCTTTACTTGTTTCGTACCTTAGCGATATCCATCAATATGCCTGATCTTAAAACATTTCAAAACAATCTTGTAAAATTTATATGGGGGGATAGGAGGCCCAGAGTGAATAGACGCACCCTGTTTACACCTAAATTGAGGGGGGGTTTGGGGGTCCCCGATCTCCTTAAATATTTCTATGCTGCTCAGCTCACCCATTTGATCAGATTTCATTCTAAAGAACCCTGCCCGATTTGGATGCAGCTTGAAGCCCACCATATACCTACTGCTCCGATTGAACACCTAATGTGGCTGCGGCCCAAAGACCGCCCCGCGATCTTGTGCCCTACCTTGTCCCATATCCCTAGGGATATGGGACAGACTGGCGAAACGCCATGGCTTCAAGTCTCCCCACACTCCATTAGCACCCTCACTGGGCAACCCACGGTTCCCTCCAGGCCTCTGTCCTCTCGCCTTCGCGTGGTGGACTAATAAGGGATTTCTCCGTTTAGCAGATTTATGTGATAGGATGGGTATTCTCTCCAGAACTACATTACGGGACAAATACTCTCTCCCAGAGGGCGAGATCTTTTGCTATACTCAGATCTCCCACTATGCTTCCTCTCTAAAGGGTCTCTGTGATTTGGCGACCTCGACTCCCATGGAGTACCTTTGTAATACTATAGACAGACGGGTTATATTTCTACAATATATACTGTATTGCTTGATGATGACACAAAGTTGCCTTACATGACCAGGTGGGAAGCAGACCTGGGGGAGGAGATGGACAGGGCGGAGTGGAACAAGCTGGCACTATTGAATTTGAAAATCCCTGATAAATACTTCCTTGATAGAGGCCAACTATAAAGTCTTCCTAAGATGGTATATGGTCCCTGTCCGGTTGGCGGTGGCAGTCCGGGAGGCCTCTTCGTTGTGCTTCAGGGGCTGCGGTCAGTCGGGCACGGTCCTACATATCTGGTGGACCTGCCCTAAGGACCGCCTATTCTGGATCTGGGTATATAATTTTATATACTCGCTCACCAACATTAATTCGGTTAAATCCCCTACCCAAGCGCTTTTGGGCAAACCGATTGAACAGGCCCCCAAACACACCAAACATTTGGTCACTCTTATCTTTACAGCAGCCGAGATCGCCATAGCTCACTCCTGGCGCTCCCCGTGGTATTGTTGGAGCTGCTCAAAGCTAAGCTGACCTGGATCATGGTGAATGAGAGAATGGTGGCCATCCTCCAGGACAAGCTACCTCTCTTTGAGAAGACCTGGGACCCCTGGATGAGATATCTGGCGGGACCCCAGTAATTTGAAGGTATTCCCTTGACGATTCCTGCGAGAGTGCCTTTCCACGGCTGTTTTGACTCTTTTGTAGCAGACCTGGACACCAACCCCCCACTGCTCCTGTACCCCATCCTCCTCTTTCCTTCCCCCTCCTCCTCTTTCCTTCCCCCCTCCTCTTCCCGTTTCTTTCTGCCTTCTTTTCCTTCCTTTCTCACTTCTTTCTATACTCTCCTTTATCTTCGCTGATCTGTCATCCAATGGACATGGTCCTCCTGGGCTCTTCAGACTTGCCGGGGACGCCTAGTGCGGCTACACTGTTATTCATTGTTGTATTTTGAATTTGGCGTATCACTACAGTTGCATTGATGTCCCGGGGCCGGTGGTGTGGCGGTGGGTTGGGGTCTGGGCGGCTGCTCCCCTCCATTCGGGGCAGTGTGTTCCCTTGCGGGGAGCCGGGGGGGGGGGGCGGGCCTGGCTCGAGCCGCCTAGGTACGGGGCACAGTTATACATGTGTTGATCGGCGTGATGTGCCACTGTTATGCGCTCCTCCGAGGGCTGTGTCACTAGATCTATTGCCTGATCTGTATTATTGTATTTCATGACAGATGCTCTTCCATTGTTTTCTTGTGTATGTTTCACTTGCACTTAAACCAAATAAAAATCTATTGAAATCTAAAATAAAAGTTAACATAGTGTCTATCAATGTGACCAGTGTGCGTGCCCCCATTAATGCAGAGTGACCAGTGTGCGTTCCCCCATTAATGCAGTGACCAGTGTGCGTCTCCCCATTGATGCAGAGTGACCAGTGTGCGTGCCCCCATTGATGCAGCGTGACCAGTGTGCGTGCCCCCATTGATGCAGAGTGACCAGTGCAGATTAGAGCGCCGCATAATTACAAAAAGCCAAGTTCTTCTGCTTATCCGGCAGAGTACAGGAGGAGGGACTTCGTATGACAGCTTCTCCGCCGGGTAAGCAGAAGAACTTGGCTTTTGAAAATCATGAGGCACTGCCACAGTGTAAGACACAGCCACTCCGATCCTCTCCATTCTTCCCCTCGCTGATGACAGAAGGAAGGAGAATGGTAAGGAAACAGAGCCCTCTTCTGACAGCGGCGGCTTTGGGGGGGGGGTCGAAGGAGGAGGCAGCACAGTTCTTCCTTGCCAGTGGGGAGAGCAAGCAGGAGGGGGATTTGCGGCAACCGCACTCACAACACTCACAAATTAGCGAGCCTCTGCCTGTTGCAACACCACTGAGCACCACCCCTGACTGATTTGCGCTCTAGGTTTAATAGAGTCTTTGTAGAGGAGATGTAGGTAAGGTAGAGGGAGTAGGAGATAGAGTATGTATGTTTGGGGATAGTTTAGAGAGGAGGATCAGAGGGAAAAGAGGGGGTTCCTGCCAGCTCTCCAATCTCGGTGCTGGAGTGTTTGAGGTTAGGAGTGTCAAGAATTCCGCTGTTCTCTGTATACACCGCAGCGAGAGCCAGTGGGTCGGAATGCAAAGTCTCGCTGCGTTAAGGTGTATAGCTATAGAGCGATATTTGAATATGGGGATCGATGAGTGATGTAACAAGAATTGCGTCGTGGTGAATTCTAACGTTAACGTGGAGATTTTGTTGGTCAGTCTGTGGACTTCTTTCCAGAATTGTTGGATTAGAGAACATGTCCACCAGATGTGTAGTAGGGAGCCTAGATCTTTATTGCAATGCCAGCACTGGGGTGTGTGTGTGTAAAGGGATACATTTTTTGTTTAGAGGCTGCTGTTTAGAGGACATGTTCCTCTTTTAGGGTGTATTGTTTTTTTCATGTTGGCGCCAGTTGTTTTGGTTGAGCTCCTGTTGCCTGGTTGGCTACTGTTTAGCCTGTGGATTTTTTTTTTTTTTTTGCTGTTCCCACCCCTCATGTTTAACACTGCTTTGGGACGTCCCAATGGTTATGAAGATCAGGAGCTGTGTCCATCAATGAATGAAATAGAAAGTGGGATTTTTGACTTACCCTAAAATTCATTTCTCTGATGTCCATTGACGGATACAGCACCCACCCCTTTGTGGAGTTGTAATTCTACTGACACTGCTTGTAACAAAACTGAGTACTTATAGCAGAGAGAGGGAGTATACCCCCTGGGACTACCCATAGGCGTAGCCAAATCCTTTTTCTGCCTAGTGTCCTACTTCTGTAGGGGGCAGTATAACCCAATGGTTATGAAGATCCGGTGCTGTGTTTGTCAATAAACATCAGAGAAATGGACTTTACCGTAAGTCAAAAATACCATTTTTTTTTAATGATGGAATCAGTTTGGTCAGTGGCGCACTCATTCCAGCAGGGGAATTTTCGGTCTTTCATAGCCATCAGGGATGCTTATTTCCATGTGCCCATGTTTCCTGCACAGCAAAATTTCCTATGGTTTGCAGTAGAGGACCAGCACTTTCAGTCTATGGCCATGCAGTTGTTCTGCCAGTGTTCATTCACCTATAGGTAATGCATAGCATAGTCATGATTATGAACAGCCACTAACCCCCCCCCACCCCCCCCCCCCCACTGGCTGTAAGCTGTAATTGACATTAGCGGGAGGGAGCCAAAGGCTTCCCTTACCTTCAACTATTATTTTCCTTCATTTTGTTTTTGGTTTGTTTATAGTTTTTTCTAACTAACATATATTTACACATTTCCCATTTTAAAATGTGCTTTATAAATAAATACATTTTTTGGAAATAAATTTTCAGTGATTTGTACCAGAATCCTAAATGTAGTGTAATTTTGAACACAACAAATTACAGAATAAAATGTGCACTTTTATGTGCAGTAACGCTATATACAGGTGCATCTCAAAAAAAGTTAATTTATTTCAGTAATACAGTTTAAAAAGTTAAACTCCTATATTATATAGATTTACTACACACAGTGATACATTTCAAGGATTTCTTTCTTTTACTTTTGATTATGGCTCGCAACCAATGAAAACTCAAAATTCAGGATCTCAGAAAATCAGAACACTAGTTTAAAAAAAAAAGATTTTTAATACAGAAATGTTGGCTTACTGAAAAAGTATTCCAATATAGTATGTAGTATAGTATAGTACTATGCTATTATACTATTCTTCTAGTATAGTATAGTATTTTATGTAGTATAGTATAGTAATGTGGTATAGTATCCAATCCTTGTACATGAATTACTGCATCAATGCGGCGTGGCATAGAGGTGATCAGCCTGTGGCACTGCTGAGGTGTTATGGATGCCCAGGTTGCTTTAAAGGCGGCCTTCAGCTCGTCTGCATTGTTGGGTCTGGTGTCTATTTTCCTCTTGACAATACCCCACAGATTCTCTGTGGGGTTTAGGTCAGGCAAGTTTGATCAAGCACAGTGATACCACGATCAATAAACCAAGTATTGGTACTTTTGGCAGTGTGGGCAGGTGCCAAGTCCTGCTGGAAAAAGAAATCGGCAGCTCCTATAAAGCTGGTCAAAAGATGGAAGCATGAAGTGCTCTAGAAATTTCCTGGTAGAGGGCTGTGCTGACTTTGGACTTGATAAAACACAGTGGACCAACACCAGCAGAGGACATGGCTCCCCAAATCATCACTGACGGTGGAAACTTCACACTGGACCTCATCCAACTTAGATTCTGTGCCTCTCCACTCTTCCTCTAGACTCTGGGATCTTGATTTCCAAATAAAATACAAAATTTACTTTAATCCGAAAAGAGGACTTTAGACCACTGAGTAACAATCCACTCCATTTTCTCCTTAGGCCAGGTAAGACATTTCTGACGTTGTCAGGAGTGTCGTGACACAAGGAATGCGACAGTTGTAGCCCACGTGCTGGATACGTCTGTGTGTGGTGGCTCCAGCCGTATTCCACTTCTTGTGCATCTCCCCCAAATTCTTGAATGGTCTTTGTTTCACAACCCTCTCAAGGCTGTGGTTATCCCTGTTGCATGGGCATATTTTTCTTCTACACATTTTCCTTCCACTTACCTTTCCATTAATATGCTTGGATACAGCAGTCTGTAAACAGTCAGCTTCTTTAGTAGTGACCTTTTGTGACTTACCCTCCTTGTGGAGGATGTCAATGACTGTCATCTGGACAGCTGTCAAGTCAGCAGTCTTCCCTATGCTTGTGTACCCTACTGGACTGAGAGACCATTTAAAGTCTCAGGAAACTTCTACAGGTGTGTTGAGTTCATTAGCAGATTAGAGTGTGACACCATGAGTCTACAATATTGAACTTTTTTACAATATTATAATTTTATGACATATTGAGCTTTAGGTTTTCAGTAGCTGTATGCCATAATCATCAAAATGAAAAGAAAGAAATGCTTGAAATGTATCACTGTGTAATGAATCTCTATATTATATTTTTTTCAAAGTGTGTTTTGTTGCATTTTATTGTCTAAGGATTGGGGGAAAAAATGTTGCAAGAATAAAGAAAGCCTGGTTTGTCCTAAAAAAAAAAAAAAAAAAAAAAAAAATGTTAATTCCCACCAGGGTTTCAGTGGTTATAGCCTGCACCTACAGGCTATTATTTTCAGCCGCCGATTCTGTAGCAGGCAGATGTGATCTAATTAGCCATTCGATCACTTCTGCGGAAGGGGTTCCCACCCCCCTCCTGCCACTGCCTCTCCTGGGGTTTTCCGGTCCCATTGCGGAGGCAGGGAGCAATGAGGTCGGCGGCGATGGCTGTCTGGGACAGAGAAAGAGGAATTGACTTTGTTTCCCTCTCTGTAACACTGGAAACCGGGAGTGATGAGTATTTAACACTTCCAGTTCCGCCCCTTTGTTTACCTGGCCACCAGCAGTCAGAGAAGCAGCCAACCGGACAAATCTTGGTCCGATTGGCTGCATGGGGGGCCCGGAGGAGAGATTTGGAGTCCAATAGACCCCAAATCTCTCCATAAAGAAAACCTGTCATTGATGTTGTTCACCCCTTGTGATAGCAATCAAGTTTTTCCAAACAATAAATAAAGTAACAAGAAAATTGTATTAAATAAAAAAAAAATGTAAAGCACCACTGTCCCACCATGCTTAAACACAAATGCAAACTCATATGTTACTCGTGCCCGCATATGTAAACGGTGATCGCACCACACATGTGAGGTATTGTCGTGAACGTCAGAGCGAGAACAATAATTCTAGCACCGGAACACCTGTGCCACTCTAAACTCATAACCTGTAAAGAAGTTTAAAGCTTTGCCTATGGAGAATTTTAGCCACCGTAGTTTGCCGCCATTCCACAGGCAGACACAATTTTAAAGCGGGACATGTTAGGTATTCAGAAGAGTAAGGCCTTTTTAAATTAACCAATGTATGTGGTTTACATTTTTTTTTTTTTTTAATTAACGTTTAATTAATAAATACTTGCAGACACTATGCACATTCACTGCTAATTGGCCTTTTGCAGCTTGTGATTCTTTTAGCTTTTCAGCCTCTAACATAATGCCATCTGCATTTATCAATTTAGAGTTAATTGGTGCCCTAGAAGCTCTGCTGTGAAAATCATGTTCGATGCGTTTAACTTGCTGTAAATTCCAGTTGTGATAAGTGAAATGGAAAATAATTGTAGTCACATAATGGCTGATTAAGGCATTAACTTCCATATAATAATATTTTAACATAGGAAGATGAGCTATGTTTTTTGGTACTACATTTAACCATGGTCAATATGAATTATAAAACAGCAGTTTTAATAATAGAAAAATAATGCAAACATATTCTCTATTTTTAAACTTAGTGCAGGTATCACAAGGTACCACAAGTTTATCATGTTATTAGCTAGACAATCCTCCTCTCTGCAAGCTTTGAAACTGATATTACTTTATTATGTAAGGCTTAACTATCTATGCCTTAGAGACTGCTATTTCTCTATTATCTCATAATGTTCCTGTGGCCAGTATAGGCACTCTAACTGATCAGAGAGATGGCAGTTGGCAGGCCTTAATCCAAATTGCAAATTCCTTAATGCAGAACTGGCAATTGCAGTTTAGAGGCTAAGATAGCAGTTTAAGGCCACATGCACACTGGACGTTATAAAAACGCCAATAGCTTTAGCTGTAGAATGCGGAGTTAAAAACACTAGTTTTGCAGCGTTTTTGCATTAACGGCTTTTTTAGCAAAACTATACACCCACAAAAGCTTGTGGCTCAAAAACGCGTTTCTCTATTGTTCATTGACGGACACAGTCTCTGTTCTTAACAGTAGGGTTATACTGCCCCGTACAGGAGTAGGACACTAGGCAGAAAAAAAATTCTGGCTATGCCTATGGGCAGACCAAGGAGGGGTATATTCCCTCTCTCTGTTATAGGATGTCAGTTTTAATCTGCCTAGTCTTGAGTAAGGACCAAGTTCCTTGCTGGGATCTCTGCTCCTGGCAAAAAATTTTTTTCTAGTTAGTTTTTTATTCGGATTTTTTCCTGTGACATCTACAATCAACTAAGCCGGACTTGGCGACAGGCTGGATATATTGATCCAGTGGTTACCCCAGCTCCGCGCTAGGTCGGCCGCAACATAGTCCCACTGGCTGGGGGACTGGCCCTGCGAGTTAAACGTCTCGCCAGTTTGTATACGACAGGGTTTAGGCCTGCGTCACATCGTTCCTATTGACCAACAGCCCCCCCCCCCACACACACACACTTTGGTGGAGAGGGGTTCTGTCAGGAGATGGCGCCCACCTGTTCCAGGTATGGTGAGTAATTGTCCCCCCTTCTCCCCCTGGTGGGTTTTGGGGTAGACACAGGCCCCTCCTTAGGACCCCTGAGTTCCCCTCTGTCCTGTCGCGCTCCTCCCGCTTTACCTGCCCCCCTCTTCCCCTCACTTTCTGGGGCTATAGGGCGCTTGAAGCTACCCCCGGCGGGCCTTTCACAATCAAGCATCTGTGGTTCAGGTTTGCAAGGAGGCTACCTGGTCGTCTGTTCATACCTTCACAAAGTTTTATAAGGTTAATGTGCTGGCATCTGCAGATGCCTCCTTTGGCTGCAAAGTTTTGCAGGCTGACGTTTAAGGGTGTTTTAGTCTCCCTTGAGGGTGTTTAATGTTTTTTTCAGTTGGGTCTCATCTTGTTGTTCTGATGAGCTCTATGTTGCCTGGTTGGCTATGGTTCAGCCTTGGGGAATGGTTTTCTGCTGTTCCCACCCCTCATGTTTTTTGACACTGCTTTGGGATGTCCCTACTGTTAAGAAGAACAGAGACTGCGTCCGTCAATGAACAATAGAGAAAATTGGATTTTTGTCTTACCATAATATCCTTTTCTCTGAAGTTCATTGACAGACGCAATACCCACCCCTCTATTTTGAGTTGGGTTGGTATTGTTTTTTTCCGGACACTGCTTTGTTACAAAACTGAGTACCTATAGCAGAGAGAGGGAGTATACCTCCTGGGACTGCCCATAGGCGTAGCCAGAACTTTTTTTTTCTGCCTAGTGTCCTACTCCTTTAGGGCGCCGTATAACCCTACTGTTAAGAAGAACTGAGACTGTGTCCGCCAATTAAATTCAGAGAAAAGGATTTTACGGTAAGACAAAAATCCAATTTTTTTTACAGCTAAAAAACTCCTCTTCAAACCCACTAGTTCTGGGGTTTTTTTCACCTAGAAAACGCCCCTGCCGAAAAACGCTGATAAAAGCCTATGTGTGCATCGACACATGGGATAACCTGCTGGGGAGTTTAGTGGCTGCAGAAAAAATTGTAAAAAACGTCCAGTGTGAATGGGCCCTTATTTGACACTAGTTAGAAAAACTTAATCCAGGTACACCCTATTAGTTTTTTCCATTCAACCCGCAGGGTTGAATGAAAAAAAAACTGTCAGCTCCGGCAGGAGCCATTTTACTAAGGATCCAACGCAAATACAGCGATCTCCCCCACTGAGCTGTTGTGTTCTGACATTAGGACGGCCGCCAGATCTCTCTGATAAGCGCTCTCCGCTGCTGATCAGGAGCCACTCGGCTGCTGGTTATCCAGGATGCTTGCCCAACAGAAGCTGGTCAAACGGCTTCTGTCAGACAGGGTGCCATGCACACGGGCCAAATGATGGACTTTTTTTTTTTTTGAAGCGGCCGATGCCGGCCAGCATTGGGCCCGTGCTTTCAGGGCTTTACTTAGGATAGTTTTCTGGATAATGAAGTGAAAAAGAAACACCTTCCTTTCTCTTACGTCCTCTGACAGTCGCTGCCCGATGGTATTAGCCTTCACTAATTGGTAATGGCGCACTCTGCAGTAGCAGGCTAGGCAGATAATTGATTATCAGGTTAATACAAAAAAACCTTTGTACCTCAGCACGCCACTAGGGGGCCATCCCTCAGCCATTACCAGAACCCAATCTGATATTACTTCAGTTTCATGCTGCCTAGCATCAGGAGCAGATCTTTAGGTCTTTCCCTGCTAAAGACCTAGCGTCTTGGCTTTCTTATCTATTTTTTTCTGAATTTAAGTGTTTTCTCTTTACACACTAGAGTTTTATTTCTTCTCACTATCACTAGTTAGTCAGGGATTCCTTTCCTGGAGGACTACAAGTAGGGTTGCCACCTCATCCCTTTAAAACAGAACACATATTAATTACACAGGTTCTGTGGCTGATTAAGGTGGTAATTAAACTCACTTGGAGCCTTCTCTGCATTAAATTAGCCTCAGAACCTGTGTAATTAATTTGTGTTCTGTTTTAAAGGGATGAGGTGGCAACTCTAACTACAAGTGACTGCAGAGCTAGGCCTCAGACTGGGTATCATAGATCCTTCTGGAGTCCCAGCCTGCCAACGAGCGTCGCAGGTTACTGGTACGCTCAGACCTCGCAACGATAGTGTCCCTCCATATGGGGACGAGGCGGCGGAGCTGCGCTTCAGAGGATGTCTAAACCCGGATCGCCCGCGTGTTACCATCGTCTCTCCTTGGCTGATGGCACCCCCACTTAGGGTGGGAGGTCTCCCGTTTTTGAGCGGTGCCCGCTGCTGGACTGGTGAGTACTGAACCCCCTTGTCCCTGGGGACGTTTGGGGAGTTGTGGGCCCACTCCTAGGAGATAGCAGGGGGCAGTCTCTGTAGGATCCCTCTTCTGGCTGGGTTGGGGTTTTCCCTCCCCTCCCTGCCCCCGCTGGGGGCGCTGCATGGGAATGCTGTGGGGGTCTCCCTGGGGTCCCTGCTAATAGCCAGAAATGTGTTTGGTGCATTTATTTTGCAGCCGTTTGGAGCAGCCACCACTTTAGTGGTTTGCAGATTCTAAGCTCTGTGTAATACAGCAGCCATGTGAGAATTCTGCTCAGGCTCCCGTTTGAGCGCCATCTTGGATGTGGGCAACATGCCTAGTAAGGGCAGGCGGCCATTTACCCTGTGACTTTTGTCATTGACTTTCAATAGGCACCTTTTCTCTGGGCTCGAGGGTGTAACGCTCCTGCGTTTTTATAGTAAGAATCTCCACTCAGTAGTCATGTAGAGATGTGTTGAAACACCAGATCCAACTCTCCAGACTCATCACTGTGGGCCTGTCTGCTTCAGCATACAGATATACACACACTCAATAAGATGTTCCTGGAGTGATGGGATGTATATGACAGTATGGAGGTGATGTGCTGAAGGGACAGGTGTGAGCAGTGACAGCAATGATAAGCACTTGATAGTAATGTTCAGGAGAGTAGTAGATGGTAATAGGTAGAAATGCAGATAGGTTAGTAATCATGTATGGTAACAGGTGGTGAGGACAGCAGATGACATATACAGGATAGACTAACCCAGTGCAAGGATAGATGGTAGTAGGCTCAAGAGCTAGCAATCTATGTAACAGTGCAGATGATAGAATTAGTATGCATAGATAGTAACAGTCCTTAGTGTGCAGAAGTAGATAGTGTAAGTTAGTTATGGAGGAATCCCCTGTGGGGTACTTATCACTAGTAAGGTTAGTAAGTAGAGGGGTCCGGTAGTGAGGGAGTGATCCGGTAGCGAGATACGGGATCAGTAGCGAGGTTCCGGTCTGTTCCAGGTAAAGGAGAATAGCTGGAGGCTCCGGCAGCATAAAACAAGGCTTGTGAGCATGCGGTAACATTGAACGAACAATATGAGAGAGAAAGCCGGCGATTGAAATAGCCGCTCAGAGCGGCGCTCAGCGATGATGTCATCCGGCTTAAATGTATATGCGTTCCACCTAACTAAAAAGGTGGGACGCAATATGAAGAGGAAAATGGGCAATAAGGGTACCAAAGGTACCAGAATCTTACAGAGGGCTGGCCTCTAGCGATGTGAGGTCACTTCCTCCTCCTCCATTTTTTTATCCTGTGTAACATGGGCTGACAGGCTGGGGATTTTTGCTTATATCTCGGCCATTATTCTACCAAATCGAATTAGTTTTTTTTGCTAGTGTGTTTTCTCAAGGGGCTCTTTCAGTTGGTGCAGATTGCGCCCCTTTTTTCATTTAAGGCAAAAATTGTCTCCCGTGATAATAAATCCCCCGCAGTCCTGGTGGGGACTTTGGGTACACCTGAATCCTCTCCCCTGGCACCCATATCTGCTTCTCTGGTGACTTTGGCGTCCCAGGTGAATCTGCTGATGTCAGCACGCTCCTCCATAAAAAACGGCCTGTGCCCTCCCAGTCCTCGGACTCTGAGCCCAAATTGGTTGTCATGGACGATGGTCCCCCTGAGGGGTCCCGGTCCTCCATGTTGAGGGAGAGGAGGAGGGGGAATCGTTCTCGGTAGCGCGGGAACGCGCCACGATGGATGCTCTTATGGGCGTCATAACAGAAACTCTCTATCTTAACAATGAGCCTGCTCAGTCAAGTGAGCGGTCCGTTTTGCTCTGGTTCCACAGACCCCAGACTGTCTGGTCAGGCATGTTTCCTGCCCGGTGGATTTTCACGAGATTGTGAATGGCCATTGGCGGCGCATTTAGCGCATGTTGGTGGTGCCTAAGGGTTTTTCCACCCGCTCTCCGTTTTTCGGAGGCAGTAGACGAACGTTGGTCGGTGTCCCCAAACAGGGGATCACACTGTGTCTAGGCTGAATAAGTCCACCTTGCTGCCGGTAGGGGATTCCTGTAATTCAGGGATTCGGCTTATAGGCGCGTGGAAGTGCTTGCCCGCCACATTTATCTAGTGGCAGGTCCCCTGTTGCAACCTGGGTTTTGCCTCAGCGGTGGCCTCTCAGGCGCTCATGACATGGTGCAAGGGGCTTCGCAGCAGGATCAGCTTGTCCACACTGCGAGCTTCCTGGGCGACACAGCTTTTGACGTGGCTCCGTTGGTCGTCCGGTTGTCGGCGGTTAAAGTGCTGCTCGGTTGACCACGCGTCCTAAAAGATGGTGTCTGAGGTCCCCTTTGAGGGGGGTCCTCTTTTTGGGGTAACACTTGATGAGTTGATTACGGGGCTCACAGGAGGTAAGAGTACTCATCTGCCCCAGGTCACCAAGGGAGAGCTCCCCCGTATGCGGAGGGGGCCCTCCTTCAAGACTCAACGCAATTGACTTTGGGACGCAGGAGAAGGGTAAACTCTTCTGCCTTCCTGGTGGCCACGAGGAGCCATGGTCGGGTAAGCAAAACGCCGGTCAGTCTGGTTCGGCAGCCCAGTCCACCTCTCCCTAAAAGGGAAGCCCTCTCCGTTGTCGGGGTGGGGGGACATCTGCTTTCTTTTCAGGAACCCTGGTTGTCCGGCATTCAGGACAGGTGGGTTCATGAACCAGTTTGTTCAGAGCCCCGCAGACAGGTTCCTCCCGTCCATTCTTTAGCTGTCCCCTGATCGTCTCAGAGATCTCATGGGGGCTGTGCACAGTTTGCTTGCACACAGAGTCATTGTACCCGTTCTTTTTCGGAAAAAAGTTTTTGCGGTTTTTACTCCAACCTGTTCACGGTGCCCAGGAAAGAGGGCACGGTGTGTCCGGTTCTGGACTGGTAGTCTCTGAACCGCTTTATGTGGGACGTTCAGGTGATGGCCTCGTTGAGGCCTGGGGAATTGCTGCACACCTTGCAGGATGCGTATCTTTACACCCCTATTTTCGAGGGTCATCAGAGCTGCTTCCGCTTCACGGTGGCTGGGGAGCATTACCAGTTTGTGGCGTTGCCTTTCAGTTTCGATTCGGCTCACAGGGTTTTCACCAAGGTGTTGGCTCCGGTCTAGCTTTGCTGCGTTTATGGGGCATTGCAGTCCTCGGTTGCCTGGACGACCTCTTGTAAGGTCGAACTCATGTGTAACCTTGGCAAAAGATCTGGCTGTGAAGGTTCAGACACTTCATGAGTTCGGGTGGGCTGTCAATTTCAGAAGTCGGCACTGACTCCCTCTACTCGTTTCCAGTACCTAAAAGGTCCTTGGACTTTGCTTAATCTCGGGTCTTCATTCCGGAGGACAAAAATTTGGGACTTTGTGGGAGGAGATCGGAGCTCTCAGGAATGACGATCTCTCCTCTTTGCGGACCTGCATGCGGGTTCTGGGACGGCTGGTCTCGGCCTTCAAAGCAGTTCCGTTTGCTTAATTTCACACCAGGTCTCTGCAAGCGGAGATCCTGGACAGGTGGGACAGGACACCTCAGTCCTTGGAATGGAGTATTTCCTTGAGTTATCTGGGTCGGATCTTCTGTGGTGGCGCTGGCCGCTGTCCTTGACACAGGGTCGGTCATTCAGACCTCTATTATGGACGGTTGTCACCACGGATGCCAGCCTGTCGGGCTGGGGAGGAGTTCTGGGCACTTTTTTATGCGTGGTCGGCGGGGAGACTTCGCTACCGATCTGCGTCTTGGAGCTCCGAGCGATCAAGCTTGGTCTGTTCCAGTGGTCACCTCAGCTTCAGGGTGTCCGGTGCGGGTACAGATGGACAATGCCATGGCTGTGGCTTATATCAATCACCAAGGGGGCACGTGGAGTGCCCGGGCGGCCATGGAAGTGGCCGAGATTCTGTCCTGGGCCGGATTGCAGGTACCTGCATTCTCGGCCGTTCTCATTCCGGGTGTGGAACTCTGGCAGGCGGACTATCTACGTCGCCAGACTTTGGACCGAGGGGAATGGTCCCATCATCCGGAGGTAGTTCACCTCCTGTGCCCCCGTAGGGGACCCCGGGCGTGAATTTGTTTGCGTCCCGTCTCCACAAAGTGGTGGAAAGGTACGTGGTCAGGGATCGCGATCCTCTGGCAGACGCAGCGCACGCGTTGGTGGTGCCTTGGCACCTCTATCGGCTACTGTATGCCTTTTCTCCGATTCCACTGTTATCCAGGTTCCTCCGCAGGTTGGCGCCTGGAACGGATGTCAGTCATTCTGGTAGCCCCGGACGGGCCTCGACGGTCCTGGTACGTGGCCGTCGTTCAGATGGTCGTCGAACCTCGATGGCGACTTCCGCTGCACAACGATCTGTCTCAAGGACCGATCTTCCATTCTGCTTTACAGTTGCTGGCTTTGTCGGCATGGCTGTTAAAAGTCAGGTCCTGAAGGATAGAGGTCTTCCTCAGGCGGTCATCCTTACCTTGTAAGAGGCTCGCGATGCCACTTCTAGGAATTTTTTTTCGCAGCACCTGGAAAGCGTATATCGCTTGGTGCGAAGTGCTTGGTTTTTACCCTCGTTCCTTCTCGGTGGCGAAGGTCTTGGCCTTCCTGCAAGATCCGTTGTCAGCCTTGGCCGTCTTGTTTCAACGACCTTTGGCGTCACTTTTTTTGGTCCGCACCTTCATTCAAGAGGTGCGGCATTTGGCTCACCCCCCGAGGGGAGCTCTCTTGCTTCCAGGGGACCTGAATTTGTTTTTGTTTTTTTTTCCATTCAAATTGTATGTTTGAAAAATCAATAAAACTGAGTAAAGAAACGTGGTAACAAAAATATGGGGAACAAAAGGGTGCAGGCTTGACATAAATTTGTGTACTCAAAAGAAGAGGAAATTAAACATTTCACCCAACAACAGCAGAAGCCATTTACAATAATCATACTACATTGTAAGGTCTAGGGTACCATCTAGTGGCGCATTACGATAGTGCCTATCATTCATATGATCATAAGGTGAGATGGGAAGAATACCAATTTGTCCATGTCTGCCACCATGACATCTCTCTTTGATATTTGTCGTGAGTAGGTGCCATGAGCAGCTCAAACATTTTATGTGTTTGGGTGGTGGCTATCACCTCCGAGATGGACGGTGGATGGGGATCTTTCCATCTCCTTGTAATATTAATTTTGGTTGCAAGCAGTATATTGATCACCATTTTGCGGGACCTCAGCGGGACGTTATCTATTGGGAGATGGAGCAAAGCCAAACTAGGGGAGGGCTTTACTTGGAGGTCCAGTAGTCGTGAGATCAGGTCGAACACTTCCTCCCATAGTGCCAGTATGGGGGGGCATGCCCATAGTATATGTATCCAGGTGCCCTGAGAGCCACATCCTCGCCAACAGGTGGGCTGGGCTGACGGGGCAAATTTCGCTATTACGCTCGGCGTGAGGTACCATCTTAGGGACACTTTTAGATAAGTTCTCTTAGAGAGCTTAAGGTGGCATTTTGGCTCGACACTATGGCTTTTTTCCACTGTGATGGAGAAAAGGTGCTCTCCAGATCCCGTTCCCATTTCAGAAGGGGCAGAGTTTTGGTGAATATCTCTTTCTCGCCCAGGGTGGAATAGAAAAGTGAGATGCCCTTAGTGGTCCTCAGGGGTGTGGTTAGGTAGTGCCAAACGTGAACAGGGACTCTAGCTCGGAGCTGCGGGTTGTGACGAACGCAAGAGGATATTTGGTTATAACGGAACCATTCTCCATTAACGGGGCGCAGTTCAGCTGCCAGTGTTGAAAATGATTTTTCCTTATTATTGTAGTGTAAGTCGCTCAGGTATATAGGGGGAGATCTCTGCCAACTGAATTTGTTTTTGTCAGTGTTACAATAAACCTCTCTTCGAGAACATCAGGGGGATGTCTTTGTCTGTGTTGTCACAGAAAGTTGCTTTTCTGGTGCCCATCACGTCGGCTCGTAGAGTGTCTGAATTGGCGGCCTTGTCCTGCCGCTCTCCTTATCTAGTACTTCATAGAGAGAGGGTGGTTCTGCGACCGAGTCAATCTTTTCTTCCTTCCAGCTCAATGGGGATATTGTGTTGCCTTCACTGTGTGCACGGCCCAAGCATCCTAAGGAGTTTGCTTTGCTTTCTCTGTATGTGGTCCGGGTGGTCAAGGTCTACCTGTCCGCCACTGAGTCGATTCGGCAGTCTGATTCTCTAATTTGTTCTTCCTGAGGGACCTCGGAAGGAATCGGCCACCTCCGTGGCGACCATTTCTAAATGGATCAGACAGACGATTGTTCAGGCCTATTCCATCAAGGGTCAGGTTCCTCCTTTCCCGGTAAAGGCTCATTCTACTTGAGCTGTTAGTGCCTCTTGGGTTTTTCGACATCAGGCGTCTGTGGCTCAGGTGTGCAAGACGGCAAAATGGTCATCAGTGCACACTTAAACTGAGTTTTACAAACTTGACGTTTTGGCATCTTTGGATGCTTCTTTTGACCGCAAAGTTTTGAGTGTGGCAGTTTGAGGGGGCATCGTTTTTGATATCTTCCTTGTTGGGGTGTTTTTTCTGGGTGTGTTCCAGTTTTTTACTGTGGGCTCAGGTTGTTACTTGCCCGGTTATTTGCCTTACCTTCTTATCTGGTTGCGTTGCTTTCCCACCCCTCATACCTGCACTGCTTTTGGACATCCCATTAGTGAAGGCTAATACCATTGGGTGGCGACTGTCAGAGGACGTAAGAGAAAATAGAATTTTTGTAAGAACTTACCGTAAAATTATTTTCTCTGAGTTTTCTGACAGTCGCCGCCCCCACCCCTCTGGTTTTTGGATCTGGGGGTTGTTGCCTTCCGGTACTGCTTCCTACGAAACTGAAGTGATATCAGATTGGGTTCTGGTAATGGCTGAGGGATGGCCCCCTATTGGTGTGCTGAGGTACAAAAGTTTTTTTTGTATTAACCTGATAATTATCTGCCTAGCCTTCTCCTGCAGATTGTGCCATTACCCATTAGTGGAGGCTAATACTATCGGGCGGCGACTGTCAGAGGACTCAAAGAAAATAATTTTATGGTAAGTTCTTACAAAAATTCTATTTTTTATGTAGGACTTGAGGTTTCTTTAAGTGGCAATAAGAGCGGTAATTGTCATTTTTGCTTCCTAAGGAAATCTTAGTACAGGTATTCGTTAAGGAATTCAATACCGGGCACTTATTCCCACTTCCTGCTCAGGCGAATTTGGAGCTTTCAGTGCTTTTGCACTTTGAATGACAATTGAGTGGTCACGCAACACTGTACCCAAATTAAATTGTATATCTTTTTTTTGAGACCAATAGAGCTTTATTTTGATGGTATTTAATTACAACTTTTTGCTAAATAAACAAAAGACTGAAACTGGGGGGGGGGTTTCTCAGTTTGTTATAACATTTTTGAAATTTAGTACTTTTTATTTTTCACTGATGAGGCTTCACTGATGGGTACTGATGAGGCTTCACTGATGGACACTGATAAGCTGCAGTGAAGAGGCGGCCATGATAAGCGGCACTGATGACGCTGCTTTAATTTTTTTTTAAATCTATTTTTTTGCTGTCACTTGTATAAGACCCCCATATTCCACCTCTGCCCTTGAAAACATTTGATTACACCAAGATCAGTGTGATCAAATGCATTTCATTTTTTAAAATGGCGCTGTTTACTTCCAGGGAAACCCAAAATCCAGTCTTTGATCGCCTCTATGATCAGCTGACGAGCGCACTGGCTGGTCAATGAGGACTCCTGGTGGGACAGGAGATCCTGGTAAAGCCACGGAATGTGACAAGAGGAGAGGGATGTCCCCTCCCCTGCTTGTAAAAGCAATCCAGCGGCTAGTTAACCACTAGGATTGCTATTCTAAGAGAGCCGACTGTTGGCTTTTAAAAAAAAAAAATACCAGAATGAGGCCTGGAGCTGCAGGTCTCATCCCGGTATAACCACTTGAAGTCTAGCGACCTATGAATAAATTTCTGGTCGGCAAAGGG
Source organism: Pelophylax lessonae (assembly GCF_965119305.1). Classification (NCBI taxonomy): domain Eukaryota; kingdom Metazoa; phylum Chordata; class Amphibia; order Anura; family Ranidae; genus Pelophylax; species Pelophylax lessonae. The sequence continues at coordinate 484,177,951 of NC_138769.1, forward strand.
TTATTTTGAGGTTAAGTTAATTATGTAGCTGGGGACAGAGCTGTGGATCGCTTTGTTAATATTCTGAATTTGAATTGGGTGATCAGAAACCAGTAGACGGATTGGCAGAGAGGGGCGATGGACACTGAGCGGTTGGTAAGGTAGATGAGTTGGCAAGCAGCATCATAATAGAATGAAGGGGGTTTAGCCTGTGTAGAGGTAGGCATATGAGGAGGATTTTTTGCTGTAGGTGAGCGATAACAAGTGAGTGGATTAGTAGCTTGGTGGTGTAGTTGGTTATAAAAGGTCTTTTTTGGAAACATTATGGAGGTGAAGGCAGCAATATTTGGACAGTGTTCTGTGGGCTGAAGTGAGAGGTGAGGATTATACCTAGCATGCTGGCACAAGAAGAGAGGCTGATGGTTGTGCTATTGATCTTGATGGAAAAGACTGGGAAGGAGGAACAGAAGGGAAAAATGTGTTACGTTTTTAGAAAGATTAAGTTTTGGGAATCGTGTGACATCCATACTGATATGTCAATTTGTAAATTGGTGACATGCAAGCAAACTGAAGGAAAGAGCTGGAACATAGTGGAAGATCAGCATATCACCAGCATAGAGATGGTATTAGAATCCATGGGAGGTTATTAACTGACCAAGAGAGGAGATGTAGATAGAGAACAGAAGGGTCCGACAACAGAGACTTGTAGGACCCCTACAAAAATAGGAATAAAGGGAAGAGGAGGTAGAGTTGTAGGTGACACTGAACTAGCATTTAAATAGGAGAACCAGGAAGGGACAGGGTCTTGTTGGCCAAAGGAGTGTTTTTTTTTTGAGGCAAAGCAGATAGTTAATTGTGTCAACGGTTGCAGAAATGTCTACAGTAATAGTAATATTACTGAATATTAGCAGTTAGTAAGTTGTTTGTGAGGTTTAGGATGACGGTTTCTGTAAAGTGTTGGGGTTGAAAACCAGAGTATAAGGGGTTACAAAGGTTATCAATCAGGTAGCAGCTCAGTTGGTTGTAGACTTTATTGTACGTTCTAAGATTTTGTAGATAAACGTGAGCAAAGAAATTGACCTTAAGCTGTGTTTACTGGTGGGGTCTTGTGAAGACCTTTTAGGTATAGAGGTGACCAATGTATATTTTTGGAAGGGGGGGGGGGAGCTGCCACTAGAGAGGGAGAGGTTTAAAATGTGTATAAAAGTGTGTAGAATAGAGCAAAAGTAGTTATGTGAGAATAGGGCCCAGGAGGCAGGTGGTGTGGTGGACATCAGAGAAAAAGGTTAGCAACTTCCTCTGAAGTGACAGGGTCAGAAGAGAAAAGTGATGCATTTGGTTGTAGTAATAGTATGGTAATTAGTGGAGATTACTGGACTGTGACAATCTGGTCACAAATTGCATGTACTATATTGTGTTTTTGAAATTACTGTCAATTTGGTGGGCATTGAATGAGCTAGTACAGAGCGACAGAGTGGGAGGAATTAGAGAGTGAAAGGTAGAAAAGAGATGAAGACTTAAAGAGAAGGTGTCAATGAGAGTGGTGAAATGGGTCTGGTTGGCAGCATGGAGGGCAGCTTTTTACTAGTAAAATTTTTTCAGGGTCTTGTTTTCTTCCATACTCCTCTGTATTTGAAATTCCTGGTGTTATCTGTTTGCCAGGGTTTTAGCAGTTGGGGGGCCTAATTCTGGCTGGGGAGAAGTAAAAAAAGCAGAACTTCCCCTTTAGGGAGAGGTTCCACTGAAACAGACCCGTGCATCTGTATTCCTGGGAAGCCAATTGTTCCAAGGCAAATGTATTACTGAAGGTGGGACAGGTTTCCAATATAAACAGACACATAATTAAGAAGTGGGCAAGAACGAGTTTAATTTAGTTGCAACCACAGGAGGAATGCTTGACTCAGCTGTAATGTTATAACAAATCTGTCTCACAATACTTCTCGCTGCTCTTTTGCTTTGCCATACAATAGAAGTGTTAAATATCTTCCTCCGTGCATAGCACCCCCTGGGTTTTAGGACACGCTGCAGGATAATGTATGAGCACAAACCTCTAGGCCGCTTTCACAGTAGCAGTATCATTTACCACCCCCCTGAAAATCTTTCTGTGTGGGTTTGCTTTTCAGAGGGTTTGAAAATTTGAAAAGGCAGTTAGCGAGCAATGCCTCCTGATGATGTGTTTTTTTTTTTTTCTTGTTTTTCTTCTTTCTTACTTTTTTTTTATTTACAATTTTACACGGTAGGCTTGTAAGCCAAGCGTTTGACTCTCGTTTGCCATGAGGCCCTATTCACCTACATGGGAGAGTTTTGACAGGCAGTGCTGCCTTTCAAACTCTGCGTATAGCATTAAAGTTGTTGTGCCACTATTGAAAGCATGGCAGCAATGCACTGCTTCAAGCAACACTATGGGTTTGATTAAAAAAAGGCAAATCCACTGTGCACTACAAGTTCTGAGGGAAAGCTCTGCTGATTTTCTTTATCATCCAATCATGTGCAAGCAAAAATGCTGTTTATTGTTTTCTTGCATGTCCCCCTCAGATCTACAGCGACTGCACTTTTAATGCGCAGTGGATTTGCCTTTAGTAACTAAACCCTTATGTCTGCCTTTAGGTGGGCAGTCTAGAGATGCCTGTTTTTACTGTGAAAGGAGCCTATATATTTGATATGCATGCTACAGCTATGTACTTTATATGCACTGTATATGAGCCTGTATTTTTGACTTTAACCCATTATGTACATTTTGTACACCACAGCAAAAGACTATACAGAAATGTATTAGTGATCCATGCAGTGTTGTCATTGATGTGGTTATTTCACCAGATATGGTCACTCCACAGCTTGATGTACATGATTGTCATTTTGCTCAGTGCACTCCATATGCCTCAATCTGTAGGGTATCACAAGTTAGATACTTTGTGGATCCCTTTACAACAATACAGTATGTAATATAATCGGAAGTATTGGAAGAGCAGATAGCTTGATCAGATGTTACAAAGCACATGGAGTTTAAGTGTGAACCATTTATTCCAGTTGAACAGAAAATATATTTCTGAACCCAGGGTTTACAGTCTCACTACCATGGGTAGTTTTTTTGATTATGCCACATGACTGACCTGACATGGCTTACTGACGATTGCCAACTGCTCTAAATCGATCCACCTGAGCATTTATTCTCACAACAGATCTTAATTACCAGATCTAAATTATCTCACACTGCTATGCATGTGTTTGACTTTTCAGGAATAAATTCACATACCCCTCATATATTTTTGGTGATCCTTGTCAAACCTTCCTGTTTGGGCCTTATATGTCTAGATATATTCTCAACCTAACTAGTCTTAAAAATGCCCCCTCACAGCACCTGATGCATATGCTGATGAACCCACTCTTGGCCCAATCCAGTCCGGTTACATGATCCCTAGTTGCAGCCAAAGGCGGCTGCAGGGGAGAGGAGGGAGCAATAGCCAACAGTTGGGAATTTGTGGGAGCAGGGACGTCACCCTTAGGCTCCCATGTCCCAGCCATTTTTGACGTTTTTTTTTGCATAAATTTCAGTATTGTTCATTGACGGACGCAGTCCTCTGATCCATATCAGTAGGGTTATACTGCCCCCTACAGGAGTAGGACACTAGGCAGAAAAATAATTCTGGCTACACCTATGGTCAGTCCCGGAGGGTACACTCTCTCTTCCTGCATAGGATGTCAGTTTTAATCTGCCTAATCAGGAGTAGGGACCTAGTGCCTTGCTGGGATCTTTGGTCCTGGCATAAAAATATTTTCTCTGTCGCTCATTGACAGACGCAGTCCTCTTTGATTAATATCAGTAGGGTTATACTGCCCCCTACAGGAGTAGGACACTAAGCAGGAAAAACGTTCTGGCCACACCTTAGGGGCGGTCCCAGAGGGTATATCCTCTCTCCCCCTGCTACAGGATGTCAGTTTTTTTCTGCCTAGTCAGGAGTAAGGACCTAAGTTCCTTGCTGGGATCTCTGGTCCTGGCAAGCTTTTTTAGATAAATCTTTTTTAGTTAGCTTTTTCTCTCCAGTTTTTTGTTCCTGTGAGATCTTCAAGCAATTATGCTGGATCTGGGCGACTGGCTGGATGTTGAGATCCAGTGGTCACCCCAGCCGGCCTACGAGCGCGTGCAGGCCCTAGCTTCACGCTGGGTCGGCCGCGACATAGTCCCACTGACAGGGACTGGCCCCACGAGTTAAACGTCTCGCCAGGTCGCCTACGACCAGTCGGAATCTGAGTCGCGGCGTCCGTATTGGCCGACAGCCCCCCCACCTCGGTGGAGAGGGGTTCTGTCAGGAGTGGGTGCCCGCCTGTTCCGGTATGGTGAGTGGAATGTTCCCCCTCTCCCCCTGTTGGGTTTTGGGAGTAGACGCGGGCCCCTCCGTGGGATGGTCGGACCCTCATGATCCCGGGTTCCCCTCTATCCTGTGACACACTCCACATATCTCCCCCTCGCTAGTATAAGTGGTGAGTAAGGTATACCACTCCAGGAGGCTTGGTTTGGGAGCTGACAATCTGTATGAGTCTGGCGCTGCAAGGAAAGCCTGCATTGTAAAATGACTGAGGAATCCATGACTGATGTTGGTCAAGGATGGAGACAGGGCGCCGCTGGCGTTACTGTGTAAACAATTGTGCAGAGGGGTGATATTATCAGGCACCAACCTATCGCACGGGAGTCCTCTATTAGCGATGCAGCCGCACAGAGCCGCCATCCTTCCGCGGGCGTCTGACACTTCAGATACAAATTCTGAGCCTGCCGCGGCGGCTGCAGGTCCCTCTTCTGGGGCTAGTGTCTCGTATCCCATCTACTCGGATAGCGAGGAAGACATTTCTGCCTCCGCTATAGCGCAAGATGAAGCGCTGGTAGATGCACTCATTGTGTCTGTGTGGGAAACCTTAAGACTTGAGGTTACACCTACGGAGGCAGTTGATACTGAAATTGCTTTTGGTACTCGCAAGCCTACCAAGATGGCGAAGGTGTTTCCTTTGCCCAAGTGTTTTGAAGATATAATTAAGGAAGAATGGGTCCGTCCAAAACGAACCCCTGGTATTTCCAAACAGATTGCTAGACGCTATCCGTTTGAAGAATTCCTCCTTTATAAATGGACGGTACCACCGTCGGTGGATTCACCGATTTCCAGACTAAATAAAGCTACTGTTATCCCGGTGTCTTTTCGGGATCCGGTGGACCGTAAGGCGGAATCTATATCCCGCTCTATATTTTCCCTAATAGGGTCAGCCTTTAGGCCAGTGTTTACCATTGCCCTGGTTTCACAAACATTAACAGAGTGGACCAAGTTGTTACGCCGGGATCTGGAGGGGAGGAGTCTCCCCCCGGCAGTATCGGATTTGCTGGAGCAGATGGTACAAGATGGCTACAGTTTGTCTGTGACGCCGCCCTGGACGCCGCTCCATTAATGGGGCGCGTATCAATCTCAGCGGTGGTCCTTAGGCGTATGCTGTGGTTAAAATGCTGGTCGGCGGATCAAGCTTCCAAAAAAGCTTTGGCTAATCTCCCCTTTCAAGGGGATCGCCTGTTTGGTGCCACCTTGGATGAGATCATCAAGGGTCTCACTGGTGGCAAGAGCACCTTTTTACCACAAGCTACTAAAGGAAAAGGACCTCGTCGCAGACGGGGACCTTCCTTTTCCGCTCATAAAAAGTTTTTTCGCTCCTCTGGGGCGGGCGATAAGGCGAAGTCCTCCAAAGCCCCCCCAGGGGGTTTCAAAGGGCGCTGGTCAGGTAAACAAAGGTCCGGCACTGCCAGACCTGAAGATAAGACCACTACAGCCTGAAGGTGCGCCCCCACCCATATCTGGGGTGGGGGGGACGTCTGCACCGGTTTCCGGACCCATGGCTATCCAGGATTCCAGACAAGTGGGTTCAAGAGGTCATACGGTCGGGATACAAGATCGAGTTTCGATCACTTCCACCGGTGCGGTTCTTCCCTTCCAATATCCGACGATCCCCGGATCGCTTAGCTTTACGGGGGGCAGTGACGGATTTGATGCAACAAGGAGTGGTGGTCCACGTTCCTTGGACAGAATGTTTTCAGGGGTTCTATTCAAACCTATTCACAATACCCAGAAAAGAGGGCAAGGTGCGTCCAATTCTGGACTTGAGAGCGCTCAATCATTTTGTCCGGGTGCAAAAATTCAAGATGGAGTCCATTCGCACAGTAGTGGCCTCCCTGCATCAGAGGGATTTTCTGGCATTCATAGACATCAACGATGCCTATCTTCACATTCCCATTTACGCAGGACATCAGCGTTTCCTTCGCTTTGCCGTAGGAGAGAGCCATTATCAGTTTGCAGCATTACCCTTTGGTCTCGCCTCTGCTCCCCGGGTCTTCACAAAGGTCTTAACCCCAGTTTTGGCGCTGTTGCGACAGCGGGGCATTTCGGTTCTAGGCTACCTAGACGACCTTCTTCTCCGTGCGGAGTCTTCGCAGGCTCTGTTGCTAAACTTGGAGATCACTATGATCTCTTTGGAAGAGTTTGGGTGGCTGGTGAACCGGCAGAAATCATCCCTGGTCCCCACCAGGAGACTGAACTATCTGGGCCTAACTTTGGATACATCCTTGGCAAAAGTGTTTCTCCCGGCGGAGAAACTCCGGAAGATTCAGTCGACGACTCAGTTATTATTGACCGTCAACTGGCCTTCCCTGCGGACTTGCATGAGGGTTCTGGGACTGATGGTGGCCTCCTTCGAGGCAGTACCGTTTGCCCAGTCTCATACCCGGATTCTTCAAAAAGAGATTCTTCTTAAATGGAACCGGAATCCCGATTCCCTGGACAATCGGATCCGGCTGAGCGAACGGACCAGGGAATCTCTGGTTTGGTGGCTTCGGTCACCAATGCTCAGTCAGGGGAAGTAATTTCTTCCAATCTATTGGACGATTGTCACCACGGATGCCAGTCTATCCGGGTGGGGTGGGGTTCTCGGAAGACGATCTGCTCAGGGGCTCTGGTCCCTGGAAGAATCCAGGTTACCGATAAATGTATTGGAACTGAGAGCGATCAGACTTTGTCTGATTCACTGGACCGAACAGCTCCGGGGCAGCCTGTTGCGGGTCCAGTTAGACAATGCCACGGCAGTGGCTTACGTCAATCACCAGGGGGGCACCAAGAGTGTCCTGGCGGCCGTAGAAGTGGCCGGCATCCTTCGTTGGGCGGAACGATTTGTTCCAGCTCTCTCCGCGGTATTCATTCCGGGGGTGAAAAATTGGCAGGCAGATTTTCTCAGCCGTCAGATTCTGGATCAAGGGGAATGGTCTCTTCATCCAGAGGTATTTCACCAATTGTGCCTTCGTTGGGGCACCCCGGATGTGGATCTGTTGGCATCTCGGCTCAACAGGAAGGTGCGGAGGTTTGTAGCTCGCTCCCGAGATCCTCTAGCGGACGCCGCAGACGCGCTGGTCGCCCCGTGGGGGCAGTATCAGCTACTGTATGCCTTCCCCCCTCTCAAGTTGCTGCCGAAACTTCTTCGCAGGATAGAGGTGGAGGGAATTCCAGTTATCCTTGTGGCTCCGGACTGGCCTCGTCGGGCCTGGTACGCCGACTTGGTCAGGCTGGTCGCGGACGCTCCTTGGCGACTTCCCCTCAGGGAGGATCTGCTGTCTCAGGGACCAATCTTCCATCCTGCTTTACGATCGCTGGCTTTAACGGCCTGGCTGTTGAGACCCAGGTGCTGAAGGACAAGGGGTTGTCGGCTTCAGTTATTCCTACTCTAATTAAAGCGAGGAAAGCGACTTCCAGAAAGGTCTATCATCGCACATGGAAGTCTTATATCGCGTGGTGTGAATCCCTTGGGTTTCCTCCACGTTCTTACTCGGTGGCCCGAATATTGGCTTTTCTGCAACAGGGGGTTGAGCAGAAACTGGCCTTGAGCACTATCAAGGGTCAGGTTTCAGCGTTAGCAATCTTCTTTCAGAAGCCTCTGGCTACTCAGTCCTTGGTGCGGAATTTCATCCAGGGGGTGCGGCACCTGGCTCCGCCGGTGCACGAACCCTTGCCGCCCTGGGATCTTAATTTGGTGTTGTCGGTTCTTCAGAAACCTCCCTATGAAAATATTAGGGAGATTCCCTTGCTTACTTTATCCCAGAAGGTGGACTTTTTGGTGGCTATCACTTCTGCACGCAGGGTGTCAGAACTGGCCGCATTGTCCTGTCGTTCCCCATATCTGGTGGTTCATAGGGATAAGGTGGTTCTTCGTCCAAATCCATCCTTCCTTCCTAAGGTGGTTTCAGAGTTTCATCTAAATGAGGATATTGTGCTACCTTCCCTGTGTCCTAAACCCAGTCATCCTCGGAAGTTTGCGTTACACTCCTTGGATGTGGTTCGGGCGATCTTCACAGAATCGAGGTGGAACGGATTCTGGTCAGTCTCGTGGCTCCGGACTGGACTTACTGAGTTTGGTACGCCGACCTTGTCAGGCTAGTCGCAGACGCTCCTTTGAGACTTCCTCTCAGGGAGGATTTTTTGTCTCCTTCCTGCTTTACGGTCGTTGGTTTGTGTGCTTGGCTGTTGAAAGCCAGGTGCTGAAGGGCAGGGAATTGTCTGCTTCAGCGATTCCCTCCCTGCTTAAAGCGTGGGAAGCAAATTCTAGGATGATTTTTCATCGTACGAGAAAGACGTATGTTGCGTGGTGTGCGTCTCTTTGGGCTCCCCCTCGCTCTTACTCGGTGGCCCGGATCTTGGCTTTCCTTCAACGGGGAGTTGATCAAAAGTTGGCCTTGAGTACTATCAAGGGTCAGGTTTCGGCTTTGGCAGTTTTCTTCCAAAGGCCGTTGGCCGCCCATTCCCTGGTGCATAACTTCTTCCAGGGAGCGCGCAGGGAGCGCGGTACTTCTCTGTCACCAACTGGGGACCTTGATTTGGTGCTGTCGGTTCTTCAAGAACCTCCCTTTGAAAGTATTCAGGGGTACCCCCTGCCTACCTTATTACAGAAGGTGGCCTTCTTGGTTGCTGTCACTCTGCACGCAGGGTGTCGGCACTGGCGACATTATTCTATCTTTTTCCCTAATGTTTTTTCCCTAATGTTGGTTCGTGGTGACAACTGGTACTTCATCTGGATCCGTCCTTCCCTCCGAAGGTGGTTTCTAGTTTTCACTTGAACTAGGACACTGTATTACCATCTTGTGTCCTAAGCCCAAACATACTAAGGAATGTGCATTGCATATAGTTTGGCCACTCAAGGTGTACTTTGTGACTATTGAGTCTTTTCGTGAGTCAGGTTCACTCTCTGTACTCATGGATGGCCCTAGAACAGGGCTGCCTGCGTCTGCTGCTACTTTTTTCAGTTGGATTGGACAGACGGTGGTGAAGGCTTATTCAATTAAGGGTCATGTCCTACCTTTCCCTGGGTCGGCGCATTCTACTTGGGCGCCTAGTGCTTCCTGGGCTTTTCGCTATACAGACATCTGTGCTTTAGGTTACAAGACGGCTACCTGGTCGTCTGTTCACACCTTTACCAAATTTTAGAAGGTGGATGTGCTGACTCTTTTGGCCACAAAGTTTTGCTCGCTGGATGGCTTTTGGCCTTCCTTGAGGGTGTTTACTGTTTGTTTCAGATGGGCCTCATCTTTTGTTCCGATGAGTTCTATGTTACCTGGTTGGCTATGTTTATCCTTGGGGACTTGTTCTATACTGCTGTTCCCACCCCTCATTTTATGGCACTGCTTTGGGACGCCCCTACTGATATGGATCAGAGGACTGCGTCTATCAATGAACAATAGAGAAAACTGGATTTTTGACTTCCATAAAATCCTTTTCTCTTAAGTTCATTGACGGATGAAGTACCTGCCCTTCTATTATGAGTTGGTTTTGTGTTACTTTTCTGACACTGCTTTGACACAAAACTGACATCCTATGCAGGAAGAGAGAGGGTGTACCCCCTGGGACTGCCCATAGGCATAGCCAAAACTTTTTTTCTGTCTAATGTCCTACTCCTGTAGGGGGCAGTTTAACCCTACTGATATGGACCCGAGGACTGCGTCCGTCAATGGACTTAAGAGAAAAGAATTTTACGGTAAGTCAAAAATCCAGTTTTCTCTTACGTCCTCTGACAGTCGCCGCCTACTCATACAATCTGCACGTCTGGGTATTGGCCCCCTCCACAGGAGTAAGCTAGGCAGAAGATTTTGTTAGAATATTCACAAAAACTTTGTATAGACACACGGGGGCTGTCCCTCTGGTCCAATACCCCCAGCTAGCCTCATTCCCAATTCAGTTTGCTGCTGCCTAGCTTAGGAGTAGGCTGGCTTTTACCTGGCTGGGGCTGCGGTCTCAGCTTTTTCTCTTCTTTTTATTTTTTCTCTCTTGAAAAGTGTTTTTTCTTTTCAAAAGATAGCATACCCATGTTTTATTAGCATTCCCTTTTTTCTAGTTCTATGAATACTCATCAGCCTGTGTCCTGTACAATCAAGATATTAATTTTAATATTTTTTTTTCCTGAAAATGTGTGTTATTACTGAAAATATGGGTTTGATAAACCATTGCAAATATATCATGTGACAAAGTGAAACTATCGCCATTTTATTCTCCAGGGTCTTTTCTTTGCCACAGAGCCCCATTCTTTAATCTACTGTATATTTAAGAGTGAGTGGGTAGGTTTATTAGCATTCACATTTTTCTATTTTTTTTCTAGTTCTATGAATACTCATCAGCCTGTGTCCTGTACAATCAAGATATTCATTTTAATATTTTTTTTTCCTGAAAATATGGGTTTGATAAACCATTGCAAATATATCATGTGACAAAGTGAAACTACCGCCATTTTATTCTCCAGGGTCTCTGCTCTCCTAAAATATACTGTATAATAATTGGGATTTCTATCTACTCTTCAGGCCTAAACATCTCTGGCAACAAAAGGGAGTTGAAAAATACCAGATTTAATGGCCAAATCATTGTGAAAAAAACAAAAACAATGCAGCTACCACATTTAGGGACTTGTAAGCTCAATATATTACTTTTTTCTTTTGTAAGTAGTCAGATGTTCTAGCATAAGCACATTGCAAGTGAATAAAAAAATATAATTTTTGTAAGAACTTACTGTAAAATTATTTTCTCTGAGTCCTCTGACAGTCGCCACCCACTCATACAATCTGCACGTCTGGGTATTGGCCCCCTCCACAGGAGTAAGCTAGGCAGAAGATTTTGTTAGAATATTCACAAAAACTTTGTATAGACACATCTACAGGGGTCTGTCCCTCTGGTCCAATACCCCCAGCTAGCCTCATTCCCAATTCAGTTTGCTGCTGCCTAGCTTAGGAGTAGGCTGGCTTTTACCTGGCTGGGGCTGCGGTCTCAGCCTTTTTTCTTCTTTTTATTTAATTTTCTCTTGAAAAGTGTTTTTTCTTTTCAAAAGATAGCTTTTTATTTGTTCCTGTGCTTAGTTAGTCTGACTTCGGATGACTACAGCGTTTGCGCAGCTGGGAATCGCACTGGTTATTCTAGAGCCTTATGGAATCCTAGCCTGCCATCGAGCGTTAGCAGGTTATGTGTACGCCCAGGCCTCGCAAACGACTATGTCCCTGACCTCAGGGTCGAGCCTGTGAAGTTGCTATCTTCGCCGGGATGTCTCAACTGCGGTACGCCACATTTTGCTAGCGTCCCCTTCGGCTGACAGCACCACCACCCAGAGTGGGAGGCTTCCTGTCACAGAGCGGTACCCACGTTTTCGCTGGACCGGTGAGTACCATGCTACCCCCTCTGTCTCGGACATTGTCTGTCGGGGTGTGTATGTGGGCCCTCTGTTTTATGGGGATGGCAGTTCGGTATGGGTTCTGTAATGTCCCCCTCATGTCAGTAGGTGCAGTCCCTGTGTGTCCCTTCCCGGTCCCTGCGGGGGCGCTGTAGCGGTTCCGCCACTGTGGGGGGGTGCGGGGGTATGCTATGTCCCTGATGTGCTTGTGCACTTATTTGGGGTACAGTACATGGTGTGTGGGGGCCGCAATCGGAGCAAAACCGTACGGCCACCATTTTAGGTGTGGGCAGGCTGTCTGGCTTCATTGTGAGGGCAGCAGCCATTTTCTGAAATTCTGTTGGCACCGATCAGGCGCCATCTTTAGTGTGGGCACAATGTCCTTATGTGGACAGCGGCCATTTTCCCAGAGCTTTCCCCATAGACTTGCATTGGCAACCATTTTTTTGTGGCTCAGAGCTGTCTGCCTCCAGAGGCGTGAGGTCACTTCCTCCTTCTTTCACATGAAGATCGGTTCAACAGCGTGGGGCAAATATAGCTCACTGTGGGGGCTTTTATTGTGTTTCCTGGCCTGCATTCCTGCTAGCATTCATTACTGTAGCACAGGACTTGCTCTTCATTGCGGTGGGGACCACGGAAATCACCGATTTAAAGGGCCAGCGTCATTTAAAATTGAGATTGCTATTATGGAGTCCCAGCATAGCAAATTCCCCCCAGATCTGGTGGAAGGTTCAGGTACTCAGGTACTTGCGACTTTAGCGTCAAAAGTGGATTTGTTGATGTCTGACCGGGGTTTCTAAGAAAAGGCCTATGCCCTCTGTGTTCTGATTCAGAGCCAGATTTGGTTGCCACGGACAGCGTACCCCCTGAAGGGTCTCAGTCCTCTTCATTCAGGGGGTGCATCATTTGGCTCCCCCTAGGAGGGCACCCTTGCCCCCTTGGGACCTGAATTTGGTTCTGTCCGTTTTTCAACGTCCTCCCTTTGAGAACATCCGGGAGATTCCTCTGCCGTTGCTGTCACGTAAAGTTGCCTTTCTGGTGGCGATCACATCTGCTCGCAGAGTGTCGGAATTGGTGGCCCTGTCTTGCCGCTCCCCCTATCTGGTAGTTCATAGGGATAAAGTGGTCTTGCGACCTCATCAGTCCTTTCTTCCGAAAGTGGTTTCTGACTTCCATCTCAACGAGGACATTGTCTTGCCTTCGCTGTGTGCGAAGCCTAAGCATCCTAAGGAGTTTGCCTTGCATTCCTTGGATGTGGTTCGGGCGATCAGGGTTTACCTGTCTACTGAATCCTTCAGAAAGTCGGATTGTCTTTTTGTCCTTCCTGAGAGACCTCAGAAGGGTACGGCTGCGTCTGCGGCAACCATTTCTAAATGGATCAGGCAGACGATTGTGCAGGCCTATTCAATTAGGGATCTGGTTCCACATTTCCCTGTCACAGTGCACTCTACTAGAGCGGTTAGTGCATCTTGGGCCTTCCGCCATCAGGCGTCCGTGACCCAGGTGTGCAAGGCGGCGACTTGGTCGTCGGTGCATACCTTTTACCAAATTTTACAAACTTGATGTCTTGGCAGCAGCGTATGCCTCTTTTGGCCGCAAAGTTTTGAGTGCGGCAGTGCCTTAGCGGAGACGGTAGTTTTTGGCCTGTCTCCTCCTTTTGGGGGTTTTTCCCTTTTTTGTTTGTTTTCCTGGGCTTTCGCTCCGGTTGAGCTTTCTTGTTGCCCAGTGTTTACCTTTCTGGTTCAGAAAAGGTTGTTTTCTCTGACCTGGGTGCTGTGTTGCCTTTTTGATGGTTACTTTTCACACCCCTCACATCTACACTGCTTTAGGATGTCCCAGACGTGCAGATTGTATGAGTGGGCGGCGACTGTCAGAGGACATAAGAGAAAATAGAATTTTTGTAATAACTTACCGTTAGTCCTCTGACAGTCGCCGCCCTCCGCCCCTCTCTTGAGGCTAGCTGGGGGTATTGGACCAGAGGGACAGCCCCCTGTAGGTGTGTCTATACAAAGTTTTTGTGAATATTCTAACAAAATCTTCTGCCTAGCTTACTCCTGTGGAGAAGGCCAATACCCAGACGTGCAGATTGTATGAGTGGGTGGCGACTGTCAGAGGACTCAGAGAAAATAATTTTATGGTAAGTTCTTACAAAAATTCTACTTATTTTATTCACCTGCAATGCGCTTATGCTAGAACATCTGACCACTTACAAAAGAAAAAAGTCATATATTGAGCTTACAAGTCCCTAAATGTGGTAGCTGCATTGTTTTTGTTTTTTTTTTCCCCTTTTTTTCACATAATGATTTGGCCATTAAATCTGATATTTTTCAACTCCCTTTTGTTGCCAGAGCTGTTTACGCCTGAAGAGTAGATAGAAATCCCAATTATTATACAGTATATTTTAGGAGAGCAGAGACCCTGGAGAATAAAATGGCGGTAGTTTCACTTTGTCACATGATATATTTGCAATGGTTTATCAAACCCATATTTTCAGGAAAAAAAAAATATTAAAATGAATATCTTGATTGTACAGGACACAGGCTGATGAGTATTCATAGAACTAGAAAAAAAATAGAAAAATGTGAATGCTAATAAACCTACCCACTCACTCTTAAATATACAGTAGATTAAAGAATGGGGCTCTGTGGCAAAGAAAAAACAACATACAAGAAAAAATAGGCAAATAGAAAGAGTAGCCTAAAGCACAATATCCGATGAGCCACCGGGGAATGGTTACAAAAATTTACCAACCTACAATAAGTGTAGAAAAAAGTATCAAATGTTATTGTAAATACAATATAAGCAAATGCAACATGTAGCGAAATTATGTAAAACAAAACATCTTCCCACCATCACCATTAAAAAAGACAGCGTCTTAAAAACAAAAGATCTCACGGTGCACCAGACGCTACATGTTCACATACACAGGAAATCAAATCATAAATGTTGGTAAAGCAATAATACAAGAAAAAGTGCATGAAATTCAACAAAAATGACTCCTTGAATGGTGCAAGGAGTAATTTTCGGTGAATTCCACTTTTTATTGGATTATTGCTTTGCCAACATTTTTGATTTGTGATTTGATTTCCTGTGTATGTGAGCGTGTGGCGTCTGGTGCACCATGTTGTCTTTTGTTTTTCCTTGTCAAATTGTTTCATTGAGTTTTAACATGTTATACAAGGAGGTTTAGATGCAACAATAAGAAAGAAACATCATAAAGTATGGGTATAAAGAGAATTACAGATACAATGTAATGAATATCATGTAGTTCAAAAATAGGTATATCAAATAAGAAAATTTGTTCTTGAAATTATCTAGAAAGGATCAAAATCTAGTATATCATAACCGAAGAAGTGATGCTTATTAAAAGCACCACAATATAATTTTACAAGTATAGGAAGCATAGGTATAAATGTTGCTACCTGAACCACATGGGAAGAGTAAAAAGGGAAAAAGAGAAGCAAGAAAAGAAAGGAGAATAGGAAAATGAAATGGGAATAGGAGAAAACAAATGCATTGTAATATGTAGTAAAATTGGGAAATCGGAGGCCACCTCTATTCTTAGGAAGCTATAAAGGGTGTGTTTCAGCAGTTGGGGTTTTGAAGAGCCAGAGACAAAAGTGGTTGCTGTGCGCTGTATTATCCTTAAAAAAAAATATATGCCTAGACTGGAATAGGTAGGACTCGGAAGAGATCAAGGATTTTAGGTAAAATCGCCATCTTAATAACATTTACCCATCCAAGATACGGGAAAAGAAGACTATTGGGATAATAGGTTATTAATTTGGCGTAATACCAGTGGAAAATTGGCAGCATAAAGTTCAGAGCGGTTAGTTGTAAGTAGAGTTAAGCGAACACCTGGATGTTCTGGTTTGGCGGGTTCCACCGAACTTGAAAAAAAAAAGTCTGGGTTCGTGACCTGGACTTAACCCGAACTTTGTCCAGATCCCGAACCCCATTGAAGTCAATGGAGACCTGAACTTTTGAGCACTAAAATGCCTCTAAAACAAACATGGAAAGGACTAGAGGGCTGCAAATTGCATCAAAATCATAAGAGCATGGCAAATGCTCTGCAAACAAATGTGGATAGGGAAATAACTTAAAAGAACATAAACAGAAAAATTAAAAAATAATCATCTTGAATGATGTAGGAGAACGAGGCCCATATGGAGTGGGAGGTTGAGGTAGCGGAGGATATGGCGGTGTAGGTGGAAAAGGAGGAGGAAGAGAACAAGGCCCATATGGAGTAGGAGGTTGAGGTGGCGGTGGATGTGGCGGTGTAGGTGGAAGCGGCGGTGGAGGAGGACAAGGTAGCCAACACTGGTTTTTGTTTTTAATTTTATTTATTTTTAAATTAGGGTACATCCCAAAAAGAGTGAGCGATCAAAAATACAACAATGGCTGGGTAATGCCGGTATACATGTATATTCTGCACAAGGTACGGACAAGTCATGTGGGATCCATGCCTGGTTCGTTTTAATGAACGTGAGCTTGTCCACATTGGCTATGGACAGGCGGCTGCGCTTGTCTGTGATAATGCCCCCAGCCGTGCTAAATACACGTTCAGATAATACACTGGCTGCAGGGCAGGCCAGCACCTCCAAGGCATAAAGGGCAAGCTCACGCCATGTGCCCAATTTGGAAACCCAGAAGTTGAAGGGGGCAGACCCGTCATTCAGTACGTCTAGGCGTGTGCACACATACTGCTCCACCATGTTAGTGCTGGGTCGTGGTGCTGCTGGTGGAGCTCCTGTTGCAAGGAGAGGACGTGGTCGATCTGTGCCAGCTACATGCACAAGCAAAGCACCTTTCTCAGCTGCGAGTAGGCGACAGAAGCTTACAGCAGTATTTGGCAGGGCCTAATGCGCCTCTACAAATGTTGAGGCCAGAACAAGCACAGGCGATAGATAGTAGATTGGGTTTCTGACAATGTCCATCAATCTTTCACCTCACCCCCTTGCAAATCAGCCAAGCAGTCTGAGCCCCAAGTCATGCAGCAGTCTCTTCTTCTTTTTGATGACTCTGTTAGCATGGTTTCTCAGGGCCATCCATCTAGCCCTGCCCCGGAAGTGGAAGAGATTGAGTGCACCGATGCCCAACCACTTTTCTCAAGAAAGATGAGTACATGGGAGGACCATCGCAGCACGTCTCAGATGATGACGAAACACAGGTGCCAACTGCTGCGGAATTCCGAATTGTGGAGACCGACAAGGGTTGCAGGGGTGAAGACTGGGTGGAAGATGATGTGGAGGGCGATGAGGTCCTCGACCCCACATGGAATGAACATCATGCAGGTAACCTGAGTAGTTTGGAGGAAGAGGCGGTGGTCGCACAGAGCCACCAGCACAGCAGAAGAGGGAGCAGGGTGCAAAAGCGGAGTACGTCTGCTACTGCCCAACGCAGCAAGGGACCGAGCACACCAAAGCCAGCTCAAAGGAGTTCCCTAGCATGGCAGTTCTTCAGACAATGTGATGATGGCAGGACACCAGTGGTTTGCACGCTGTGCAATCAGAGCCTGAAGCTAGGCATAAACCTTCTCAACCTGAGCACAGCCTGCATGACCAGGCATCTAAGTGCAAAGCACGAGCTGCAGTAGAGTGCACACCTCAAAAACCAAGAAAGGTCTCTGGCTCCTCCTGCTTCCTCTTCTGCTGCTGCAGTCTCGGCCTCTTCATCCACCTTTGTAGTGAGACCGGCACCTGCCACCCCGCAAACAGAGGATCTGCCAGCAACACCACCGCCTGGGTCACCAACAACCATCTCCACAATGTCCCGTGGAAGCGTTCAGCTTTCTATCTCCCAAACACTGGAGCAGAAGAGGAAGTACCCCCCCACCCACCCGCGATCCCTGGCCCTGAATGCCAGCATTTCAAAATTCCTGGCCTTTGAAATGCTGTCATTCCGTCTGGTGGAGACGCAGAGATTTAAAAGCCTTGTGGCGGTGGCTGTCCCACAGTACGTCGTGCCCAGCCGCCACTACTTTTCCAGGCAAGCCATCCCTTCCCTGCACAACCAAGTGGGTGACAAAATCAGGTATGCACTGCGCAACACCATCTGTGGCAAGGTCCACCTAACTACGGATACGTGGACCAGTAAGCACTGTCAGGGACGTTATATCTCCCTAACAGCACACTGGGTAAATGCAGTGGCGGCTGGGCCTGAGGCGGATAGCAGTTTTTGCGCATGTCCTTCCACCACCGAGGATTGCAGTGCGCTTCAGTTTGCCTCCTGTTTCTAACTCCTCCTACTCCGCTTCCTCATCCTCTACCGCCTCCTCATCCGGTCAGCGTAACACCTTCACCACCAACTTCAGCACAGCCAGGGGTAAATGACAGCAGGCAGTTTTAAAACTTGCCTGTTTGGGGGGAAAACCACACACCACGCAGGAGTTGTGGACGGGCATTGAACAGCAGACTGATGAGTGGTTGGTGCCAGTGAGCCTCAAGCCCTGCCTGGTGGTGTGCGATAATGGGCGAAATCTCGTAGCAGCTCTGGGCCTAGCCGGTTTGACACACATCCCTTGCCTGGCGCAAGCAGTCTGTGTGCACTTTCGGCGTTCTCACCCTGCTGCTGTGCTCGTCTGTCAGCGCTGCAGCGTAACTTTTGCCTTCCCGCTCACCCCCTCATATGTGACGTGTCCACAAGGTGGAACTCCTCCTTGCACATGCTGGCCAGACTGTGCGAGCAGCAGCAGGCCATAGTGGAGTTTCAGCTTAATCTGCATTTAAAAAAGAAAAAACATTTCTCTATCGCTCATTGACAGACGTAGTCCTCGGTGATACAGCACCTGCGGGTTATGTTGCCTCCACAGGAGCAGGCTAGACAGGAAATTAAAATGCTCTGACCACACCCTAGGGGCAGTCCCAGAGGGTATATCCTCTCTCTCTCTGCCTCAGCAAATCCGTTATTTTCTGTCTAGTTAGGAGTAAGGACCTAGATACCTTGCTGGGATCTTCGGTCCTGGCAAGATTTATTTCTTAAAAAGATTTTTTAGACAGCTTTTTTCTCCAGTGTTCCTGTGAGATCTTCAAGCAAGAAAGCTGAACAGGGCGACGGGCTGGATGTTGAGATCTGGTGGTCACCCCAGTTCAGCCTACGAGCGCGTGCAGGCCATAGCTCCGCGCTGGGTCGGCCGCGACAAAGTCCCATTAAGGGACTGACCCCGCGAGTTAAACGTCTCGCTGAAACGCCAAAGACCATGAGTCACGGCGTCCGTATTGGTCGACAGCCCTCCCGCCCCGGTGGAGAGGGGTACTGTCAGGAGTTGGTGCCCGCCTGGTTCCGGTATGGTGAGTAGTATGTTCCCCCTTTTCCCCCTGACGGGTCTTGTGGTGAACGCGGGCCCCTCTCTGTATGGTAAGATAGAGTCCCCCTCTATCCTATAACATGGCACAGATCCCCCTACTTTGAGTGTGATTTTATGTGCAAAGAGCCAGGAGGCTTGGTTTGGGAGCTAACAATCTAATTGTATACATGTTTAAAAGATTGTAATCAGTGGCAGTCTGGGAATCTTACTGTGATAAGAATAAGGTACCTACCAGTCAGAAGCCACGGACATGTAGACTGCCTTCCTAAGTCAAATCTCCAGCTATAGCAGGCCTTCCGAAGGCCATGAGGTCCGCCAGGGCCGGTACCGCCAACCACGCCAAAAATCCCCATGCAGAGATAGTGTTGTGTGCCCTGCAGCACACAGCTATTCGGTACAGGCCGCCGCCATTTTTTTTGCTGGATTGCACGAGCCGCCATTTTGGCGTAGCCTCGTGTCTCCAGCATGGGGGCGGCCATGTTTGAGGTGATCCAAACACCTCGTGGAGCTAGGGGAGGCGCCGGAAGGCGTGCAGAGGGGCGGAGCCGCCTCCTTTCTTCCTGGGCAGCCAGCCAAAAGACTTCCTGTTTGTCTAGACAGCGCTGTAACCTGTTGCAGTTAAACTCTGAGCATCAAGTGGTGAGCCTGGGGGTCTATCTCTCTCTCTCTCTCTCTCTCTCGATCGATAGGGATCCCTAGCAGGTAACACTAAGGGGCTTTTGTGGCGCTGGGGGTCTGTGAAAAAAAAAAAAAAGTTTTTTATTTTTGAATTATATTATCCGGGAAGTTACTGGAATAATCATGGACCCTGCCACACAAATTCCCCCACCTGTTTCCCTCGAGGGGGCCACGGGACCCGCCGGTGCACAGAGTGTAGAGGCATTTACAGCAATTTTGGAGTCTATGGTGGCTCGGGTGGAGGCGGCCTGTCAGGGACGAGGGTCAAGGAAGCGACCCCCGCCTACCCCTATATTATCTGACACCTCTGACTCAGATTCAGAGATGGTCACTGCAGTTGCAGGTCCCTCTGCAAGGGCTGTTACCTCAGGTAAAGCTCCCTCAGACAGTGAGGAGGACGTTTCTTCTCCCGCTATAATTCAGGAAGAAGCATTGGTGGACGCACTAGTTGTGGCAGTGCAGGAAACCTTAAAACTTGAGGTTTTACCGGCAGAAGCAACTGATACAGAGATTCCTTTTGGTACTAACAAGCCCATCAAAACGGTGAAGGTGTTTCCTGTACCCAAGTGTTTTGGTAATAAGATTAAAGGAGAATGGGAGCATTCTAAACGTACCTTTACTATTTCCAAGCGTATTGCTAGACGCTATCCGTTTGAGGAATCCATCATTAAGAAATGGACGGTACCACCAGTGGTGGATCCACCTATTTCCAGGCTGAATAAAGCCACAGTTATCCCAGTGGAGGACACTTCGTCCTTTAAGGATCCGGTGGATCGAAAGATGGAAGCAGAGTCCCGCACCATCTTCTCTCTGATAGGGTCAGCATTTAGACCAGTAATTGTTATTGGTCTAGTTTCCCAGACACTTACGGAATGGGCGAGATTGGTACGCCAAGACCTTAGGGAAAAAGATATTCCCCAGGAAACATCTGATTTGATGGAACAGATTATACAAGGGCTACAGTTTATCTGTGACGCAGCCTTGGACACTACTCCCCTATTAGGGCATGCATCTATGTCAGCGGTATTCCTCAGACGTGTGCTGTGGTTAAAATGCTGGTCAGCTGACCTAGGTTCCAAAAAGACCTTGACGAATCTCCCCTTTCAGGGGAATCGTCTATTTGGGGCCACCCTAGATGAAATCATTAAGGATGCCACTGGGGGCAAGAGCACTTTTTTGCCACAGGCTGCTAAAGCTAAGGGACCTCGCAACAAGCGAGGACCTTTCTTTACCGCCCATAAAGGGTTCACATGCCCGGCTGGAACAAGCGGGAAAGGCAAGACTCCTCCAGGAGGGTTCAAGAAAGGCTGGTCGGACAAACAGAGGACCAACTCAGCCAAACCCGAAGCTAAGGAGTACACAGCCTGAAGGTGCGCCCCCACCCGGGTTGAGGGTGGGGGGACGTTTTCACCGGTATTCAGGACATTAGATCGAGCATCAACTACTACTACCGGTGCGATTCTTCCCTTCCAACATTTAAGTACTACAGGGAGCGGTAGTCACCGTTCCCTGAATAGATCTTTTCCTTTACCTTTTCCTAAGATTAGTCTCAATTCCCCACAGGAATCGGATCTGGTTGACCAGACAGGCCAAGAAGCCTCTAGCCGGGTGACTTCGGTCCCTGAGGTTCAACCAGAAAAGATCACCCTTCCTGATAGCAATCAGGTATCTGATAAATGTGTGGGAACAGAAAACGACCAGACTTTCTCGGATGGTCGGGGCCAGATAGCTCTAGGGACGCCTGGTTCAGATCCAGTCGGCACCAGTGGTCCTAGAAATTCTAGGCTGGCCTCGTCAAGCCGGCCTGGCCGACTTGGACAGGCTAGTCGCAGACGTTCCGTGGGAACTTCGTCTCAGGGAGTGTCTGTGGTCTCAAGGACCAATTTACCATCGTGCTTTACAGTCGCTGGTTTTAATGGCCTGGCCATTGAGACCCAAGTACTGAAGGAC
Source organism: Pelophylax lessonae (assembly GCF_965119305.1). Classification (NCBI taxonomy): domain Eukaryota; kingdom Metazoa; phylum Chordata; class Amphibia; order Anura; family Ranidae; genus Pelophylax; species Pelophylax lessonae. The sequence continues at coordinate 484,199,579 of NC_138769.1, forward strand.
AGAGGGTTGTCAGGTTCAGTCATTCCTACCCTTATTAAAGCAAGGAAAGCGACTTCCAGCAAGGTCTATTATCACACATGGAAGACTTATATTGCGTGGTGCGAATCTTTAGGATTTCCTCCACGTACCTATTCGGTGACTCGAATATTGGCTTTTTTGCAACAAGGGGTTGAGCAGAAGCTAGCCTTGAGCACCATCAGGGGTCAAGTTTCAGCATTAGCAATCTTCTTTCAGAAACCTTTAGCTACCAAGTCCTTGGTGCGGAATTTCATCCAGGGGGTGCGGCACCTGGCTCCACCAGTCCGCGCGCCCTTACCGCCCTGGGATCTTAATTTAGTTTTGTCGGTTCTACAGAAACCTCCCTTTGAAAACATCAGGGAGATTCCCTTGTTTACTTTATCCCAGAAGGTGGCCTTCTTGGTGGCTATCACTTCTGCTCGCAGGGTGTCAGAACTGGCTGCATTATCATGCCAGTCCCCATACCTAGTGATTCATAGGGATAAGGTAGTACTTCATCCTAAGCCATCCTTTCTTCCTAAGGTGGTTTCAGATTTTCATCTGAATGAAGATATTGTACTACCTTCCTTGTGTCCTCAGCCCAAGCATCATCGGGAACATGCGTTGCATTCCTTGGATGTGGTTCGGGCAATCAGAGTATACCTGAAAGCTACGGAATCATTCCGTAAGACGGATTCACTTTTTGTGATCACGGATGGCCCCAGAAAGGGTTTGTCTGCATCTGCCGCGACCATTGCCAAATGGATTAGACAGACGGTGGTACAGGCTTATTCTATTAAGGGTCAGAGTCCTCTGTTCCCTGTTAGGGCGCACTCCACTCGAGCGCTCAGTACTTCCTGGGCCTTTCGCCATCAGGCGTCAGTGGTCCAGGTATGTAAGGCGGCCACCTGGTCGTCGGTACATACCTTTACAAAATTCTATAAAATTGATGTGACGGCATCGGCGGATGCCTCATTTGGCCACAAGGTTTTGCAGGCCGCAATTTGAGGAGACCGGTGGTCTACCTCGAGAGTTTTTTTCTGTTTGAAAAACGTCTTTTTTGTTGAGTCTCATCATTAAGAATGAGCATTGTAAACTTCTAGTTGGCACCGGTTGGGCCTTCTAGATTGGGATTTGATTTCCATTTTCCCACCCCTCATTTGTGATACTGCTCTGGGACGTCCCGAAGGTGCTGTATCACCGAGGACTACTTCTGTCAATGAGCGATAGAGAAAAATGGATTTTTGTAAAATCTTACCGTAAAATCCTTTTCTCTTAGCTCATTGACAGACGTAGTCCCCGCCCCTCTGTTTTTGGAGTTGGGTTGGGTTAAAATCTCTAAAGACTGCTTTTTGACATAACTGATTTGCTGAGGCAGAGAGAGAGAGAGGATATACCCTCTGGGATTGCCCCTAGGGTGTGGCCAGAGCATTTTAATTTCCTGTCTAGTCCTGCTCCTGTGGAGGCAACATAACCCGAAGGTGCTGTATCACCGAGGACTACGTCTGTCAATGAGCTAAGAGAAGGATTTTACGGTAAGATTTTACAAAAATCCATTTTTTTTTCTTCATATTTAACTTTGACATACAGTCTTTAGACAGACATTGCTTTTCTAACCTGCTCTTCAAAAAGCACCAATGTGAGGGGAAAATCATTATTTTTCAGTATTTAGGGTAAAAAAAAATATATTTTTCAGTTTTTCATTCAAATGTTTTTTTTTTTTTTTTTATTCAATAGCGAAATAGAACAACAGTATCCAACCTGTTAGGCGTGCGGTGTGTAGCGGGCATTTCCTGCAACCTCAGTGCATATGTGTCTGCTTAATTTGCATTTTAAAAAGAAAAAACTTTTTTCCTTCATATTTTACTGTGACTTACAGCGTTTAGACAGACACTGCATTTCAAATCTGCTATTCAACAAGCACCAATTAAGGGGACAATTATTTTTCAGTTTCTCATTCATACATTACAGTGCGATACACCCATTGCATACTGTTGTATTGTGCATTGCAATAAAAAAAAAAAAAAACATTTAGGGGCAAAAAAAGTTGATTGCGGCCCTGTCCAGTACACGTATGTTACAGTGGGATACACCCATTGCATACTGTTGTATTGCGCCTTGCAATAAAAAAAAAAAAAAAAAAAAACATTTAGGGGACAAAAAAAGTTGATTGTGGCCCTGTCTGCATATGTTACAGTGAAATACACCCATTGCATACTGTTGTGTTGCGCCTTGCAATAAAAAAACCTGTTTAGGGGACAAAAGAGTTTATTGCGGCCCTGTCCGCATATGTTACAGTGAGATACACCCATTGCATACTGTTGTATTGCGCATTGCAATAAAAAAAAACATTTAGGGAACAGAAAGTCTGCTATTCAATAAACACCCATTTAGGGAAAAAATATTAAATTGCGGCCTAGTCTGTATCTGTAAGTGTGAGATACACCCGTTGTATACTGTTCCGTTGTATACTGTTGTTCTAGTCCGCTATTCAATAAACACCCATTTAGGGAAAACTATTAAATTGCGGCCTAGTCTGTATCTGTAAGTGTGAGATACACCCGTTGTATACTGTTGTTCTAGTCCGCTATTCAATAAACACCCATATAGGGAAAAAAATATTAGATTGCGGCTTAGCCTGCATATTTTACTGTGAGATACACTCGTTGGATACTGTTGTTCTATTCCGCTATTCAATAAACACCCATTTAGGGAAAAAATATTACATTGCGGCCTAGTCTGCATATGTTACGGCGCAACAAGGCACACAGGTCTCGCATGGAGACCCAGTTACTGGTGGTGAAGTGGTGCTGTTCCGCAGAGCGATTCATGCGTGCGTGCATATTGTTCCTATGCTTTTCCTACAAGCAATCTCTCCCGCCTCGCCCTACAGTAAACTCCTATCTCTCCCTCAGCAGCAGCAGTCGGGAACCTGTCCCTAGTATAGTTATAGCAGAGTGACGCGCAGAGCTGTGTGACTCCAGCTTATATAGAATATGGGTCACATGCTGCACTGGCCAATCACAGCCATGCCATTAGTAGACATGGCTGTGATGGCTTCTAGGGCACACTAGTTAAACGCTTGCTGATTGGCTGCCTTGCACCCGTTGAAAGCGCGCCATTAAAACCACGCCAAAACATCAAATAACGTTACCGATTAAAGGACAGTACCCGAACATACAGTGAAATGTTTGAGTCCGGGTACCGAATACCCAAAAGTCTGGTACGAACAATACAATCCATGTTTGCTCAACCCTAGTGGTAAGTGTAACACCTAGGTAAGGCAGGTGAGAGGAGGACCATGAAAAAGGGAGGGATGCTTGTGCTTGTTGTAAATCAGAAGTGGACAGGGATATGTTTAATGCCGTAGATTTATGAGGGTTGATGGTTACACCTGAAATATGGGCAAAACATTCAAGTTTTCGAATGAGGTTAGGAGCTGAAATATGCAGAGTGACATAAAAATTAGGATGTCATCTGCAAATAAACAAAGTTTATGTTGATGACCAGCAAGTTCAAGACCCTTACTTGAAGGATCAGAACGAATCGACCGGGCGAGGGGTTCTAGAAGTAAAGCAAACGAAAGTGGGGATAGAGGGCATCCCCGACGTTTGCCTCTGCATATTTCAAAGGGATTTGATTTATACCCTGCATATTTGAAATAGGCTCTCGGCTTATTGTATAATAAGATCCAGCCAAGGAAGTGGGGACCAAATTTCCAATGTTGCAGAACATGATGTAGATAAGGCCATCATACCGTATCAACAGCTTTTTTGATATCTAGGGAAAGAAAGCAGAGGGGAATATTTCAGGATTTTGCAGCATATAACAATAAAGTGGTCCTACGTACCTTATCTCCCGCTTGGCGTAATGGTATAAAACCAACTTCATCTCTATGAATTAAGGAGCCTATTACTGTATTTAGTTGGGTTGCTAAAACTTTGGCTAAGAGCTTGATGTCAACATTGAGCAATGAAATAGGTCTATAGTTGGGGGGCGCATGCGTGGCTCGATGCTGGGCAGCAGCTTCCTCTGAGAGCTCTGCCGGACAGGGAGTGAGATCGCTGGATTCCCAGGGCTTAATCACAGCAAGACAAGTTTTTTTCACCCTGCACCCCTGGAGAACAGATCCATGCCTGCTGTCGGGCAAAAAGAGCAGAGGCCGCCCGTCTTAGCATCTTAGCACTCATTTTCGACGAATCTCCTCCGCACTAAGGAAATCACAAAGATGTCCCAAGATCGCGCCCAGACCTCGCGGCCTGCAATAACGGATACACCGCCACCAGATCACACTATCCCTGCCATGGATCGTGAGTACAGCAACCAAATAACTAAAGCTGACCTGGATACAAGTCTGGCCCTGATGTATGAGAAATTAGCAGATAAAATTTAGTCAGCTGCATAAATCAACTAATACATTAACTCAGGAAATTGCATCGCTGGGGGGTCGCACAGATTTATTTGAAACGAAACATGATGAACTTTCTCTTGCCCTCAATGATCTCAGAAAAGAATATTGGCTGAAAACTTTGCTGCAAGCACAAGTGGAAGATTTGGACAATAGGAACTTCAGAAACAACCTGCGTATTAGAGGTGTTCCTGAGTCCATTACAGATCTCATAGCTGCTATTAAGAAGTTATTCCATGATCTGTTGCCTGACAGACCAGTATTTTCCTTCACTCATGACAGAATTCATGGTGCACTATGCCCAAAACCTCCTGCTGATAAACCCCCTAGGGACATTGTGCCTCAAGGACTTTCTTGTTAAAGAGGATGTCCTGCGTGCATCCAGAAATGTCCCTAATATTGTGTTTAAATGTGCTAAAATTCAATTTTTTCCAGACGTCTCACAAGCCACGCTTGAAACGAGACGCAAGATAAAAGAAGTAACCTCTGTGCTGCAATCTGCCCGCATAAGATACAGATAGGGTTTTCCCTTTTAAACTCACGGTTCCACATAATGGGTATATAAGGGGTAGGGAGTTGGCGCTGCCCAATAGGGATATGAAATGGTATTAATATCAAATCAATGGGATGTATGGTGCTGATATACACATAATCAGAAATACATAAATATTTAAAAAATGAGAATATGTATATAAAAATGTATAAATTACTATATAAAACCACCAATATCAATCGCAATCCAAAATATAAAATATATATAAAGTGCTAGGTGATATAAGGTGAAATATGTGATATTGTGCAAAGAGGTTTAAGATTCCTGTATCAACAATTCTATCAAATGAATGGGATGTATGGTGCTGATATACACAGAATTTAAAATACATAAAACATAAAAAAGGATGGATGTATATATATAAAAATATATAAATATTCTATAAAACCATGAATATCAATCACAATATAAAATATACTAAAAGTGCTTGGTGACGTAAAGTGAAATATGTGATAGTGCGCAAAGAGGTTTAAGATTCCTGTATAAACATTTATAAATGTATCCAGTATATATATATATATATATATATATATATATATATATATATATATATATATGTTAAACCAAGTGACACTGGTGGGTAATTATATCCAGTAAATATATAGTGTTTACCTCTTATACGTTCAAGTGCAAGAAAAAGAGGTGAAAATAGGTGTGCAGTGTTTCACTAAGTGTGAACACTGATAAGAGAATGGTGTATATTTGATAACAATGTACCAAATAAATCCAGAAAAAAGATGGGAGAGGGGCTAAGTGCAAAAATAATAAGTGCACTAAACAGGACTATTTATATTCCAATTCTAGCAGCAAACAAAGTCCGTGTATTAAGGTGCTCAATCTTCTAGTGGCAGTGTTCAGAATTCTTTGTGCACTCGGAAAAGTGCTCAAAAAAATGGGTGTGATAGATTTGCACTCACCAGAGTGCCCAACCCCACACAGGGGTATTAGGCAGGGTATTTTATAGCTGTATACCTCAGCAAAAGGATTGGGTTTCCTAGGGGTCCTCTGCTTCCTTGTTGCTCTGTGTAAGAGGGAGAGGGAAGGGACCGCGCTGTTCTCCGGTATCAGCTATCCTTGGGTTATGCTCCGGTGTTGCAATGTGTATAAATAAACAAGGGGCGACAAATAGTGTAATCCCGTTTTGTAAAGTTTATTGTAAAAACATAGGGAAAGGTACTCACATTTTGTATATAGACATACAGCATATACAATGTCTCCCTCTTGGGGAAGAAAACAAACAGAGAACCGGCATCCTCGTGTAAGATACTCCGGAACGCAGTGCGTTCCACGGCCGGTCCGGATCGGGAAGTGACATAACTACGCCATATGTGTTTCGTCAGAGATGTCCTCTGCAGCCTGACGAAACGCGTGTGGCACCCCCAGCGGGTGTTTGCACCTTTTGAGCATTCTCGGAGGTTCCATGCGAGGATTTTGGACTTTATTGTCCTCTGGAATTTCTTTATTTGGATGGGATATAATTCTATACCTATCCCCCAATGTTGTACTCTAGTTCATTATTACCTTTTCTTAGTTCTACGTATATTTTCTCAAAAAATGGAAAGTCATATTTACCTACAGTCCAAACTATATTAGGTTATGCTCTATCATATTACTATTTGCATAGTGTTTATCTGATGTATGGGTTGCCTGATGGCGGGGTTGCTTCCTCCCTTGTTGCCCTTTGCCTGCACTATGACAATGGATCTGCTTCTATATGGAAGGTTTGGATCGTTTTTCTGCTGAATGCTCCGACATGGGTGGTCTTTGAATGTTTTTTGTCTGCAACTCATCATATGCGCTCATTCTTTTGGTTTAGATATGGGTCTTAAAGTCTTATCACATAATGTGAAGGGCTTCAACTCCCCACATGAAAGAAAGCATTTAGACAGTATAAACGCTTGGGTGCAGATGTAGTACTCATGCAGGAGACCCATTTTGCTACTGCTAACCACCCTCATTTTTTTAATCATCTAAGCAGTTCCATTGTACATTGTTCACTAATAAAACAAGAGGAGTGGCAATATTCATTTGTAACAATATCATATTTGATATCTCTTCCTCTTATAGTGACCCAGAGAGTAGATTCCTAATTTAGAAGGGTATGATCTGTGGGAAATTGGTTACTATAGTTTCCTTATATGCTCCCAATGAGTCTCATTCTATTTTCTTTAACCACTTAAGCCCCGGAGGATTTTCCTGCTAAAAGACCAGGGGGTATTTTGCGATTCGGCACTGCGTGAATTTAACGGACAATTGCGCGGTCGTGCGACGCTGTACCTAAACAAATTTGACGTCCTTTTTTTCCCACAAACAGCTTTCTTTTGGTGGTATTTGATCACCTGTGCGATTTTTACTTTTTGCGCTATATATAAAAAAAGAGCGTAAATTTTGCAAAAATAACAATATTTTTCACATTTTTTATATGAAATTCCCCCAAAAAAAATGTAAAAATCAAAATTTTTTTAACATTTTCGGCCAATTTGTTTTATCCTACCTATGTTTGGTAAAAAAAATAGCAAAAAGCGTATTTTTATTGGTTTGCACAAAAGTTATCGCGTTTACTAACAAAGGGAAATATTTTTGTCATTTTTGTTGTTGTTTTTTTAACGCATAATGGCGGCGATCTGCGATTTTTTTTTTGCGGTACTGCGACATTGTGGCGGACAGATCAAACCCTTGACTGACATTTTTTACACTTTCGGGGTTACCAGTGACATTTCTACAGTAATCAGTGCTATATATATGCACTGTTACTGTAAAAATACACTGGTAGTGAAGGGGTTAACTTTATTTGGGAGGGAGGGGCTGTGTGTGTCCCTAGGGGCGTGCTTTCTACTGTGATTGACTGTGGCTTGAGCTGTAAGGACACTGATCAACGGATCTACATAGTAGATCCGTGTGATCAGTGTCTTTACACCGAGGAGAATGACAGGTGGCTTGTTTACACAAGCCGCCTGACTTTCTCCCTCTCCCCCGCCAATTGCCGAGTGACCGGCGGACATCGGGTCCGCCAGTCACACGCGCGGGGGGGTCCGTGACCTCGCGGTAGCGCGCCTCCGCGGGAGCGCGCTCGCTCCCCAGACCCTCCCAGGCTAGTGACGTTAATTAACGTCACTCTGCCTGGCAGGGGCTGACCGCCGCAGTAAATCTACTTGCGGCGGTCGGCAAGCGGTTAAACATTTTTTTGACACTCTAGATAGATACCAATCATCTCCCATTATTGTTGGTGGAGATTTTAATTTGGCTGCTCATCCTGTCTTAGACAGGAGTTGTTACCTCCTCTTCTAAAGCCTTTCCAAAGGGTTTGACTCATTCATTGAGTGGTTCTCAGTTGATTGACACGTGGAGAGCCCATAACTGGTGTAAAAGCCTTTACATTTTACTCCCAACCCCATAATAGTTTTGCCAGACTTGATTATATTTTTTGCACGCCAATATTACTGGCTACCTCCTCTAGTGCGGACATTCATGTTTGTCCCTGGTCTGATCACCATATAGTGGCATTCACTGCTTCCCGGTTGGGTATGGCACAGTCATAATATTGCTGGAGGCTGAATGACTCGATCCTTAATGACCCCTCTATCATCCGTCAACTAACTACCTCTCAACGGTTACTTTGAAGTGAATGCTGCTGGTGACATGCCCCCGACAACCATTTGGACCACTCATAAGACTGTCATAAGGGGTCATATAATTAGCTTATCATCTGCAAAGAACAAAGCTAGATTGTCAGACATCAAGACTCTTACTAGAAATTTAGACCGTCTTTATAATAATCAAAAGCATTCTCCATCTACAGCAAATAAGGATCTAATTTTCTCTAAATGTAAGACCCTGGATGATTTGTTGTCTAAGAACACTGAAAAGACTTTGAGATGGTCTAAAGCTAAATTTCTATTGCACAGCAACTCAACCTCCACCATGTTTGCTAGGAAACTAAATCAAGTTATGAAACCTACTCATGTGTATAAGTTGAGGAGGGGTGATGGCAAGCTAGTCACCCACCCCTAAGAAGTGCTTGAAATTTTCACAGACTTTTATAAATCACTACTATCTGAACCCTTACCTACCTCTAGGGACTCATTTACAGTGCCTTGCGAAGTATTCACCCCCCTTGAACTTTGCAACCTTTTGCCACATTTCAGGCTTCAAACATAGATATAAAACTGATATTACACAATATCTCTAAATATACCAGTAGCGCAAACTTTGCAAAAAGAAAGTGCCAAAAATAATGTACAAAATCTGCACACAGTCCAACTGTTCCACAGATGTCACATTAGCAGCAGGAAATGATCAAGATGACAAAAAAAAAAACAGTCCATGCTCCTTCAATCTATCTCCTGGAATGCTCCCGGGGAAGAAGTGGAAATCACGAAACACGTCGGGCGTGACCAGGCGGTGTAACCAGGTTTTTGTCAGAGGAGTTTTGGATTACCCGGAAGGCGCGAAGTCCACGGCGTGGAGCCTGGACATCATCTCCCGAAGGGCATTCCTCTCCTAATGGTGACTGTGATATGCGATTGATGACATGTAAGAAATGTGAGTATGCTACCTTATGTTTTTTATTGAATAAAGCCTTTTAAAACGGTATCACACTATTGGGAATGTGCTTTTTCTCTCCATATGCTGCCGAGCTTTTTAGTGGCTATGCTGGTGTGACTCCCGGTGTGGATAATTCGGATCAGTGACCATTACTATAAGCTTGAATGCTCAAACACAAAAGTGGGTTGGGCCACAGCATCTGGTGAGTGGGCATTTCTCCTCCCCCCCCCCCCCCTTTTGAAGCACGGTGGTGGTGGTGATCCCTTTGAGGAATACACATGTTTATCCAATCATTCCAGGAGATAGATTGAAGGAGCATGGACTGTTTTTTTTTGTCATCTTGATCATTTCCTGCTGCTAATGTGACATCTGTGGAACAGTTGGACTGTGTGCAGATTTTGTACATTATTTTTGGCACTTTCTTTTTGCAAAGTTTGCGCTACTGGTATATTTAGAGATATTGTGTAATATCTATTATATATCTATTTTCTACATTTTTAAGTTAAGTAGCTGCATAGCCATATCATTCCTTGGTGAGTGGTCCTCATTTTAGCGCTTGGCTTAGCTTATTTACATTTTTTGGTTTTCGGTGGGCATTTAAGCTTTCTTATTATACATAGATATAAAACTGTAATTTTTTTTGTGAAGAATCAACAATAAGTGGGACACAATCAGGAAGTGGAACGGAATTTATTGGATATTTCAAACTTTTTTAACAAATAAAAAACTGAAAAATTGGGCGTGCAAAATTATTCAGCCCCCTTAAGTTAATACTTTGTAGCGCCACCTTTTGCTGCGATTACAGCTGTAAGTCGCTTGGGGTATGTCTCTATCAGTTTTGCACATCGAGAGACTGAAATTTTTGCCCATTCTTCCTTGCATAACAGCTCAAGCTCAGTGAGGTTGGATGGAGAGCGTTTGTGAACAGCAGTTTTCAGTTCTTTCCACAGATTATCGATTGGATTCAGGTCTGGACTTTGACTTGGCCATTCTAACACGTTTGACAGTGGGGATGGTGTGTTCAGGGTGATGAGCTGTGTTGCTATTACGCCAAACCTAACGTTTTGCATTGTTGCCAAAAAGTTTGATTTTGGTTTCATCTGACCAGAGCACCTTCTTCCACATGTTTGGTGTGTCTCCCAGGTGGCTTGTGGCAAACTTTAAACAAAACTTTTATGGATATCTTTAAGAAATCGCTTTCTTCTTGCCACTCTTCCATAAAGGCCAGATTTGTGCAGTATACGACTGATTGTTGTCCTATGGACAGAATCTCCCCCCTCAGCTGTAGATCTCTGCAGTTCATCCAGAGTTATCATGGGCCTCTTGGCTGCATCTCTGATCAGTCTTCTCCTTGTATTAGCTGAAAGTTTAGAGGGACGGCCAGGTCTTCGTAGATTTGCAGTGGTCTGATACTCCTTCCATTTCAATATTATCGCTTGCACAGTGCTCCTTGGGATGTTTAAAGCTTGGGAAATCTTTTTGTATCCAAATCTGGCTTTAAACTTCTCCACAACAGTATCTTGAACCTGCCTGGTGTGTTCCTTGTTCTTCATGATGCTCTCTGCGCTTTAAACGGACCTCTGAGGCTATCACAGTGCAGGTGCATTTATACGGAGACTTGATTACACACAGGTGGATTCTATTTATCATCATTAGTCATTAAGGTCAACATTGGATCATTTATTTAGAGATCCTCACTGAACTTCTGGAGAGAGTTTGCTGCACTGAAAGTAAAGGGGCTGAATAATTTTGCACACACAATTTTTCAGTTTTTTATTTGTTAACAAAGTTTGAAATATCCAATAAATTTTGTTACACTTCATGATTGTGTCCCACTTGTTGATTGTTCACAAAAAATTACAGTTTTATATCTTTATGTTCGAAGCCTGAAATGTGGCAAAAGGTGGAATGGTTCAAGGGGGCCGAATACTTTTGCAAGGCACTGTAATTCTTGGATGGATAAACTATCTGGGCCCTCCCTTTTTCCATATCAGATTGAGGCTCTTAATGCCCCATGTACTGAATCAGAGGTTTTGGAGATCATTAAGTCTCTTAAATCATTTACTGCTTCAGAACCTGATGGCTTCTCCACTACCTATTACAAAACATTCTCCCCGATTTTGGTACCACATTTAAAAAAAATATTTAACTTCATTCTTCAGGGTAATAACTTCCCTGATGAAATGCTCTTGGCGAATATGTTCCTGATTCCCAAACCTAATAAAGATCATTCCCTTCCTCAAAATTTTCGACTGATTTCGGTCATGAATAATGATTTAAAGAGGAAGTAAACCCTCCTCTGATACTTTAACCTATAGGTAAGCCTATGATAAGGCTTACCTATAGGTAATGTAAACATCTCCTAAACATGCACCGTTTAGGAGATATTTACCTTACATGCAGCCAGTGACGTCACTGGCGCATGCGCTCTGAAAGAACGGCCGCTGGTGCCGTTTCTTCAGAGACCCGTGCCGTGACTGTCGGCTCCCGCGCGCGTGCGCGGGAGTGACGTCACCGCGGCTCCGGCCAATCAGATGGCCGGATGCCGCGATCCCGGAAGAAGGGCGACTGGACATGTCGCCCGTCATACAGGTAAGCGGTTGCTTGGCGGGGGCTCGTTCTAAGGTAAGTATTGCATAATGAGCTAGTATGCGATGCATACTAGCTCATTATGTGTTTCTCTTACAGGTTGCCAAAAAAAAAAAGTTGTACGGGTTTACAACCTCTTTAAAACTCTCTGGGTGGTTCATGGCCAATAGATTAGCCAATAATATCACTTTGTTAATAAATCCAGATCAGACTGGTTTTATTCCACACAGGCAATTAACAGATAATAATCGACTGGTTACAAACATTATTCAAGATGCTAATTTACATGTACATCCTACGTGCAACTTTAGTCTCGACATCCATAAGGCTTTTGACAGTGTCAGTTGGTCTTATCTAGAATACCTCCTTCCTAGATATGGTTTAGTTGATTAATTTTTACAGGGCTTTAGGGCCTTATACAATACCCCTTAAACTAGAGTTGGGATCCCTGAATGTAATTCAGAGTTTTTACAACTTAAAAGAGTCACTAGACAGGGTTGTCCCCTTTCCCCTCTATTATTTGCCTTAGCAATTGAACAATTTGCATGCACTATTACAAACAATCCCAACATTAAAGGATATAATATGCTGATGATGTTTTATTGTTTCTATCAGATCCACATATTTTATTCACTAATCTAATTTTGGAATTGAAGGCCTTTCAGGAAATCTCTGGTTTAGGAGTGAACATCTTTAAATGCTCAATTTTGCCTTTGAATTTGCAAAACTGGTTGACTGTCTCCCTAAAATATTTTTTTCTTTCTCATGGTGCTTGAAGTCTTTAAGATACCTGGGCATACAAATCACCCCATATTATGAAACTCAATATGTGGCCAATTTTCCTAATTTGTTTGCTCATATCAGATCACTTATATCCTCTTGGTGTTTGCTCATATCAGATCACGTATATCCTCTTGGTCATTTCACATTTCCTTTCTTGGCAGAATTGCTGCTGTAAAGATGGTAATTTTGCCAAAACCTTTATTTTTTTAGAGCCCTCCCAGTCACTGTTCCATACTCCCATAGTTCTTCTCTACAACGGGACATCAGTAAATTTGTCTGGAATGGCAAAAAAAAAAAATAATAAACATGTTCTTCATGCCCCCAAACAGTTGGGTGGCCTGTGCCTTTCTGATTTCTGGTCCTACTATTTAGCAGCCAAATTTATACAACTTGCACAATGGCATTCTACTGAGACAGACATTCCTTGGCTTGCCTTTGAGCAATTATCAATCTCTCCCTCCTTTCTACAATACTTACTTTGGTCTAAATCTATTGTTTCCAAATCTATGCTTCAATCTAATAAAATAATCACCTCTATCAGGTTTGGAACAAGTACAAAGGTAATTACAAATTGATTTCTGATGTTTCCCCATTGACCACATATTTGGGGGAGCTGGGTTCCCCCGTTCTCCCCCAGACCCTGATGCTTTCACATTTTGGAATGCTAGGGGTCTTGATAATTTGAGATCCCTCTCTATCAATAATACGTTCTGCTCTTTTGACCAATTACATTCCATTCACAAAATTCCTAGTACTGAACTGAATAATTATGTCCTTACCAGATAATTTTTCAAAAAACCATGGCTCCTTAAATTTGCCCCCCCCTTTACACCCTTTGCGGCAGTGGTGTATTTCCGTTTTGTGCTGCCCTAGGCAAGACTAAAATTGGGCTCCCCCCTCCTATGTAAATTTGCTCCACTCCTTCCTTTTAAACTAATGTGACTCCCTCCAAAATTGAAGGACTACAAGTCCCAGCATGAACCCCTGAGATCTCACGAGAGAGGGGGAGAGAGAAAGGGGGATGAGGGGGAGAGAGAGGGGGTGGGTGAGGGAGGGAGAGAGAGGGGGGGTGAGAGAGAGGGGTGAGAGAGACAGAGGGGGATTAGATAGAGAGGGATGGTGAGAGAGAGGGGGGATGAGAGGAGGGGTCAGAGAGAGAGAGAGAGGGGGGGATGAGAGAAAGAGAGAGGGGGTGAGAGAGCCGGCTCTAGCAACCAGTGGCCAATAGAGTCTCAGGTGGAGGGGGGCGGCTTTTTTGCCACCCCCCTGCAAAGTGCCGCCCTAGGCCTGGACCTTGATGGCCTAGGCCAAAATACAGCACTGCTTTGCGGTCATATGTTACTCCTCCCCTCGGGACAGAGGCCTAGTCTTGACGATGTATAACCATCTTAACGAGTCCTCTCTCCCTGACGAACACAAATACAAATACACAAACACAAATATATGTGTAGATGGAAACAGGAATTGGGGTGTTCTATATTTGTGCTGGATTGGCATAAGATGATGCATAATCTTTGTAGATGTACTGGCTCCACCTGTAGCAGAGAAACCCCTCTTTAAGCTTTATATTAGATGGTATATGACCCCTACTTTAATTCACTCATTCTAACCCTCAACATCTCCTGATTGTTTTAGGGGTTGTTCGGAGGAAGGCACATTATTGCATTTATTTTGGAGCTGTAGTCATTTGAGAGGGCTGCGGGACCACACCTCAGCAAAAATTTTGCAGATAGAGATGTTCATATCAACCCTAAGGTGTGCCTTCTTTTTGCACCTATTCCTGATATCCCCATCCCCTTAGCTAGATTGATTCTTACATTATTTAGTGCCATCCAATGGATGATTGCATTTAACTGGAGATCCCCCACAATTTTGTGGTCCCAGGTTATCTGGTTATCTCCAGAATGGAGATGCTCAGACTTTCAGAATACATTCATCACTATTTGAATAATACATTGCATATTTTTAATTTAAAATGGGATAGCTGGGATAAATGTGCTTCCAATTCATAACTGTTTTCCTCGTTTGGATAAGATACCCAACACCTTATATTCCCCTACTTTACCGGAATCTGAAAGATTTTTATATGTCTCATATAGCATGAGATGCCATAATATCCTGTTGTGAATTATCACGTGACCTATAACTTCCATTCAACGTTATTCATGTTATGCTGCTTTTATCTGTACTTTTTGGTTTTGACTTTCCAATAAAATCTTTTGTAAACAAAAAAAGAAATAGGTCTATAGTTGAACCAAGATGAGTCCTCAGAATGAGGTTTAGGAATCATTGAAATTATTGCCGTCAAAGTCTCAGGCCGAAAAGAATGTCCATTAGGAAGAGAGTTAAATGCATTAGTCAATAACGGAGCCAAAATATGTGCAAATTTTTGTAGTATGTGGCTGAAAAACCATCAGGACCTGGATCTTTATTCAGTTTAAGAGCTTTTAAAAGCCAATATGATTGCATTAGTGGTAATGGGGTTTTCAAGATTGTTCCAATAAGTTGAAGGTATAGCTGGTAGTGTTATTTTGGAAAATAAGGAATCTGCAGCAGTCTGGTCTAAAGAACCTTCCATTTTATATAGGGATTCAAGGTTTTTCTGGAAAGTATGGAGAATCTTTACAGGGTAACTAGAATGTGTCTCGGCATAACTTCAACCTAATCGGTTTAGGATGGTGATATAGGTTTTTAAGGATATCTCTAGAAGTGTATCAGGTTTATTAGCTTTAAGATGGAATGTGTGTCTAGATTTACTTAAGATTTTATCAGCAGAGTCTGATAGAAATAGATCAAGATCAAGCCGTGCTTTATCAAGTTGTAATCTAGTTGCGGGAGTAGGGTTCGATTGGAAAAGTGCATGAGAAGAATTTAATTTATCCTCCAGTTTTTGTTGTAACTGACGTCTTTCTTTTTTAAGATAAGAGGCTTGATGGATACAAGCTCCTCAGAGCACCGCTTTGTGAGCCTCCTAAAGTGTCAATGGGGAGACTTCAGTGGTTGAGTTAATGGTAAAGTAGTCCTTGATGTTAGCGTAGTGCATACAGTACTATGATCAGTCCATGGAAATGGGAGGATCAATGAAGAAATAAGCTCTGGAGTCATGCCTATTGTGATTGGTATATAATCAATTTGGGAAAAAGATTTATGAGGATGAGAGTAAAAGGTGTATTGGGGTTTCGTGGGGTTTGTCTCTTGCCAAGAATCTATCAAGGAGTAATGCTGGAATAGTTGTTGAAATGAACGTCTCCCGGGACTAGAGGAAGTGGGGGATGTATGCAAGTATGGATAAAGGACTTGGTTAGAATCTTCACATATGAAAAGGGTGCCTAATTTATGAGATTCAATGACTTGAAATAGATATGCAAGAAAAGAGGACAGAGTTGTGTTTGGGGCATACTAAGAAAAAACTTTAATTTGGATTTGGAAAAAAAAAAAAGAAACAGCTGTAATTGGAGAGTCAAGTAAATATCCTGTGAGTATGAGATACCACCCTTCAGGGTCTTTGATCTCTGCCAGGAGGGAAAAAAGGTGTTGTACGGTGAAAAGCCACTAATACCTCCCGATGCTTTGCCAAAGCTGTGAAAACCTGAGGGTATAGCGAGCCAAAGTATTTAGGAGTTGATGTTGTAGTAAAATGGGTGTCCTGGAGACATATTATGTGTGTTTTCTTAGATGCCAAAGAACTAAAGCTTTAGTACGTTTTTGTGGAATGTTAAGACCTTGTACATTCAAAGTAAGCACATTCAAAGGAGCTGTAGGAGAATCAAAAAATAAATATGCACACTAAATGCACACAAGAGCTATAAATTTACACACACCCGGGGAGAGGTAAAAGCACACAATAAAAAAAGGAGAGGGTAGTGATAGAAAGGGGGGAAAAAGCAAAAATCCTATAAATTATCGAAACTTCTAACAATCTGTAGAAACGGCGTGCTGGGTGCGTGAAAGTCACAAGCTCAGAGGCCAAATGACTATCCGAGGAGGCCTTCCATATAAAAGGAGGAGGTATATCCAAGGATAAGAAAAAAGGGGGTATTAGTGACAAGTTCTCAAAGCAACAAGCCATTAGTCATAATATACATACAGAAGATAATAAAACACCTGAGATTGGCTGGCAAATAAGCACAGTGAAGAGGAAGATGGGGTGGGGGGAGGAGAGGGGGAAGGGAAAGGGAATGAGGGATGGGGAGAAAAAAAAGGAAGGTGGGATCAAAAAAAATGTACCTTATGACTCGTGTTCCATAGTCATAAGCCAAACTAGCGATTTCAATATTTAACGTGTAAAATACAAGTAAAATAACTATTTAAATCCTAAGGGTTGTTTTTAATTAAATACGATACTATCAGAGGAGTCATCTTATCCAAACAATATTGGTAACAAATATATGCAAGTTTCGAAAGAAACAACAAAAATAAAATAAACAAAATAAAAAAAAAAAATTGCACCTAGACCGACATAAACCACAATCTACGTGTATGTGTATATTAAACTTGATGCAACTCATATCCAATATAGCGGAATATACATGAATAACCATGAGATGCATTGGGGAGGGGGGGGGGACAAAAAGCCCCACTTTCTGTGGAGAATTAACTCTGTAGATTTCACTCTGTGCTCAAAAACATCTTTTGCTGCGCATACAGACCTATTGCACTGATGCGGGTACGGCAACACCTTGATTGTCATAAATCACAATCAACGTTTATATTTATGTTAAACTAATGTTATGTTAAACACTTAACCAGTTTAGTAGAATATAAATGAGTAACCATGAAATATTATTGAAAACAAAAAGGGGGGGAGGGGCGGTGGTATTGCTACCAATTACCAGGTGTTCAAAAAAGAGAAGTCTGAACACACAGGAGAGAGGATTCATTGTGGGAAAGAAAAAGGCCATCAGTCCATAGCATCCGCAGGATCAGTAGTAGGAGAGAGGAAGTGACTTCCTTTAGAAGGACTTTTTCGACCACTGTTGCACTTATTATTGGAAGATCCTCGTGAAGAATAGAATGCAGAACGTCGGCGATGAGCATCAGGAGCCACCAATCTCTCCATCAGATGTAGATCTTGTAAAGTATTTTGCAATTCATCTGAAGAACAGCAAGTATATTTACTGTTCTGATAAGTAAATCGCACTGAGAACGGAAAACCCAATTAATAGGGTACTTGGTGTCACTGGAGGATTTGAAGAAGAGGTTTAAGTGCAAGCCTTTTGGTGAAAGTGATTCGGGAAAGGTCAGCAAAAAGTTGGTAAGAGTGTCCATGAAAAGTAAGAGATTCTCTATCCTGTGCAGCAGTCACTAGTTGTTCTTTGGTACAGAAGAAATTGAATTTTGCGATTTTATTGTGAGGTGGTCCTGCAGGCTTAAGTGCTGTTAGGACTCCGTGAATCCTGTCAGCCTCCAGGCGTTCAACAGGGATTGATGATTGCAGCTCTTGAAACAGCGCAGTCATAGTAGAATAGAGGTCAATAATTGTCTCAGGAATTGTGCAAATGCGGAAATTAGAGCTGCACGCTCTGTTTTCAAAGTTCTCCAGACAATTATGTAAAATATTTTCCTCTTTAAGGTTCTCTAATTCAATAGCACAAGACTGTGTTTATTTCCAAGTCATCCATTTGGTTTTCTAAGTCAGTAGTGTGCTGGCCCAGCTCACAAATCCCCCTGGTCAGGCTTTGTTATATGGTCAGATGTCTGTTTTAAAGCCTTTTGCAGCATTTTCTCAAATTGCTTAATGACTTTAGCATGTAAGGAGTCTGCCTCTAAAATGAATGGAGTAGAGCTGAAATCTGAATCAGACTCACCGCAGTCTAAAGGCCCGTACACACGATAAGAAAATCTGAAGGGAAAATTCGGCGGACGACCGATCTGCCGATTTTGGGATTGTTAGTATGGTGCTTTCGACAGCCAACTCCAACTTTTCGGCTGACAAAATCCTGATGTGCAGGCTATAAAATTTTTGTTGTCCGTAATACAACGTCTGATTTTCGTCTCATTAGTACAGATTTCGAGGAAAAAAAAACTTAAGAGCAAGACTAGGCATGCTCAGAGACGAAAGAACACATACAAAGCAATCCAACACATGACATCACTTCTGAAGTAGAATTCTGTCGTACGGGAAAATTCGTATGAAAATAACCTCTTCACTCTCCACATCAGACTAGCATGCCGCAAAAAACGGACGACAGATCGTTCGATAATCTTATCGTGTGCACGGAGCTTTACTGTGGTGGCTGTCTCTGCTTGGCAGTGCGAGACTTGCCTGAGGGAGAAGATAGAAGCGGGGCCATTTTTAATAGTGATGGTGGGAAGGTGTTTTGTTTTACATAATTTCTCCACATTGTGCGTTTACTTCTATTGTATTTACAATGAAATTTGATATTTTTTGCTGCACCTATTGTAGGTTGATATGTTTTTGTAACCGTTCCCGGTGTCTCATCAGATATGGTGTTTTAGGCTACTCTTTCTATTTGCTTAATTTTTCTTGTATGAGTATTCATAGATCCTGGTTTATTACCTCTTCAGGTAATTGGGCACTGGCAAAGCTTTTGAGTACACTTAACTAACCCTTCGTTACCTCCCCTATTACCCTACCCCACTCGTGAGCCCCCAGTTTTTTTGCTAGTGCCCTAAGGTGATGGTTTTTGTTTTACTTAGAGAAATAACTCTTAGCTTAACTAGTTTGGTATTTTATCTTCAAATCAATTCTTTAATAAAGGCCTTCTGGGGGCGTGGCTGCCAGCGCGGAAGATGGCCGCATGTTAGGCTAGCTCCGTACGGCCACCCGGGACAATCACCGATATAAGGGCTTCCACATACCCTAGGAACGCCGGACCAGCTCCGTGACCCTCCCGAGCACAGCGACGATGGCCCGGAGAAAGAAGGACGCCGGTCAATCAAACAAACTGACGGGATTCCTCGTCTCGCAGGCGCCCGGACTCCGCCAAAATGGCGGCGGAGACCCGAGAGGCGGGCAGCGCGGGAAGCAAGGGCCGGCTCCGATGAACAAGCTGCCGCATCTCCCGTCCACCCCGCCGCAGCGCCGCATAATTGGCAATCCGGACAGCGGGCAATCCTCGGGCTCACCATCCCCACCCTCTCCGTCCTCCAGGAGCCCAGCAAAGAACAGGCAGCGCAGGGACTCTCCCCCTCTCCCAGCAATGGAACCAGGTATGGACGTTACTTATCCCTCACTTGCTGCTGCAGCCTCTAATTCTCTGCCTGTGGATCCATTCTCTACATGCTCCTCTGGAGGGAACCCGATCTCAGAGGCTTCCATGAAAAACATGCTCCATTCCCTTAGAGCTTCTATGCAAGCTGATATGCAGCTACAGACCAAACAAATAACATCTGAGATCTCCTGCCTGGGTTCCAGGATAGATCAAGTGGAACACTCTATCTCCACACACGCTGACTCCATCAACATGATTATCGATCGAACAAACACCCAGACCGATGAAATCGCTTGGCTAAAAAACAAAGTTGCTGACCTAGAGGACCGATCCCGTCGCAACAACATTAAGGTGCGGGGTGTTCCGGAATCGGTCTCTCCCACACAATTGCTGCAACATGTTACCACCTTGTTTAAACTATTGGTCC
Source organism: Pelophylax lessonae (assembly GCF_965119305.1). NCBI lineage: Eukaryota > Metazoa > Chordata > Amphibia > Anura > Ranidae > Pelophylax > Pelophylax lessonae. The sequence continues at coordinate 484,220,056 of NC_138769.1, forward strand.
CTTCTCTGCCAGAATCAGAGCTCCTGATCGACAGAATTCATCGATTACCCAAGCCCTCTTTTTTGGCAGGGGAAGTGCCTAGGGACATACTGATGAGGGTTCACTTTTTCCACGCAAAGGACCGCATAATGCTAGCAGCTAGACAAATTAACCAGCTACCGGAACCTTATGGAGGGGTGCAATTGCTACCGGACTTGTCCAAGCACACACTACAAGCCAGGCGCAATCTGGCCACGGTTACCAAAGCCTTGCGAAACCACCAGATCCAACACAAATGGCGCTACCCGGCGACCCTTCTGGTCACACATGAAGGATCCACTGTACCTATCAGATCACTGGAGGAAGGCCTCTCTGTACTTCGTAGATGGCACATACTGCCAGTGGATCAGATTCCATCTCCTCTGTCTATGCCTCTACGCCCTATGGACAGTGAATGGCAGGTGGCGTCCCGCAAGAGACTCTCCAGGTCGAATTCTGCTCATTCTAGCCCTATTCGCGACTGAAATCACACAATCTTGTCCTAGGCCACCGATAGTCAATCTATCTGGCCCCCCACTGCTTTTTTTGCGGACAGTTCCGCTCTCGGACTGCCGAGACAGTCCTTTTTTTAGGCTTTTTGTCCCCTTCACCCTTCTCCCCTCTTCCCTCCCCCACGACATGTTTGGACAATAAGGATGGCACACCAATCATAAAAGTTATGATCACTGCTCGGGATTCTCAGCGAACGGACTTTTGTGGACTCTCATGACCATTAAGTTGATCTCCATTAATGCTAATGGGCTGAACCACCCCGCGAAGAGGCGTTCCCTGTGGAAAGAAGCGATATCCCGTAAGGCGGACATATTGGCGGTGCAGGAGACGCATTTTCAGGAAGGAAACAGGCCTCAATGCACCCACAGGAACTTTCCCCAAATCCTACTTGCCTCTTGCACGGAGAAGAAGAGGGGTGTCATGTTGGCATTCAAGGACTCTTTGGCGGTCACCCTCCACAAAACTGTTCTAGACCCGGAGGGCAGGTTCATAGTCGTAACATGCGATATCAACGGCCTGCCGATGACCCTCTGTGTACTGTATGCACCGAATACACACCAACTCCGCTTCTTGAAGAGAACTCTTAAGCAAGTATACAACATTAAGCATGGTCATGTGTTACTTTGTGGGGACTTCAACGCTGTTGTCGACCCCGGGTTGGACTCATCAGCGTCCCCCCGGGACCGACAACAGTCACTGGGGGCCTTTCTTCACTGTGAAAAATTATTTGATGTATGGCGGTGTCAACATGCCTCGGAGAGGGATTATTCGTTCTTCTCTCCGAGGCATCAGTCATATTCCCGGATAGACATGTTTATTGTGGATATGTACCTTCTGAACAAGGCGACTTCCTCTACGGTTGCAGACATCACCTGGTCTGACCACGCAGTGGTGGAGCTAACCATAGAGGAATCTGCTAGATCCTGCCAGACATATGTATGGCGTTGTGACTCACGCATGTTGCAGACTGATGAGTGCCGCACTAGACTGACTAGGGAAATACAGGAGTTTCTTGAAATTAACAAACCGTCTGTCTCCGACCCGTGGGTGCTGTGGGGTGCACTTAAGGCCTTCACCAGAGGGGTGTGCATCCAGCAGCAGTCGCGGCTTCGGAGACAGCGGAGAGACAAGGTTGCATCACTGACAAACGATATACATAGACTGGAAGTTACGAACAAATCCCACCCCAATGACACTGACTCACTTGCCCTGATCAAGTTAAGGCAGGAACTACGGCTCCTGCTTATAGAACAATCCGACAAGCACCTCCAATATCTCAAACAACAGCACTACTTTCAGGCCAACAAAGCAGGGAAGTTTTTAGCCAACCAAGTCAAAAAAAAGCAGGCCAAATCCAGGATTCCCCACTTACTTCATCCTTTGACTAAATCCAAAATCACGCACCCACAGGATATTGCAAACGAATTCGCTAACTTCTATAGTGCTCTGTACAACCTCCAAAATGACCCGACCGAACACCAACCTACCACGGCAGACATTGATAGGTTTCTCAACGCTATCTCCCTACCTTCACTCACTGAAGCCCAGCTACATTCACTGAACTCCCCGATATCGGTGGACGAAGTTCTATCTAATATCTCCACCCTACCTAAAGGTAAATCGCCCGGCCCGGATGGATTCTCTAACGAATTCTACCAAATCACGTCACCCTTCACGAGTCACACCCTAATGGCGGTGTTCAATAAGGCCATGGAAGTATCTGCACTTCCGCCGGACATATTGGGGGCCCATATTGTCACCTTACCCAAACCAGGCAAGGACCCCACCACCCCTGCAAATTTTCGCCCCATATCGTTATTGAACTCCGATGCCAAAATCTATGCGCGCATCCTGGCCAAACGTCTACAAGGAATACTACCCTCCCTTATACATAGGGACCAAATGGGGTTTACAGCAGGCAGGCAAACTTCAGACGCCACTAGGAGGATATTAGGGATCATGCATCTCGCCCACAAGTCTAAGACCCCATCAGTGCTGCTCACTTTGGACGCCGAAAAGGCATTTGATAGGGTCCACTGGGGGTACATGCGAGCCACGCTACTAAAATTCGGATTTAAGGGCCCTATACTATCTGCAATTACGGCGTTATACTCGTCCCCATCGGCGCAGGTGTACACATCGGGTACACTGTCCAAACGATTCCACATAACAAACGGCACCAGACAGGGATGCCCCCTCTCGCCATCAATTTTTAATCTGGTCATAGAACCCCTGGCAGAAACCATTTGTTCCAATGCTAAAATCACAGGCTTTCATCTCCCATCATACCATCACAAAGTAAATTTATTCGCAGATGACATCATTTTAATGCTTACACAACCGCAGATTTCCCTTCCCGAAGCATACGCGACACTCCTAAAGTATAGTAAGGTTTCCTACTACAAATTAAATGTATCCAAGTCCACGGTCCTCAACATAGGAGTCCCCATAGCAACTCAGGAGAGCCTCTTGGAGGCTATTCCTATTCCCTGGTCCACGGACAGCATACACTATCTAGGCATAGATCTTCCTGCTAATCTAACTCGACTATTGACCGTTAATATGTCCAGGATCCTCACGAAGATAAATGCAGATATCTCCCGGATGCGCCCCCTGTGGCTTTCTTGGAGCGGCAGGGTGGCAGCATATAAAATGTTTATTTTACCCCAAATACTATATTTATTTAGGGCACTTCCTATACACTTCCCCATGACACACCTTCACAAATTGTCTAGATTACTGATGTCATACATTTGGGAAGACAAACGTCCACGTTGTGCACTCTCCACCCTAGTGCGGAAGAAACAATTCGGGGGTGCCTCCATCCCGGACATACCATCATACTATTGGGCCACCATCCTGGCGCAAATGCGTCATTGGTTCCATACGGCAGACCCTCCAATTTGGGTAGATCTGGAGAGGGATGTTGCGCCCGCACCGGACCTTAAAAATCTACTCCTAAGCGACAAATGGAAGGTCTGGAACCTGCCGGACCTCTCCCCAACTATGCAAGCTTCCCTGCGGGTGTGGCGTCGCTCTCCTGCTCCGCTCAATGAAAGGGACGTACTCCCTGAGATAACTCTGCCGATATCTACCCTCCAACCACACATACCTGATGTCCCCATCCATTCATTGCACCGTTGGGGGATAATCTCCGTTAATTCCTTCTACAGCGGTGACACTCTTATTCCAGTCTCTGACCTGATTCGCAAATACGGCCTCCCGTCTCATTCTTTCTATCATTTGCTTAGAATAACACACTTCCTTATGTCTAATCCTCTGAACAAAATACTGGTTGATGGTAAATTATGGGACCTGCTTACTACGCCAACGCCAAAACCCCCTAAACTTTCACACTACTACAACATCTTACTGGATAACATGTCATTCCACAAGACTATGCACATGTTCAAATGGGATAGAGATCTGTCTACCGCCTTCCCCATTTCCAAGTGGAGAAGAGCGTTGAGCTCGATTCACACATACTCCCACTGCGCCAACCACTGGGAAATGACCCTTAAGATAACATGTAGGTGGTACTACACTCCCTTCCGCCTGGCAGGTTTCTCTCCAAGGTACTCCCAATTGTGCTGGAGGAATTGCGCACAAGTGGGCACTTTGTTACACACGTTGTGGTCCTGTCCTTCACTGCGTAGTTTCTGGAACCAGGTGTTCTCCTATATGTCCTCTCACACGGGGTGTCTGATGACGCCATCCCCAGCTTTGGCGTTACTAAACCTGGGAATAGATGACTTGCCAGTCACGTTCAGACCATGGATTACTCATGTTCTACTTGCGGCTAGAACGGTAGTCCTACGCAGATGGAAAAATCCAGCTGCCCCAAATCTATCAGACGTTGTCAACCTACTAAAGATAAACTACCAATTTGAAAAGGCTATTGCAATTAACCAACTGACACTACAGGCATTCAATACACACTGGAACTTTTGGGCTCTCTCCTAACCAGGATTTAATGCTGCTTAATGCTATTGTAATTAATGCTATAGTATTGTGTTTACATTCTACCCGTACTCTGATCTGAGATGTCTTCATGTCATTGATGTATATGTGCCATATCCATACCCGTCCATATCTTCCCTTGTCCTACCCTGTCCTACCCCCTTACCCTCCCTACTCCCCATTCTAGGTTGCGTTTAACCTGCAATTCTGTATTAATGTTGATCCTGCACTTGTTCATGTACCACAGTTTTGTACGTTTGTGCAATTACATTGTATGCATTTATCTTCAATAAAAATTATTTACACAAAAAAAAATAAAGGCCTTCTAATACCATAAATGAATCCCTACAAATTTGTTAAAATCTTGAGAGTCATACACAGAACCCACTCTGCAAGAATAGCTTGTAATATTAAAGATGAGGTTATGTCAAATAAATTGATAGCAAACATGTCAAGCCCTAAAGATGTGTGCATCCCTGAAACAGCAACAAACTTTGGGCCCCAAAATTGTCCATAGATGACCTCTTATAAACCCTTACAGATCCTCAGTTTAGAGGTACCTATGAATGATGGCCCTAGCATTTTTGCACATAGACACAGCTGATAATGTATACATTCACATGTGCATTTATGTGTGTGGGGGGGCTTTATTTTCTTTTTGAAATGATCTGATACTTTAATTTTTTTAAACTTTTTTTATATTGCTATCGTATAAGAATTCAACAAGCCCTGTATGGAATAGCATAATGAACATGATAGGTCCTAACCCCCCGATGTTTCTTCTGCACTCCAGTAAAGATGTTGTGGAATGACCGCCCTGGAAATGTTTTTTAACCACTTGCTGACCGCCTGCCGCATATACAGTATACAATTAACCCATTGTTTACCCCCAGGGTAACCCCTTCCCTGGCAATGTCATTATTACAGTAACAGTGCATATTTTTAGCACTGATTACTATAGTAATGTCACTGGTCCCCCCAAAAAATGTCAGGGGTCCAATCCGTCCGCCGCCATGTCGCAGTCCCGCTAAAAATTGCAGTTTGTCACCATTACTAGTAAAAAATGTTAAATACAAATTTAATCTTATGGACAGATTGTTGAGATGAAGTCGGAGTCAAGTTCTCTTTAAACTGGTGTATTTTTCTAGGATAAAGTTCTGATTTAATATGCAATAAAATGTTTTGCTGCAATAATTTAATATAAATATATATTCTCTTCTAGCTGTTAGGTAATTATGTTTTAATTCAATCTTTACTTTCAAGAATTTTGGACTATGTCTAGATGATTTGTGAATGCTGTAGTCGTGTTTGAGTTGAATATTGTAATTAACATTTCAATTGTGTGACTGTTCTGGAAAGTAGGTTGAATATGTCCTGTTGTCTGTTTTTATTTGGAAACATACATTATTGGCCTGCTAGATCTTTTTATTCAAGATTTCTACTTGTGATTTATATTGTGTTTTTTATGAAGTGGTATGGTTTTCCACAAATTGAACGTTGTTTCCTCACGTTGGTTATTCAAAATAAAACAGTCCATGATACTGACGAGAACCCATTTTCTTTTGTGTTTTTACAAAGAAAGATGTATTCAAAACACAAGAATAAATCCAACGGGACTGGTGGCAGTCGATGTGCAGGGTTTAAAATGTAAACCATATTGTGAAACATAGGTTACTAAAGAATAAATCAGTCTGCAGCTGATGTGCGTGTGTTTGATGTCACTTTTTAACTGTGAGACTGGTAGGCTTACTGTTAGATGTATGCAACCCCAAACCAATCTATAGTCAGGACATGCAGTATCTCTGATTACTTTAGCAGTGGTTATCTCCTGTTCTTAGAATACCTGTTGTGCAGCATCCTGTGCTGTTTTAGTTATCTTGCCACACATTTACTCTTTCACCAATATATTTTAATCCACAGTTTATCAATTCCCATAATTGCAAACTTCTACCCATGTCTGATATCTAGGCATTTATGTTTCTTAATTTACAGTCAATTATCTTATAAAATCTTTCTCGCCTTTTAAGTGATCGTTCTGTCTATATTGCCAATTTTACCCACATTTTGCTTTTTTATGTAATTTGTACAAAATTGATAATTCTATTGTTGAATCTGTAGTTGTTTCCATTACTCTACTTGTCATGCAGTTTTAAAGAAATGGGATGACCTGCTCTCTAAATGCAGCTGCAGTTGCCTCATGGCTGACCTGTTTAATCTGGGGTTTGGGACTAGCACAGTGGAAACATTGCTTTTCCCTGCAAAATTGGAGATCACAAATATATAAAAAGCAAACCTATACCGTAATGCAAACTCTTGCCTACTCAGATATTAACAGAAAATGTAAAATACTCTTTGTGATGATAATGCGCACAGCAAAACCTGTGTTGGACGATACAGGGCAACCATGTTGTTCAAAATTCCAAAGTCAGCCATAGTATTTTGTAACAGTAGGAGACATAGAACATCAGTAATTCCCTTTCCATAATCCCAGGATGTGCGTCTTCTATATTAACAACCTCTTATGCAGGCCATACATGAGGCAAATGTCTCTCCTGCAACCACAGAAGACAGGGATTATTGCTAATGACTTTACCAGCTGCTAGCAATAATCTCATGTAAAATCCGGCAGGCTGGTTGTACCCAAGTTGATAGATCCATAAACTTACATACATAAATTCTGCCTGCCCATACATGGTTCAAATCTTGGCTGGTTTCTGCTGAACCGGTCAAGATTTGAACCATCTATGGCTGCATTCTAAACATCCTTATCAGCATGTTGAAACAGCAGAACCTCTTATCCAACATCAAAACCAAAGAATGGCAAACCGATAACCCTTTGATTTAGGCATCATTAAACCCCTGACAGAAATTAATACATTCGGTCTTACTCTGATAGCTGGCATACAAATGTCAAGTCTGGCTTAAAGTGTAACTCCACTTTGTTGAGAAAAAAACATTCCCCTCTGGGTGATCTACAGTGCCTTGCGAAAGTATTCAGCCCCCTTGAACTTTGCGACCTTTTGCCACATTTCAGGCTTCAAACATAAAGATATAAAACTGTATTTTTTTGTTTTGAAAAAGTTCAAAATATCCAATACATTTTGTTCCACTTCATGATTGTGTCCCACTTGTTGTTGATTCTTCACAAAAAATTAGTTTTATATCTTTATGTTTGAAGCCTGAAATGTGGCAAAAGGTCGCAAGTTTAAGGGGGCCGAATACTTTCGCAAGGCACTGTATGTACATTGCAAGGATTTTAGATTACTCCCTTTTCTTATTTTAAATTCATGTTTGTTCCACGCTTCTCCTGTGCTGAGTGGGTCTAATGGGAGTGGCTTCATAATTATCAACCAGCTGTGGCAGTTGCAGGGCACTAATGAGAAAAGCTGCTGGGCCTGCATCCCTTTTAGATGTGTTCCTATTGGGAGTTTTTCACCAAAAATGAAATTTTTGTTGCAGGGGATGCCAGAAATCTTACATTTATCTTAAACAGACTTCTGAAAAAATTGGTGAGCCAATCACACAAGCAGGAAATTGTTTCTGGGGTGTGTTCAGTACACATTTTGTGTACAGAACAGCTCCAGGTAGCCGCATTGCATTTGCAGAAAATTGCAAAAGCCACAGATTGAAAAGGAAAGATCATTTTTATTGTTCAATGGTTGTTATTGAAGATTTTCATTACAACAAACAAAAGGTGTAAGCCCCCGTTCACACTGGGGCGATCCGACTTCCCCAGGCGACCACAGAGGTCACGGCGCGCTGCTCGCACCGCGACCTCGGAGCAGCCGGCACGGACTTCATAACATTGAAGTCTATGCAGGTCGCTCCGGGTCACCCCAAAGAAGCTCCGGACCCTTTTTCTAAGTCGGAGCGACTTGTGTCGCTCCTATTAGAACGGGTCCATAGCTTCTGTATGGGAGGCGACCTACGGCGACCTGTCAGGCGACCAGGTCGCCCCAGTGTAAACGGGGGCTGAAGAAACATTGCAAAGAATATTGTTCCAAGTATGAATTACATACAGAGCAGCCAACCGCAGTGAATATGCGTTAATAGCAACAAGAGATACATATCAAAACATGGGTTCATCATAATAACATCAGCAGAAGTCAATTCACCATCAGCAAGGTCTAATCTGAATTTCAGGGTAGAGCAGGCGTAGAGAAAGGGTGGTACCATTGTGACCACGGTTGCCACAAGGAGAGGGACTTTTGATAGTTCCCTCTACTCGAGGCAAACATCAGTTCATGCATACTATGAGTATGCACCATAACCAGAACTTCTCGGATTAAGGGGGGTTGTGTCTGTTTCCAGTTCTTAGTAATAGTCAGTCTGGCTGCCAAGAGAACGTGGGTGACGATGTGCCTAAGAGCTGGTGGAAACTTTTCTATTGTGAGATTCAACAAGGTGAGGGCCGCGGTAGGTGTTACCGCGAATTTCGTGATATCTGTGATCACTTGAAATACATCGTGCCAGTATGTCCATAGAATGTGGTAAATGTCGCCTAGGTGTCCGAAGTTCCTCCAACATAGTGGAGAGGAGTACTTATAGAACTTTGCTAATTTGGTAGGCGTCAGGTGCCAACGAAGTGTGATCTTAATTGTTTGTTCCCATAAAGCCGAGCATTTAGTGTGTTTATATGCATGCCTCAGTGCTGTTTGCCATTGGGCTGTAGTGAACAATTGGTGTAGATCCTCCTCCCATTGAAGGAGAGGACGTGATTTGGTAAATGTGGATTTGTCTTATATGGCCAGATATATCAGTGAGATGCCTCTTGAGGAAACAGAGGGGTTGGTGAGGAAATACCATACATTGCTTGGTAAGCTGTAACACGGGTTTGGGATTGTAGAGAGAGGGTGCTTAAGCCTTATATAGGAAAAAAGTTCAGAGGCAGGGAGATTGTATGCTTGTTGAAGGGACGGAAAGGGTTTTAGGGTCTTATTGTGGAAGAGATGTTGTATTGTCAGTATGCCCCGTGTCGTCCAAGCTGTGAGGGAAATATCAGGTATCAATAGAGTGAGTGCTTCCAAGGGTATTGGCGGTGACAGCAGATTAGGGGATGTACCTGTCAGAGTCAGAAGCTTACGCCATGCGGCTAGTGTGGCTACCATCGGGGGAGAGAAGAATGATGGGATTTGTGGACCATAGGGGGCGCTAAGTATCCAAGTCCGCAAGGACATGTTGGGTGTACGAGAGGATTCAATCTGCCCCCAGCTAGTGATGTGTGGGGAGCGGTACCATCCTTTAAGCTGGGTTGCGAGCGTGGCAAGGTAATAATCGCGAAAATCTACATAGCCCATCCCCCCCGCCAGTCTGTGCTTGGTAACGATCGATTGTACGCAACGTGGCTTTTTATGCTGCCACATATATGCCCGCAGAGTGGTGTGTAATGACGCGAAGTACAAGTTGGGGATAGGGATAGGTAACGTGCGGAATAAATATAGGAGTTGGGAAGGAATCATCATTTTAAACACAGCGAGTCTACCCGACCAGGAGAATTCATGGCGTTGGAGTGTTTGAAGGTCAGAGTGCATTTTGGACAGGAAGGGGGCATAGTTTGTCTTGAAGAGGAATTTCACCGATTTGGTCAACTGAATACCCAGGTACGGTATGGAATGATCTGCCCATGAAAAGGGAAATTGTTGTTGGAGGATGGATTTAGTCGTCAAGTCAAGATGTAGGTCAAGGATGATGGATTTGGTCACGTTCATTTTGTATTATGATATGTCGCTGAACCACTTCAATATTCGATACGTTTCAGATAGGGAAGATGTGGGGTTAGTAAGCATCACTATCACGTCGTCCGCGAATAGACTTATTTTGTGGGTTACCAATCCGAGCTGAAATCCCGAGATGAGGGGATTGGAGCGTATGTGGGCTGCTAGAGGTTCCATGAGGAGATTAAAGATCAAGGGGGAGAGTGGACATCCCTGACGAGTGCCATTTGTAATACCAAACGGTCTGGATGACATGCTGGATGTGTAGACTTTAGCTGAGGGAGTTGAATAAAGTGCAAGGACCGCCAATAATATGTTACCTTGGAACCCGAACTTGAGCAGCACAGCTTTGAGATAGTCCCAATGGATCCTGTTAAACGCCTTCTCTGCATCCAAGGGAAGAAGCAGAGAAGGCGTTCGAGAGATCTCAGCATGATGAATGATATCTATCAGCCTTCTGGTAGCATCCGAGGCTTGGCGGAATGGAGTAAAACTAGTTTGGTCCAAGTGGACAACGGAGGGGAGAATTTTTTTGATTCTGTTAGCAACCAATTTGGCGTATATTTTGGTGTCAAGATTTAGGAGGGATATTTGCCTAAAATTTTGTGGAAGGGTGGGTGTTTTCCCTGGTTTTGGAAGCGTGATGATCAAAGCTTGGAGCATTTCTGTTGGAAATTTAGAGGAGGAGGCTGCTTGGAGGAAGACAGGCAACAAATGAGGTGACAGTATGTTTTGGAAGCATTTGAAGTATTCGCCTGACAGGCCATCAGGCCCAGGCGATTTGTTCGAAGGCAGAGTGGAGATGGTGCCCACAATTTCTTGTGTCATAAACGGGGCATTTAGGAGTTCCAATTGGTCCCCTGAAAGGGTGGGGAGAGAGACAGCAGCCAGGAACACATCAATTTCCTCTGTAGAGGGTTGGTGTGTCTCCCGGTCGCATTTAATGTTATACAGATTCTCATAATAGGCACTGAACGTGTCTGCTATGTCTTGTGGGTTGTATTCCTTCCCAGAGGTGGTTGGGTTGTGGAGATATTCGATTCTGGATTTTACTCTTTGTCCCTTAATTTTTTGTGCCATGCTCTTCCCAGCTTTATTGGAGGTGGCGTAAGAAACAGCTTTGCATCGGCGGTGGAACCGTTCAAAGTCCACCAACAATAAGGCCCGCAACTCCTGTCTCATTGCAGTGAGTCGTAGCTTACTGTCATGATCAGGTTTAGCTTTATTTTTCATATCTAAGTCAGCTATAGAAGAAAGGAGAGAATCCACTCGGGTAGATCTCTTTCTCTTCTCTCTAGAACCCGCCTGAATTAAAAATCCTCTTACAATCACTTTGTGAGCATTCCACACCACAACCGGGTCGGACACTGAATTCTGATTGGTGACAAAAAATTGTCGGAGTTGGTCGGAGATGTGGTTTACTACATGGGGTTGCTGTAATAGGAAGTTGTTAGTATGCCACACAAAGTGAGACTGTTGGGGTGATTTGTCTGACAGGGTGAGTGTCAGTGGGGCATGGTCCGACCAGGCTATCGTGTGGATCTCAGAGGCTATAACATGTTGCAGTAACCATTTATCCAGGAGAAAGAGGTCGATCCTCGAGTAGGTATTATGGCTCGGTGAAAAGTATGTGAAATCACGTTCTTCGGCATGTTGGCATCTCCACGCATCGTAAAGGTCATAGGAGTGGATCAAGGTTTTCAAGCGGGAGCCATGGCGTTTAGAAGGGGCAGTGGAGTCTAAAGAAGCATGAGGAATGGTGTTAAAATCCCCACACACAATAAGATGTCCCTTTTTGATCTTGGTAGCGGTTTTGAGGACTTTGGAGATGAAAGGAATCTGTCACTGGTTGGGCGCATATAGATTCAAAATTGTATAGTGCACATTGTTTATGGAACAAACAAGGATAAGGTAACGGCCGTCTACATCCATGACTAGGTTGTGTTGCTGGAAAGATACGGAGTCCCTAATGGCTATCATCACACCTAATTTTTTGGCCGTGTAGCAGGAATGAAATACAGAGGGAAAGCTTTTATGTCGACAGTAAGGTAGCGGTGTTTGAGAGAAGTGGGTCTCTTGTACACATATAATGTCACTCTTGTGGACATTGGCAGTGGACCATAATGATTTCCGCTTGGCCGGGTGGTTTAACCCCCTTGCGTTAATGGACATCACTGTGAGCGGCATGTTCTGGATATGAGGAGCTGGGATTACAGGCAAAGGTACTCACACTTGGACGAGTTGACACCAATCGAGCAGGCAGTGTACGGATGGCTGCGGGTCTGACTAGGGCCTGAGTTGCTGGAGAAGTGTCGTCAACTGAAGATCTGGAAAAATAAAACGAACACCAGTATCTGCAACTACAAACAAACAAGAAAAAAAGAAATTGTAGCTGCAAATCAAACAAGAAGAAAAAAAAATGTGGTACAGAGCAGGCGTTCGTGTAGCCGCTGCTGTTAGGTGGAAAGATGGCAAAGGTGCTGTGAGGCTTGAAAATCCACCTGAAGAATGGAGAGCACTGGTAGGGGACACAGACGTGGTGTACTACCAGTGAAGTGGGGGAAATAGTCTTTCAGCAGAGCTCTGAGAGGAGAACAGAGGAGAGAGTCGTTGCATCGTAGGGCCCGCTGTGCACGGCAGTCACGGGCGCTGGTGAGAGTTCCCAGTTTGGTGGTTCCTGGGTTGCCTGGTTCCCGAGGCCATGGTCTGCATTGGCTCATCCCTGGGAGGAGTGGGGATAATTCCCCACGAGTTGAGTAGCCGCATGCCATTTTGCATAGATGAAATAGTGTGGGGGATCCCATTTTTTGTGACTAGAATAGTCGCCGGATGCCGCCATTTATATGGGATGTTGTGATTCATCAAGGCTTTGGTGATGGAGCTAAGTTGTCTCCTCAATTGGAGTGTGTATTTAGAAAGATCCGCAAATAGCTGTATACCCTCATAAGGAGCTGGGAGCGTGCGTTGGAGTCGTGATGCAGCCAGGAGATGGTCTTTAGTTTGATAAAAATGTACCCTCATAAGAGTGTCCCGTGGCACCGAATCAGCAAGATGAGATGCCTTAGGTAATCTGTGAATACGGTCTATAGTAAGATCCATAGCAGAACATTCAGGGAGCATGGCCGCCATGAGGGAGCTAGCATATTTGTGAAGTTCACTCTGAGGGACAGACTCAGGGATGCCACACTGGTTGACATTAATGGTGTCAGTACAGTCAGCCATCTGTGCTTCCACAGAATTAAGTCTGCGATCCATCCCCTGTACATCAGATGCAATTTTGCCAAACAGGGAGGTCAGATTTTGAAATAGGGAAGATTGAAAGGATAGCAACATGTCCTTTGAAGTAGTGTCTACCACAGGCTGGCTAGTGGTGGGGAAGTCTGCAAATGAAGCCTGTAAGGAGGGGGCTGAGAGGAGGTTAGGGTCCTGGCTGCTGTGAGGGAGACATGAGGGCTGCAGCTCCAGCCTCATGCAGGCTTTCGCAGGGCTGGAAGGGGCTGGGGAGTATGCTCCTGGTCCAGTGGGAGAAGATGGGGAGGTCTGGGGCGGCATTACCTCAGAGGGATCCCCGATGTCCTCCGATCAATGTGAGGAGTTGAAGGCCGCGGGAGTGCTGGCGCCATCTTGGCGGGAAGCGGCTCGTGGCGGGGGCCTGGAGAAGAAGGCCGTAAGCTTTTTCAGCCGATGGTCATCCTTCCTTTTTGCGGGACATAATGTGCAGGCGGTCCGCGGGTAACTCCTGAGGCGGTTTGTGCGGTGGAACGAGCGCTGGCGGGTCCATCGTCGCTGATTAGTCTCCGCTGTCCTCAGAGTAAAGGCTTAAACGGCCATCTCTGGTGTCGGCAAGCCATGCCCCCTCGGAAAGATCATTTTTAATAACCTTTAATTAGCAGGCGGGTCTTCTGTCAGTTTCTCTGACAATCACAGGAGGTCAGCGGTGATAACTGCCGCTCCTTCTGCTGCCTGACTCCCACTGTGTCTAATCACAGGCCGGGACACCTCGAGCACATAAGCACGTAGTACTACGTGATTATGTGCAGCCGAGCTGCCCTGCCGCAGTAAATCTGCAACTGGTTAATTTTTGCACATGTCACTTTTTGCACCTTGTCACTTTATTGATGTATTTAGCTGATTTTTTACATATCCTGTTGTCTTAAGACTGCTAGTATTGCTTAATCGTCTCTTCTCCAGAGAGAATACGTTCAGTGCTTATAGTCTTTCCTCATAGCTGATGTCCGCCATTCCCCTAATTATTTTTGTTGCACTTCTCTGGACTCTTTCCAGTTCCAGCACATCCTTCCTGAGGACTAGTGCCCAGAACTGGACAGCATACTCCAGATGTGGCCGGACCAGAGTCTTGTAGAGAGGGAGAACAATCTCTTTATTTCTGGAGTGAATCCCCTTTTTTATACATCCCAGTATTCTGTTGGCTTTGCTTGCGGCGGCTTGGCATTGCATGCCACTGCCAAGCCTGTTGTCTACCAGTACCCCCAGGTCCTTTTCCATCTTAGATTCACCCAAAGGTTCCCCCCCTAGTGAGTAGCTTGCTTGCTGGTTTCTGGCACCCAAGTGCAATCCGCCGCATTATTTGGATAGTTAGTCAGAATTTGGAGGACTACAAGCATCAGCAGAACTGGGCCTCATACTGGTTAATATAGAACCTTATGCCCCATACACACGTGCAGATTATCTGCAGACTTTTGTCTGCAGACTTACCAAAACCATATAATATGAGGTCAAACCTAAACACTTTCAATTTGTATGCAATCCGGCAGGCCCTTGCACTACATAGAAAAGGTAAGTCTGCAGACAAAAGTCTGCAGATAATCTGCACGTGTGTATGGGGCATTATGGAGTCCCAGTCTGCCATCGAGCGTCGCAGGCTTTTGGTATGCCCAGGCCTCGCAACGACAGTGCCCCTAGAAGCGAGGACGAGCCTGCAAAGTTTTTCTATCTTCGTTGGGATGTCTCAATTTTGGAATGCCCGGAGTTGCTAGCATCCTTCCTGGCTGACGGCACCCCCACCCAGGTGGGAGGTCTCCCGTGTCTGAGCGGTATGGTGAGTACTACTACCCCTCTGTCCCTGGGAACAGGTTTTTGAGGGGGTATTGAGTGGGCTCACTCTGGGGATGGCGGTACATGTAAAGTTTGCTGTAATATCCCCCTCATGGCCGTGGGATGGCCCCCTGTGTCTTACCTTCCCTGTCCCTGCGGGAGCGCTCCTGCAGTGCAGACCACCATACGGGGGGGTGTGGGGGCTTCCTTCTCCCTGGGGGTGCTCTGTGCAGATCCCGTTGGGGGCCAGTGGGGGTGTTTTCTGCGGCATTTGGCGCTGTTTCGCCTGGCCGCCATGTTTGGTAAGGGCTGGCTGTTTGGCCTCAGAGTGAGGGCAGCGGCCATTTTCAATCATCATTGCCAGCGCAGATCAGGCAGTCCTGTCTGGGCAGTGGCCATTTTCTAAGTGATTTTCCTCCATTTGACTCTATCAGGCACCATTTTTTTTTCTTTTTGTGACTCAGGGCTGGCTTTTGCCTCTAGGGGCGTGAGGTCACTTTCTCTTTATAATCAGCCTTCTCAAAAGCAGCGTGGCAAGTATAGACACACTGTGGAGGGATTTTACTGGTTCTCTCTGACTATATTTCTGCTAACACTCCTTTGTCAGTTTAGCTTTAGTTAAGAGAAGGGTCTCCACCTGTAGTGCAGTTTGCGATAGGGGTACGCGGGAACCACAATTTTAAAGGGCCAGTGTAATTTTTTTGCACTTTGCTAATATGGAGTCCCAGGATAGCAAATTCCCCACAGACCTAGTTGGTGGTTCAAATACTCCTGATCCTTAGCCTCTTTATCTGCTGCACTTGCGACTTTAGCGTCAAAAGTTGATCTGCTGATGTCTGACCGAGTTACAAAGAAACAGCCTATGCCCTCTGTCTTCTGACTCAGAGCCTGAATTGGTTGCCACGGGCGTCGTCCCCCTTGAGGGGCCCCCGTCTTCTCAGACGGATGGGGAGGATTCCTCCTCTGGGATAGCACATGACCACGCTGCGGTAGACACACTTATTAGCTCTGTTAAGGAGACTTTAAATCTTGATGATGAGCCCTTCATGGCAGGTAAGCGGGTTTCCATCAGGACCCGCAAGGCCCTGAAGTCGGGTCAGGTTTTTCCTTGTCCCGATGAGTTTCAGGAAACGGAAATGACCAATGGCGTCGCAATAAGCAGACACTGGTAGTACCTAAGAGATTTAAGTACCGTTATCCCTTTGCGGATTCGGTTGATACTCGCTGGGCTGTGGTTCCTAAAGTGGACCACACTGTTTCCAGACTAAATAAATCCACCTTGATGCCCGTGGAAGACTCCCCGGTGTTTAAGGACCCGGCGGATAGACGGGTGGAAACGCTTTCCCGCCACATGTATATGGTGGCGGGTTCCCTGCTGAAACCGGTGTTCGCCTCAGTGATGGTTTCTCAGACTATCGCAGAACGGGCCAAGGTGCTTAGGCGCACTCTGGTAGCAGAGTCGGTTTCTGCTGCTGCGCTGGACATGTTGGATCAAATGGCACAGGCCTTGATGTATCTGTGTGACGCGGCTTTGGACAAGGCTTCTTTGGTCGCACGTCTATCTGCGATCAGGATTGCAATCCGCCGCATTATTTGGCTGAAAAGCTGGTCGGCCGACCATGCTTCTAAGAAGACAGTGTCTGACATCCCTTATGCGGGGGATCGTCTTTTTGGTGACTCTCTGGATGAGCTGATCAAGGGGCTTACTGGGGGTAAGAGTACTCTCTTGCCTCAAGTTTTGAAAGGTAAATCTCCCTACACTAAATGGGGTCCCTCCTTTAAGACTAACAGGGGGTCCTTTCATGCCTTCTGGGCATAGGGAAAGGGTAAGTCCTTCAAGGCCTCCGTTGGTCACAAGAAATTTTGGGTGGGTAAGCCCAAAACGGGTCAAGCTGGGCAGGCAACCCAGTCAACCCCTTCCTGAAGGGACGCCCTCACGCATATCAGGGGTGGGGGGGACGTCTACGTTGTTTTCCCGAGCCCTGGCTGTCCGACATTCAGGACAGGTGGGTTTGCGAGCTCATTCGTTCAGGGTACAAGATCAAGTTCCGATCTCGAGTCGCCCCGCAGACAGATTCTCTCCATCAAATATCCATCTGACTCCCGATCGTTTCTGGGATCTACAATGGGCGGTTCAAGATCTTCTCGCCCAAGGGGTCATCGTGGCGCTCCCTCCGCGGGACAGGTTTCGGGGGTTTTACTCCAAATCTGTTCACAGTGCCCAGAAAAGAAGGCAAGGTGCGTCCGATTTTGGACCTAAAGTTACTGAACCACTTCATGCGGGAATCCTTCCTGTTGGTGGTGGCATCTCTGAGTCCAGGGGAACTCATGGCCTCCATCGACCTAAAAGATGCATTTCTGCACATCCCTTTTTCGAGGGTCATCAGCGATATCTCCGCTTCACAATCACAGAGGAACATTACCAGTTCGTGGCGTTGCCCTTCGGGCTTGCTTCGGCTCCAAGGGTGTTCACCAAGGTTTTGGCTCTGGTGTTGGCTCTGCTACGGGGCAGAGATCCTTACCAGGTTGGACAGGCATCCTCAGTCTTGGACAGAAGGATTTATCTAAGCCACCAGGTGAGATTGGATCCTTTGTGGTGGCTCCAGTCGTTAGTGGTGCAGTGGTATCGGTATTGGCTGATATATGCCTTTCCTCCGATTCAAATGTTGTCCAGGTTCCTCCGCAGGTTAGCCTCGGAACGGATGCTGGTGATTCTTGTAGCTCCAGACTGGCCGCGTCGGTCTTGGTACGCGGACATTATGCAGATGGTTGTCGAACCTCCCTGGTGACTTCCACTAAGAAACAATCTTCTTTCTCAGTTACTGATCTTCCATCCTGCTTTACAGTCGCTGGCTTTGACGGCTTGGCTGTTAAAAGCCAAGTCTTGAGAGACAGGGGTACCCCGTCGGCTGCCATTCCTACCTTGCTAGGAAAGCTTCCTCTGGGAAGATTTATCATCGCACCTGGAGGGCACATTTTGCCTGGTATGAGTCACAAGGTCTTCACCCCCACTCGTTTTCAGTGGCAAGGGTTTTGGCCTTCCTACAGACTAAGGTGGATCAGCGCCTTGTGCTGACCATGATCAAAGGCCAATTGTCTGCCTTGGCCATTCTTTTTAAGCGTCCTTTGGTGTCTAATTCCTTGATTCGCACCTTTTATTCAGGGGGTGCGTAATCTGGCTCCACCGAGGAAGGCTCCCTTACCTCCCTGGGACCTAAATCTGGTTCTGTCTGTTTTACAACAACCTCCCTTTGAGAACATCAGAGAGATCCCTCTGCCTGTGTTGTCACAGAAAGTTGCCTTCCTAGTGTCGATCACATCTGCTCGCAGAGTGTCTGAGTTGGCATATCTGTCTTGCCGCTCCCCCTATCTGGTTGTTCATAAGGATAAAGTGGTCCTGCGACCAAATCAGTCTTTTCTTCCTAAGGTGGTTTCAACCTTCCACCTCAATGAGGATATTGTGTTGCCTTCACTTTGAAGCCTAAGCATCCGAAGGAATTTGCCTTGCATTCCTTGGACCTGGTCCGGGCGATCAAGGTTTACCTTTCCGCCACGGACTCTTTCCGGAAGTCGGATTTTCTGTTTGTCCTTCCTAAAGGACCTCGGAAGGGTACAGCGGTGTCTGCGGCAACCATTTCCAAATGGATCAGACAAACTATTGGGCAGGCCTATTCGATTAAGGGTCGAGTTCCTCCCTTCCCTGTTGAGGCGCACTCTACTAGAGCGGTTAGTGAGTCTTGGGCTTTTCGCCACCAAGCGTCGGTGGCTCAGCTGTGTAAAGCGGCGACCTGGTTGTCTGTACACACCTTTTTCTAAGTTTTCCAAACTTGATGTGTTGGCATCCTCGGATGCTTCTTTTGGCCGCAAGGTTTTGAGTGCGGCAGTGGTTTAAAGAGACATGCTATTTTTTTAATGTCTCTTAGTCATGGGGTTTATTTCATTTTTTTTTTTCCTGGGTTAGCACCTGTTGAGCTTTACTTACCCCACTGGTTCAGTTCAGTTTTTTCTCTGACCTGGGTCCTGAGTTGCCTATTTTTGGGTTGCGTCTTCCCACCCCTCACATCTACACTGCTTTGGGACGTCCCAATCGTGAAGACTGTATGAATGGGCGGCGACTGTCAGAGGACGTAAGAGAAAATAGAATTTTTGTAAAATCTTACCGTAAAATAATTTTCTCTTAGTCCTCTGACAGGCGCCGCCCCCATCTCTCTTTGAGTTTGACGTTTTTTTCATGGACTGCTTGCTGCATAACTGGATTGGAGTGATACTGGCTGGAGGATATAGGCCAGAGGGAAGGCCCCCTGTGGGTGTGTCTATATGTTAATGTTTGTTGTATTAACAAAATTACTGCCAAGCCTGGTTATGAGGAGAAGGCTAATACCCAATTATGAAGACTGTATGAATTGGCGGCGACTGTCAGAGGACTCAGAAAAGAATTTTACGGTAAGATTTTACAAAAATTCTATTTTTTGAATTACCGTGAAATAAGTTTCTCTGATGTTCATTAACGGACACAGCACCCACCCTTCTATTGAGTTGTAATACTTCTGACACTGCTTGTAACAAAACTGAGTACCTATAGCAGAGCAGGGGAGTATACCTCCTGGGCCTGCCCATAGGTGTTGTAAGTCTTTTTTTGTGCCTAGTGTCCTCCTCCTGTTGGGAGCAGTATAGCCCAATGGTCAAGAAGATCAGGAGCTGTGTCCGTCAATGAACATCAGAGAAATGCATTTTACGGTAAGTCAAAAATCCAATTTTTTCTTAAAGATTTCTATCAAATCCCTTATTTTTATTTTCTACCCAAAATCCACAAGAATCCGTCCAAGCCACCTGGCAAACCCGTAGTGGCATCAATGGATAGCATAATTTATGGCCTATGCCAATATGTAGACACATTTTTGCAGGCAATAGTCCAGGAATTGCCGTCATACATTTGGGATTCTTCCTGTCTTTTGGATATCTTAGCCAACTACACACGGGAATCAACTTACAGCTGTTTTTCCCTCGATGTCCCCTCTTTACACCTCCATTCCACTGGTCTAAAATCAGTTGAATTCTTTTTATCACATCGGTCCTAACTCAATCACGAACGGGATTCATTCTAGAAGCAACCAAATTCTGCCTTGAATCCAACTTCTTCACATTTGACGGTCAACTTTACAGACTAAGAGACATCTGTGGGGGCGTGCTTTGCCCCCAGCTATGCCAACCTCACCATGGGGTTGTGGCAATACAAACGCATCCATCATCACAATCTGTTTGCCCAATAATCACTTTGACATATACATAGATGATCTAATCATCATTTGGAATGGTCCTCCGTCTGTCATCTCTGAATTTGTGGGGTTTTGTAACAACAATAAATTGGGCCTATCCTTCATGTTCGTGCAGACCCTGACACCCTGGTCTTTCTAGATCTGGAATTAAATCATATGGACACCACAATCGCATCCAAAAACCATTTTAAGACTACGGACGGGAACTCCTATGTTCATTCAAACAGTTGCCGTTAATGCAAGATGGATAAAGAACATTCCCAATTTCAGTGTTTACTCAGATAATGTTTATTGGACAAGGACTATATACAACAGAGTGAAACACCTAAATATACATTTCTTCAAAAAGGATAGCAAGCTAGTCTTATTGAGAAGGTCCATACCACACACTTAACAAAGGTCAAAATCCCAAACCCCAGTGATGAGCCTGCTCCCATCAGGTTCATAACTCAATTTCACTATATGGAAAAGAGATTCTCAAAACACTGGAAGATACTTCTACAAGATCCTATATTGAAGCGAACAATTCCATGGTAACCTATCGCTGTGCCTGCAATATTAAGAGCCTCATAGCTCCAAGCAAACTTAAAACAAAAAAATGCTCCATGAGTACTAAACCCCACTCCTGCAATTTAGCCGGCATGTTCTAGTGCCGAAAAATGAAATGCCTTATCTGCCTCTTTTTAAACCACAGACAGTCCTCTTTTACAGCCAAACAAAAGCTTGATCCCATTTCCACATTCTTTCATGCTCCACCAAGTATGTTATTTATTGCTTAAAATGTCCTTGTGGCCTTTTCTGTCGGGCGCACTGAAAAGCATGACCAGTCCACGAAAAATCTCTGCGTCTTGATCATTGAAAGTATCTCATCTGATTACAAAAGGGCAGAGCGCTTCAAAAGGCTTTGTGGGAGAGAAACCTTTAGATTTTCTGTCAACACTCTAGTTCAGTGTTTTTCAACCTTTTTTCAACCAAGGCACCCTTTACAATCTGGCAGAATCTCGAGGCACACCAACCAAAAATTTCCAAACAATTCAATTGTTACTTACGTCAATGGGGTACTTGAGCCTGGGACGATCTACACAACCGCTCTATTCTTGCAGGATTATTGTTAATGGAAACTGCACTTCTTTTTTTATGTTGTATTCCACTTGCACATCTGCTTCAGTTTGGCCGCAGCGCAGGATACCCACGGTTTTCATGTGCATTTCCTATAGACTTCTATTATGTCCCTAATTTTTGGTGTGCTTTCAGAAAATGCACCAAAAATGTAGGACATAGTAGAAGTTTATGAGAAGCCACAGGTAACGCACATGAAAACCGCGGGTATTCTGCGCTACACCTGTGCTGCGGCCAAACTAAAGCAGATGTGCAAGTGGAATACAACATAAAAAAAAAAAGACGCGCAGTTTCCATTAACAATAATACAGTATTTAAAACCCACAAATCTATGTATAAATATTCCATAAAAAAATTGGTGATTGCTTCTTTTTTTTTTTTTGCTTTTAAAAGTAATCACCAATTTTTTTTTTTTTTTTTTTATAATGTAATATAAATATACATAAGTGTAATGTCTCGGCTGTGTGTTGCTTTAGGTACACAGCTTCACATCAAATTTAAACCAAATCTCAATGAAAGAAGCGTTGGTTTCTTTAACTGATGCAATCTTTACTGAGATATATTATGCGTGTGCATGTGCATTTACATATGAATATGTAGATATGTGGGTATGGATATGAGAGGATATGAAAGGCTTTTGGTGTTCATCAGGTTTGCAATAGATTAGCTTAGAAGTCCTAAGGGTCTGTTCCCTATGGTGGCTAAAGCTGGAATGAATAGACAAGTTTAGACTTGCCCAAGGCAGTAGGGAGAAGACCCGCCCCTAGGCTACAAGAAAATGGAGGGTCTTAAAGGGACAGACACTGCTGAGTGCCAAGCACAAGATATACAGTGCGAAGGCAGCACACTCCCCACCTGGCATACTTTTTGTTATGCCACTAACCATTGGACAGAAGTAAAACGATTCAGAAATTGGCCTAGCATACACCTTGGGAGTGCCCTGTCTAACAATTCTAACTTCAACTTTTCTAACTTTAGCATCACTACTAGGATCAGTTCCCACAATGAGTCCAATAGGCCACTCAATCCTGTGGGCCTGAGTGTCTTTAAGTAAGACAACGTCTCCAATTTGTAAGTTGGGCTTGTCATCTTGCCATTTCTTGCATGACTGGAGTGTCACCAGGTATTCTCTTCTCCACCTCTTCAGAAAATGTCCGCAAGACTTTGAACTTGTCTCCGTTGCTTGGTGTACAAGTCCTTGAGGTCAAAGTCTCCTGTAGGAGCTGTCACTGGTTCCATCTTCTGGGTCAGCAGCATTGCAGGTGTCAAGACTGCCGGCATCTCTGGATCTGTGGACACTGGAACCAAAGGTCTGGCGTTCATAATGGCCATGACTTCATGCATTAGTGTAGTCAAAGCTTCATGTGTGAGGCGAGTGGATCCAACCTTCAGGAGCATAGCATCCAGAATGCGACGAGCTACTCCTATCATCCTCTCCCAAGCTCCTCCCATATGCGATGCGTGAGGAGGATTAAAAGTCCAAGTACATCCTTGGTCTTGAAGATAGGAACCTGTTTTAGAGTCTGTAGAGATGATCTTCAATTCCTTGCAGGCCCCAATAAAGTTTGTACCACAGTGAAAACGAATCAATTTCGCTGGTCCTCGGATAAAGAAAAATCTTCTCAAGGCGTTGATGAAACTTGAAGTGGATAAAGATTCAATCACTTCAATGTGAACTGCTCTGGTACTCAGGCAAGAGAACAAAACAGCCCAACGCTTACTTTCAGCACTGCCTCCTCTGGTCTTGCGAGAAGAGATGTTCCAAGGACCAAAAACGTCTAGACCTACATGAGTGAACGGAGGATCTGAAGCAAGTCTGTCTGCAGGTAAGATTGACATCTTCTGAACCTCAAGTTTCCCTCTAATCTTCTTGCAGATCACGCATTTGCTGATCACACTGGAGACTAGCCTCTTATCCACAATCCTGCTAACCGTGGTGCTCCTTCAGTGAAGTGTCGTCCTTGATGTGTGACTTGCTTGTGATAGTGTCTCACCAGAAGAAGAGCGATGTGATAGTTCTTGGGTATGATGAAGGGATGTCTCTCTTGGATAGTCATATCCGCTGCCGACAAGCGACCTCCAATTCTTAACACTCCTTCTTCGTTGAGTTTTCCGATGGCACGGGTCAGCGACTTCCAGCTGGAAAACCTTTCAAATCTATGGGCGCCCAGACTGTCTCTTGTAACTAAAGTCTTGCAAACTGCAACTTGAGGTCTTACCTCTTTGTCTTGATCTGGTTCTATGAGCTGAAAAGTCTCTACCTGAGTAGTCTCTTTGGTTTCTGGCTTACCAAGAAAGGAAGGACCTACGAACCAGTTAGTTTGCTTGAGTACAGCGGCTAGCATCAGTCTTGTCCCGTGATCAGCTGGGTTCTTGTCCGTGCTGATGTGATGCCACTGTTCTGGACTTGTAGATTTTCTGATACGTGTCACTCTGTTGGCCACGTATGTATAAAATCTTCTTGAAGCGTTGTAAATATATCCTAACACAATCTTGCTGTCTGTATAAAAGTTCACTGCATGGATCTCAATGTCCAGTTCTGTCGTAATCATGTCTGCCATCTCTACAGCTAAGACAGCAGCACAAAGTTCTAGACGTGGGACAGTGTGAACGGGTCTCGGAGCCGGTTTAGATTTTCCCATAATGAACCCGACATAGCTTTGTCCCTCAGTGTCTATTACCCTAAAATAGGTTACAGCTGCGATAGCCATAATGGAAGCGTCAGAGAATATGCATATTTCTCTTCTCTTTGTAGCAGATAAGGAAACCGGTACATACGGTCTTGGGATGCTGAGTTGTTCAAGCTCTAACAATGAGTCTTTCCACAACTTCCACTGCATTTCCTTCTCTTCAGGTAGAGGTATGTCCCAGTCACTTTGTTCTTGCTCAATAGTGAACTGTCTCAAAAGAGCTTTGCCTTGCATGATGATGGGTGCTACGAATCCCAGGGGGTCATAAAGACTGTTGACTATAGATAGGACACCTCTTTTTGTAAATGGCTTCTCTTCTCTGGCGACCTTGAAGGTGAAACTGTCAGTCTTCAGGTCCCAACTAAGGCCAAGACTTCTTTGCAAGGGTGGTGATTCTGTTCCTAGATCCAAGTCTTTGTGGTCTTTAGCACGGTCTTCCGTTGGAAATGCTTCCATAACTCTGCTGCTGTTGGAAGCGATCTTATTCAATCTTATGTTGGATTCTGCCAACATTTCTCTTGTACTTTTCAAGACCTTAATAGCTTCTTTGTTGCTGGAGAAAGAAGCAAGTCCATCATCTACGTAAAAGTTCTTCATGACAAACTGTTTGGCTTCTTGACCATGTCCTTCATCTTGCTGTGCTGCTCGTCTCAAGTTGTAGATAGCTACAGCTGGAGAACGGCTGTTTCCAAACACATGTACCTTCATCCTGTTCTCTGTGATGTCTTTGTTAAAGTCATTGTCTGCATACCGCAGGAACCTTAAGTAGTCTCTGTGATCTTCTCGAACAAGGAAACAGTAGAACATCTGTTGTTCGTCTGCTTTTACTGCTACGAGTTCTTTTCTGAACCTGATGAGTACTCCAAGGAGTGTATTGTTCAGGTCAGGTTCGCTGAGAAGAACATCATTTAGTGAGATGCCTTCGTGCTTCGCACTAGAGTCAAATACTACATGTATCTGACCTGGTTTCTGAGGATGGTACACCCCAAATATTGGTAAGTACCAGTGTTCTTGGTTTTCCTGTAGTGGTGGTGCCCTTTCTGCTTGCTCGTTGTCAAAGATCTTTTGCATGAAGGCTTGGAAGTGTTTCTTCATACTTGGCTTTCTTTGTAGAGTGCGTTGCAACGACGTGAAGCGTTTCTTAGCTTGTACCCTGTTGTCAGGAAGGCGATGGCGTGGTGACCGGAAGGGTAGAGGCGCTACCCAGCTGCCTGAGTTGTCTTTGAAGACTTCTCTGTCCATGATCTCAAGGAAGAGTGTATCTTCCACCGAGGGTGCTGGCTTGTCGTCGTCTTGTGTTCTTTTAAACACTTTGCAGCCCAGTTCATCTGTATCTCCAGTTGAGGCTAAGTCTTCCATGCACCTCTGGATACTCTGATGATGTGTTGGGTTACCTAATCTCTCTTTAATGTGTAGACTGTTGGTACATGGGTAAAGACAAGATGTACAACCAATTCTGTAACTGATGTGTTCTGTAAACATTTACCTTTGCTGGTCTGTGCAGTCCGTCTAGACATACCTCTCCAACGATAACCCATCCGAGATCAAGGCGTTGTGCAAATGGTGCGTTGTGTGGCCCATTGTACTGTTCTCTGACTTTGTGCACTCTGAGGATATCTCTCCCAAGTAGAAGGGAGATTGCAGCATCTGGATCTAGTGCTGGTATCTGGTCGGCTATTCTCACTAGATGAGGGTGATGACGAGCAACTTCAGGTGTGGGGATCTCTGACTTGTCGTCTGGTATCTCATCACATTCTATGAGGGTAGGAAGAGTCACCTTTGTCTTTCCATCTAATGACTCGATGATGTAGTTTGCTCTTCTCCCTGTCGTCTCTACAACTCCAGAACAAGTCTTCAAGGTGTATGGAGTTGGACTTCCTTTGACCGAAGAGGTCAAAGAACCCTGTTTTTGAACCCTGTTTTTGCCAGAGATCTGTTACTCTGTTCATCCAAGACTGTGTACATCTTGATTGCCTTTTCTCTGAAACCCACAGGATACACCTTGACTAAGCATATCTTGGAGCATGATCTAGGACGGCCCTGCTCTGTACAGATCTCAGTGCACTTGGAGGTTACTGCTGGAGTTGTACTCTCTCCTCGCTCCCCACCATGATCTTCTTGAGTTGCTGGAACTTCTTGCTTCCATGGTGGTGGTCCTGGGTGCAGTGTTGACAGGTGTTTGTCACTGTTGCACTCTGTGCATTGTATGGTTTTTGTACAGTCTTTTGCAAGATGCTGAATTGAAGCGCAACATCTGAAACAAATGCGATTGTCTTTAAGGTAAGCTTTGCGCTCTTCTAATGTCTTACTCCTGAAACTGCGACATTTTCTTAGTGGGTGAGGCTTGTTGTGGATCGGACATATTTTGTCTGGCTCCTCAACTTTCTTACTTGCGTAGTCTTCCTGATTGGCTGCAGATTCAGTCGGGACTTCTGTCTTCCGTACAGAAACTGTTGCTCTGCGTTCTTTGTAAAGCGCTGGAGGTTTTTGTTCTACCTTTGGGAAGCTTGCCGTTCTCTTGTTCAGGAAAGCAAAGCTTGGATCATTGCGTGTTTCTGCTTGGTCTACGATGAATTCAGCAAGGAAAGCGAATGGTGGAAACACAACTCGACAATCTTTCTTGTATCTTGATGCTTGAGTGACCCACCTTTCTTGCAAGTTGTAAGGAAGTTTCTCGATTATGGGATCAATTCCACGTGCTGTATCCAAGTATGTGAGACCTAGCAGATATCCACTAGACTTAGCGGCTTCTATTTCTAAGAGTAGGTCCCCGAAAACTCTCAGCTTTTGATTGTCCTTGTTTGTTATTCTTGGATAGTTTTCTATCCTCTTCAGAAGCGCATCCTCGATCACTTCAGGTGATCCATAGCATTGTTCTAGTCTCTGCCACACCATTGCAAGTCCTGCTGCTGAGTCATGAACATGTACTGACCTGATTCTTTGGGCTTGCTCAGTGGACTCTGGTCCTAGCCATTTGACGAGCTGGTCAAGCATTTCTCTGTCTGTCAGATCTAAGTCTTGGGTACCGCTCAGGAAAGAGGACTTCCAGGCCCAGTAGTTTTTTGGACGGTCATCGAATTTTATGAGACCAGCGCTCACTACCTCACGGCGCATCAGGAATCTTGTGACTTCTGTAGCTCTTGCTGCGTCTGGTGAATACTTCCTGGGTGTAAACTCAGGGTATGGCTGCGGCTGGTAAGGCTGATTACACGCTTGACTAAGTCCACTTTGGTTAGGTTGTTGTTCTCGTCTGTTGTAAATCTTTCTGCTATAATCCAGGCTTGTATTTGCTTGAGGAGGGATTACATCGGCATCTGTTTGCGCTCTTGGAGGGTTGGCAGATTGGTCTCTGAGCATGCGACCACTTGACTCCTCACGCTGAGGTTCTGATTCAGTCTTGCAGTGCTGCGTAGTATCAAAGTTGCTTATTGCTGGTGGAGTCAATGATGACCTAGGTATGTCATTGGACTGCTGGTCAGTGAACATGGTTGCTTGTGACTGTACGTACTCACTGGTGCGTTGGATTGCACTGTGGGTTGACGTCTGAGCGAGCTGAGCTTCGTCAGCCCTTGTGAGAACTTCTGCCTCGACTAAGGCTGCTGCAGCGTTTTTCTGCTGTTTAAGTGTAAGGATGCTTGCACTTCTGCCTTTTTTCTAAGTGCTTCAGATTCACTTTTTGCTTGTTCTCTCATCAATTCAGCTTCCTGTTCTGCATAGGAAGCCACAGCACAGGCTGCTTCTGCTTTTGCTCTTGCCTTGGTTGCTTTGACGCTAACTGATGACAGACTAGTGATGCTTGAATGTCTAGAACTAGTGCGTTTAGATCTTGCTGCACCGGCGCTAGCTGGAGTCAGATCTGTTTGACTGCATGCTCTGGACAGTGTTGTGCATCTAGACCTAGTTCTTGGCAAGCTGCATGTCTTCCTCTTTACAGGAGCATTGAGGGTTAACTGACAGAGTGTTATTCTCTGTGTTCTGCTTCTCCATTTTGCTGACAGCGTGAGATACTGATGATGATGACTGAACACACAGCCTGTGTTCTAGTGAGTGAGGGAAATTAGTTTCACTTTCGTTTTGCTCCCACACAGACTGGATTTATGAGTCCTTTTACTGCTGCGGACGATTCAAAGCTGTTTAACTGCTTCTGATAACGTTTTAAAGCCTTTTTACTGTAATGTCTCAGCTTTGTGTTGCTTTAGGTACACAGCTTCACATCAAGTTTAAACCAAATCTCAATGAAAGAAGCGTTGGTTTCTTTAACTGATGCAATCTTTACTGAGATATATTATGCGTGTGCATGTGCATTTACATATGAATATGTAGATATGTGGGTATGGATATGAGAGGATATGAAAGTGGTAAAACTGTGAAACAAACATATAAAAGACAGGTATAAGTATGGCTATTCAAACATCATACATTATACATAGTTATACAGAAGATAGGGACTAACTAACATGTGCTTGCTACAAACTGGAACACATATTGTCTATACAAATGTCTAACATCCCTCTATACAGGCTGAACTAGCAAATCCTTTACTTACAGGCTTTTGGTGTTCATCAGGTTTGCAATAGATTAGCTTAGAAGTCCTAAGGGTCTGTTCCCTATGGTGGCTAAAGCTGGAATGAATAGACAAGTTTAGACTTGCCCAAGGCAGTAGGGA
The DNA here is from genome assembly GCF_965119305.1 of Pelophylax lessonae. NCBI lineage: Eukaryota > Metazoa > Chordata > Amphibia > Anura > Ranidae > Pelophylax > Pelophylax lessonae. The sequence continues at coordinate 484,249,067 of NC_138769.1, forward strand.
GAAGACCCGCCCCTAGGCTACAAGAAAATGGAGGGTCTTAAAGGGACAGACACTGCTGAGTGCCAAGCACAAGATATACAGTGTGAAGGCAGCACAATAAGATATGTGGGTTTTAAATACTGTATTATTGTTAACGGAAACGGCACATCTTTTTTTATGTTGTATTCCACTTGCACCTGCGCTGCGGCCAAACTGATGCAGATGTATATATATATATATTTTTTTTTTTCATCCAACCATATACGTTAAATTTTTTTAATCGCTAATTTACTCTGCCCTCAGTACATCTCACAGAGGACAGTTACTGCTATGTAGATAATACCAGTGGAGAAAGGCATGTCTTGTTCCATACACCGACACACGTTTTTGTTTCGGTTTTTTATTTTTGGTATTTTTTCAACCTTTTTCTTTCTTTGAACAATTTAAAAAAATGCCCTTTTATAAACTGGATTTTATATGAAAACTATAACTTATGGAGACTTTTTTTTTCCTAGCTCAGCCTCCCTTCCAGTGTTTTCTTCTCTCACCTCTCAGGATGGCAACACATGAGAGATAAGAGACTCCACCCTACAGGAAACACAATTGGTTCACAGCTGTTAAAAGGCCCCACCCTTCCCCTTGTCCCTCAGTATTGATTGTGTTTCTCCTACAGTGAAACATTTATTTTTTTTTCTCTGACCTGCAGACTCGGTGTTGGATGGTCCCCCTGTGAGACAGGTTCAGCAACGCCGGTGAGGGCTGCACTCTACCTGCACGCCTTTTAGGCTTCTCACAGGTCTCCCCAGGATGCAGGCAGTTGGTCACAGTGGTGGTCCCTCCAGAGCCTGTGGCCTGCTCTTCAGCAGGGGTCTCCTCCGGCCCTCCTTGCCATTCAGTTGGAATTGGAAAAAAACGCCGGACATAGCGGCGGCTTGGAGGAGGAACCAATGCTCTCCAAGCCTCATTTAGAAACCGGAATTTCCAGTTTGTGCAAGAGAGTACGCAGTATGACCCAGATGAAGGAAGCAAGAACAGAGATATCCTGACCCGCATGGCGGCGGTAAGGATGACTCTCCAGCTGAAAAAAGTCAGAAAGCTGCCAAAGACATGAAACCTACCGCAACCCATCTCATGGAGAAGGAGGAGGGAAGGTCGGTGCAGGTGGCTGCAGGCAAGAGCAGATCGGAGCCCAGTAAGTGCTGTTTCTTTCCTGGTTGGTGCTAAAACCAGTGTCAGGTTTAGTTCCTGGTAGTCCCCAGCAGGGCCTGTAGCCAAGTTATTATGGGGCAGGAAGAGTGATCTTGTGTTTATTTCCCCTTCTCTTGCAGAATCCCCAGGTGGAACCCAGGAGGCCTCTGATAAAGCACCCCCTGTATCTGCTAGCACTAGCTCCTCTAAAAAATGTGGTAATTGCGGGGAGAGACTGCCCATATCTCACACCAAGTCCTTTTGCTTAAGGTGTATTAACAAACTGGCTGGTAAAGAGGCCTTGGGGTTGATGAAAGATTTCCTTAAGTCTTCTTCTTTCCAGTCCTTCTGCACCTCTGTAGCTCCCCCCCCCCCCCCCCAGGTAACCGAGCGGGTGAGCTAAGCCCTAAAGAGGGCCCTTCTTCTCAGTAAAGTTTACTTTCCAAGGCAGGCCCATCTGCTTTTCTGTCTGGTTCGTAGGGTCTCCCCCCTGCTCAAGCAAGGGAAGAGGAAGACCTAGGAAACACAGAAAGTCAGGCTAACTCTCAGCTTAGCTCTGGGGAGTAGGTTGATGTGGATCTAGATAGTGAGGCAGAGGAGACTAAATTGAACAGAAATATGTTTGGTCTGGAAAATCTGGAGGGACTCCTTCAAGCTGTTTATGCTACAGAAGAAATCCCAGAACCCCCCAAGGAGACCTCAGCACAGGATAAGATGTATAAAGGACTGGTTAAAAACCAATCCAAGGTATTGCCTGTTCACCAATTTCTGAAAGATTTAATTCTTCAAGAATGTCAGTTTCCTTAAAGAGGTCTGGTTAGACCAAAGACGTGGAAAAGGAGATTCCCTTTTAAGGGGGAAGAGGTGAAAAAATTCCTCAAGAGTCCAAAATTGGACGCCTCCCTGTCTCAAGTGACTAAGGGGTCTGACCTCTCTTTTGAGGACATAGGGAATATCAGAGATGCCAAGGACCGTAAGTCAGAATCTCTGTTAAAGAAAGCCTGAGATGCCAACTCATCCACTATGGCTCCAGCACTGGCTGCAACTTGCATTGCTAGGAAAGCAGATTTCTGGATAGAAAAGCGTACAAAACACCTGTCACAGGAAAATAAGTCCCAGGACCTGCTGGATTCCCTTTCAGTTATAGGGAAAGCTGTCGCCGCCTACTTGGCCGACTCAGCAGTCAAGTCAGTAATAGCCCAAGCTAAGACCAGAGCTCTCATTAATTAAGCTAGGAGAGCCATTTGAGTTAAAGTTTGGGAAGGCAACTTTATTTCAAAGGTGAAGCTCTGTGGGCTACCTATTGAAGGGTCCTTACTGTTTGGCTCAGGCCTGGATTAAGTATTTTCCAGGTCCTCTTAGAAAGGGAAGAAATTTCCTAGCAAGCCTAAAAGGGAGAAATATAGTATTTTTTTTTGTGGTCCCCCCGTGGCAAAGTGAACAGAGAGACAAAAAAGAGCCCAATAAGAAGTGGGTCTTTGGTAGATGTAGGTAAAGAAGTAATTTGCTCTTCCCCCTCTCCAGGCTCAAGCGCCAAAGATACTAAGTGACGCCAGAGTCAAAGGGTGGGGGGGGGGGGCAGACTTTCATTTGATTTCCCCATGGGAGGAAATTTCAGTCAGTCCATACATTTATCACCTCTTTCAGGAAGGCTACTGCCTAGAATTTCCATCCATACCCCCAATAGAAGTAACTTTAACTCATCCATCCTCCAAAGGATGTACTAAAAAGAGGAGCCCTTTTGTATGGGATTCAAGAACTGGCAGAACAAATAGTGATTCCAGAAAATCAGCTTTACCAAGGCTTTTACTCCCACGTGTTTGTGGTACCCAAGCCCTCAGGGAAATACTGCCTTATCATAAACCTCAGAAACTTAAACAATTTCCTAGAGTATAAGATGTTTTCAAAGGAAGGTATTTATACAGTCCACAAAAACCTGTTAAAAGAGGTGTTTGACCACTCTGGATCTCAGCGATGCCTACCTGCGGTGGTCATAGAGGAAGGGACTGCACATTGGCAGTTCAGAACACTCCACCTTTGATCTAGCAGCCAATCCAAGGATTTTTACCAAGATCCTAGCAGAGGTGATGGCCTATCTTCATCGCCAGGGAATAGCTTTGATTCCTTACCTGGACGATCTACTGATTTTTGGTCCGTCAGCGGACCAAGTGGGATCAAACACCCAGAAGGTGTTAACAGTCCTACAAACGCTAGGCTGGTTGCTCAGCATGGAAAAGTCATCCCTGGAGCCTGCCCAGGTTCAGACCTATTTAGGGTACCGGATAGACTCACGGGTACAAAGTCTTTTCCTCCCAAGGGAAAAGGTGGAGAAGGTAGTCTCTTCAGTAAGAGGGTTGATGGTCACCCCCTCGTGCTCCAGGAGAGAGATACTGAGAGTTCTGGGGCTCATGTCAGCCAGCATCTCAGCAGTAGGTTGGGCACAGCTACACTTAAGGGACCTTAAATTCTTCCACTTTACCTCCTGGGACAACAGGGTCAAGTCCCTTGACGAAAGGGTAATCCTCACCCCTCAGGTAAAAACCTCCCTGGGGTGGTAGTCAATACCAAGCAATTTAGAAAAGGGTCGTCAGTGGAGCCATCTAGAGGGAGCCCAAGCCCAGGGCATCTAGGACAAGGAAGTAGCCCAGGTCTCTTCCAATTTCAAAGAACTCAGAGCAGTGGGCGAAGCCCTAAGAGCCTTCGAGAGTTCCATTTCAGGCATGGAAATTCAGGTCTGCTCCGACAATGCCACAACAGTAACTTACCTGAATCACCAAGGAGGTACCAGGTCCAGACCCCTGTTGGTACTAGCCGAGGAAATCCTAGGCTGGGCCGAAGGAAGAGTGAGTTCCCTGTCGGCCATTCACATAAAAGTGGAAAGCAACTGGGAAGCAGATTTCCTCAATCGCCATCCAATAAGACAAGGAGAATGGGAGCTAAATCTGTATTTCAGACACTAGTCCAAAAATTCAGCTGCCCAGAGGTAGACCGATTTGCCAGTCTACACCAGGTAAGAAGCTTCTTTTCCAATTCGTGGGAAAGAGGGACGTTGGGCCTGGGGACTCTGGCCCAGATATGGCAGTTCGAGTTAGCCTATGGCTTTCCCCTCTAACTCTTATTCCTTGATAGACACACTCCTCCTGAGCAATAAACCAATAGCAAGGAAAATATACTGAAAAGTTTGGAAAACATGTTGTACCTGTTGTAGGTAGAAGCAAATTTCTTCCACCTCTGTCCCCATTATCTTGGATTTCTTACAAGATGGGGTAGAGAAGGGTGTGGCGGTTAACCATCGGGTACAAATAGCAGCTCTGCCTTTCTAGACGCGGGACTTAAGAGATTTTTGATGGCCTGGGATAGAGCTACCCTGTCACTATAGACAGGTTGCCTTCTTGGGACCTGACTAGGGTTCTAGAGGTGTTAGCTTGAAGCCCTTTTGAACCTATAGAAGAGGTTTCTTTTAAGTTTTTGTCACTAAAACGAACCTTCCTTTTAGCTGTCACGGCAGCCAGGAGGGTAGGGGACTTACAAGGTCTTTCAATTAAAGATCATTTATGTTGATCTTCCCAGATAAGATTATCCTCAGGCCTATATCTGCCCAAGGTAGCATCTTCCTTTCACAGGAAGCATGAAATAATTTTACCTTCCTTTTGTGATGAGCCTAGAAATGAAAAAGAAATGAAATTTCATTGTTTAGATGTGAGGAGATGTCTCCTCACTTATTTACAGATGACCAGGGAGTTTAGGAGATCGAATCACCTTTTGATCCTCTACTCTGGACCAAGAAAAGGACTGCAAGCAGCAAAACCTTCAGTCTCTAGGTGGGTCAGGCTAGCCATTACCATGTCTCACGAGGTTTCAGGTATTCCTGTGCCAGCAAAACTGAAAGCACATTCAACCAGAGCACTGGCAACCTCCTGGGCCAAAAAAGTGGGAGCTTCCTGGGAACAGATTCGCAGTGCAGCCACCTGGTCCAGCCATGACACATTTCTGAAGCACTATTGAGTGGAGGTGCTGTCGTAGCAAGACCTAGCCTTTGGCCGGAAGGTACTACAGGCAGTGGTCCCACCCTAAGGGCCTTTTGGTTACTTTATTATCCTCTCGTGTTGCCGTCCTGGAAGGTGAGAGGAGAAAACCGTCCGTTAGACTTACCGGTAACAGTGTTTCTACAAACCTTCCAGGAGGGCAGGCCTACTTTCTGCAATGTTAAAAGGGAGAGGAAAGAATGTAAACATAGGTGGTAAGTACCTAAGTGATTATACATCCCTTGTGAATCGGTTGGAGAACTACTTTTTTTTTTTACAACTGAGGGACAAGGTTAAGGGTGGGGGATTTTAACAGCTGTGAACTGGTTGTGTTTCCTGTATGGTGGAGCCTCTCATCTCTCATGTGTTGCCGTCCTGGAAGGTTCGGTGGAAAAACTGTTACCGGTAAGTCTTATGGACGTTTTTTTGTATGTGCCCAGTTTTTGGCTTATGGAATTTTATTGAAGTCTTGGACCCCTCGATGCTTTTGACTTGTCAGTTTTTAAGCACACATGACAAAGCCATGTACCCACATTTCTCATTTAACCTGGCCTCATGAGATGTCCGCTAATTTGACTGAGGGAAGAGCCACCGCCCAATTCCCTATAAAATCAATGCACCAGAGAGCACTCACCCTTTCCCTATGGTTTGACAAAGGGGTAGAGCCCCGAATTGCGTAACCACGCCCCCTGGCAGAGAGACCTCATCACCTTATCCCAGCGAAGATTACCGAGCCAGCTGAGAAAACCGGGAAGCAGCCGCTTTACAGTGTTGCACACAGTTTAGCTTCCCCAGCCAAATCAAAATTTTGCCGCCAATTCCACAAAACATGCGCCTTTCATGACCGTCTTCAGGCGGGTAAACCGAAAAGTACTTGGGCACCAGATCAGGGGAGTGCAGTGGATGATTAAGAACAGGTACTCTGCTCTGAGCCAAGAATTGGCGCACAGGTCTCATCCCCTGTGACGATGGTTCGCAGAAAGGATGGATTCTTGTCACATAAGGTAATGAACTATCCAGAGGTTTCCATCCATTTTGCTTTCTGTTCGTCTGTCAGCTTGTGCGGCACAAACCAGGAACAGATCTTCTACTTGCCCAAATCTTTGCGGACAATGGTGACCACCATGTCCTTGCTAAGGCCCAATTCCTCCGCCATCAGTTATAATTGCTGATCTCGTGCCAGCATTTGTCACACCTGCTTAATCATGTCTGGGGCTCTGCTTGTTAACAGCCAACCCAAACGTGGCTTATCCTCAGTCATTTTCTTCCTGTTGCGAAAGCGTTTGGACCAGTTGCAAACAAATTTTCTGCTCACGGCTTTCGTTCCATACACTTGCACCAAAATTTAATTTGTCGCCATTTCCCCCAGTTTGTAGCAGAACTCTCACATTTACTATGTTTGACTTCCCACAGCGGGATTGCCCAGACAGTCACGTGTATTCCACGCTAGGTGGTGCTTCTCAATGTGTCTCTGGATAGCTATGTGCCTGCGCGCGCACCTGGCCCATTTTGCCATTGAGATATCAGATCATTCACCAAACTTTTTAGACACACCTCATACACAGTCCTGACAAGCGGGTTCTTACTGCTGATATTCAAGTACTAAAATCAATAGATAGGAAGAGAAAAGCATAGGCTGATGGTTTGTCTCTCGTACCACCATAGGACTCCATGGATTTGCGACAACAGGCATTCTTCCTTTCTTATAAAGGTTGTTTAGTACCAGTCCAGGCCAATAGCCTGCACAGCCATGCGTCAGTGTGCATTAATGTAGGTCAGCGTGCATTTGTGCGGCCATGTAAGATACTTGCAGAAATGCCAGGTCTTTGTGATCCTCTGTTGGGAAAAGTGCCCTGGCAATTCGTAATCCTAAAGTATAGGAAATAAATTATTATCTCGATAAGTAGCTGGGAGGTGTGTCTTAATTCATCAAAGGAAATGAGACATTCCCCAGGCATAACATGCTGCAAAGTCTTATTTTCAAACCCAGCCCAAACCTGTGGGTCTGGGATGGATCTTAAATGAGGTAGAAAGGGGTTACCCTACAGTGGAGTGTAGAGAGAGATAGTTTGCGGTTCACCTAAGGCTGCATTCACCTATTGCCACACCAACTCAGTGTTTGTCATAGAGTTAGTAACATTTGGGTTCGGAGCAGGGACCCCTAAACGCCAACTTACTAAGCCCTGAACATGATCCCAGGAGCGCCACCTCCAAAGTCACTACAATGTTAGCTGCCTGGGTAAACCTCCTTCTAACCACGATGAGCACAGCTGCCCAGTAGCATTTTTTTTTAAACAGGGAAGAGCCAACCCACCTAAAGAAAGAGGAAGTTGTGAGGTAGACTTGGCTACTCTGAGGGTAGCTTACCTGCCTACTTATTAAACAATATGTACCTATTTGTGGTGTCTGTGTTTCAGAGATGTTTATTTTAAGTTATAATTGATTTGGGATAGTAAGGGTTAACTACATAGTTAACCACTTAAGCCCCACAGGATTTGGCTGTTCAATGACCAGGCCCCTTTTTTCAACTTGGCACTGCGTGACTTTAACTGACAAATGTGCGGTCATGCAATGCTGTACCCAAACAACATTTACGTCCTTTTTTTCCCACAAACAGAGCTTTCTTTTGGTGGCATTTTATCACCTCTGCGCTTTTTATTTTTTGCAATATTAATAAAAAAAGAGCAAAAATTTTGAGAAAAAAATTACATTTTCAAATTTGTCTTTTAAAAAATGTCCTATATACTCAATGTATGTCATATATTTTGGCCAAAATGTATTTAGCTACATGTCTTTGACAAAAAAATCTAAATTAGCGTATTTTTATTGGTTTGCTCAAAAGTTATAGCGTCTACAAACTATGGTGTAAATACTGGAATTTATTCAGCTTTTACTTCCTGACTGCCTATCCCATTTCATGAAGTTCTAAAATGGCAGGGCAGTACAACCCCCCCCAATGACCACTTTTTGGAAAGAAGACATCCTAAGGAATGTCCTGAGAGGCATGTTGAGCTCATTGAATATTTCATTTTTTTTGTCACAGGTGTTTGAAAAATGACTAAAAAATATATATATATATATATATATATATTTTTTTTTTTTTTTTTTTACACAAAATTGTCATTGAAACGATACATTGCTCACACATGCCATGGGTATATGTGTAATTACACCCCAAAATATATTCTGCTGCTTCTCCTGAGTACAGGGATACCACATATGTGAGACTTTTTGGGAGCCTAGCTGTGTACAGGCCCCCGAAAACCAATCACCACCTTCAGAATTTCAAAGGGCATACATTTTTATTGCATTTTCTCACTACCTATCACGGTTTAGAAGGCCCTGAAATTTCAAGATACCACAACCCCCCCCCCCCCCCCAAATGACCGCATTTTGGAAAGTAGACACCCCAAGCTGTTTGCTGAGAGGCATGGTGAGTCCATGGAATATTTTATATTTTGCTACAGGTTTTGGGGAAACTACATTTTTTTTTAACACAAAGTGTTCACTAAAAGATATATTTCTCACACATGACAGGGGTATATGTGGAATGACACCCCAAAATACATTCTGCTGCTTCTCCTGAGTACAGGGATACCACATGTGTGAGACTTTTTGGGAGCCTAGCGGTGTACAGGATCCCGGAAACCAATCACCATCTTCAGGTTTTCTAATGGCATATATTTTTGATTTTACTCCTCACTACCCATCACAGTTTCGGAGGCCCTGAAATTTCAAGATAGCACAAAACCCCCTAAATGACCCCATTTTGGAAAGTAAACACCCAAGCTGTTTGCTGAGTGGCATGGTGAGTCCATGGAATATTTTATATTTTGCCACAAGTTTTGGGAAAATTCTATTTTTTTTTTTTTTACACAAAGTTACCATGGGTATATGTGGAATGACACCCCAAAATACATTCTGCTGGTTCTCCTGAGTACAGGGATACCACATGTGAGAGACTTTTTGGGAGCCTAACTGTGTACGGGACCCCGAAAACCAATCACAACTTTCAGGTTTTCTAATGGCGTAAATTGTGCATTTCACCTCCGCACTACCTGTCACAGTTTTACTACCTGTCACAGTTTCGGAGGCCCTAAAATTTCAAGATGGCACACCCCCCCACCCCCCCCCCCCCCCAAATGACCCCATTTTGCAAAGTAGACACTCCAAGCTATTTGCTAAGAGGCATGGTGAGTTAATGGAATATTTTATATTTTGCCACAAGTTCCGGGAAAATTATTATTTTTTTTGTTTTTTTACACAAAGTTGTCACTAAATGATATATTGCTCACACATGCCATGGGTATATATAAATATACACATGCCAATAATATAAAAATACTTTGCAAAATGGGGTCATTTGGGGGGGGGGGGGGGTTGTGCTATCATGAAATTTCAGGGCCTCTGAAACTGTGACAGCTAGTGCGGAAGTAAAATGCACAATTCAGGGCATTAGAAAACCTGAACGCGGTGATTGGTTTTTCGGAGTCCCATACACAGCTAGGCTCCCAAAAAGTCTCACACATGTGGTATCCCTGTACTCAGGAGAAGCAGCAGAATGTATTTTGGGGTGTCATTTCACATATACCCATGGCATGCTTGAGCAATATACCATTTAGTGACAACTTTGTGTAAATAAAAACCAAATTGTCACCTTTCCGTAACTTAGGGCAAAATATAAAATACTCCATGGACTCATAATGCCTCTCAGCAAATAGCTTTCTGTGTCTACTTTTCAAAAAGGGGTAATTTAAGGGGTGTTTGAACTGTCCCATCATTTTATGCTCAATCTTAGCCACACATCAACCACTCTTCTAACCACTTGAAAACCAAGCCTTTTCTGTGACTTTTTGTTTACATGAAAAACATTTTTTTTACTAGAAAATTACTTTGAACCCACCAAACATTATATATTTCTTTAAAGCAGAGGCCCTACAGAACAAAATGGTGAATGTTGCAAATTTTTTTTGGGGCACACGGTATTTGCGCACAGATTTTCCAAATGCAATTTCTGCGAAAAAAAATATTTTTTTTTAATTTAATGCACAAATACACTATATAATTCCAAATTGTTTGGTAAAATTTAAAAGATGATTTTATGCCGAGTACATACATACCAAACATGACATGCTTTAAAAATTACGCACGCCTGTGCAGTGGCAACAAACTACGTACATTTTTAAAAGCCTTTAAAAGTATTTACAGGTTACCACTTTAATGATAAAATAATAATCCTCAGTTACCGCCCAAACTGTGTGACTATCTCCGCGCTTTAGGAAGCACCAGCAACTGCTGGAAATAAAATGATACCCCTGAAGCTGCTACTTGAACAAATATAAATATTTGGTAACAATGTCAATAGAATACTAGTAGCGCTGAAACACTATATAAGAGTTCCTAAAATAGACAGTGGATGTCCACTAAAATAACAGTGTGGTAAAAACGTAGTCCTCACAGTCTTTAATTGACTAATACCATAAGTCTATTAACGGGTGAATATAAACATCAATCCCCCTTCCAGATCTTCAATAAACATGAAAGTCCAATGTTATTAACGGTAGTTGTTGGGTAAGTACTGCAAACCTCCGTGTAATCTGGTCGGGTCACCACAAATCCACCACCAAGTGCAGGGGGACAATAAGAAATGGCCACTCACCGGATAGATATGCTCACCTACTCTCATAAGTGAGCACCACTCGCATAATGATCACAAATCCACATGTCACCATAGGATAGGTTAAATCGAGCAAGAGATGGTTCCCAATCCAGTGTAGTGTCCCTTTTCTGCCAATGTCTCCCAAATCTTGAAGCGCTGTCCCGGTCCTCTCAGGAGAAGCTCGTCCTTCCCATGCAGCCCCGGTTACAGAGGAGCGGACACGGTCCAGGCCAGCAGCAGAGCCGGTAATCACCCCGAGTCTCACTCCTCGCCTCTCCCCACTGCGGCCGCCGCTGCCACCATACACCAAGCTTGACGTCACGAGACCAACTCCCTTTGTTTGATTAAAATATTGTCCATCATGCCAAAAATAGTTGTTTTGCATGGCCATATTTAAAATATCTAATAAAAAGTTGATTTGCTGTTGTGGAAGTTTATCATTCTTTTTTTAAGGCCCATTTTACTGCTTTGCTGGCATCTCTCTGTTTAATATTTGTGTATAGAGAGTTACTTTGATATTAGTAATCTGGTTCATGAGATCTCTACTATCTTTGAGGTATGCCGGGCATCCCTGTGCCAGTGGTTGGAGGTAGTAGTGCACATATTCCCCCACTCTGGAATATAGGGTCTCCACTCCATTGATAATGGGACGCCCTGGTGGGTTATTCACACATTTATGTATTTTAGGATTATGATAGATTATTGGCTTTTTAGGTACATCAGGTATTAAATATCTGGCCTCTTTTTTTTATCTAAAATCCCCTCTTTTTGTGCCTTCTTTATCTTTTTTGTCAGCATTGCTTTCAATTTTTTGACAGGGTCACCTTTTAGCTTAGTATAAGTCTCCTTATCTCCAACTAGGCGGTTTAATTCTGCAATGTAGTCACTTTGCCCATTACCACTATTCCTCCGCCTTTATCTGACGGCCTAATGATGATATCATTAGCTTTTTCTAATTGCTTAATACTTTGTTTAATTTCCTTACTCCCTTTAACAGGGTGTATTAAGATATTGTCAAGATCCTGTTCCACCATCATCTTGAATACTACCAAGCATTGATTACTTGTATATTTGGGGTCGAAGGTGGATATATTTCTTAGACCACTATGTATAAAAACATCCTCTTGTAAAGTGCTAGTGACTGTTTTTTTAAAAAAAAATGTTTTTTAATGTTTAAAACTCTAATAAACTTATGTAGGTCAATAAAAGTCTTAAATTTATTTAACCGGTTGCCGACCGCCACACGACTATATACTGCGGCGGTCAGCCCCGGCCAGGCAGAGTGACTCAATGTCCGCCGCTCACACTACGATCACTCCTGTGAAGGGAGAAAGGCGGAGCGGCTTATGTAAACAAGCCGCCCGTCATTCTCCCTGGTGTAAAAATGAAGATCAGACGGTTCTACTATGTAGAACCGTTGATCTTTGTTTTTACACCAATAGCAATGTCCCTGCACAGTAGAAAGCACGCCCCTAGGATACACTTAACCCCTCCCTGTCCAATAAAGTTAACCCCTTCCCTGCCAGTGTCATTTTTGCAGTAACAGTGCATATGTATAGCACTGATTACTGCAGTAATGTCACTGGTACCCCCAAAAGTGTCAAAAATGTCAGTCAAGGGTCCGATCTGTCCGACGCAATGTCGCAGTACCGAAAAAAAAAATCGCAGATTGCCCCCATTACACGTTAAAAAAAACCACCAAAAATCTTTCCCTTTGTTAGTAAACGCGATAACTTTTGCACAAACCAATCAAAATACGCTTTTTGCGATTTTTTTTTTTTACCAAACATAGGTAGCATAAAACAAATTGGCCGAAAATGTTAAAAAAAATTTGATTTTTACATTTTTTTGGGGGGGAATTTCATATAAAAAAATGTGAAAAATATTATTTTTGCAAAATTGACGCTCTTTTTTTGTTTATAGCGCATGATCAAAAAAATCGCACAGGTGATCAAATACCACCAAAAGAAAGCTCTGTTTGTGGGAAAAAAAGGACGTCAAATTCGTTTAGGTACAGTGTCGCACGACCGCGCAATTGTCCGTTAAAGTGACACAGTAAAAAATCGCAAAAAAACCCCTGGTCTTTTAGCAGCCAAATCCTCCGGGGCTTAAGTGGTTAATTGTTTGGGCGGTGCATATTTCAGTCCTTTATCTAAAATCTTTAATTCCTCTTCATTAAAAACCTTACTACTTAACTTAAAAATGCCCTTTTCCTTTTTCCTCTGCCCCCTTCTGCATCCTCTCTTCTTACCTCTCCTCCTGTGGGTTGATGAGTAGGTTGGCCCCTGTATGGTCCTCTGTAGGGACCCCTCGGTCTCCAAATATTCTGTCCCCTTAAGGGGCCCCAATATTGGCCCCTCCCTCTGTGACCACCTCATCCTCTTCCTGGGGGTCTCCCATGTTCCCGTTCCCAAAAATCCCCTCTATGTGGGGATCTGTAATGTAGGTTATTTTCATAATACCTGTAATTTTGGGGGGTATTCTCTTGGTGTTGGGCTTACAGGTGAAATGGGATCATACCTGTTATGGGTAGGGACATTGTATCTAGGAGACTGATGATAAGGTTGTCCATTCCTATTATCCCTGTTTGGTGTCTGGGGGTTACTCATAGGTGTTCTAGTAGGGGTTTCTGTTAGAAAGATGAATGCTACTTCTCTCTCCGGTGTAGATTCTCTAGATTCTCCATTAGTTTCCACATTTACCTCTTGCCACTTATAAACATTGCCTTGTTTATAGTCATTGCAATCTCTGTGAAACTTTTTTTCTTTTGCGTGTCTATCTAATTTGGCAATATAATCCTATTCTTCATTTTTTCTTTATATTCATTATTATCTAAGAAAGGCTCTAATACTTCTTTCAACCCTTTTATTTTACTCTCTAACATTTCTAGTTTAGTTTTCCTTTGTGAGACAATTAGACCTAGAAGTTTCTGTTCACAACCATTAAAGAAGTTATACCAACTTTTGTCTAATTCCTTAGTATCAAGGCCATCATTGGGGGCTATATCCCAGCGAAGCCTTCTAGGTGTGATACCTTCCTTCATATATTGGCTCAAGGTGGTGATATCCCACCATGACCTAATTTGTTTGTCTAATGTACTCCCTAATTGTTTTAAACTGTGATCCACATCCATGTTAACAGAATTCTGTGAGAATATTTCTTTAGTATTTACCTTTTTCTTACTTATTATTTCATATCATATTAAATAAATCCATAGCTGCTAGGCAAAAATGTTTTAACTATGTAAAAATATTTTAAGATAATAAATATAAAATGCCAGCGCTTGGGATTGCACAAAGACTGACACTCAGCACTTTTGGATATTATATGAACTTTTTTATGATGTATTTCTTATAATTTATTTAATCACAATCACTGAAGCACTTTATTTATTTATATGAATTTGAGATGTAAAGTTGTTGATATGAATTTATGATAGTTACTTATAATTTAACACTAGCACATTATTTTTATTTATTAGCACAATAATAGTGGAATTGAGATACCCTTTGATAATTTAAAAATATTTAATATATTACACCAAGCAGCGCTGATACATCACTCTTTTATCGTTTTTAAAGGCATCCCCCTTTCTTATCAGCAGCAGCCATTATAGTTATTATTGATATTTATAATCCCACCACAGGGTCATCACTGCCATCACTATTTGAGGATTCACTGGCTGAGTTGCATGATATATATGGACTGCTCCCATTACTAATATATAGTCACCATATATATGCTGTACATTGTTATTTACTATATTTATATTTATATTTGTGCACACTGTCACCTTATTTTAATCATATTAATTTATTATCTGGGTCACCTTCTTATTGATTCACACTTTTGATATACCTACTCATCTACTAGATATTTATGGTTAATATTTATGGTTATATTATTTTACAATTTTTTATCCTTTTTTGAACTATATTTATTCACCTAGGATTCACCACTATTTACTATAGTCCAGTGTGTTTACACTTTACGGCACTAGTCACCTTATCTTGGTCCGCCTGTATATGTCATACTGTGCACATTGCTTTTGTATCTATTCATTTATTTATATGGACTGTTACACATTACCACCATATATTTTATATGTCTTATATAAGATTTTAATTCATCTATTTATTCATTTACCGATGACACATTCTTTATATAACACAATTCAATTATTCATTTAGGCAGCGCCATACCCCTTTTTTCCTCTATTTTTCCACTGATTCTATTTAACTTCGGTTATATTTGAGGGGGGCTCACTCACTATCGCTAGCTAGTAAGGGGGATCCTCCTGGAGAACTACAAGCAACAGCCGGGATGGACCTCGCACTGGATACTCTAGATCCTTATGGTTTCCCAGCCAGGCCTACGAGCGTGCACAGGTTGTGGTCCGCCCAGGCCTCGCCACGACGGTGCCCCGACGTATGGGGATGAGTTGGCGGAGGGATTTTCTTCGCCGGGATGCATCAACCCTGGAAGGCCTCTCAGGGTGGGAGGTGACCCGTATCGGACAGAGCCCATGTTCCATGGTGCGGTGAGTGATGCTACCCCCGTGTCCCTGGGACAGTCATCTGGGGGGGGGGTTATGTGGGCCCACACCATGGGGATGTCAGAGCATGCAATCTCTGTGGTGCTCCCTCTGGGGGTGCTTTTGTGGCAAACGCTGCGTGGGGGGGTTGGCTTTTACCTTGTCCTGGGGGGGGGGGCTTTCCTGTGGATTCCCGCGGTGGCCAGGGTCCTGCATTCCTGACTGTTTGGCGCCGTTTTTTCCACCGCCATTTTGGATGAGGGCATGCTGGGCAGACTCACAGTAAGGGCAGCAGCCATTGTTTGCTAATTGGCGCCATATTGGATGCGGGTAGCCGATCTGTTAGGGCGGCGGGCCGTTTTCCCTTTGACTTTTCCCCATGGACTTCTATTAGGTATCCATTTTTGTGTGGCTCAGTGCGCTTTTCTGCCTCTAGTGGACGATGTCACTTCCTCCATCCATCTTCAGTTGCTGCAGGGGTGAGCGGTTTCGTTTTCATATGTTTCTATCACTTAGGGGTTTTTTAATGCTTTTTGGGGTGTTTTTTTTTCCTAAAAACCACTGCTCCCTCAGATAATCTAACAATATAAAGGGGAACTCCGCCGGCGGTGCAGACCGCAAACTCGCCTATTTAAGGGGCCAGTGTCCCGTTTTTTGTAGTACTGTCAAAATGGAGTCCTAGGTTAACTATTTCCCCGCTGGTCTGTTTTTGCGCTTCCGGAACATGTGGAGCACTTGTCGTCAGCACCTTTACCTGCAGCGATTGCTACTTTGGCTTGCCAAATGATGTCACAGTGTACTGTTCAGTACCGACCAATGCCCTCTCTGATTCAGAGCCTGATATGGTTGCCACGGACAGCGCCCCCCTGAGGGGTTCCAGTCCGCACATTTAGAAGGGGGGATGGAGGAGTCCTCCTCCGCTGCAGCGCGGGAACTGTGAATATTGATGAGCCCACCCAGTCAGGTCAGCGGGTTTCCTTCGTGTCCCGCACAGCCCAGAAGTCGGGTCAGGTTTTCCCCTGTCCTGAGGGGTCTCACAACATTGTAAATGTACAGTGGTACCGCGTTAAGCACATGCTGGCGGTGCCTAAGCGTTTTTCAACGCCGCTATCCTTTTATGGACCCCGTTAACAATCGCTGGATGGTGTCACCTAGGGTGGACCACACTGTTTCCAGGTTGAATAAATCCACGGTGGTGCCCCTTGGTGGACTCCCCAGTGTTTAAAGATCCAATGGATAGGCGTGCAGAGTCTCTTTCCCCCCATATTTATTTGGTGGCGGGCTCCCTCCTCAAGCCTGTTTTCGCTTCCGTGCTGGTTTCACAGACGGTTACGGAATGGGTCAAAGTGCTTAAACACAACTTGGTGGCGGAGTCGGTCCCTCCCACTCTTATGTCCCTGGTGGACAAAATGCCCCAAGCCATGGTGTTCCTGTGTGACGCGGCCCTGGACGAGGATCCTCTGGTCGCATGGTTGTCCGCGGTAGGGGTCGCAATCCGCTGCACGGTTTTGGTTGAAGAGCTGGTCTGCTGACCATGCTTCCAAAAAGACTGTGTCTGATGTCCCTTACTTGGGGGAATTACTTCTTGGGGACCCCTTGGGTGAGATTGTCAAGGGTCTCACAGGGGGTATGAGTACCTTCCAGCCCCAAGCCGCAAAGGGTAAATCACCCCACGCGCAGTGGGGTCCCTCCAAGGCTCATCGGGGGCCTTTTCGTGCCTTAGGGGCGCAGGCCAAAGGTACAACCTTCAAGGCCTCCAGCGGAAACAAGACACCCTGATCTGGTAAGCCCAAGGCTGGATAGTCCTGTGCTGCAGCCCAGTCTTCCTCCGCCTGAAGGGACGTCCTCATCCGTTTTCAGGGGTGGGGGGACATCTGCATTGCTTTCAGGAACCCTGGTTGTCCCATATCCGGGACAGGTGGGTTCACAAACTGATTTGTTCAGGGTACAAGATTGAATTTCGATTTCGCCCCGCAGACAGGTTTCATCAAATCTCTGTCTGTCTCCCGTTTGTTTACGAGATCTCAAGGGGGCTGTTCAAGGTCTTCTTGCTCAAGGAGTTGTTATACCGGTTCCTCAGCGGGGCAGGTTTTGCAGGTTCTATTCTAACCTGTTCACGGGGCCCAGAAAAGAGGGCACAGTGCGTCCGATTCTGGACCTTAAGTCTCTGAACCGCTTATGCGGGCGCAGAAGGTCCGTATGGAATCAACCCGGTCAGTGGTAGTGTCTTTGAGTCGCAGCGGTATCTCCCCTTCAATGTGGCGGAGGCCACTTTCAGTTTGTGACATTGCCCTTTGGTCTAGCTTCAGCTCCCATTGGTCTCTACCATGGTTTTGGCCCAGGTACTGGCTCTGCCGTGCAAGAGGGTGATTGCGGTCCTCGGTTATCTGGGCGACCTATTGAGGGCGAGCTTGTGTGCCACTCTGACGAGCGATCTGACAGTCACGGTTCAGACGCTCCAGGAGTTCGGGTGGACCATCAATTTACAGAAGTCGGCTCTGATCCCGTCAGTCCCCCTGAGTTGCCTGGGCATGGTCTTGGACTCCGCTGAGGCAAAGGTGTTTCTCCCGGAGGTCAAACTTCGGACATTACAGGGCGAGATCAGGCCCCTCAGGGACAATGATCTCTCCTCCCTCCGGGCCTGCATGAGGTCCCTGGGGCTGATGGTTTCGGCTTTCGAAGCGATCCCGTTTGCTCAGTTTCACACAAGAACTCTGCAAGCAGAGATTCTGGCCAAGTGGAACAGGGATCCTCAATCTTTGGACAGGAGGATATGTTTACGCCACCTCCCTAGGTCGGAGCCTTCGTAGTGGCTCCGGTCACCAGCTCTGAACTAGGGCAAGTCATTTCTGCTTCTGTTGTGGATGGTGATCACCACAGATGCCAGCCTGACGGACTGAGGTGGAGTTCTGGACACTCTGTGTGCACAGGGCATGTGCTCGACGGAGGAATCCTCCTTACCGATAAGGGTCCTGGAGCTCAGGGCGATCAAACGCTGCCTGCTCAATTGGACGACTCAGTTGTGAGGTCGCCCGGTTCGTGTTCAAATGGACAATGCCGCGGTCATGGCTTGCATCATTTACCAAGGGGGCACCAAGAGTGCCCGGGCGGCAAAGGAAGTGGCCGTGATCCTGTCTTGGGCCGAGGGGCACGTTCCAGCTATCTCTGCTTTTCACATTCCTGGAATGGAGAACTGGCAGGCAGACTATCTGAGTCATCAGTCCTTGGATCAGGGGAATGGTCCCTGCATCCGGAGTTGTTCCACCTCCTGTGTGCCCGGTGGGGCACTCCAGATGTGGATCTGTTAGCGTCCCATTCCCAAAAAGGTGGGAAGCTTCCTGGCAAGGGCCTGAGATCCTCTGGCGGATGCCACGGACGCGTTGGTGGTGCCCTGGCACCGGTATCGGCTGATTTATGCCTTCCCTCCGATTCCACTGTTGTCCAGGATCCTCCGCAGGTTGGTGTTGGAACGGGTGCAGGTAATTCTGGTAGCTCCAGACTGGCATCATTGGTCTTGGTACGCAGACCTCATACAGATGGTCGTCGAGCCTCCCTGGTGACTGCCTCTGAGAGAAGATCTGCTTTTTTCAAGGGCCGATCTTCCATCCTGCTTTATGGTCTCTGGCATTAACAACGTGGCTGTTGAAATCTAGGTGTTGCGAGACAGACGTCTCTCTGATGCTGTCATTCCTACCTTGCTGAGGGCTCGGAAGGCTACCTCCAGGAAGATTTACCATCGCACCTGGAAGGCGTACATTGCCTGGTGTGAGTCGCAAGGGTTTCATCCTCGCTCCTTTTTGATGGCAAGGGTTTTGGCTTTCCTGCAGGAAGGTGTGGAACTATGTTTGGCGCTGGGCACGCTCAAAGGTCAGTTGTCGGCCTTAGCCATTTTCTTCCAGCGTTGCTTGGCGACTAATTCCTCGATCCGCACCTTTATTCAAGGGGTGCGTCATCTGGCTCCCCCGCGGAGAGCTCAGTTGCCTCCGTGGGACCTGAATTTGGTTTTGCAACAGCCTCCCTTTGCGAACATCAGAGAAATAGCTCTGCCTGTATTGTCCCAGGAAGTGGCCTTTCTGGTGGCTGTCACCTATGCTTGCAGAGTGTCTGAAATGGAGGCTCTGTCTTGCCGTTCACCTTATCTGGTTGTTCATAGGAATAAAGTGGCCCTGCGACCTAATCAGTCTTTTCTCCCTACGGTGGTGTCGGATTTCCACCTCGACAAAATTTGTGTTGCCTTCGCTTTGTGCGAAGCCCGAGCATCCCAAGGAATTTGCCTTGCATTTTTTGGATGTGGTTAGGGCGATCAGGGTTTACCTGTCTGCCACAGAGTCTTTTAGGATGTCTGATTCACTGTTTGTCCTTCCCGAGGGACCTCAAAAGGGTTCAGCTGTGTCCGCTGCAACCATTTCCAAATTGATCAGACAGACTATTGTTCAGGCCTATTCACTAAAGGGTCAGGTGCCTCCTTTCCCTTTGAGGGCACATTCTACTAGAGCAATGAATGCCTCTTGGGCTCTTCGCCATCAGGCCTCTGTGGCCCAGGTGTGCAAATTGGCGACCTGGTCGTCTGTGCACACTTTCACAAAATTCTACAAGCTTAACGTAATGACATCCTCGGATACTTCCTTTGGCCGCAAAGTTTTGAGCGCAACATGTTTTTGTCTCTTCCCGGGGTATTATTTGTTCTGGGGTTGGCTCCTGTTGAGCTTTTGTTGCCCTGTTGGCTCAGTTTTCTCTGGCCTTGTTGACACGTTGCTGTGCTGTTTGGCTGCGCCTTTTCCCCCCCCTCACACCTGCACTGCTTTGCGACATCCCAACAGTGAAGAACATATGTAAGGGCTGCGACTGCAGAGGACGTAAGAGAAAATAACGTTTTTGTAAGAACTTACTGTAAAATTATTTTCTCTGAGTCCTCTGACAGTGGCAGCCCCGGCCCCTCTATTTTGGGGTTGGTTGTCTTCCTGTACTGCTTGCTACGAAACTGATTAGCAGCACTGAATGGCTGAGGTGTGTCTTTGTTTAACTCTTTTTTTTATCAAGTTTCCACTACCTAGCCTGCTCCTGCAGAGGGCGCCATTACCCAATAGTGAAGGACATATGGAAGGGCTGTGACTGTCAGAGGACTCGGAGAAAAGAATTTTACGATAAGTTCTTACAAAAATTCAATTTTTTTTTGAACCCCCATTGGGCTGAACGAAAAAAAAAACAAAAACGGACAGGTTTCCGTACTACCACACGTAATGTTTGTGTGGCAATCTTCCCCACTGTGCCTTTGTATTCTGAGCCTTTAGCTGCCAGCGCTGACCCGCTAATGGTTTTCCAGCATGCCCGTATCAGACAGCCAGCTGTACATGCTGCCCAAATGTTGACCGCTTCCTGCTGAACCACCCGTTATTCAGATCGTGTGTGTACCCAGCTTTACTCCTTTTATTTGTATGCGTCGTGTGCTGGCTGTTAAACAGAATCTTTACTTTTGTAAGTTTAAAATGAAGAACATGTTCGCTTGAAGCTGTTTTGTGTTGTTAGCCCACTGACTCTGTAACAAGTTTATTCTCTATTAGAAATACTGTGGTGGTTAATTTAAGGTGAAAAGACTGTGTGCTTTGCAAGTGTAGTTGCTCCAGAGCTTATTAAATGAGGAAGCTCTGCTGACTTTCATGATGCAATCATGTGCAAGTAAACATGCTGTTTTTTTCCTTTTTATTTCCTTCCATGTGATTGCCTAAATTAGTGAAGCTGTACCTCATTTACTAAGCTCTGTAAGAAACTGCACTTGCAAAGTGCACAACCTATTTGCTTTTTTTTAAATCAGCCCCTGTGTGTCTTAGCAGTTTCTACATATTGTGAAAAGCTTGGCTCAAGTAACTGCATTTTCTACAGTTGCTGAATTTATTTCTTGTGTTTTGCTTTTTAGGTGTGACTCACAATATTCCTTTACTTCGTGAGGTGATCATTAATTCTCGTTTTATCAAAGGCGATATCACTACTAAATTTCTACCTGAAGTTTATCCAGATGGCTTTAAAGGTATTTTGTTTGTTTTGAATCAATACAGAAATGCTGACATTTCACATTATTGGGTTTACCATTTGGAAAAAAAAAAAAAATCAATAATTTTTAAATTACTTTTAATATATGAGATATATGTTAATGTTTCTACATTTCACACAGATGAAACAGGTAGGAAGGACACTTAATCTAAAGCTAGTTAATAATAATACACTTTATTTTATATAGCTCCTTTAAAGGTAGCTTCTCAAAACGCTTTACAAGGAATACATAGGATAGCATATAGGAAAAAGGGACAATTAAGTGAATGTTTGTCTAAAGAAAAACATTTTTAGATTTGATTGGAATGAGCTTAAAGAAGATGACAATCTGATGTGCTTTGGAAGTAAATTCCAGAGTTTTGGAGCATAGCAGGAGAAGGCTATGTCTCCCATCGAGGAGAGAAACAGAAGACCAGAATATGATGAGTGGAGGTTATGAGGGGTAAAGTAAGTTGATAAAAGTTCAGAGAGATAATACAGTGCCAAGCCATAAAGAGCCTTATAGGTAAGCAAGAGGAACCTAAAGTCTATGTGAAACCTGAATCTGCTTTTCAGCTACAGTGTATAATTGCATAGGACACAGCCGAGCAATGTTTCTCAAGTGAAAAAAAAAAAAATGTTCCAACAAAATTTTGTATATATGGATCAAAGGTTAAATTATCATCACATATCACCCCTAGACTTTTCAATTTAGACTGAAACTCCAGTACAGTGCCATGTACAGATAAGCTATTGGAACTGGCCTTACATAATTGATGGGGGTGTCAATAGGCGTGACTTCAGGCTTGTCACAGTTTAACTGAAGGAAATGAAGGGCTATCCAAGTTTTTATATCACAAATACAGTTAGGAGAGAAGTGGCCAAAGTAGAATACAGTTTAGTGTGGGTGTATATCTTGAGTGTCATCAGCATAGAAGAGATAACTGAGCCCACGAGATCTAAGCAGTTGGCCAAACAGAAACATGTAAATGCTAAAAAGTAAGGGACCCAAAAATGGGCCCTAAGGAACACCGTACTTGACTGGACCAACTTCATATTGGAATCCACCAAGAGAAACAAAGTGACAGCGATCAGTGAGATTTGACTTAATCCATTTCAGTGCCGCTTCTGAGACTCTAAATATGGTTTCAAGGTGAGAGAGTAAGAGATTGTGGTCTACAGTATCTAAGGCAGAACTAAGATCCAGCAGAATAGTAGTGAGCCGGAATCAGAAGTAAACAGAAGGTCATTAGTGACTTTGACCAAGGAGGTTTCTGTGCTTTGCGTTGCCAAAAACAAGATTGGAGTAGTTCAAATAAGTTTTTTTAAAGTCAGGTGATTAGGTAACCAATATCACAGCCTGCTCAAGTATCTTGGCAAGGAAGGGTAAGTTAGATATTGTGCAAAAGCTGTTCAAATTGTCCAGAGCCATGTTAGGTTTTTTTGGTACAGGGGTGATGACAGTTTTGAGAATGGTTGGTACAAAACCAGTGCTAAGGGAGTCGTTTATGATATTGAGAATAATAGGGCATAGAGAACAAAACAGGATTTAAATAAATGGGTGGGAATAGGATCAAGTATGCAGGTACAAGATTTCATATTAGAGACCACTTTAATCAGTGATGCAGAGCCAAGTAGAGAGGAGTTGGAGAGAGAAGAACCAGTAAAACTAGGTGGGCCAGGAAGTGATGTGACTGAAACATGTGACGTGCTAAGAATTTGATGCCTTATTTTGTCAATTTATGTGGAGAAAAAAATTTTTGGAATGGGTTACCGAACTGGGTTAAGGCTGGTAGTGTGGAGGGACTATGAGGTTTTATTAATCTGTCAATGATGCAAAAGAGTTGTCTAGGGTTGCTAAGATTTTTTATTTTTTTTTCTTTCAATAGAATGGGAGAAATAGTTTGACCTAGCAGTCTCTATTTACCCTTAGTCACACAAATGGTCCTTCCAAACCTGATAATGGACAGTCAGGCCCCATTTATGCTCCAATTTCTGTGAGACTGCTTTCATTAAACATAGGTGAGAATTTTACCACAAAGCCAGACAGGAGAATGAGACAGTTCAAAGGTGTCAAGGGAGGATAAAAGCACCCGATTAAGGGCATCTGTTTTTCTTCCACAAGGGTGTCAGAAGAGGAGACGCAGGATAGGGAGAAAGTAACCAAATTTGAAAATTTGCGCTGATCAACAGAATACAAAAAAGGAAAGGTAGAGGTGGTGAGGACCCACCTCAGAAAGGCTGCATACATAAGGGCTCACATAGGTTACCGTGCAAAGCTCAATTTTATTGGTGGTGGTAGAATATACAAAAATATTAAGATATACAGTGCAAAATGTTGACCTTGAGAACCCAAGTGGGTATCAATAGGCAAAAAGATGGTATTACACACGCTACAGTTCCCCCCCCCCCCCCCCCCCAGGACAAACACCTAGACACAGCACAGAATCCCAGATGTAGGGAGTGACCAGTCACCAAGTGATTATTGGTCACTGCTACCTACTCTAGGGATAGATACTAGGCATGCCAAAATGCATTCACAATGTAACCATGCTGTTATCCATGTAAGCTATATAATGTAACTGCAGGGTGGCCACAGTCTGTAGGTTCCTTAAAATATGCTGAGTTGATGATGCAGACGGTCCTGAGGAAGTGTGCGTCACACACGCGAAACGCGCTGACGTCACACGCCTGACGTCCCACCCTACTACCTTCGCTCTATCACTTCACCATGTTCACAGCCAATACTGCAGTTGGTGCAGCTGAGGTCTATATGCTACATGTGAGGACTTATTTCCGGGTTATGGAGGACAATGTGGTGTGGCTTACATTGGGAATTGATCCGTTACCCCGCAGAATAGGGGCCTTCTAGGAACAGGCGGTTTGAAGCACTGTGGTGGGTACGATCTATACCCTGTCGGATACCATCTGCATCTTCATTTGAGCAACAAATCGGCATGGACACAAGTATGTGGTGCAAGTTGGCTGGTCTGTAGTGGTGTTGAGGAGAACTGGTAAGACGGTTCCTATATTTTCCATTGAAAACTTATTCATGACCAAAAGCCGCCATTAGGCTATGTTGCCTGCAATACTGTTTATGAGCTGCAGATAAGCGATGATGGACTTACCACTAAGTTGAATGTTCATGAGTTGGATAGTCTTCATGTACCAGCCACCCAGTGAGCCTGGATTACGTGCTTTGCAGCACATTCATTATATCAAGCCTGTTTTATTTTTCTCCCTACCCACCCACTCCCTATACCGAACATTACTTCAGTCTGGATCACATGAGACAATTTGACTGGACAGCTGCATCTTCATGGTGCCCCGCTGATGTCTGCATGAGTTTGATTCCATCCAGAGTGGACTATTGATCCCTATCCCCCTAATTTTAGGGTGACCATGTTGAATTGTGACATGTGCTATGAGATCAAGATATAATTATATGGATAGTGATATATTTTACAGCCCAATGTCTGCATCATCAACTCAGCATATTTTAAGGAACCTACGGACTGTGGCCACCCTGCAGTTACATATATAGCTTACAGCTGTTGAACATGGATAACCGCATGGTTACATTGTGAACGCATTTTGGCATGCCTAGCACCTATCCCTAGAGTAGGTAGTAGTGACCAATAATCACTTGGTGACTGGTCACTCCCTACATCTGGGATTCTGTGCTGTGTCTGGCTTTTTAGTCTTGGGGGGAGGGGGGGACTGTAGCGTGTGTAATACCATCTTTTTGCCTATTGATACCCACTTGGGTTCTCAAGGTCAACATTTTTGCACTGTATATCTTAGTGTTTTTCTATGGAATTTTAATATTTTTGTATATTCTACCACCACCAATAAAATTGAGCTTTGCATGGTAACCTATGTGAGCCCTTATGTATGCAGCCTTTCTGAGGTGGGTCCTCACCACCACTACCTTTCCTTTTTTGTATATTGGTCTCTTTGGTTGCTGAGGGTTCCCGGCTGTTAATTAGTCGTTGGGTACTGTAGAATGACTCCCCGTGCACAGGGAGTACTTTTTCTCTACAATTTTATTTATTTTTTTGAGCTGATCAACAGAAGCCCAGTTGTGATAATTTACAGATCGAGACATGGAGGTGTTAGAGGTTCTTGATGGTCAGACAGTCCTAAGTCAAGGGAAAAGCAGTAAAAGACAAAAGGCCATTACCAATGATAAGGTCCAGGGTGTGTCCTTTGATATGAGTGGGGTTGCAGACAAATTGCTAGGTCAAAACATTCCAGTAGAGCCAAAAATCTTTAGCTAAACTGGAGTTTAAAGTGCTAAAGTGTATATTAAAATCCCCAAGTATAATTATTATTTTAAGACTAAGACATAAAAATTAAAGCAAATCAGCAAAGTCACCTAAGAAATCTCTACAAGATTTGCGTGGTCAATGCCCAAGGTGACTTGGGTGAACTCCATGCCTAAGAGGGTTAAGGCAATCCTGGAAAATAATGGGGCCCCCTCGGGTGGCTGGACCCTCACAACCCCTCGTTCCCCTCCGTCCTGTCAATCACCCCCCCCCCCCACACCTACCTGTCCCTCTGCCCTCAGTAGCTTCACAGGCTGCCTTTTTTTTTTTTTTTGTAGCCCATGTGCTCTGCATGATTTGGCGGCCATATTGGTACACCCGGCGGCCATTATGCGGTGGATTTCTGTTTAGAATCACTGACGGCCATGTTATATGAGTTCCTAGAGGCATTTTTTTTCGTGGTGGAGCCCCTCCCTATACTTTAGTGCTGATACTCAGATCTTTCTCTGTGGATAGAGATCACTGCAGACTTGTGCTGTGCAGAAGTTCTGAGCCTCCTGGTGCATCTTTGGTGAGGATGGTGAGTCTGGGGGTCTTCAGTGCACTCTGCCTGACCTCTGGGGGGCGCTGTAGCACGGTATGACGTTCTCAAAAAAAAAAACACTTTTCCTGACAGGTTCCCCTGGTGAAACGTGGACCCTGCAGAACAAGTGTCCCCACCTGACCCCCTCAAGGAGGTCGCAGGGCCCTCCGGATCCCAGCTATCCGTAGATGCACTTTTGGCGATCCTGGAATCCTTTGTGTCCCGGGTGGAGGTGGCCTTTAAAGGGCGAGGTGCCAAAAAACGCCCTCCGCCTACCCCTGCTTCATCTGATGTCTCAGATTCCCAATCTGATTCAACCACCACAGACACGGGTCTCCCTGCCGGGTCTACTACCTCGTGCCCTCTCTCCTCTGATATTGAGGATGACATCTCCACCTCCACCACCACGCAAGAATAGGCACTGGTGGACACACTGGTTGTATCTGTTCGTGAAACCCTAAAAATGGAGGACGTAACTGCGACTGCGGCACAGGTTACGTTTGGCACTCACAAGCCATCCAGAGCGGCAAAGGTTTTTCACTTTCCTGTGTATTTTGACAACATGCTCAAAAAAGAATGGGACCACCCAAAGCATTCCCCTGGGGTGCCTAAGCGTATTGCTAGACACTACCCCTTTGAGGAGTCCCATATAAAGAACTGGACTGTGCCACCTACGGTGGACCCTTCAGTCTCAAGACTGAATAATGCTACCATGACCCCAGTGGAGGATTCCCCATCCTTTAAGGTTCCGGCAGATAGAATGGCAGAGTCTGTGTCCCGCAATATGTACTCCCTGGCGGGGTCTGCACTAAGACCAGTGTTTACGGTTGCCCTGGTCTCGCAAACCTTGACTGAATGGGCGTAACCTGGAGGGGAACCACTTCCCCCTGCCTTTGCGGAGCTGTTGGACCAGTTGGTGCAGGGGCTGCAATTGGTTTGTGATGCTGTGCTCGATGCTGCTCCCATTTTGGGCCGACTGTCGGTTTCGGCAGTGGTCCTCTGATGTATACTTTGGCTAAAGGTCTGCGGATCAGACCTCGAAGAAGGCGTTGACTGATTTGCCTTTAAAAGGAGATTGCCTGTTTGGGGCTACCCTGGATGACATTATCAAAGGTCTCACAGGGGGTAAGAGTACCTTTCTCCCACAGGCTAACAAGGGTAAGGAACCATGTCGCAGACAGGGCCCCTCCTTTTCAGCACATACATTTTTTTTTCGTCCCTCAGGGTCATTTGACAAGCGACCCAGGTCTGGCAAACAAAAATGTAGTTTCTCCAGACCTGAGGGTCAAGACCCCTTTGTCCTGAAGGCACGTCCTCACCCGTATCTGGGGTGGGGGAACTCCGGACCCGTGGCTATCCCAGATACAAGACAAATGGGTTTGCGAGGTCATACGGTCTGGGTACAAGATCGAGTTTCAATCTGTCCTACCGGATCACTTACAGGCTCTCTTTGGGGGGGGGGGTACATGACCTGATACTACAGGGAGTAATCGTTCCGGTTCTGTCTTCGGAAACGTTTACAGGGCTTTTATTCAAACCTGTTTACAGTCCCAAGGAAGGAAGGCAAGGTGCGTCCAATCCTGGACCTGAAGGCATTGAATTGCTTTGTGCGAGTTCAAAAATTCAAGATTGAATCCATTCGCCTGGTGGTAACTTCCTTACATTAGGGGGATTTCCTGGCCTCCATAATCATGAAAGATGCCTACCTTCGCATCCCAATATGTGAAGGACATCAACAGATTCTGCGCTTTGCCGTGGGAGAGGAATATTATTTGTTACCCTTTGTTCTCGCCTCTGCTCCCCGGGTCCTCACAAAGGAGTTGGCTCCGGTCCTGGCGCTGTTACGACAGCGGAGTATATCAGTCCTGGGTTACCTGGACGATCTGCTTCTCCGTGTGGAGTCTCCCACAGTGCTGGTGACAAATTTGGATATCACAATGAGAGCTCTGGAGGAGGTGGATTCTGAACCTTCAGAAGTCGTCCCTGGTCCCTTCCATGAGACCGAACTATCTGGGCCTGACTTTGGACTTGTCCTCAGCCAGGGTGTTTCTTCCTCCGGAGAAACTCCAAAAACTGTGATTCAGCTGTTAATATCCAGCAAATCGTCATCCCTTCGGACCTGTATGAGAGTTCTGGGACTGATGGTGTCGTCCTTCAAAGCGGTCCCTTTCGCTCAATTCCACACGAGAATCCTCCAGTAGACACAGCCCAATCAAAAGTCTTCCAGAAAGCAAACCGTTCTCTCTCAGATCTCACACTCGGACCTTAATAATAAACTAGCATCCCTCTGAAATCCACTAAAAGTTCTGGGGCTCATAGTGGCCACCTTCAAGGATAATCCATTTGCCTAATTCTAGTCAAGGTCTCTCCAACACAACAATGGAGAAGTTGTTTTTACTATACCACTGGAAAGTGATAACAGATGCCAGTCTGGAAAGGAGTGTTCCAATCTCTCACAGTTCAGGGAACATGTTCACCAGAGGAATCCAAGCTCCAAATCAATATTTCGAAGTTTATAGCAAGTAAAGAGACACTGCACCACTTGGCTTTCCTTCTTCAGGGACACCCAAAACAGATGCATTCAGACAAGTACGTTTCTGGGTCCTACATCATTTACAAGTGGGGCACCAGTAGTCATGCAGCCTTTAAGGAAGCAAGCCTGATTATCCGCATGGATGGAAAAACACTGCCCAGTGAACTTTGCTGTCCACATTCCAGAAGGGGACGATTGGAAGAAAAATTACCTTAGTTGTCACCACCTGAACCAAGAGAGAATGAGTTCTTCACCCCGTATCTTCAGCCTGATATGGTAGATAAAAAGGACAGCTGGCAACACTGTATTCCTTCAAATTCTTTATTTCACATCCCAGTGAGTAAAAGGTAGTGGCTAACACATTTCAGCAATAGGCCTTGATGCTGTGACCAAGACCTATTGCTGAAATGCATTAGCCACTACCTTTTACTCACTGGGATGTAACAATAAAGAATTTGGAGGAATACAGAGTTGCCGGCTGTCCTTTTTGTCTTGACGTATTGTCCTGTGGTGTTGGAGAGGACACCTCAGCTTGGGCACCCGGAAAACAGTTCCCATCTTTACACAATGGCTCCACTATCCTGAGCGATGTACTTGTCTTGTTTGGTGATATTTCAGATATGGGGGACTCTGGATGTGGAAATCCTGAACTCCAGGCTGTACAAGGAGTTCTTCCTATTAATGGCAAGGGACAAGGTATTACTGGCCAAGCTAGGCAATGCCTTTCCTCCAGTGTGATTTCTGCCTCGACTGCTTCGCAAAATAGAGCAAGAAAAGGAATCAGGGATTCTCATTGCACAAAAATGGTCCTGAAAAATCTTGACACAAAGATATATTTAGAATTCTTGACCATTTCCAAACCGGTGAGACCTGCTATCTCATCCTGTTTCTCAAACCCTAGCTTCAACAGCATGGCTGTTGAAGCCTATATCTTGAGAAACAAAAGGGTCTCGGAGTCTGTAATTTCCACATCGCTAAAGCAAGGAAAACCACTTCTGGAAAGATCTACCTTTGTACCTTCAAATCATTCTTGTCTGTTGTAAAAATACTTTCACTTCAACCCAAAAGATTGCTCTGTGCCTCACCTTCTGGCATTCCTACAATCAGAACTCAAGTAAAACTTGGCCTTCAGTATTCTTAAGGGACAGGTTTAGCCTTGTAATTTCTTTTTCGAAAACCTCTAGCTTTGCTTAGACACAATAGGCTAGGTGGGACTTTAAGTGAGACCCCAGCAGGTAGTGCCCGGCGTCTCCATCCCTATATCAAGAAAAAAATGAGGTTGAAGGATTATAAGAGGTGCATGGAAGTCAGCCAGCCCCCAGTCTGATGTACTCACCCTCCAGTCTGTCACCAACCAAGTAGACCTGTCTCATGATACAAAGAACAGGTGTTTACTAAACCCCTGTTCTTTGTATTATGAGACAGGTCTACTTGGTTGGTGACAGACTGGAGGGTGAGTACATCAGACTGGGGGCTGGCTGACTTCCATGCACCTCTTATAATCCTTCAACCTCATTTTTTTACCTCTAGCTTTGCTTTCTCTTTCATCAGTCTTGTTAAGGTCTTTATTCAAGGTGCCCTACAGAAACCACTCTTTAAATCCAAAGCACTCCCCTTGGATGACTTCTCCTGCAAGGTTGTTGGTGGCTAACACATCTGTCAGTGGCTCTCTTTTTTAAGGAGCCATTCCCTTATTCTTCACAACAACAAAGTAGCCTTGTGCCTGAGACCCATCTTTTCTTCTAAGGGTGGTCGTAGCCTTCCACTAAGACTCTACACTGTCTGTACATGGTCAGAGCCATTAGAGAGCTTCTGTCAGGAAGACTATATTTTTCTTGCCCTTAGAACCTCACAACATACATCCTGTTTCAAGGTCCACCATTGCTAGGTGGAAAAGAGAACTACACTTTAAGGACAAAGCATGTCCTGCACCAGGTGTTTCCTTGTCATTCAGACATCAAGGTTCTGTTGCTTAGCTTTGTAAGGCCTCTGTTTGGTCTGCTGCTCATACCCTTTCAAAGTTCTACAATGAGGACATCCAATCATCTGTGACTGGAGCTTTTAGCTGCAAGGTTCTGGTAGCAGATCTCCGAGTTGGGTTTGTTGACCCTTGTTATTGTTGGGCCTGTTGTCGCCAACCCTCCTTAATCCTTGCTTGGAATGTCAGAGGGTCTATGGATATGAAGTCTTTGTCCTGCACTGCATGCTTAAGATATTTGGAACTTTGAGTGTCCTGTAAATTCCATGTCTTAGAGTACAGTACAGGGCACAGGCTCCACCCCCCCCCCCCCATTTATCTGTTACTCGACATTGCTTGCTACTAAATTGAGGACTCGTGGAGTGGGGAAGGGTTATAGGGGATAATCAATGAGTGTGTCCTCCAAAAAGCTTGGTCAGTGGCTAGTCACCTGGTGGTACCAACCTATATCCTATGGTCTATGAATATTAAGCCTGTGTGCTGTATTGTACTCAAAGATATGAAATTTATAGGTAAGGCAATATTCCTTTTTTAGTACAATCTTTTCCAGAATAAAATATAATAAAAACATTTAAAGCCCAAGTGTTGAAAAGGTTAGACCCTCTGTCATGCTTTTGTTGGTTGTGTTCTTGCTTACCCTTGTAATTTGTTCTGGTTACCATTGTTACTGGGATAAAACGATTAGGAAATACAAAATATTAACAGTTGTTACTGGGAGAGAAGGTGAGAGTAATTATTTGAATGGTGAAACATGATCCAGTGACTGCTGTTTTAGCCATTAACTGCTCTATCCAAAACTTAAGGCGGAATTAAACCCTTCTGCTCGTTCCCATCCATCCTATGTCTTTTGAAAGTTTAGCATCACCTTCTTAGGTTATATGTAATGTTATTTTATAGTTAAGAATAATTTGATGTGTACATTAATCTATGTAAATAGGGAATGTAAGATTGGTTCCCTAGTGAACCTAAAGAAGTCCATGGGTTGAAGGAAAGAAAATTGTTTGATTTCCCCATCAACACCTCCCGCAGTGCTATTGTGTTCTGTGGGAAAAGAGGGAGTGGCGGGGGGAGCCTTTCCAGTCGGCAGAAGAAAATGAAAACAGCTAGTTACTATAGACACTAACGGTAATCGCATGTAAAAGAATCAAACAGGCTGTTAGTACCCAAATCGATCGGTTTGGGTACAACCAGCTTGCTTATAGATAGATGGATTGAATATTGGCCATTACCTGCTGACCCAGCTGAGATTCAGTCTTTCTATGCCTGGATTAAGAACTTCAAAGTCACCTTTTATGTATTATTAGAGCTAGCAAAAATCATATAATTGCCTTGACAGATTTTGGTAGGTATATAATATAATAAAAATAAAAGATCGGAATACTTTTTAAAAATGTCTTCATGACCACACTTTTGTTATTCAGCATCCTCCTGCCAAGTTCTGAGGCTTAAATTGCATCTGGATGCTCCAATAGGAGCACTCCGCTCCTGAATCAGGGTGGCTCAGATCCTACACTGGAGATTGGAAACTAGTCTTTGTTGTTCCTGGTTGTGTAATTACCAGGATCAGCGTATCAAGGTGACCACTTTTAGAAACTGGGATATTTTGCTACTGTTAAAAACTGCTTGCTGTTTTCAATCATGCTATGATTGCACCCTGCTGGAAAGAAAATGAAAACCAACATGTGTGATTCCAAACAATGTCATTGCCATTTTTGGCAACTCATGGTGATCCCAGGAAAATTGTATTACTTTGTTTATTTAGGAAAAGTAAGCATCACTTTTTTTCTCTCTCTCTCTCCAAAATAATATAAAAAAAAAAAAAAAAAAAAAAGAAAAATGATGGCCCCAGTACCAATGGATGGCTAAATATCATACTGAAAATGATACACTGAAGCACCTACATGTCTCCCGAAACTTGGGTACCGCTGGGATCCACGTAGCTCATCTTTCTAGTTTGGTTGCTTTTTTTTTTTTTTTTTTTACTGCTAGGTAGTAGTGACCTGTCGCTCACAAAAATGTCTGTCTGGAATCTTTTTTGTGTGATAAACATCACTGACTACTGAAACTGTTCATCACTCCTCTTGTGAATAAAGGGGTGCAAATATGTTGGTTTACTGGCGCTACCACAATGCACAATGGATAAAAACCTTAAAACCATATACATGTGCCGTGCAAAGTATGTTGAGTGAGTCCAATTAATTGGAACTAAAAAGTGCACAGTGCATTAAAAGAAATTGATGTGGTCCTGCAAGGAGCCAAGGGGCCACATCATGTAATAAAATTGCCAACGTGCTAGGACAAGTAGTGATACCTGTAGATGGTACTAATAAGTGTTCCACTATAAAAACAAAAGTGCTGAGATTGCTCTTGAATGAAAGATTTTATTTAGATTTGCAAAAAGTTGTACCAATGATACTGTGGGAGGTGCGTGCTCACAGGATATGGCGTGCTGGTGAAGCCGGTGCTAATACCCGTGGCCCCCCACTAGGTAAAAGCACTTACTGCACGGACTGCCTGTGGTCCAAACTGCACATCAATCCTGGTTCCCACTTTGTTTCCTCACTGGTGTGTGATGAGCTTGTGCCAAAAGCATAAGATATCTCCCATTGCGTAGTATAGTTAAGGTAAGAAAGCACAAAACATATCCACTCACAGTTAGGAAGTTCACCGTCAGCGTGCAGGGTCCGGTCGCCTAAGCGCTTCCGCATTCCATGGTCTGGAACCACTGCTACCAGAAGTGACATAGCAAGACGCCCTACACGTTTCGTCACCACGACGTCATCTGGAGCGTGCCATCTAGCGCTACTCCCGGTGTTTATATAGGCTGGTTGTATCCTAGCAACTAATCTGTCGACATGTTGGTCCACCTACAGGGGCTAATAAAAAATTCATCATGTGAACTACCTTGCATATATGCCGTATTGGGACCTTAGTCCCTACATCTCAATTTTATTTGTTAGTTTAAAACGGGTTGTATATGCTAATACATTTAATATATATTAAATGGTAAACAATTTTTTTATTAGTAAAAATTGAAAAAATATATATTATTTATGTGGACTGTGCAGGGGCAGTGAGAAGTGTCCAGTGAGGGGTAAAATCCTTTTGAAGTGCTTATGCTGGTGAGGTCCGTGCGGCCTACTCCCCATAAAAGGGGATGGGTGGGAGGGTGTAGGATTGTAGATAAAAAAAGCAGGCACAATATATATATATATATATATATATATATATATATATATATATATATATATATATATATATATATATATATATATATATATATATATATATATAGGAGGATGCATGTAAAATCAGGGCAAAAAATGCATGTAAAATTTTGTATGAGGACATGCATAAGGACATAGTATAAAATGCAGATGGAATATATGTGGAAAGAACACATATAAAAATCCATAAAAAAAATGCATATGAAAAATTGCATACAAAAAGTGCATATACATGCATATAGAATAGGAGGATAAAGGAGATATGT
The DNA here is from genome assembly GCF_965119305.1 of Pelophylax lessonae. NCBI lineage: Eukaryota > Metazoa > Chordata > Amphibia > Anura > Ranidae > Pelophylax > Pelophylax lessonae. The sequence continues at coordinate 484,283,334 of NC_138769.1, forward strand.
AAAATGTGAAATGTAAAAAAATATACAACATTTAACAACATTTTTTAATCTTGTGTATACACTGATTGACACAAACAATGCTCCATTTACTATATATATATATATATATATATATATATATATATATATATATATATATATATATATATATATATATACACCGTGTTTCCCCGAAAGTAAAACCTATCTCGATTATCAGGGTGGGCTGCAATATAAGCCCTACCCCGAAAATAAGCCCTAGTTTAGTGTATGAAAAATCCTAGGATTCACTTTATTAGCGTTTTAAATAATGTCCAGTGTGTTTTTGTAATATAATACTGTGAAATACCTTCCTTGCATCGCCACTTTGCTCTCAGCTGATTCCCTGCCGTCTTTCTCCTCTCATACCGTAGCTGTCAGAGGGGGATCTCTGCCCCTCCCCTCTACAGTGTACACAGAAGCGTCGGGTGTTCGATTAGAATTATGGGAAATACCTTCGGTACATCGGCGCTTCCGTAACCCCCAGCTGTCGGCCAGGGAAAAGAGGACAGCAGAGCGGCAGATCAGCTAAACCTATTCTAATCTAATCTACCGGGCTCTTCTGTGTACACTGCAGAGGGGAGGGGCTGAGATCCCCCTCAGACAGCTACCGTATGAGACGAGAAAGATAGGAGAGAGCAGGAGATTAGCTGAGCACAGAGCAGCGATGTACCATAATGAAGGTATTTCACACAATTGTATTACAAAAACACTCACTGGACAGTATATAAAACGCTAATAAAGTGCATCCTAGGATTTTATATACACTAAACTAGGTTTACACTGTATTTCTGGCAGAAAGTGAGGGCAGAAAGGGACAGAACATTATAAGACCTACCCCAAAAATAAGCCCTACTGTGTCTTTTGGTGCCAAAATTAATATAAGAACCGGGCTTATTTTTGGGGAAACACGGTATATATACACAGTATTTCACAAAAGTGAGCACACCCCTCGCATTTTTGTAAATATTTTATTTTATATTTTCATGTGACAACACTGAAGAAATTACACTTTGCTACAATGTAAAGTAGTGAGTGTACAGCTTGTAAAACAGTGTAAATTTGCTGTCCCTTCAAAATAACTCAACACACAGCCATTAATGTCTAAACCGCTGGCAACAAAAGTGAGTACACCCCTAAGTAAAATTGTCAAAATTGGGCCCAAAGTGTCAATATTTTGTGTGGCCATCATTATTTTCCAGCACTGCCTTAACCCTTTTGGGCATGGAGTTCACTAGACCTGTAAAGGTTGCCACTGGAGTCCTCTTCCACTCCTCCATGACGACATCACCGAGCTGGTGGATGTTAGAGACCTTGCGCTCCTCCACCTTCCATTTGAGGATGCCCCACAGATGCTCAATAGGGTTAGGTCTGGAGACATGCTTGGCCAGTCCATCACCTTTACCCTCAACTTCTTAAGCAAGGCAATGGTCGTGTTGGAGGTGTGTTTAGGGTCATTATCATGTTGGAATACTGCCCTGCGGCCCAGTCTCTGAAGGGAGAGGAATCATGCTCTGCCTCAGTATGTCACTGTACATGTTAGCATTCATTTTTCCCTCAATGGTCTCCCAGCTCACCAGTGCTGGCAGCACTCATGCAGACCCAGACCGTGACACTCCCACCACCATGCTTGACTGTAGGCAAGACACACTTGTCTTTGTACTCCTCACCTGGTTGCCACCACACATGCTTGACACCATCTTAACCAAATAAGTTTATATTGGTCTCATCAGACCACAGGACATGGTTCCAGTAATCCATGTCCTTAGTCTGCTTGTCTTAAGCAAACTGTTTGCAGGCTTTCTTGTGCATCATCTTTAGAAGAGGCTTCCTTCTGGGACGACAGCCATGCAGACCTATTTGATGCAGTGTGCGGTGTATGGTCTGAGCACTGACAGGCTGACCCCCCACCCCATTCAACCTTTGCAGCAATGCTAGCAGCACTTGTATGTCTATTTCCCAAAGACAACCTCTGGATATGATGCTGAGCATGTGCACTCAGCTTCTTTGGTTGACTATGGCGAGGCCTGTTCTGAGTGTAACCTGTTCTGGTAAACCACTGTATGGTCTTGGCCACCATGCTGCAGCTCAGTTTCAGGGTCTTGGCAATATTCTTATAGCCTAGGCCATCTTTCTGTAGAGCAACAATTCTTATTTTCAGATCCTCAGAGTTCTTTACCATTAGGTGCCATGTTAAACTTCCAGTGACCAGTATGAGAGAGTGAGAGTGATAACACCAAATTTAACACATCTGCTCCCCATTCACACCTGAGACCTTGTAACACTAACGAGTCATGTGATACTGGGGAGGGAAAATGGCTAGTACATAATGCTGGAAAATAATGGTGTCCACACAAAATATTGACACTTTGGACCCAATTTGGACATTTTCACTTAGGGCTGTACTCACTTTTGTTGGCAGTGGTTTAGACATTTATGTGTGCGTTTGAGTTATTTTAAGGGCTCAGCAAATTTACACGGTTATACAAGCTGTACAGTCACTACTTTACATTGTAGCAAAGTGTAATTTCTTAAGTGTTTTCACATGAAAAGATATAATAAAATATTTACAAAAATGTGAGGGATGTACTCACTTTTGTGAAATACTGTACCTTTTTTTTTTAAAGTAGACCTTTTTTCATGTTAAAGAGAATGCTGTTTTGCAGCAATTACCCTGCATTTAGATACTCTCCTGTCGTATTGGCAGCATTTTCTTTGTTTCGGTTACCTGCTCTATTGGTTTTCAGTAATCGGAAGCCAACTGCCTTTTCTAATTTTTGGCCAGTCTTTGATCACCCACACCAGCTGCATAATCTGGCCACTGTGTGTCCCTACTCTTGGGATGATCCCACCTATTCAATGGTAGTTGGGAGGTATGCACACATGGTGATTAGGGTGTGCCCAGGCTCACCTCATGTGCACGCCTATGCATGTGATGTGCCATATGTTAATGTGTGTTTTTTTTTTTTTTTTTTTTTTTGTAATTCTTGTTTTTATTTTCCCTTATAGGACACAACCTGACATCTCAAGAGAAAAATGAACTTCTTGCTACCTCAGCATCATTATATGTGGCTGTACAAATCAGGTCACACCACTTTCTAAATAACACAAGGTATGTTTTAACACATAAGTGTTGCCATTCACTAGAACTTTATATCCACTAATCATATTTTCATTTTGATGTCCCTACTAATATCAGCACAATATTACTACTTACAAGGTGTGTAGTTTCTGGTTTTGAAACTGCTTGGAAAAAAAGTACAGATGGAATTGAAAATATTTAACCTCAGGCAACGTGGGGGTTCTTTACTGTTAGGGCTACAAGAGTGTGGAGTTCTCTACCACAAGAGGTGGTCACTGCGGGAAGTATGGTGGCTTTCAAAAGACTCTTAGACTTACATCTCAAGGATCAGGACATTCAGGGCTATGTGAGATGATTACAGCCACACACACCTACACAGGTTGAACTGGATGGACTATTGTCTTTATTCAACCTCAACTACTATGTAACTATGAAAAGAAAAAAAAAAAGGTACCTTCAACGTAGCTACATAACTAAGTGCTTTAATCATCTGAATCCTTTCCATGACTTATTTACTTTAATTTACTGTCTCTCTCAAGAGGATGTTATAGGCTGTACTGTGCATAACTTATCAATTACCATGACAGGTTTTATTAAGTGTACACTGGGGCACTGTCATATCAGGATAAGCCAAAGCAACAAGTAAAATGTAATTAAATGGGAGGGTCAAAAAAAGACTGCATCTGAGGCTGGGTTCAGGTTTATGCGATCAGACATCGCATGTAATTCACACCACATTGCTGTGCTAATCACATGTAATGTCTGTGTGATGCAAATTCAGCCATACAAACTGTATGTTTGAAATCGCATCACATTCGCATCAAAATGGTGCACGACCCTTCTTTTTTGGTCACCATTTGACAGTTTACACTGTGATCTGCGAACAGATCTGGGAGTGTCATTAACTTTACATTGTCACCTCCAGTGGTTCCCAGATGTCAATGAACCAGTGTGCGTTTCAGGTGCAATGCGAGAACCTGCACTGAATCACAGGATTTTCTGCAAGGCACCAGTGTGAACCGGGACATAATGGCTGTACTTGAACTGCACTGTATTGCTTAAATGTTTGATTTTTTAATGGGTAAGATGTATTTGTGGCTCTTTCAAAAACATGTATATTCTATGGTTTTTGTGGCCGGAATTTACTGAGCTTCAGCTTACTACTTCAGGTTTAATGCTGTAAATTTATGATGCACATCATTCTGCATTTTGTTTGCTAAGTTCCCTAAAGTGTTGCTACGACTGGGGGAGGAAGATCTATTTGTAGGTTTTGGAGGTATGGGTAGGCCAGAGCATACTGAAAGTTTCCCTCCCGGGATCAATGTTTGTTCTATGTTGCTCCAAAGTGAAGTAGGTTTCTCAGGAGTCCACTCCCTAAGTTATGCTAATATCACTGCTAAATTATGATAGTCTGCTAAGAACGGTACTCCAATTCCGCCCACCCCTTCTGGATTCACTGAGAGTAGCAAATGCGCTCCTAGCTTTCCTACCTTCCCACAGGAATCTGGACAGTAGTGATTGCAGACTCTGGATGAATTTTTTTATGTATAGGTATAGGCACTGTGCGGTACACGTAGAGTATCTATGGTGACATTTGCATTTTGAATGCAGCTAATCGTCCTGACCAGGAGAGAATATGTTTTCTTAAGTTCCGTAGTCCTGTTCATAATTTATGTTCAAGCGGGACATAATTGGCTTTAAAGAGTTGTTCTGTTCGAGAGGTTAGTGCTATCCCCAGATAGGAGATCTCCTAATCACTCCAAACGAATGGAAATTTAGATTTAATATCTTTTATATCATGCAGGTGGACTCCTAGATCAAGAATGAATGATTTATTTTCATTGACCTTGTAATATGATACTGTGCCAAATCGTTGGAGAAGACCGGTAACACGTTCTAGAGAGGTTACCGGGTCTGTAAGCATTAAAATCACATCGTCTGCAAAAAGACTAATGACGTGTTTCCATCCCCCTATTTGAAAACCCTGTATGTTGGGATTTTGTTTAATGCTGGCAGCTAAGGGCTCCATTAAATGTTGAAAATCAGGGGGGACAGTGGGCATCCTTGACGTGTGCCATTCTTAATCTCCAGCGATTTAGAGATCATCCCAGAGGTATACACTCTTCGCCCAGAGAAACCAAATTTCTCCAAAACCTTAGCCAGATACTGCCAGTGTACTCTATTGAATGCCTTCTCCGCAAAGCCAGAAGCAGAGAAGGCACCCTTTTCCTCTCAGCCAGATGAACAATGTCAATAAGACGTCTAGTGGCATCCAACGTCTGCCTACCCTTAGTAAAGCCAGATTGATCCGTTGTGGACAGAATATCTACTAGTCGCATTACCAACACTTTAGCATAAACCTTCAAATCGTTATTCAACAAAGAAATGAGCCGAAAGTTCTGAGGAAAATCCGGACACTTTCCCGGTTTAGGGATAGTCACTATCAAGGCCTCTAGCATTTCAGCTGGGAATGAGGCTGAAGCAGCAACAGCATCAATACCCTAAGAAGATGTGGTCCCAGCAATTGCACAAAGCTTTTATAATACTCCCCTATTAGTCCATCAGGTCCTGGGGATTTATTACTGGGCAAGGTGTCAAGAACTCTAATTATCTCTGGCAAAGAGAAGGGCACATTAAGATTCTGGAGTTGTTCAGGGGAGATGTTAGGCAAGTTAATTTTTGCCAGAAAGTGTTATGTGAGCAGAGGAAGGTTGGGGGAATGGAGTTGTTTCAGTGCAGATTGTATAGGAACCCATAATACTCACTAAATGAATAATTTAACAATTTGGATTTACTTTGATGTAGGGCTGGGCAAAAAATCGATTAGATCGATAAATCGATTTTTTAGTGTAAAAAGATTTTTTTTTCAAACTCGAGTTTTTTGCCACTATAGTTTTTTCCATAGCGCGATATGAGCCAGCCCCATAGACAGTACACACACACTAGAGGTCACTCAGGGGCCCCCATGGCCTGCATGCGGGACACTTACCTGTACAGGCGGGCCGCCCTGGGCTCCAGCCAGCTCCTAGTCCGCTGCACACCGCACAGCCAGGCCCGGGAACCAGCCACAACACACCGAGAACTCCCCAGTAACCGGACCACCGCCGCTGCCATCTCTGCTCAGAGTCTACGAGGAACGAGCCAATCAGCGGCCACCGCCAGGCCTGGATGTGACGTCAGCTGCCGGGAGAGGAAGCGGGCGGTGCGTCTGAGGGGAAGCGGGGTTATACCTGTACAGGGGCTGTGATAGGTACAGACAGAGACTAGCCACACCTGTCCAGACACAGATCCTCTTGAATGGTGGAAGCTGCATCAGCCCAACTTTCCAAGGCTAAGCTTACTGGCTAAAAAAATATATCTTTCTATTCCAGCCACTAGTGCCCCCTCAGAGAGGGTATTTAGTGTGGGTGGGGGAATAGTTACCTGCAACCGGGCCTGCATTAAGCCAGAGGTTGTGGACAGGCTCATCTTTCTTGCAAAAAATGTTTAGAATGAGCATGCACAATGTTTCAGCAAGCACGTGTTTTGTTGTTATAGATAAAAGTTTACATTTTTTCACTCTTTGAGCAGGCTATATGTCTGCGCTGCCACAGGCATGTTTCATTTTTTATATTCACAGTTCACACTATACTGAGAAGAGTTTTTTTTAATTGTAATGTTATATGTTACAAAATTTTTAATTATCTGATTTCTTGAACAGAAAATTTAAGCTACTGTGAAGTTGTTGCACTTTTGCTTAAACCTGGGTTAAAGCTTGAAATTGTTGAATGACAGAGCCTCATTTACTTTTTGTTTTGGGATTCTACGCATTTTAACTCTTGAGGACAATCATAGCAATAAAGTTGCACTTTTGACACTATATCTGATGTCTGCAGTCATTTTTTAAGTGCATTGAAAAAAAAATCGAAAATCGAATCGAAACTCGAATTTTTCTTTAAAAATCGAAAAAAAAAAATTTAGGCAAAATCACACAGCCCTACTTTGATGTAAATGGGAACCCTAAAGTGAAAAACTCACATTTTTAGAAAAAAAATACAGAGCTAACACCCTACACCCACCTCACTGACCACCAGATAGTTTCACTGCCCAAGCAGAGGTCCTGGGATTTTAAAATCGTGCTATTCTTCCTCTTCATTCCCTAGAGATGCCAGGATGAATTGTAGCAGTTCTGATTGTTCAGCATGGTCACATGGCATCACTGACCAATCAGAACCACTCTGACGGGTGGATGGTGTTCACTGCTTCTTTTTTTTTCTGAAAATGTGAACTAAACCCTTAATCATCTGGATTGTGCAACCTTTAGGACCTTTTATTTTTGGCCTATGGGCCCATGCCAATGCACTAATGCCTTTTGTTTCTTGGTCTCTCCATTTTGATCAGTTTGAGTTGCTTCCGAGATCATTTATAATCTTTTGGCAGGTTCATTTGATCTCCTTCTGATCCGCGTTTGCCCTTCTTCAAAGCTACATCAACCTGCTTCGAGTTTCTTTTGCATCCCCATTGATTTGTATAAGGAGAGAAACGGTGGGGGAAATTCACTAAAACTGCAGAGTGCAATATTTGGTGCAGCTCTGCATAGAAAACAATTGGCTTCCAGGTATATTTTTGTCAAAGCTTAATTGAATAAACTGAATTTAAAAGCTGATTGGTTACTATGCACAGCTGCACTCTAGTTTTAGTAAATCAGGCCTATTGCTGAGAAGGGCAAAAATCAATGGACAGAGGCCCTTAGGTAGATGACTGCATTCTGGTGGATAGGATTGCACATATAAAAGGGCATGGTTATATAACATGGGGTTTATTCACTGCATACTTTTACCAGCATTTAAAGACTGTACAACTGCACATAAATATGAATATTTATCAAAAACATACAAACAATAATGGGGAATTTGGCCTATATTTTTAAATACTCCTACATATGAACTGTTGACCTATTCACCCCAGTATATTCATTGAGGAGCATCAATCACCACATTGCACCTGAAGGCTTCTCCCATGTAGTGCTCACAGATTGTGATTTATACTGTAGCATGCTAGGCAGAAGCTGTTTTAATGGCAGCAGGCTGCTGAACACTCCTGACTGCTGCGTTCATAGTAGAAGTTTATTTTTCATTGTAATCTCCCTTTATCTTCCTGTAATCATCCAAACAATAAAAGCATGTACATCTTCTTAGCTGTATTGTTAAGGTTATCACTTAGGCCTTTTGCTAACCGTACATTATTTTTTGCATTTTAAGAAGTGGATAGGTATTTCTTTGTTTTAAGCAGAATATTTTACATTTATGTTTGTCATTGAGTTTCCAGCATCCTCTGTTCTTTGAACCTGCAACAGGAGCTGGATGGGAACTAAAATAGAATAGGCTCATTATTGCTGGATTTTTTTTCCCCCTGTTCCCTGCAATGATTCCAAATGCTCTTGCACACTTCATCAGTATTATTGTAATTCTTTGGCTGCAGGATATTTGGCAGCTGTTGCACCCCACTGGCAAATCCTATTCATACTTCTTTTCCATTCATGATTGCCATTGGAGAATTGATTTCTCTTTCTCTTGCTCTAACCTTTCCTCATCCATTTTGGATTGTTCAACTTGAAACATTTTAATTTCATATCATACATCTATTCAAGTCAATCTTTTTTTTTTTTCCTTCTACTTTTTATTAACGTATCACCAGGGTAACAGTAAAGTGTGATTTTTTTTTTTCATGGCAATCAAAGTTTTTTTTTTTTTTTTTTTTTTCCCCCACATGCTTATTATGAATGTCCATCTTTATACTTTGATTTCTTGCTGGTGTTCTAGTATTTTATGGGGATGTCAGTGGAGATAAATGCCAGTTTTTTTTTTTTTTTTTTTTACTGTTTTCTACTTCAATTACAAACTTTTAGGCATTTTTGTTCAGCTGCTCCTGTTATTTTTCTTGCCTCTAAATGTCCCTGCATGTTAGCCGCTGTGTCCATGCACACATAGGCTTTTAGAGGAGTTTGGTGATAGGTGTTTAGAGGCAGGAAAAAAAAAACACCCACTGCTGGTGCGTCCAGTAGCAGCAGTGTTTTTGGCAGAAAAAACGTATGACGCTTCTAAACGCTCAATAACACTAGGCACATTTAGTGCTTAGACGTGAATTTATTTAAATTCTGGCCAAAGAAATGAATTCATGTCCAAACGCTTGATGCCTAAAAATGGTCTAAATGCGTTAGACACCGCTACAAGTGTCAGGTATATTTTTTTTCCGCCAAAACGCAGCTGCCAGGAGGAAAGGCTTTTAGGAGAAATTGTCCTGTGTGCATAGGGCCTGATGGTTGGCTTTGGGCTAAATTGAAACATTAAACAGCATAAACTGAAAGTGGTATTAACACCCCCCCCCCCCCCTTCCTGTTGCCGCCTACCAATCCTTAGATGAGATGGCTGCTTTTTAGGCTTTTTTCTCTTTATTTCACCTGGTGATCCAGCCAGTAACACACTTCCTGTCTTAGAGTGTCTGCATTCTGGATGATCTAGTAAAGCAGGAACCTCTGGACAAAAACATTTTCAGTCTGGGAAGAGGATAGTGTTGAACTAAATATATGTATCACCCCAAGCCACACCAAAATATGATTAAAAAAAAAATAGAATGAGCTCAAAAACACATAGTAATTAATCTGAAGAAAAGAGCTGCTATACACCAATATGTGCAATGACTTCACATAAATCATAAAATGAACCAAAAAGCATGGTGCAGCTCTACCTTTAAGCAGTACATGACAAACTTCCTAGTAAACATAATATAAATAATGCATCATGAATTTTGAAACCATATATAACAAGTGATAAGTGAATCAGTAAAATCTTTCAATATTTAATCAATGTCAGTCCCATTCTACAGAAAACAGTCCTTAAAAGCAGTTGCATTTTTTTTATGTATATAACCTACTACAGCAACACTGACAATAAAGGCTAAGTTCACTTAAAACAATGCAGATGTTTTGCGGGTACAAATGTTTTTTTGTTTTTTTTTTCTTTTCCTTAGGAGCCTGCAGAGCATTGCACCATTGACCAGCAGATTGCAGGAGCAATGTCAGCCTGCTGCAGTCTCTCATTACAGCTATCTGCCTGTACCTCCCGTACAGGCAGATATTAACTGAAGAACAAGAGAATCAATTCATTACAAGCAGTCTACCGTGGTGGAAGATGGAACTTGTAGTTTTATTCACAGAAATTTTGACAGCCGGTGCTGGGAGAGTATCCCCTGCCCACTGTCAAAGGAAAGGGGGGGGGAGAGTTTAGAAAGGTGAGCTTATCCTAGTCTGTTTAAATTGCCAGCAAAATGGCAGCTCCTGGACACTTCCTTCTTTTTGTAAACAACTGACCATTCATTTGATAAATTCATCTATGGCAGACTCTTTTCCTAGATATCTATCTGCAAACATTGTATTATATTGCAGCTTACTAATTCTTAGATGTGATGGCGCTATTTTATTTTTTTAGGCTTTCTTCCTTCTTTTTTCATCTGATGATCCTGCCAGCAAGTTTGTTGTTTTTCAAAAGCACCAGCTTGTCCGCAGAATGTATGAATTTTACATGAATGGGACTAACCTTTTAGCACTGGCAGGAGTGATTAAAATATCATTTTTTTACTCATGCAAAACCTTTATCCTAAAAGGAAAAAACATGCATGGTGTAACTGATTATAAAGTGTGAGCTTGAGTTTAGCCTCAGTTTGTTAGTGTATTTAAATCTGCTAACACTTTTAAAACCTACCCTCCCCCCAGTCTGACAATGCTGCTTTCTGCTTTGCCTCCTGTCCTCATTTATCCAGAGTTGTGTCTCACTAATAGTGTTACTGACCAGATCACCAGGTGAAAAACGGAGGGAAAAGCCAAATAAAATAAAAATGACACAGCCGCCACATCTGATTGGTAAGCTGTACATTTTTGGTTTTGGGTTTAATACCACTTTAATGGAGTTCTCCACACACATGAAAAAATGGCATGGGGTTCCCCCCAATTTATACTAGGCTCTTGAGGTCTGGTATGAAATTAAATAATATAAACATAGAATGCTGGCACACAGGTAGAATTTATTAGTGAGCTAAAAATAAAAAGACAGAGAAGGTAAATTAAATTACAATAAATACAATAAAAACATGGGTAGTCCAAAGAGTCAATAGGGTAGGCTGTAGAAGGTCAGTGCATAAGCCACATTAGGGCTAGAGCATCTCCTCCAGAGTCAAGCCACCTCAAGGGTCCATATAAGAATAAAAGAAAACAGGAGAGCGCCTCTGAATGTAGTATTTATTGGCTCACAAGCATATAGCACACTTAAAACTCACATATGGGCTGAATGAGAACAATGAGGCATATCTCGGGTGAGACTTCGGCAGCGGCGGAGAGAACCCGGCATCAAAGCTGTGTAATAGAGTGCCTTTTCTTTCTTCGGCGTAGAGTCTCTGCGAGGAGACAGACAAGATCTGGTTCTCAGCTGTGCGGGCCACTGGTTGAAGCGCAGCGCCGGCTGGCGTGTGACGTCACCGTGGGGCAAGGGAACACCATGTGTTTCCGAGCATGTACAAAGCTCTCACAGAGCATTAATGCTTTTTTTTCAAGCGACACTTGAAAATGGAGCGAGCATGCTCGGAAATGCGTTGTGTTCCCCTGCTCCACGGTGACGTCACACGCCAGCCAGTGCTGCACTTCAACCAGTGGCCTGCACAGCTGAGAGCCAGAAATTGTCTGTCTCCTCGCAGAGACTCTACGCTGAAGGAAGAAAAGGCACTCTATTACACAGCTTGGATGCCGGGATCTCTTCGCCGCTGTAGCAGTCTCACTCGATGAGCCTCATTGTTCTCATTCAATCCATAAGTCAGTTTTAAATGTGCTATAAGCTTCTGATCCATTAAATACTACACTCAGAGTCGCTCTCCTGTTTTCTTTTTTTCTTATGTGGACCCTCAGTCCCGGTTCACACTTGTGCGATGCGGGAAGGCTGCAAATTCGCAGCCTGTTCCCGCATCGCAAACGCACCCCTGGCAGTTCACACTGCCATATGCGATACGCAGGGGGTGTCAATGAAATGTTAACGACACCCCCAGTTTGATCGTATATCGCAGTGCGATCTGACAGTTCGCACAGGATCGGATCACACAAGTGTGAACCACTGTGCGATCCGATCCTGATGCGGCTTGAAAAAAGGGTCCTGTGCGTGTTCATACTGTAGCTAGCTGGACGAAGGCAATGAAAAGGAAATGTGATTCTGTATTCCAGCACTTTCTGCATTGCTCTTTTGTGTGGATGCCCTAGAACAAGTAATGACACAAATTTCCAGAATGGCTGTAATCTCCACCTGCACAGAATCCTATGACTGAAAGCCTGGGCAGCTGGAGCCCTCTGTAAAAGATGTCTTGCATGTATGCCTTTTGAGGAATGTCTTTTTGATGAGGCACAAACAAAGATGTCACAGGAGGGAAAAATTCTTCTTCCATAGTGGAACATTTAAAACCCCCCTTCCTCAAGATCTTCTACTATTTTTAAAACTCAAGCACCTCAAAGCTACACCTAGGCTTCTACTTCAACCCTTGAACATATGGTTACCCTTTTAATGATGACCGCTTATTTGGATTCTCATTAAATTGCATATCAAACGCTATTGTCAGTGGCATATATCCTGTGGGTAAGAAGATCATTCCTGTGGGAATAATATAGGAGGAAAAGTAAAATATCTATTATGTTAATTTCATTTAGAAATGTGTTTTTTTCATTATTTTTACAAAGCACTGTAGGTTTTATTCCATGCATGGTAAATATAATACTGTTTATTTGCTTATTTGTTTGATTAAATAAAAAAAAAAAAGTTTTTATATACCTGGTGGCTAATACCGGCAATTGCTAATTTTACCACACACAGTAAAATAGTATACTCCTGTGCAGGGCTTTTTTTCTCAGAAAATAGGTGCAGGAACTCACCCTCCCGCCCAAACCCCACTCCCAACCACACCCAAACCCCACCCCCCAACCACGCCCAGACACACCTTCTTTAGAGGAGAGAAGTACAGCGCGCCAAATGATTGTAATAAGTTAGGGCTTAGAACTGCGTATCACAAAAGGCGCGTGGTTCAGGAATATAGGACTCAGGACTTCATAACACACAGGGCTCAGGACTGTGTATTGTGCAGTGCGTATAACACAAAAAAAAAAAAACAGCAAACAGGATAGTACTTACATTCAATGCAAAGCATCCCTTTTTCTCAGAAATATGGAGCATATAGCCCTGTGTACAGATTGCAGGGGTCAGGAATATGTAACACAGAACCCAGCACACAGAGCAGTAGTAAAGCGTATGTAATATGCAGTCCAGGATACAGAGTGCAAGGCTCAGGAGTATGTAAGGCAAAACACTTTGTGCAGAGTACAGCATTAAGCAGTACCATGCAGGGGCCTTTAATATGTAACATACAGCATACAAAGTATAGCGGTTCTGAATATGTAATCTACAGGGTGTTACAAAATTATCACCACTGGACCCTGCAAGCTGTGACATACATTACATACTCTTGGTCACTAACTCTGTATGCTTTACAGTACCCCAGAAAATTGCCTTGGTCTTCCCCCAAAAGTAACCATCAAATCATCACCTCTGCTTATCTCTTTACTTACCTCTGTGTCCCCCATCCACAGCTCTACTCTGCACCCCTATCCACAATTCACCTTAGCCACCCCCCCATCAACATCTCATCTCTGCACCACTCTAACCACAATATAACGCTCACCCCAATCCACAGCTCTCACTTTTGCCCCCCCCCCAAGTTTCACCTATGCACCCCCAGCTTCCCTTACAGCTCTCATCTCTGCACAACCTGCCCCACCCTTCACACCTCTAATTTTGCACAACCTACCCTCCCCTCCTCATCTCTCACTTTGCACAACCTGCCTTCTTCCCTCTGCACAAAGCTCCCCCCTCCCAATTCTCCTCTCTGCACAAATTACCACCCCCCCCCCCAGCTGTCCTTTCTGCTAAAATTCCCCCCAGCTCTCCCTCTGCAAAAATCCTCCCACTTTCCCAGCTCTCTTCTGTGCACAAATCCCCCTCCCCCACCCCAGTTCTCCTTTCTATATAAATCCCCCCCCCCACTTGCCCTGCTCCACACTCTGCACAAATCTCCCTTCCCCCCACACTTTCCCAGCTTGCCTCTACGCATAAATCCCCCCCCACACATACACTTTCCCAGTTCTCCTCTCTACAATGCCCCCCCCCCCCCAGTTCTCCTCCATGCTCAAATTCCCCCACACACTTTCACAGTTGTCCACCACCCCCCACCCAGCTCTCCTCTTTGTATATGCCCCCCCTTTCCAGCTCTCCATTCTGCACAAATACCCCCGACTTTCCCAGCTCTCTGATCTGCACAAATCTCCCCTCCCCACTTTCCCAGCTCTATGCTCCACACAACCCCCCCCCCCCTTTCCAGCTCTTCGCTCTTCATAAATCTCCCCGACTTTCCCAGCTCTACTCTTCGCACAAATCCTCCCCTTTTTCCATCACTCATTTCTGCACAAATTCAACCGACTTTCCTAGCTCTCCGCTCTACACAAATCCTCCCCCTTTTTCCAGCTCTCCTTTCTGCACAAATCTCCCCCCCTTTCCAGAACTTCTTTATGCACAAATCCCCCTGGCTTTCCCAGCTCGCCTCTATGCATATATTTCTGCCATCACATAGTCCTCTAACACCAGAGTCACCTCTTGCATATTAGAGCTCCACCTTCACATCACAGTCCCCCTCCCCCCCTTTACACACACACACACAAGTTGCCCCCTACACATCAGAAATGCCTTCACATCACAGCCCCCCCCCCCCCTCCTTCATTTAGGGGGCATGTTGCTGCAGGCTGGGTAGAATCCTCTAGCAGGCATTTGAAGTCCTGTGTACTCCACACACATACTTTTACAGTATTCCACTCTGCACAATCCCCCCTCCCCCACTCTTTCAAAGTTCTCCTCTCTCTCCGTGATCTCAGTCTCTGCAGAGCTCTCTCCCATTCACAACTCAACTCCCTCACCTCTTCCACCGTCAGTGCTCCGTGGTATGTGCAGGCTTTTTTTTTTTTTTTTTAAGCCAATTGAGGAGCTAATACAACTGTAGCCTGGGGTGGAGTTTCAGCTCTCCTCCACTCCGTGCTACAATTGTGAGTAGAGGCGGAGACACAGTCAGGCAGCTGCTGATTGCCCTGCTGGGACCCGATGAGTTGTGTGACATAGGCTGAAGAGGAGAGGGCTGTCATTGGTGCCGGAGCGCTGTTCCCCTGCATTCCAGCTGAAAAAAAGCCCTGCTCCTGTGTTATTCTCACAGGAATGATCTTCTTACCCACAGGATGTATGCCACTGACAATGGTGTTTGATATGCAGTGCATGTTCCATAAATTGTAAATAATTAAATGTTAACCATTAAAATTGTAAAAGTCTGTGAGATCTTTTCCTTCAGTGGGATCAAGTACACATACAGACTGGTGTTATCTTCCAGTGCCTCAAACAGCAAGCATCACAGCCTCTTATCAGAAAGCCATGATCTTTATACAAAAGAATTAATAGTGCTTGTGTTGTAGAATAACAAGCAAGAGGCCGCCTTAACTAGTTCAGTTCTTGTGCCCAGATATCACTACGTCAATAGCTCCAAACCAGCAGGAACAAGAAAACCAGCCAAAAAAACCCAGTCTACCTCCAGTAATCCTCAGAGATCACATGGAAGAACAAAGACAAACCACATAGTCTAAAATCATAAAACAACATCCTTTATTTACAATGACAGGTACTTATAATATGGGTTGAGAGACAAGCATGTATCGCCTCACCTTCCACAATTGCCAGGCATGATGATGTCCCCAATTAGGCTCCACCCAACGCGTTTTGTCTGCAAGAGAATATCATGAGGTGATAGGAGCTAACCAACAACATCCACAGTGGTGTTAAAAGAACTCACGGTACATCACAAGTACACTCAAAAAAGAATCAATTTCACAAATTCCTCCAAATAACCCCCGGGCAAACAAAGCAGTAAAAAACAAATCCGATCAAGCTGAAAAAAATGTAAAGTAAAATGAAAATGGTAGTTATCCATGTAAACATGGCTTGTGACAATTACAGGTCACAGAGAAGCTTGCACTCATCCTAAATTGTTATCAAATACAGGAAAAAATAAAAATTACAGCTGATTTTACTGACCATGAAAAACATAGACTAATATATTCAAATACATAAAGGACTTCCGGTTCCGGCGCTGAATGCTGTAGCCGCATCTCCCTCTGCTCCCGCGGCAGGACTTAAAATCAACCTGTAAAACCCACCAGTCGCCTCGTTTTCCCCCACGGTACTCTTCCATCTCTGCACGGCAGCTCCAGGTACGCAAACAGTCCGACACAGCGATCTCCATGGACAAATTCCTGGAGAAAAGCTGCCTGCGCGCTCCGCCCCGGGCCCACAATGAATTGAGGCTGCGTTCTCGGCCCTCCCCCCTGGAGAAGCGGACACTCCTCTCCTCTGACCACTTTTCCGTCAAATGGCAGGACTTTCTGGATTCGCTACCCAGGGATGCAACACCCAACCTACAAGATGGAACCTTCTCTTTACTGTAGGCCACAGACTCACCCCCCCCCCTTCCACACTCCCTTTTTACTCTCCCCCCCCCCTTTTCCTTTGTTTGGCTCACATTACGGGCTGTTAGCATAGATCCATCCAACTAGGATTCTAGTATGGTTGCATGTGCCCTTTTTATAGTTTATTCATCTATACTCTGTCAGACATCATTGATGTTGCTCTGCAAATGTTTTTAAAATTTGCAAAAACGCTGTTTTTTTGTCTTCCTGTATTTTCTATGTACCGTTATTTGGTTTTAATAAAGATTATTGAAAAAAAATACATAACAATGACTAAAATGCTGCTAAAATATCAACTATTAAAAAAACAACTAGGATCCCACTCTGTTTAATCTATATGGGCTATATGTTTTCAACACATAAATCCAACTAGCTTCAATCTCCCTAGTGCAATGGCTTCTCTAGTGGGGAGTAAATTTGTCTACACTGCCTAGTTTCAAGGACGACAGCACCTTACTATGATGGAGCAAATGTCTAGATAGACTTTGCCCTTTTAATCTCTTCTTAATATTTGCATTATGTTCATTATTTCTAACCTGCAGGACCCTAGTGGTGCTCCCAACATACTGAAGACAATAAAGGCACTGCAGAAGATATACAATTGACCATGTAGAACAAGAGATAAAACTTTGAATATCATAGGACTTCTGAGTGGCTTTAGATGTGAAAGCTTTGGTCTATGTACTATTTCTCTCAATGCTCATACAGTATCTCACAAAATTGAGTACACCCCTCACATTTTTGTAAATATTTTATTATATCTTTTCATGTGACAACACTGAAGAAATTTTACTTTGTTACAATGTAAAGTAGTGAGTGTACAGCTTGTATAACAGTGTAAATTTGGTGTCCCCTCAAAATAACAACACACAGCCTTTAATGTCTAAACCGCTGGCAACAAAAGTGAGTACACCTCTAAGTTAAAATGTCCAAATTGGGCCCAAAGTGTCAATATTTTGTGTGGCCACCTTTATTTTCCAGCATTGCCTTAACCTTCTTGGGCATGGAGTTCACCAGAACTTCACAGGTTGCCACTTGTCCTCTTTCACTCCATGAAGACTTCTGTGGTGAGTCCCTGTGGATGTGCAGCTCCCTCTTTCTGCTAAAGCAGCGCCACTAGTGTGCAGGGACCTGTAGTACCACTGCTATAGCGGTGGGGGGAATTCTTGTAGCAACTTTGTTTTTTTCAGCTATTGTGGGCAGTCCCCAGGTTAACCATGGAGTCCCTGAAGCATGTGTCACCACCTGACCCCCTGTCGGAAGCTGTGGGACCCTCTGGGTCTCAGTCTGCCCTGGCGGCCATGACGGTGGACCTGCAGTCCCTAGTGTCTAAAGTTGATATGGCCCTTCAAAAGAAGCGCCCCCCGCCTTCACCTGTAAAGGTGGATTTTGCCGCCGCAAACGCGACTGAACCCACTGGATCTGTGTCCACGCACCCTGAGTGCTTTGACAGTGAGGATGAATCCTCTTCCACTACAGCCGTGCATGAAAAGGCGCTTGTGGAGGCGCTGATTGTATCCGTGCGGGAAACTTTAAAATTGGAGGAATCAAAATCTGCCTGTAACCCTGCAGGGGATTCCAAGAGGCCCTGGCCTGGTGAGTCGAGAGCGGGCTCTTCCAGGATCACAGAGAAGCCACTTCTGCCTGAAGGGGCACCCTCACCCATACCTGGGGCGGGTGGACGTCTTCACTTCTTTCCGGATCCTTGTACCTCCTTGATTTAAGACAAATGGGTCCAGGAGTTGATTCGGACCAGTTACAAGATCAAGTTACGGTCCTTGCCTCCAGCAAGGTTCTTCCCTTCCTTACTCATGGCTGCAAGGGTAGAAAGTACAATATAGGGAAGCCTTGATCCTGTTAACGTTATAAGAGATCCGGTAGGTGTATCTGAGCAAAAGTCACATCAAAGCTTAATATGCACGTGCCAGATAAATGGAAAAGGAACCAGGAACAGCAAAGCACACAGAGTTGATGGTTGTTCAGCAAGTGTAGAGTGATAACTGGAGCAAATGGGAGCACTAACAGCAGACAGCAGTATTGTGAGCAGGTGCAACGATCTGCAGGCAGCACAGGAACCACAGCAGTGGCTAAGACAGTCCATGTAAAGAGACAGGCAGTTCACAAATTCAAAGGTGGGCACAGCTGAGGTTAAATAAAGCTGACACAGAAGGGTGTAGAGAAGTCGGGAGGCATATGGGGGTCCTAATGGCCACTGAGGATGGCACCAGGGGGGCACACAAGCCACAGTTATGGGAACGGTGGGCCAAGCTGGAGGCAGTATGGCAAGAGGCAAGCTATGGCCCGGGCAGGGCAAGAACCAGGCAGGGCCGATGGATGCTCCCTATAGGGGTCCCAGGGAGGGCGTTCAGGGTCCGGTGGGCACCAGTACCGGCAAAATGGCGGCCGGCCGCGAGTGGAGTAAAGGCCCAGGCAACCAGGGGACTCCAGAGGCAGGGCTGCAGACTGATGGCAGGCAGGGGCTCAGGTCAGGATGCCGTGATGGGGATCTGGCCGACTTCTACCTGGCTCCGGGCGGCAGCTACTCTAGGCCTGAGGCTTCCGGTGGCGGCGTAGGCCGTTATCCTCCAGGACCTTGAATCCGGGCTCCAGCACCAGAACTAGTGACCCAGGCACCGATGGTAAGGCCTGCTGTGGTGGATGGATGCAGGAAAGGGCCGTAGGCTGGCTCCGAAGTGGGGAATGGAGAGGAATGAAGCTCACCCGTCAGGCGTCCGGCACGGCTGATGGCCGAAGATGTTCCCTTGTTGATCACGCGTCACAACAAGCAAGTTTATGAGGGAGAGCAGCTAGGTAGATGCAGGATGGATCAGGATTCTGTGAGCGGCCGGCGGAGTTCCTCTAAAACACGTCCGGCCATGCCGATGTAAACCACACCCCCCCCCCCCAGGTTCTTCCCTTCCAACCTGCGTTTGGCCCCAGATCGCCTACGAGGTCTTCTTGGGGTGGTACAGGATCTGCTTTCACAAGGGGTCATTGTACCGGTTCTGGAATCGGAATGCTTTCAGGGAATTTATTCGTACCTATTTACTGTTCCCAGGAAGGAAGGCAAGGTCTGTCCAATTCTGGACATCAAGGCCTTGAACCGCTTTTTGCGTGTTCAGAAATTTCAAATAGAGTCCATTCGCACAGTTGTGGCATCCCTTCATCAGGGAGATTTCCTGGCCTCTATCAATATCAAGGACGCTTACATTTATATCCCTATATAAGTCAGGCATCAGCATTTCCTTTGCTTTGCTGTGGGCGAGGAACACTATCAATTTGTGGCGTTACCCTTTGGTCTCGCCTCAGCTCCTCGGGTGTTCACAAAAGTTTTGGTCCCGGTGTTAGCATTGCTAAGGCAGAAGGGGATTGCGATACTGGGGTACTTGGACGACCTCCTCCTGCGAGCAGAGTCTCCAAATGCCTTAAAAGACAGTCTGGACATTTTGGTGTGAACTCTGCAAGGAATCAGGATGGAAACTAAATTTCCAAAAATGGCCTCAGCCCGGGTGTTTCTTGTGGAGGTGAAACTCCAGAAGTTGCAGGATGTTATATGGCTCCTGTTGTCCAGCCGGCGGTCATCTCTCGAGACTTGTATGCAAGTGCTGGGCTTGCTGGTCTCCACCTTTTGTGGCGGTTCTGTTTGCTCAGTTCCATACCAGATCTCTGCAAATGGACATTCTTGCCAAATGGAACAAAAAACCCACAGTCTCTAGACCAGGGGTGGGGAACCTTTTTTCTGCCAAGGGACATTTGGATTTTTGTAACATCATTTGGGGGCCGTACAAAATAATCAACTTAAAAATTAGCCTGTTATATTTGACCACAGCGTGCCCCCTTGCATTGCAGAGTGACCACAGCGTGCCCCCTTTCAATGCAGACTGACCACAGCGTGCCCCCTTACAATGCAGACTGACGACAGCGTGCCCCCTTTCAATGCAGACTGACCACAGCGTGCCCCCTTTCAATGCAGACTGACCACAGCGTGCCCCCTTTCAATGCAGACTGACCACAGCGTGCCCCCTTTCAATGCAGACTGACCACAGCGTGCCCCCTTTCAATGCAGACTGACCACAGCGTGCCCCCTTTCAATGCAGACTGACCACAGCGTGCCCCTTTACAATGCAGACTGACCACAGCGTGCCCCCTTACAATGCAGACTGACCACAGTGTGCCCCCTTACAATGCAGACTGACCACAGCGTGCCCCCTTACAACGCAGACTGACCAAAGCATGCCCCCTTCAATGCAGACTGATCACAATGCAGAGTGAACAGCGTGCCCCCTTACAATGCTGAGTGAACAGCGTGCCCCCTTACAATGCAGAGTGAACAGCGTGCCCCCTTACAATGCAGAGTGAACAGCGTGCCCCCTTACAATGCAGAGTGAACAGCGTGCCCCCTTACAATGCAGAGTGAACAGCGTGCCCCCTTACAATGCAGAGTGAACAGCGTGCCCCCTTACAATGCAGAGTGAACAGCGGGCCCCCTTACAATGCAGAGTGAACAGCGTGCCCCCTTACAATGCAGAGTGAACAGCGTGCCAAGCCCCCCAGACCAGTGCACTTGACTTACCTGTTGTAGCGGCGACTTCCTCTCTTCAGTCCCCGCGTCTCTTCGAGTCCTCCCGCGTCCCGCCTCCTCCTCGGCCAATGGTATTGGCCGAGGAGGAAGAGGATCCGTGAGACACAAATGGGCGGGCTCGAGGCGCACTGCTCTGCGCCTCGGGTCCACCCTTTTCGGATACTCCGTGTCAGGACGGAGCCATCGGCTCCTTCTGACACAGCGGCACGGGGAGGGGGGGCGGACGTCACGATCGTGCGGGCCGCAGGTTCCCCATCCCTGCTCCAGACAATCTGATACTGTTGAGCCGGGGTAAGGGGGGATCCCTGATCTGGTGGCTCCGCTCTCTGCCGCTTTGACAGGGAAAATCCTTTCTCCCCCTGTACTGGACGGTGGTCACCACGGATGCCAGCCTGTCCAGGTAGAAAGGTGTCATGGACACTGATTGTGCTCAGGGGGTTTGGACTCTGGAGGAGTCCAGCCTGTCGATCAATATTCTGGAAATTCGGGGCAGTCAAGCTTTGCCTGACCCAATGGACGGTTTGCCTTCAGGGGCTCCTGGTAAGGATTAAATCGGACAATGCCACGGCCATGGCACATGCCAATCATCAAGGGGGCACCAAAAGTGTCCTAGCAGCCCGGGAATTAGCCGGCATTCTAAGGTGGGCAGAACGGTTCGTTCCAGCCATCTCTGCTTTGTACATTCCAGGGGTAGAAAATTGGCGGGCAAACTACCTGTCAAGGCCTTCCTGTTGGCAGGCATCTTGGTCATGTGCAGACTGCTGTCTTTTATAAACTCTGTTTGCATCAATCACTTGCCTGCTGCCTGGGCGTCACTCAGCGATTGATGTTGCACACCTGACATATATATATATATATATATATATATATATATATATATATATATATATATAATCATCTGTTGGTTTGCAGTCCTTTGTCCTTGTGTTTGTGCTCCAAGGTGCATCACTGCTAGCAGTGTTCTGTTCTCCGTGTTCCTCGGTGCATGACCTGGCTTGGCTGACGACTTTCCTGGCTCTTGATTCCACATCAACAGAAGACCCGGCATCGGCAGACTACCCACCTCTGGACTCGACCCCGGCTTGGATGACTACCTGTATCTAGACTCGATCCTGGCTTGGATGACTACCCACTCTGGACTTGACCCCGGCTGTTTCTGATTTCGCTCCTCACTCTTGCTATTCATGTATTGTTGTTGCTCTAATAAACTGCTTTATTTTACATACATCTTTGTGGGGTCTGGTTTCCTGGCATCCTGGACACTACCTCAATCGGTAGACATTGGATTAGGGAGAATGGTCTCTTCACCAGGAAGTGTTGCATCGACTGTGTCTCTAGTGGGGGACTTCTGATGTGGACTTGTTGGCCTCTCGTTTCAACAGGAAGGTGCAGAGGCAGCAAGGTCTCGAGATCTTCTGGCTGAGACGACAGATGCTCTGGTGGCTCCTTGGGGCCAGTATCATCTGATGTATGCATTTCCCCGATAACTCTTCTGCGGAGACACCTGCGAAGAATTGAGGCAGAAGGGATTCCGGTCATCCTAGTGGCTCCAGACTGACATCACAGGTCCTGGTATGCAGACCTACTGCGGCTGGTCGCTGATGTCCCTTGGAGACTTCCTCTCAGAGAAGATCTGTTAGCTCTAGGACCGATCTTCCATCCTGCTTTACAGTCGCTGGCATTAACAGGTGTTGAAAGTCAGGTTCTGAAGGATAGAGGGGTGTCTGAATCTGTGATTCCTATGCTTTTAAAAGCTAGAAAATCTACTTCTAGGAAGATTTATCATTGAGTCTGGAAGGCGTACATTGCTTGGTGTGAGTCAGGGTCACCCCTCGAGTCTCCCCCCGTTCCTCCCCCCGTTCCTTTTTGGTGTCTGATGTTTCTCCAAAGTGAAGATCTGCGTTTGGCCTTGGGTACCATCAAAAGCCAGATTTCAACCCTGTGATTATCTTTCAGCAGCCGTTGGCCACAAATTTCTTGGTTCACACCTTTGTTCAGGGGGTCCACCACCTGGCTCCCATGGTGAGATCTCCGTTACCTCCGTAGGACCTCATTTTGGTGCTGTCAGTTCTTCAGAAACCGCCTTTTGAAAATTTGTGAGGTTTTTCTGCTTTTTCTGTCACAGAAGGTAGCCTTCTTGGTGGCTATTACTTCTGTGTGCAGGGTGATGGAGTTGGCTGTGTTGTCGTGTCGTTCACCCTATCTGGTGGTTCACAGAGACAAAGTGGTGCTTCATCCCTGCAAGTCGTTCCTTCTTAAAGATGTCTCTGATTTCTATTTCAATGAAGACATTGTTACATACATAGTGAGGTCGAAAAAAGACATCAGTCCATCCAGTTCAACCTATGATGTGTGTGTGTAACTGTACAATGCATACCCATTTATTTTGTGGTCTTTAAGGTGCCCGTATAATAGTTTTTTGAAACTATTGATGCTCCCCACTGATACCACTGCTTGTGGAAGAGAATTCCACATCCCCACTGCTCTGACAGTAATAGAACCCCCTACGTATTTTAAGGTTAAACAGTTTTTCCTCTAGTTTTAGTGAGTGGCCACGTGTCTTATTGTATTCCCTTTCTCTGAAAAGTTTGTTCATTATGCTAGGGTCACCAGTACAGTATGTGTACATTGATATCATATCCCCTCTCAAGCGTCTCTTCTCCAGAGAGAGAATAAGTTCAATGCTTGTAGTCTTTCCTCATAGCTGAGATCCTCCATTCCCCTAATTATTTTTGTTGCCCTTCTCTGGACTCTCTCCAGTTCCAGCACATCTTTCTGAGGACCGGTGCCCAGAACTGGACAGCATACTCCAGATGCGGCCAGACCAGAGTCTTGTAAAGTGGGAGAGTAATCTCTTTATTTCTGGAGTGAATCCCCTTTTTTATATATGCCAGTATTCTGTTGGCTTTGCATGCAGCGGCTTGGCATTGCATGCCACTGCCAAGCCTGTTGTCCACTAGGACCCCCAGGTCCTTTTCCATCTTAGGTTCATCTAGAGGTCGCCCAAGTGCATTACCTTACATTTTTCAAAAAGAAAGGATAATAAAAAATACCACGCTAACTAAAAATAAGCTGCTAGTACAAACAACTGACAAAAAAAGTTGTGAAAAATGTAAAGTAAAAAAAAAGTGCAGCGCTAGAAGTAAACAGTGAACTATGAATATTCACATTATATGTGTATATGGAGTAAATATGAAAAAAGTCCAATACGGCAAATAAAAATGCCAAAAGAAATAAAATAAGTCCACAAGTGAAGTATTGGTGTAGATAATAGGAGTGATAGTCTGATGCTGTCACCAAATAAAATGGACAATATATGCGCTTACCAAAACGCATGGACCTATGATGCCCTATAGCATATAGGTCACATCAATGTAAAATACACAATCCACACAGATGAGGTATGGGGCCCAACAATGATAAAAGGATGGTAACCGTAATGTTGTAGACATGTCACCAAATGGAATTATATATGCGCTTACCAAATCGCATGGACCTATATTGCCGTGTAGCAAACAGGTCAATCTAGCTTGGCAGATGAGCTGGATTCCCCTGAAATACAGTGCATTGCGAAAGTATTCTGCCCCTTGAAATTTTTGACCTTTTGCCACATTTCAGGCTTCAAACATAAAGATATAAAACTGTAATTTTTTGTGAAGAATCAACAAATGGGACACAATCATGAAGTGGAACGAAATTTATTGGATATTTCAAACTTTGTTAACAAATAAAAAACTGAAAAATTGGGCGTGCAAAATTATTCAGCCCCTTTACTTTCAGTGCAGCAAACTCTCTCCAGAAGTTCAGTGAGGATCTCTGAATGATCCAATGTTGACCTAAATGACTAATGATGATAAATAGAATCCACCTGTGTGTAATCAAGCCTCTGTATAAATGCACCTGCACTGTGATAGACTCAGAGGTCCGTTTAAAGCGCAGAGAGCATCATGAAGAACAAGGAACACACCAGGCAGGTTCGAGATACTGTTGTGGAGAAGTTTAAAGCCAGATTTGGATACAAAAAGATTTCCCAAACTTTAAACATCCCAAGGAGCACTGTGCAAGCGATAATATTGAAATGGAAGGAGTATCAGACCACTGCAAATCTACGAAGACCTGGCCGTCCCTCTAAACTTTCAGCTCATACAAGGAGAAGACTGATCAGAGATGCAGCCAAGAGGCCCATGATCCCTCTGGATGAACTGCAGAGATCTACAGCTGAGGTGGGAGACTCTGTCCATAGGATAACAATCAGTCGTATACTGCACAAATCTGGCCTTTATGGAAGAGTGGCAAGAAGAAAGCCATTTCTTAAAGATATCTATAAAAAGTGTTGTTTAAAGTTTGCCACAAGCCACCTGGGAGACACACCAAACATGTGGAAGAAGGTGCTCTGGTCAGATGAAACCAAAATCTAACTTTCTCTTACGTCCTCTGACAGTCGCCGCCACTTCATATTCGTCACTAATGGGGTTATTGACCTTTGCTCCGTAGGAGTAGCTAGGCAACAGAATATATTAATATCAAAGCTTTTAGCATATCCCACCCCCAGGGGGTGGTCCCCTCAGTCAATACCTCCCTGCTTCCTGCATTCCCAACTCAGTTTCTAATGCCTAGCTTAGGAGTAGGTTGGCTGTTCCTGTGCTGGGGCTCTCTGTCTCAGCCTCTATTCTCTTTTTGATTTTATGTTGAGTCTTTTTCTCTCTTTCTTTTACTTAGCTGTTGATTTTCAGCATTAGTTAGCTTCTTCGGATGAAGATGATCGTGCGGAGCTGGGTCTCAGTCTGGCCACCCTGGATCCCAGGGCTCAGGGCCAGGGGCTTCCCAGCCTGCCATCGAGCGTTCAGCTTAGGTTTTACCCTGGCACATTGAACGACCCATCCCTGTTCGCTGCAGGGATGCTATCGGTGAGGTGGCTACCGCAGTTTCCACGGCGTCATGCTTGCAACACTCCGTCTTCAGTGCAGCGGTTTGGTCGCTGGAGCAGACTCCCCACGCCATCCGGACTGGTGAGTGTAATTCTATGTGGGGACCTGTCTATTTGGGTGTCAGTCTGGGACTGTGTGACCCTGCATGTCTGTGTGGCCGCTGTGCTCCCTGTCAGTTCCTGTGTGGACTTGCTGCCTGTGTGTGGGCTGTGAAGGGGGGGCTCTCCCGCTCTGCTGGGTGTAAGCATGAAGCAGTCAGATTTTGGGCATGCTGTGCGGCGATCGCTGCGGCGACCCGCCATTTTTTTGCGGCAGAATCATGGTGGCTGGTCCTGTGTGGTAATGCACGGCGTTTTTGGCGCCAAACGCCACCATTTTGGCGGCGATCGATCAGGCCACATGTCGGCGCCATTTTCTGTTTGCCCAAGGAATCCTCAGCCGAGCGGCCATGTTTGTGTAGCCTTGCATAGGCTTCATAGGGGCGGTCAGTCTTGCATCACTTCCTTTTGCTCTGGGACAGCGATCGGTGGCAGCAGCCTGTGTGATCTCTCCAGGTTTTTATCTTCCCATTTTTCCTGTATTCCTTGCCCAGTTTCTTGTCCCTGTGGGGGTCGGTGTATTCAGTGGGTGCGGTGGGCTACGCTCGCCGCGATCTTAAAGGGGCAGTACTCCTTTTTTTTTCCTACTACTACTGGGGCATGGATTCTCAGGATTGCAAGTTTCCTCCCACCTTGGTGGGGGGCCAAGGGGCTGCTGCGTCCCCCGAGGGGGCTGATCTGGCCACTATTGTGGCAAACTTAGCTGCTCAGGTGCAGATGCTGGTGGCTGATTGATCCACAAAACGGCCCAGAGTGTCTATTTCCTCTGATTCAGAGGGCGATGGGGCTGCTATGGCTGGAGTGCCCTTCTCAGGGTCTCACTCATCTCTAGACCTTGTGGGGTCTGACGGGGAGGCTGAGGTGGAAGGGGTTGATAATTCTCCCCCTGGCTCGTCTGAAGAGCTTGCACTCATGGATGAGTTGGTTGCTTCTATCAAGCAAACGCTGCATTTACAGGATGAACCATGTCCTCCAGTTTTGATGTCCTCTTATGGGACGCAAAGAAAGCGCAAAACATCGCAGGTTTTTCCTTGCTCTACGGAATTTCAGCACGCTGTTGATGAGCAATGGCGCAATTTAAAGAAGCCTTTTGCTGTGCCGAGTAGGTTCAAACTGCGTTATCCATTTACTCCCACCACTGATGAGCGTTGGTGTGTGCCGCCTCAAGTAGATCACGCGGTGGCGATTTTGAATAAATCCACTGCAATCCCTGCTGAGGATACCCCGGTGTTCCGGGACCCGACGGACAGGAGATTGGAGTCTCTGGCCCGTCATGCTTATACGGTTGCTGGTTCTATGCTGAAGCCTATTTTTGATTCCATTATGGCAGCCCAAGCTATTGCGGATTGGACGCAGGTGCTCAGGCGCACCCTGGTGGCTGACTCTACCCCGCCGACAACCTTGGCTATGGTGGATCAAATTCATCAGGGTGTCATGTATTTGTGTGATTCGGACTTAGATATGGTCCCTTTGGCTGCGCGTCTTTCTAGTGTGGCGGTCTTGAACCGTCGCCTGATATGGCTGAAATGTTGGTCTGTTGACCAGTCTTCTTGCAAGACTTTGGCTAATTTGCCGTACGCGGGATCTCGCCTTTTTGGCGAATCCTTGGATACCCTGATAAAGGGGATTTCTGGGGGTAAGAGCACTCTTGCCCCAAACTCACAAGAATAAGTTTGTTCATGGTAAGAAGAATACATCGTTTAGGGCCTCTCAGGGGTCCTTTTGTGCCTTTCGGTCGCACTATAAGGGCAAGCCCTTCAAGGGACAAGGCTCCCAGAAGAAGCCGTGGGCGGGTAAGCAGAAGTCCGGCCAGTCCGGGTCTGCTGCCCATAACAATACGGCCTGAAGGGACGCCCTCACCCGGTTCTGGGGTGGGGGGACGTTTGCTCGGTTTTCTTCGACCCTGGCTGGACCGCATTCGGGACAGGTGGATTCAGGAAATCGTTCGATCTGGATACAAGATAGAGTTTCTCTCTCGGCCGGTGGGCAGATTTTTCCCCTCAAACCTTCAGCTGACTCCGGAGCGATTGCAGGATCTGCACCTGGCGGTGCGGGACCTGCGGGCCCAGGGAGTGGTGGTCCCGGTGCCCCATCGGGACAGATTTTGGGGGTTCTATTCCAATCTGTTCACTGTGCCCAGAAAGGAGGGCAAGGTATGTCCGATTCTGGACTTGAAAGCTCTGAACCGCTTTGTGCGGGTTCGCAAGTTCCGCATGGAATCCCTGCGATCAGTGGTGGCTGCCCTGGTTCCGGGGGAATTCATGGCCTCCATCGACTTGAAGGATGCATACCTTCACATCCCCATTTTCGAGGGTCACCAGAGGTACCTTTGATTCGCCATTGCGGAGGATCACTACCAATTTGTGGCGTTACCCTTCGGTCTCGCTTCGGCTCCGCGGGTTTTTACCAAGGTGCTTGCGCCGGTTCTGGCGTTATTGAGGGCCCAGGGCATTTCTGTCCTGGGGTATCTGGACGATATCCTGATTCGGTCCGCGACCAGTCAGGGCCTGGTGAATGGCCTGTCCATCACGATGCGAACTCTGCAGGAATTCGGTTGGACGATACATTTTCCAAAGTCAACGTCATGTCCGTCGGTTCGTCTTTCCTACCTGGGGATGATACTGGACTCTGTTCAAGCGAAGGTCTTCCTGCCGGAAGACAAGCTTCGGACACTTCAGTGCGAAGTCAGGTCCCTCAGGGACAATCAGTGCTCGTCCCTCCGGACGTGTATGAGGTGTCTGGGATTGATGGTTTCGGCCTTCAAGGCGATTCCCTTCGCCCAGTTTCACACACGGGAGCTTCAGGCGGAGGTCCTGGCCAAGTGGGACGGGCGTCCGCAATCTCTGGATCTGCGGCTGTCGTTGAGCCGTCTCACCCGCAGGGGTCTTTTGTGGTGGCTCCAGTCCCCGGCGGTGTTAGGGGGCGAGTCCTTTCGTCCTTTGTCGTGGACGGTGATCACCACGGATGCCAGCCTGTCGGGCTGGGGTGGTGTTCTGGGCGTTCTGTCCACCCAGGGAACTTGGTCGGAGGAGGAATCCTCCCTTCCGATCAACATTCTGGAATTGCGAGCGATAAATCTCTGTCTTCTGCGTTGGACGGACAGGCTTCAGGGCCGTCCAGTCCGGGTACAAATGGACAATGCCACAGCGGTGGCCTACATCAACCACCAAGGGGGCACCAGGAGTGCGCGGGAAGTAGCCGACATTCTGTCTTGGGCCGAGACGCACGTCCCGGCGATATCTGCAGTTCACATTCCGGGGGTGGAGAACTGGCAGGCGGATTATCTGAGCCGCCAGACCCTGGACCAGGGGGAATGGTCCCTTCACCCGGATGTCTTCCAGATGTTGTGCGCGAAGTGGGGGTCCCCAGATGTGGACCTGTTTGCGTCCCGTCTAAACAACAAGGTGGAAAGGTTCGTGGCAAGGACGTGCGATCCTCGGGCAGACGCCTCAGACGCGTTAGTGGCGCCCTGGCATCAGTATCGCCTGATGTATGCCTTTCCACCGATTCAGCTGCTGTCCAGGCTCCTTCGCAGGTTAGCCTCGGAACCGCACACGGTGATTCTGGTGGCACCGGACTGGCCTCGCCGGTCTTGGTACGCAGACCTCGTGAATCTGGCGGTCGACGCTCCGTGGCGTCTGCCACTTCGAGAAGATCTCCTGTCTCAAGGACCGATATTCCATCCTGCTTTACAGTCGCTGGCTTTAACGGCCTGGCTGTTGAAAGCCAGGTCCTGAAGGATAGGGGTCTTTCCCCTGAGGTCATTCCCACTTTGATCAAGGCTAGGAAGGCCTCTTCGGGTAAGATTTACTACCGTACTTGGAAGGCTTACTTTGCCTGGTGTGAGTCCAGGGTGTATTCCCCTCGCTCGTACTCGGTGTCGAGAGTGTTGGCTTTCCTTCAAAAGGGCGTGGACCAGCGTTTGGCGTTGGCCACGATTAAGGGTCAGATTCTGCGCTGGCCGTTCTTTTTCAACGCCCTGTGGCGTCTAACTCCTTGGTTAGCACCTTTGTTCAGGGGGTGCGACATTTGGTCCCTCCTAGGAGGGAGCCTTTGCCTCCATGGGATTTGAACCTTGTTCTGTCCGTGTTACAACATGCTCCTTTTGAAAAGATCAGGGAGATCTCGTTGTCTCTGTTGTCCAAGAAGGTTGCCTTCTTGGTGGCGATCACTTCGGCTCGCAGAGTGTCGGAGCTGGCGGCCTTGTCCTGCAAATCTCCGTATTTGTTGATTCATTTGGATAAGGTGGTCTTGCGACCTAACCCTTCCTTTTTTCCGAAGAGGACCTCGGAATTTCACCTCAATGAGGACATTGTCTTGCCTTCGCTTTGTGTGAAGCCTAAACATGCGAAGGAGGTGGCGTTGCATTCCTTGGATGATGTTAGGGCGATCAGGGTTTACCTGTCATCGACTAAATCCTTTCTCAAGTCGGATTCTCTCTTTGTCCTTCCTGAGGGACCTCGGAAGGGCATGGCGGCGTCAGCTGCGACCATCGCCAAATAGATCAGACAGACCATTGTGCAGGCCTATGCTTTGAGGGGGAAGGTTCCTCCTTTTCCTGTGAAGGCGCACTCTACCAGATCTCTGAGTACGTCTTGGGCCTATCGTCATCAGGCTTCTGTGGCCCAGGTGTGTAAGGCGGCGACTTGGTCGTCCGTTCACACCTTCTCCAAATTTTACAAAGTGGATGTTCAGGCATCGGCAGATGCTTCCTTTGGCCGTAAAGTTCTTAGTGCGGCAGTGCCTTAGGGTCCCTTGTTTGGGCCTTTGGCTGGCGGGTTGTTTCTACCCCTTGGTTACTTGTTCTTTCCTGGGTTGTTGCTCCTGTTGAGCACGTTTTCCTGTTGCCCAGTTTGTTCTCTTACTTTGGTAAGGTTCCTTTCTCTGATGTGGGTACTGCGTTGCTTTAGGCGCGGCTGCTTTTTTTTCCCACCCCTCATGTGTACACTGCTATGGGACGTCCCCATTAGTGACGAATATGAAGTGGCGGCGACTGTCGGAGGACGTAAGAGAAAACAGAATTTTTGTAAAATCTTACCTGTAAAATTCCTTTCTCTGAGTCCTCCCGACAGTCCCCGCCCCTCTTTTGGGGTTTGTTTATGTACTCTACTGCTATGCTACCGAAACTGAGTTGGGAATGCAGGAAGCAGGGAGGTATTGACTGAGGGGACCACCCCCTGGGGGTGGGATATGCTAAAAGCTTTGATATTAATATATTCTGTTGCCTAGCTACTCCTATGGAGAAAAGGTCAATAACCCCATTAGTGACGAATATGAAGTGGCGGCGACTGTCGGAGGACTCAGAGAAAGGAATTTTACAGGTAAAATTTTACAAAAATTCCGTTTTTTGGCAACAATGCAAAACGTTATGTTTGGCGTAAAAGCAACACAGCTCATCACCCTGAACACACCATTCCCACTGTCAAACATGGTGGTGGCAGCATCATGGTTTGGGCCTGCTTTTCTTCAGCTGGGACAGGGAAGATGGTGAAAATTGATGGAAAGATGGGTGGAGCCAAATACAGGACCATTGTGGAAGAAAACCCGATGGGAGTCTGCAAAAGACCTGAGACTGGGATGGACATTTGTCTTCCAACAAGACAATGATCCAAACCATAGAGCAAAATCTACAATGGAATGGTTCACAAATAAACATATTCAGGTGTTAGAATGGCCAAGTCAAAGTCCAGACCTGAATCCAATCGAGAATCTGTGGAAAGAACTGAAAACTGCTGTTCACAAACGCTCTCCATCGAACCTCACTGAGCATGAGCGATTTTGCAAGGAGGAATGGGCAAAAATTTCAGTCTCTTGATGTGCAAAACTGATGGAGACATACCCCAAGCGACTGACAGCTGTAATCACAGCAAAAGGTGGCGCTACTAAGTATTAACTTAAGGGGGCTCAATAATTTTGCACGCCCAATTTTTGTTTTTTATTTGTTAAAAAAGTTTGAAATATCCAATAAATTTCATTCCACTTCATGATTGTGTCCCACTTGTTGATTCTTCACAAAAAATTACAGTTTTATATCTTTATGTTTGATGCCTGAAATGTGGCAAAAGGACTAAAAGTTCAAGGGGGCCGAATACTTTCGCAATGCACTGTATACATACTAACGGCTCAATGTGTCACTTCCGGTTCCGGTGTACCCAGAGGAAACATGTATTATTCGGGGCTAAATAACTACTGATATCCATAGAAAAGTAACTAATCAGAAAGGGACATATGGATTTAATGCACAATGGGTACATGTATAATACAGTAAAAAACCATATAAGGGATGCGGGTTAGATATATGCATCCTGACGGCTCAATGCTTCACTTCTGGTTCCGGTATACCCGGAAGATAACTGAAATAAATAACTTAAATCCACATATTGCACCAAGATGATAATAGTGTGCTACAGGATATGAGATAATGTGGCTATAGGCAGACCTAAGACAATGTTGGATTATAATGTGGCTTTAGGCGGACCTAAGACAACATCTCAGGGTCTACAAAGGCCACACATTATCGGCATATAATGCCTAATAGTAACGTCCTTGATAGGACGACTATGAAAGCCCGAAGCATCAATAAAGACCTAATTTCACATATGAAACATAATCTAAAAAAATAAAATCAATTATAATAAAAATAACAGGTTTTAAGTGAAACACATATAGAACAATGATTGTATAGCAATGTGTATATAAATAGAAAGAAACTTGTAGTATATGAAGAGACCTCTGATATATTTAAAATGTATGTATAAACCCCCACAAAGAGAGGGGGGGGGGGTTATATATTCGGGATACACAAACCACCCTAGAAGGGGAGTATAGAGCCAGAAAGGCAAATAGATAATACCAGTAATAAAACAAATAAAGAAAAAAGCATAAACACATAGAAGAACATGAGTGGTCACTCCAAATTTAGGACACATTAATAAAGGCATTAATATCCCACTCAATGTTCAAACCATGTGGTGAATAGGATTTGAGAGTGTAGATCCAATAAGTTTCTTGGCGTGAGACCCCAATCTTCTTGGATCCACCTCTCCCAGGCGCTGTGTACCGATCAATACATTTACATTGACATTTTTCATTTACATTTACATTTTTCAATATTATACCTCATCTGCCATGTAGTTGCCCATCCCATTTTTTTGTTCGGGTCTCCTTGTAAGGTTTCCACATCCTGCATATAAGTTATTGTCCTGCTTAGTTTAGTATCATCCGCAAATACCAAGATTGTGCTAGATATCCCCTCCTC
Organism: Pelophylax lessonae; assembly: GCF_965119305.1. NCBI lineage: Eukaryota > Metazoa > Chordata > Amphibia > Anura > Ranidae > Pelophylax > Pelophylax lessonae. Next base: position 484,316,918 of record NC_138769.1, read on the forward strand.
TAGATCATTTATGAATAAATTAAAAGGATTGGTCCCAGGACAGATCCTTGGGGGACCCCCACTTTCCAAACCCTCCCAATCCAAATACTGCCCATTTATCACCACCCTCTGGACTCTCCTCTGGAGCCAGTTCTCTATCCAGGTACTCACCCTATGGTCCATACCTACATACCATATAGTTTGTACAGTAAGCGTTTGTGGGGACGTGTGTCAAATGCCTTTGCAAAGTCCAGATACACCACATCAACAGGCTTTCCTTTATCTAGATGGCAACTCACTTCATCATAGAAGGTTAATAAATTGGTCTTGCAAGAACGATTTTTCATGAATCCATGCTGATTACCGTTAATAATACCGTTTTTATTACTAAAGTCTTGTATATAGTCCCTTAACATACCCTCCAAAATCTTGCAGACCACTGATGTTAGGCTGACGGGTCTAAAGTTACCGGGGATATATCTCAGGCCTTTTTAAATATAGGTACCTCGTTGGCTTTTTTCCAATCAGCTGGCACCATTCCTGCCTGTAGACTATCTGTAAAGATCAAAAATAACGGTCTGGCTATCACCTGGCTGAGTTCTTTAACCACCTCCCACCCGGGCCATAGTACATATACGGCCGGGTGGGAGTCTCGTCCTTCTGAATGGACGTTCCGGAACGTCCTTCAGAAGGAGAGAGATCGCGCCGCCGCGGGCACACGCAGCGGCGCAATCTCGATGTGACTGTGTCCCTAGGACACAGGGCAACAAAACTCGGCAGGAGGGCCCTGTGATTGGCCCTCCTGATCACATGACGGCTGTGACCAATCACAGCCGTCATGTAATGTCAATACAGCCGTTGTAACGGCTTCAATCTCTTCTCCTCCTGACAGATCCTGTCAGTGTGAGGAGAAGTAGAGGATCGATTCTGCAGCCGGGGTGATCAGTGAGTATTTCTAATTACTCACTGATCACAGGGGGGGGTCTGTGCTGGTAATCAGATGATTGATTACCAGTGCAGTCCTTGGGGGAGGGGATGCCACTAGAGCCACCAGGGATGGCCACCAGGGATGGCAAACAGGGCTCAGAGAGCCTGCCAGTGGTGCCCCCTATCAGTGCTGCCCACCAATGCCATCTATCAGTGCTGCCCACCAGTGCCCGTTATTGCCATCTATCAGTGCCGCCCACCAGTGCCCATTATTGCCCACCAGTGCTGCCTATCAGTTCCCATCAGTGCCCCCCATCAGTGCCGATCAGTGCCCATCAGTGCCGCCTATCAGTGCCCATCAGTGCTGCCTATCAGTGCCCATCAGCGCTGCCTATCAGTGCCCACCAATGCTGCATATCAGTGCTATCTATCAGTGCCACATATCAGTGCCCATCAATGCTGCATATCAGTGCTACCTATCAGTGCTACCTATCAGTGCTGCATATCAGTGCCACCCCATCAGTGTCTCCTCATCAGTGCCTGTCAGTGCGGCGTCATCAGTGCTCATCAGTGCAGGAAAAAACATATCTATTTACAAAATTTTATAACCTAAACAAAAAAACTTTTTTTTTTTCCAAACTTTTCGGTCTTTTTTTATTTGTGCACCAAAAAAGAAAAAACCTGGCGGTGATCAAATACCACCAAAAGAAAGCTCTATTTGTGGGGAAAAAATGACACAAATTTGGTTTAGGTACAGTGTTGCATGACCGCGCAATTGTCATTCAAAATGCAACAGCGCTAAAAGCTGAAAATTGGTCTGGGAAGGAAGGGGGTTTAAGTGCCCAGTATTGAGGTGGTTAAGAACCCTCCGGTGCAAGCCATCCAGTCCCGGTGATTTATTTATGTTAAGTTTCTCTAGTTTAGTTCAAGGCTATTATCTGTTAACCATGGGGGTACTTCCTGAGGTGTATTATTTAATTTAGCATTACAAGCTGGGTTAGTGTAGCCCCCCAATTATTTTGTGAAGACTGAAGAGAAGAAATTATTTAGCACTTTCGCCTTCTCACTGTCCTCTTTGGCCAGATTCCCTTCATCGTCTTTTATGGGGCCAATGTGTTTTGGTCTCGCTTTCTTACTATTTATATACTTAAAATTTGAATTTCTTGGGTTTTTTTTTTTTTTTATTCCTCTTCCGCTATATGACTCTCGTGTTCTATTTTAGCCGCCTTTATTTCGTCTTTACATTTTTTATTGCACCCTTTGTACTGTTGGAATGGTGCCAATGACCCCTCAGCCTTGTATTTTTTTGAATGCCTTTTCTTTAGTATTAATATGCCTTTTTATGTTGGAGTTTAGCCACCCAGAGTTTATTTTTGCACTTTTAAACTTATGCCCCTTTGAAATGCACTGGCAAATCCCTTTGTTTAGTATGTTCTTGAAGCACTCCCATTTTTCCTACGTGTTCTTTGTTTCCAGGGTTCTATCCCAATTGATATTTTCCAGCAAAGAGCGCAGTTTTGGGAAGTTGGCCGTTTTGAAATTCAGTGTCCTTATGTTACCCTTGTGTTTCCTATTACTATGATTAATACTGAAACTAATTGACCTATGCAACTGTTTCCTAAGTTGCCCCATATTTCTATATCCATGATCTGGTCTGTATTGTTCGTAATCAGTAGGTCTAGTACCGCGTTGTTTCTTGTCCGTGCGTTCACCATCTGACCCATGAAATTGTCCTGCAAAGCATTTAGGAACTGCCGAGCCTTGGATAATTGCGCAGTTCCTTCTGCCCAGTCTTTATCTGGATAATTAAAGTCCCCCATTATAATTAAATTTACAATCTGTGAAAGGAGGTCCGCCTCCCCCTTGTGTTGCCTTCCTTGTGCCCTAAACCTAAGCATCCTAAAGGGGATTGCCTTACAGTCTTTAAATGTGGTTCAGGGTGTACCTGGTGGCGACTGATCGTTCAGAAAATCAGAATCTCTTTTTGTCCTTACCAATGGACCCTTTAAGGGGCTGGCCGCGTCTGCTGCGACCATTTATAGATGGAGCAGACAAACAGTGGTGCAGGCCTATTACTTTATGGGTCAGGATCCTCCTTTCCCTGTTAAGGCACATTCTACAAGGGTGCTTAGTGCCTCTTGGGCTTTCTATCATCAAGCGTCGGTAGTGCAGGTTTACAAGGCGGCCACCTTATCGTCCGTGCACACTTTCACTAAATTTTATAAGGTGGATGTGTTGCCATCTGTGGATGCTTCTTTTGGCTCCAAGGTTTTGCAGACCGCTGTTGGAGATGATTAGTCCTCTTTGAGGGTGTTCTTTTGTCAGGTGAGCTCCAGTTGTTCCTGGTTGAGCTTCTCTTTTACCTAGTTGGCTATGTTTAGCTTTCGGGAACTGTGTTTTCTTGCTGTGTTCTTCCCACTCCTCATGTTGACACATGCTTTGGGATGTCCCAAAAGTCAAGAAGATCTGGAGCTGTGGCCATCAATGAACAAAAGAGAAAACTGGATTTTTGTCTTACTGTAAAATCCTTGTCTCTGATGTTCATTGACAAACACTACACCCACCCCTCTATTGAGTTGGGTTTTATGCAGTGGCGGCTGGTGCGTTGGGGGCACAGGAACGCCGCCCCCCCCCCCTGTCAATGCATCCGGCCCCCTCTAATCTACATGTGGGGCGCCGAACGCCTGGAGTTCAATGTTTTTTGTTTCTGAGTCACCTGATTAGAGCCGGAGGCTCTAATAGGCTTCAGAAAAGGGTGGACCCGGGGCGCAGAGCAGTGCATCATCACACGGATCCTCCTCCTGGCCAATCAGGAAGCGGGTCCGAGACCCACTTCCTGATTGGCTGAAAGGCAAAACCATGCCATTGGCCGAGGAGACACCGGGGGGACTGAGAAGAAGCCACCGCTGCAGGTAAGTACACTGGTCTGGGGGGGGGGCACGGCACGCTGGTCATTGTGCATTGAAAGGGGGCACACGCTGCTCATTCTGCATTGATAGGGGGCACACGCTGCTCATTCTGCATTGAAAGGGGCATGCTGGTCTTTCGGCATTGAAAGGGGGCACGCTGGTCATTGTGCATTGAAAGGGGGCACTCTGATCATTCTGCATTGAAAGGGGGTACGCTGGTCATTCTGCATTGAAAGGGGGCACGCTGGTCATTCTGCATTGAAAGGGGGCACGCTGGTCTCTCTGCATTGAAAGGGGGCATTTTCATCTCTCTGCATTGAAGGGGGCACGGTACGCTGGTCATTTTGCAGTAAAAGGGGGCACGCTGGTCTCTCTGCATTGATAGGGGGCATGCTGGTCTCTCTGCATTGAAAGGGGGCACGGCATGCTGGTCATTCTGCATTGAAAGGGGGCACGGCATGCTGGTCATTCTGCATTGAAAGGGGGCACGCTGGTCTTACTGCATTGAAGGGGGACACAGCACGTTGGTCATTCTGCATTGAAAGGGGGAACGCTGGTCTCTCTGCATTGAAAGGGGGCACGATGATCTCTCTGCATTGAAAGGGGGCACGCTGGTCTCTCTGCATTGAAAGGGGGCACGCTGGTCATTCTGCATTGAAAGGGGGCACGCTGGTCATTCTGCATTGAAAGGGGGCACGCTGGTCATTCTGCATTGAAAGGGGGCACGCTGGTCATTCTGCATTGAAAGGGGGCACGCTGGTCATTCTGCATTGAAAGGGGGCACGCTGGTCTCTGCATTGATACGGGGCATGCTGGTCTCTCTGCATTGAAGGGGGGCACGGCATGCTGATCACTCTGCATTGAAAGGAAGCATGCTGGTCTCTGCATTGAAAGAGGGCATGCTGGTCTCTCTGCATTGAAGGGGGGCACGCTGGTCACTCTGCATTGAAGGGGGCACACTATACCTTGATTACTGAAGGCCCCTTTTACACTTTTGTGACCTCAAAGTCATGCAATTTTTTACAGCTTTTTTTGCCGCAAAACAATGCCTATTACATTTTTATGTTTTCGGGCCCCCCCTCCCCAAAAAAAAAAAAAAATTGAGCACCAGCCGCCACTGGTTTTATGTTCTTCTGACACTGCTTGTTACAAAACTGAGGACCTTATAGCAGAAAGTGGGAGTATACCCTCTGGGACTGCCCTATAGGCGTAGTCAATCTTTTTTACGCCTAGTGTCTTACCCCTGTAGGGGGCAGTACATGAGTGGCTCCAGCATGAGCCGCACGTTCTCTCTGCAACGCGCGCCCCCAGGGGCGAGCAGCGCGGCGATCGGGGACAAGGCTCGTCCCTGGGACAGAGCCCATCCCCGATCTAGGTAACGAGCCAATGAAATTGGCTTTTTTACCACGTGACCGGCTGTCAATCACAGCCGGTCACAGAATGTCAACAGAGAACACGGTAATTAGCTGTTACCGTGTTCTCCTCCTCACACACTGATCACTGAGGAGGAGATTGTGGTAACAGCTAGTTACCAATTGCAGTGCACCCCAAAACACACTGATTGCCCCCCCCCCCCCAATAAAGATGACCGGTCACTAGCCCATCAAAGTACCTGTCACTAGCCCATCAAAGTACCTGTCACTAGCCCATTAAAGTACCTGTCACTAGCCCATAAAAGTACATGTCACCAGCTCATCAGGTACTCGGGTACTCTGATGGGCTGGTGACAGGTATTCGGGTACTCTGATGACAGGTACTCGGGTACTCTGATGGGCTGGTGACAGGTATTCGGGTACTCTGATGACAGGTACTCGGGTACTCTGATGACAGGTACTTGGGTACTCTGATGACAGGTACTTGGGTACTCTGATGACAGGTACTCGGGTACTCTGATGACAGGTACTCGGGTACTCTGATGACAGGTACTCGGGTACTCTGGTGACAGGTACTCGGGTACTCTGATGGGCCGGTGACAGGTACTCTGATGACAGGTACTCGGGTACTTTGAGTACCTGTCATTGAGTACCCGAGTACCTGTCTCCAGCCCAGAGTGCCCGAGTACCTATCTGCACCCCATCAGATTACCCGAGTACCTGTCTCTAGCCTATCAGAATACCCAAGTACCTCTCTGAAGCTCATCAGAGTACCCGAGTACCTTTCTGAAGCCGATAAGTGTACCTGAGTACCTCTCTGCAGCCAATCAGAGTACCTGAGTACCTATCTGCAGCCCATGCCTCCTAGATTATGTGTTGGGGTCTTTGCTTTCCAAAATGGAGTCATTTTGTTTGGGTTTCCATTAGGGCTGCACGATATTGAAAAAAAAGTACTTTGGGATATTTTTTTTTTCAACTATATATATTGCGATATTGAGAGGAAATCATGGAAGTATTGCAGCAGCGCAGCCTTCTTCTGATTGTAATTGCAGATTGCACCATACAGCCAGGGCAGGCCAGGGTTAATGTTATTGTAGTGATTGACAGTGACAGTCAGTGTGGATTAGGCACAGTCGGGACTCAGTGATGGCAGGAGGTAGAAGAACACAGCCTGACATGACATCCGTCCAGTCCCACATGTACTGACTCGACTCTTCACTCTGAACTGTTACAATACATGCTTGTTTCCAGTTCTTCAGTGTCAGTGTGCTGAGAGCTGCTGATTGGTTACAGGGAGGAGCTGAGCTCCTCAACCTAGGATCATATTACCATCAGCTGGAGAACTGGCTAGCTGAAGGCAGGCAGCCTGAACAGATGTTGGGGCTCTTTTCTGCTACAACCACTGTGAGTCATCCCAACTTCTCCCTGCCTAATGCCTATGCCTTACATCGTATCTTCGGCGACGTGAATATCGCCCACAGCACAATAGTCAATATCACATCGACTATCGTTCAGCCCTAGTTTCCATTGTCCTGGGTTTCCAGGGCCTTCAAAAGTGTGATTGGTTGTAATGAAATTATATGTGTAATTTATGCTCCTAGAACACCTGACGGTGCTCCTTGCATGTTGGGCCTCTGTATGTGGCTATGCTGTGACAAAGTCCCACATATGTGGTATCGCTATACTCAGGAGTAGTAGTAGAATGTATTTTGGGGTGTCGTTTTTGCTATGTACATGATATGTGTTAGAAATATCTTATAAATTGACAACTTTGTGTAAAAAGAAAATGTGTTTTCATTTTCTTTCCACATTTTCCAAAAACTTGTGGAAAGAAGTTTTGGAAAAAGTTGTGGAAAAAAATGACATGTTTCAAAAGACTCATTTTGCCTCATAGGATATACATTGGGGTGTTTGCTTTCCAAAATGGGGTCATTTTGTGGGTAATTCCACTGTCCTGGTGCTCCAGGGCCTTTAAAAGTGTGATAGGTTGTTAGGAAATTATATGTGTAATTTGTGCTCCTTGAATATTGGGCCTCTGCATGTGGCCAGGCTGTGTAAAAGTCTGACATGTGGTATTGCCATACTCAGGAGGAGTAGCAGAATGTATTTTGGGGTGTAATTGCAAGTATGCAAATACTATGTTTGAGAAATAACTTGTTGTTATGACAATTTTGTGTAAAAAAAAAAAAAAAAAAAAAAAAATTCTTCATTTTCCCAAGAATTGTGGGAAAAAATTACAACTTCAAATAAATCATCATGCCTCTTACTAAATACCCTGGAATGTCTACTTTCCAAAAAGGGGTCATTTGGTGGGTATTTGTAGTGTCCTGACAATTCAGGGTCTCAAGAAATTAGATAGGCCGTCTGTACATCAGGTGTGATCAATTTTCAGTGATTGACACCATAGCTTGTAGACTCTATAACTTTCACACAGACTAAATAATAACCACTAATTTAGATTATTTTTACAAAAGATATGTAGAAGTATAAATTTTGGTCCAAATTTATGGAAAAAAATTACTTATTTGCAAAATTGTATAATAGAAACTAAAACAAAATTGTTTTTTTTTCAACATTTTCGCTCTTTTTTCACTTATATCGCAAAAAATAAAAAACCCAGTGGTGATTAAATACTACCAAAAGAAAGCTCTATTTGTGTGAAAAAAATGATAAAAAATTTGATTGGGTACAGCGTTGTATGTGAGAGCGCCAAAAGCTGAAATTTGGTCTGGGCAGGAAGGGGGTGTAACTGCTCTGTATGGAAGTGGTTAACAAAAACCCAATGGTTATTAACCACTTTTCTCTTACGTCCTCTGACAGTCGCCGCCATCTTCATATTCGTCACAATGGGGGTATTAGACTTTGCTCCGAAGGAGAAGCTAGGCAACAGAATATGTTAACATTAAAGCTTTTAACATATCCCACCCCCAGGGGGTGGTCCCCTCAGTCAATACCCTCCTACTTCCTGCATCCATATCTCAGTTTCAATATCTAGCTTGTCAGGAGTAGCTGGATCTCTCTATGCTGGGGCATTTTGCCTCAGCCTTTATCTTCTTTTTTGATTTTTTGTTTGAGTTTTTTCTCTCTCTTTACTTAGCTGTTCTTTTTGTCAGCATTAGTTAGTTCTTCTGATGAAGAGGATTCGTGCGGGCTGGGTCTCGGGCTGATTCCCCTGGTCTCAGGTTGTGGGTCAGTGGCTTCCCAGCCTGCCATCGAGCGTTCAGCCAGGTAACGCTCCTGGCGCAGTGAACGACCCATCCCTGTTCGGTGCAGGGATGCTTGGTGAGGTGGCTACCTCACTGGACGCTGTGCGGTTTCTTAACCCCTATTTTTCTGCATCCTGAATGCGACTCTCCCTGCCACATGTGCAGTGGCTTATTCGCCTGTGCGGGTTCCCCACGCCATTTAGGTAAGTGTATCTGTGTGGGGACCTGTCTGTTGGGGGGGTGTCAGTCTGGGACTGTGTAACCTGCCTCTGTTCACACTGTTTGGCTCCCTATCGCTCTGGCTGCATGCTGTGGGCTGCAGGGGGGGGGGGGCTGTGCTGCACTATCTGTGTCAGACTGTGGGATGTGTGACAGGCTGTGTGCTGTGGGGCATGTTTTGTCATGTTTGGGCACAATACAGCGATCGCTGCGGCGGTCCGCCATGTTTTTTACATGCTGTAGTGTTTTCTCTTACGTCCTCCGACAGTCGCCGCCTCTTCATATTCGTCACATATGGGGTATTAGACTTTGCTCCGAAGGAGTAGCTAGGCAACAGAATATGTTAACAATAAAGCTTTAACATATCCCACCCTCAAGGGGTGGTCCCCTCAGTCAATACCCTCCTACTTCCTGCAACCATATCTCAGTTTTAATGTCTAGCTTGTCAGGAGTGGCTGGCTCTCTCTGTGCTGGGACTTTCTGTCCCAGACTCTTTCTTCTTTTTAATATTTTGTTTGAGTTTTTCTCTCTACCTTTAATTAGCTGTTATTTTGTCAGCGTTAGTTCTTCGGACGAAGAGGATCATGCGGACTGGGTCTCGGGCTGATCCCCCTGGTCGCAGGTCGTGGGTCAGTGGCTTCCCAGTCTGCCATCGAGCGTTCAGCCAGGTAACGCTCCTGGCATAGTGAACGACCCATCCCTGTTCGGTGCAGGGATGATTGGTGAGGTGGCTACCTCACTGGACGCTGTGCGGTTTCTTAACCCCCATTTTTTGCGTCTTGAATTGTGACTCTCCCTGCCTCATGTGCAGCGGCTTGTTCGCCTGTGCGGGTCCCCCACGCCATGTGAGGTAAGTGTGTTTATGTGGGGACCTGTCTGTCTGGGGGGGTGTCAGTCTGGGACTGTGTAACCTGCCTCTATTCACACTGCTTGTCTCCCTATCTCTCGGCTGCATGCTGTGGGCTGCAAGGGGGGGGGGGAGCTGTATGACACTGTGTGTGTCAGGCTGGGCAGTGTGAGAAGCTGTGTGCTGTGGGGCATGTTTCTTTTGGCATGTTTGGGCATATACAGCGATCGCTGCGGCGATCTAACATGTATTCTTATATTGGAATGTAATGTGTGTTTTAATGCACTGTGGAGCGGCGTTTTCGGCGCCAAACGACGCAATTTTGCCTGCACCCGCTCCGGCCGCATGGTTTACATGCATGGCGGCCATTTTCTTGTAGCCTCCATAGGCTTACATAGAGCGCCCTGGCAGCATCATTTCCTCTTTCCAGGAACACCGATCGAGGCAGCAGCAGCGGCGAGGGTCTCCTCAGGTTTTATCCTTCTGTTCTTGCTATCCATTGCCTGTGTTCAGTTTGCATATTCCCTGTGGGGGTCTCATTGTGCTTGAGTGTGGTGCGGTGGGCTGCGCTTGCCGCGCTTGCTAAAAAGGGGCAGTTAACCCTTGGTTGTCTGGCATTACAGGGGCAATGGATTCTCAGGAGGGCAAATTTCCTACAGTATTGGTGGAAAGCCAGGGGACCGCTGTTTCCCCCCCAGGGGGGGATTTAGCCACTATTGTGGCTGGCCTTGCTGCTCAGGTGCAAATGCTGGTGGCTGCTCAATCTACTAAAAGGCCCAGAGTTGCTCTGTCCTCTGATTCTGAGGGTGAAGGTGATGGGGCTGTTCTGGCAGGGGCCTCCTTATCGGGGTCCCGCTCCTCTCTTGATCTAGTGGGGTCTGAGGTGGAGGCTGAAGTTGAGGGGGTCGATAATTCTCCCCCTGGCTCGCCTGAAGAGCTTGCAATCATGGATGAGTTGATTGCTTCCATTAAGCAAACGCTGCGTTTGCAGGACGAAGTGTGTCCCCCCGCTGCCTTGGCGGCTTATGGGACGCAGAGAAATCAGGATCAATGGCGCGAAGAATTAAGGATCAATGGCGCGATCTGCGCAAACCTTTTGCGGTACCAAGTAAATTCAAGCTGTGTTATCCTTTTTCGCCTGCCACTGATGAACGGTGGTGTGTGCCTCCACCAGTGGATCATGCAATTGCGGTTTTGAACAAAGCCACTGCGATTCCTGCAGAGGGTTCCCCTGTTTTCCGTGATGCCACGGATAGGAGACTGGAGTCTCTTGCCCGTCATACTTATTCTGTTACGGGTTCTATGCTTAAGGCTCTGTTTGCTTCTCTCATGGCGGCCCAGGCGATCGCAAGTTGGACGCAGATGCTTAGGCGCGTTCTAGTGGCCGATTCGGCCTCGGCGGCGACCCTGGATATGGTGGATCAGATCCACCAGGGTGTCATGTATCTGTGTGATGCGGACCTGGACCTGATTCCGTTGGCTGCACGTGTGCACAGCGTGGCGGTGTTGTCTCGCCGCCTGGTTTGGTTAAAATGTTGGTCGGTGGACCAATCTTCACGTAAGACCTTAGCCAATCTGCCTTATGATGGGTCTCGCCTTTTTGGGGAGTCCCTGGATGTGTTGATTAAGGGGATCACCGGGGGTAAGAGCACTCTCTTGCCCCATTTCCCCGAGGCTAAGGGGGCTTCTGGGAAGAAGCATGCAAATTTTCGGCCCCCTCAGGGGTCCTTTCGTGCCTTTCGGCCGCACTACAAGGGCAAACCGTTCAAAGGTCAAGGCTCTCAGAAGAAGCCCTGGTCTGGGAAACAGAAGTCCGGCCAATCCGGACCTGCAGCCCATAACAGTTCGGCCTGAAGGGGCGCCCTCACCCAGTTTTGGGGTGGGGGGACGCTTGCTCGGTTTTCTTCAGCCCTGGTTGGCCCGTGTGCGGGACAGATGGGTTCTGGAAATCGTTCGATCTGGTTACAAGATCGAGTTTCTCTCTCGGCCGGAGAGCAGATTTTTTCCCTCAAATCTTCAACTGTCTCCGGAGCGCCTGCGGGACCTGCACCTGGCGGTGCGGGACCTGAGGGCTCAGGGAGTGGTGGTTCCGGTGCCTCATCGGGACAGGTTTCGGGGGTTTTATTCCGATCTGTTCACCGTGCCCAGAAAGGAGGGCAAGGTTCGTCCGATTCTGGACTTGAAGGCTCTGACCCGCTCTGTGCGGGTTCGCAAGTTCCGCATGGAATCCCTGCGGTCGGTGGTGGCTGCCCTGGTTCCGGGGGAATTCATGGCCTCCATCGATTTGAAGGATGCGTACCTTCACATCCCCATATTCGAGGGTCATCAGAGGTACCTTCGATTTGCCATTGCGGAGGATCACTACCAGTTCGTGGCGTTGCCCTTTGGTCTCGCCTCGGCTCCGCGGGTCTTCACCAAGGTGCTTGCACCGGTTCTGGCATTATTGAGGGCCCAGGGCATTTCTGTCCTGGGGTATCTGGACGACATTCTGGTTCGGTCTGCGACCAGACAGGGTCTGGAGGAGGACCTGTCTGTCACAATGCAAACTCTGCAGGAGTTTGGTTGGACGATAAATTTTCCAAAGTCGACACTGAGTCCGTCGGTTCGTCTCCCCTATCTGGGAATGATACTGGACTCGGTGCAGACGAAGGTCTTCCTGCCGGAAGACAAACTCAGGACTCTCCGGGAGGAAGTCAGGTCCCTCAGGGACGTTCCGAACTCGTCTCTGCGGACGTGTATGAGATGTCTGGGATTGATGGTCTCGGCCTTCGAGGCGATTCCTTTCGCACAGTTTCACACGCGGGGTCTCCAAGCGGAGATCCTGTCCAGGTGGGACGGGCGACCTCAATCTCTGGATCTTCAAATCTCGTTGAGTCTTCGCACCAGGGAAAACCTTCTGTGGTGGCTCCAGTCCCCGTTGGTGTCCGGGGGCAAGTCGTTTCGTCCGATCTCGTGGACGGTAATCACCACGGATGCCAGCCTGTCGGGCTGGGGTGGAGTTCTGGGCGTTCTGTCCGCTCAGGGGACTTGGTCGGAGGGGGAGTCTTCCCTTCCGATCAACATTCTGGAATTGCGTGCGATAAGGCTCTGTCTTCATCGCTGGACGGACCGGCTGCAGGGTTGCCCGGTTCGGGTGCAGACGGACAATGCCACGGCGGTGGCCTACATCAACCACCAAGGGGGCACCAGGAGTGCCCGAGCGGCTCGAGAAGTGGCCGACATTCTGTCTTGGGCCGAGACTCATGTCCCGGCGATAACGGCGGTTCACATTCCGGGAGTGGAGAACTGGCAGGCGGACTATCTGAGTCGCCAGACCCTGGATCAGGGGGAATGGTCTCTCCATCCGGCTGTCTTCCAGACGTTGTGCGCGAAGTGGGGTCTTCCAGATGTGGACCTGTTCGCATCTCGCCTCAACAACAAGGTGAGGAGGTTCGTGGCAAGGACGCGCGACCCTCGGGCAGACGCGTCGGACGCGTTAGTGGCCCCGTGGCATCAGTACAGGCTGATGTACGCGTTTCCACCGATTCAGTTGCTGTCCAGGTTCCTTCGCAGGTTACACTCGGAACGCAACACGGTGATTCTTGTGGCACCGGACTGGCCTCGCCGGTCCTGGTACGCAGACCTCGTGAATCTGGCGGTCGACGCCCCGTGGCGTCTGCCTCTTGGAGACGATCTACTGTCTCAAGGACCGATATACCATCCTGCTTTACAGTCGCTGGCTTTGACAGCCTGGCTGTTGAGACCGAGGTCCTGAAGGAGAGGGGTCTCTCTCCGGAGGTCGTTCATACTTTAATCAGCGCGAGGAAGTCTTCCTCGGGGAAGGTTTATTACCGTACTTGGAAGGCCTATTTTGCCTGGTGTGAGTCCAGGGGGTTTTCACCCCGCACGTACTCGGTGTCCCATGTGCTGTCTTTCCTTCAAACGGGTGTTGATCAGCGTTTGGCGCTGGCTACGATAAAGGGTCAGGTGTCTGCTCTGGCCGTTCTGTTTCAACGTCCCGTGGCTTCCAACCCATTGGTTGGCACCTTTGTTCAGGGTGTGCGGCATCTGGTTCCTCCTAGGAGGGATCCTTTGCCCCCTTGGGACTTGAATCTCGTTCTATCTGTGTTACAGCGTGCTCCTTTTGAACAGATCAGGGAGATCTCGTTGTCTATGTTGTCCACAAAGGTCGCCTTTTTGGTGGCGATCACTTCGGCTCGCAGAGTGTCAGAGCTGGCGGCTTTGTCCTGCAAGTCTCCGTACCTGGTTATTCATTTGGATAAGGTGGTCTTGCGACCTAATCCTTCTTTTCTGCCGAAACGAGTTTCAGCATTCCATCTTAATGAGGATATTGTCTTGCCTTCGTTGTGCACGAAGCCTAAACATCCAAAGGAGGTGAGATTGCACTCTCTGGATGTTGTTCGGGCGATAAGGGTTTACCTTAAATCGACTGAGTCTTTTCGAAAGACGGACTCCTTGTTTGTTCTTCCAGAGGGTCCTCGTTAGGGCATGGCGGCTTCGGCCTCTACCATCGCCAAATGGATCAGGCAGACCATTGAACAGGCCTATGCTTTGCAGGGGAAGGTTCCCCCTGTGCCTGTGAAGGCGCACTCTACTAGATCTCTGAGTACGTCCTGGGCCTGTCGTCATGGGGCTTCTGTAGCCCAGGTGTGTAAGGCGGCGACTTGGTCGACCGTGCACACTTTCACAAAATTCTACACAGTAGATGTTCAGGCATCGGCGGATGCTTCCTTTGGCCGCAAGGTTCTTAGTGCGGCTGTTCCCTAGGGTCCCTTGTTGGGGACTCCTGGCTGTTGGGATAAGTTTTGTATCCCCTGGTTTTTTGTCTTTTCCTGGGTTGTTGCTCCTGTTGAGCACTTATTTTTGCTGTTGCCCAGCTGGTTTCCTTCCTTTGGTAAGGTTCCTTTCTTTGATGTGGAGACTGCGTTGCCTTTCGGCGCGGATGCGTTTCCCACCCCTCATGTTTGCACTGCTTTGGGACGTCCCCATATGTGACGAATATGAAGAGGCGGCGACTGTCGGAGGACGTAAGAGAAAACGGAATTTTTGTAAAATCTTACCTGTAAAATTCCTTTCTCTGAGTCCTCCGACAGTCGCCGCCCCCGCCCCTCTTTTGGGGTTTGATTGTATACTCTACTGCTATTCCACTAAAACTGAGATATGGTTGCAGGAAGTAGGAGGGTATTGACTGAGGGGACCACCCCTTGAGGGTGGGATATGTTAAAGCTTTATTGTTAACATATTCTGTTGCCTAGCTACTCCTTCGGAGCAAAGTCTAATACCCCATATGTGACGAATATGAAGAGGCGGCGACTGTCGGAGGACTCAGAGAAAGGAATTTTACAGGTAAGATTTTACAAAAATTCCGTTATACTGCGGTCCTCACAGTAGTGGGGGAGCGGCGGTTTCGGCGCCATTTTGGCTGCGCTCGCCCCGGCCGCATGTTTGCACTGCGGGCGGCCATTTTCTTGTAGCCTTCCATAGGCTTTAATAGAGCGCCCTGATTCATCACTTCCTCTTTCCTGGGTGCACCGATCGAGGCAGCAGCAGTGGTCTCTTCAGGTTTAATCCTCTCTTCTTCCTATATCCATTGCCTGTATTCAGTTTTATCCCTGTGGGGGTCTGCTTGTGCTAGTGTGCGTGTGCGGTGGGCTGCACTCGCCGCGCTTGTTAAAGGGGCAGTTAACCCTTTATTCTCCAGCATATTTTTTGGGGCAATGGATTCTCAGGAAGGCAAATTTCCTGCCACCTTGGTGGGTAGCCAGGGGACTGCTGTTTCCCCCCCAGGGGGGGATTTGGCTGAGGTGGTGGCTAACCTTGCTGCTCAGGTGCAGATGCTTGTGGCTGCTCACTCCACTAAAAGACCCAGAGTTTCAATGTCCTCTGATTCAGAGGGTGATGGTGATGGGGCTGCTATGGCTGGGATCTCCTTATCGGGGTCCTGTTCCTCCCTGGATCTCGTGGGGTCCGAGGTGGAGGCTGAGATTGAAGGGGTTGATGATTCTCCCCCTGGCTCGCCTGAAGAGCTTGCAATCATGGATGAATTGGTTGCTTCTATTAAACAAACGCTGCGTTTGCAGGATGAACCGTGTCCTCCTGCTGCCCTGGCGGCTTATGGGACACAGAAAAGACGCAAGACATCGCAGGTCTTTCCCTGCACTGATGATTTTCAGCGCGCTGTTAAGGAACAATGGCACAATTTACGCAAACCTTTTGCTGTGCCAAGTAGGTTCGGGCTGCGTTATACTTTCACGCCTACCACTGATGAACGGTGGTGTGTGCCACCCCCGGTGGATCACGCGATCGCAGTTTTGAATAAATCCACTGTGATTCCTGCAGAAGATACTCCGGTGTTCCGAGATGCCACGGATAGGAGACTGGAGTCTCTTGCCCGCCATACATATTCTGTTACGGGTTCGATGCTTAAAGCTCTGTTTGCCTCTTTTATGGCAGCCCAGGCTGTCGCGAGTTGGACGCAGGTGCTTAGGCGCGTTCTAGTGGCTGATTCGGCCTCACCGGCGACAATGGATATGGTGGATCAAATCCATCAAGGTGTCATGTATTTGTGTGATGCGGACTTGGATTTAGTGCCGTTGGCTGCACGTGTACACAGCGTAGCGGTGTTGTCTCGCCGCCTGGTTTGGTTAAAGTGTTGGTCTGTGGACCAATCTTCGTGCAAGACCTTAGCCAATCTGCCTTATGATGGATCTCGCCTTTTTGGGGAATCCTTGGATACGTTGATAAAGGGGATCACGGGCGGTAGGAGCACACTCTTACCCCATTTCCCCAAGGCTAAGGGGGCTCCTGGTAAGAAGCATGCTAATTTTCGGCCTTCTCAGGGGTCCTTTTGTGCCTTTCGGTCGCACTACAAGGGCAAACCGTTCAAGGGTCACGACTCCCAAAAGAAGCCGTGGTCTGGTAAGCAGAAGTCTGGTCAGTCCGGACCCGCTGCCCATAACAATGCGGCCTGAAGGGACGCCCTCACCCAGTTCTGGGGTGGGGGGACGCTTGCTCGGTTTTCTTCAACCCTGGCTGGCCCGCGTTCGGGACCGGTGGGTTCAGGAGATCGTTCGATCTGGCTACAAGATCGAGTTTCTCTCTCGGCCGGAGAGCAGATTCTTTCCCTCAAATCTTCAACTGTCTCCAGAGCGTTTGCGGGATCTGCACCTAGCGGTGCGGGACCTGAGAGCTCAGGAAGTGGTGGTTCCGGTGCCTCATCGGGACAGATTTCGGGGGTTTTATTCAAATCTGTTCACCGTGCCCAGGAAGGAGGGCAAGGTTCGTCCAATTGTGGACTTGAAGGCTCTGAACCGCTTTGTGCGGGTTCACAAGTTCCGCATGGAATCCCTGCGGTCGGTGGTGGCTGCCCTGGTTCCGGGGGAATTCATGGCCTCCATCGATTTGAAGGATGCGTACCTTCACATCCCGATTTTCGAGGGTCACCAGAGGTACCTGCGATTCGCCATTGCGGAGGATCATTACCAATTCGTGGCGTTACCTTTTGGTCTCGCCTTGGCTCCACAGGTTTTCACCAAGGTGCTTGCACCGGTTCTGGCTTTGTTGAGAGCCCAGGGCATCTCTGTCCTGGGGTATCTGGACGATATTCTGGTTCGGTCTGCGACCAGCCAGGGTCTGGAAAAGGACCTGTCCGTCACGATGCAAACTCTACAGGAGTTTGGTTGGATGATAAATTTTCCAAAATCAACGCTGGGTCCGTCGGTTCGGCTTCCCTACTTGGGAATGATCCTGGACTCGGTCCAGGCGAAGGTCTTCCTGCCGGACGACAAACTCAGGACTCTTCAGGAGGAAGTCAGGTCCCTCAGGGACGTTCCACACTCGTCACTGCGGACGTGCATGAGATGTCTGGGGTTGATGGTCTCGGCCTTCGAGGTGATCCCCTTTGCCCAGTTCCACACGCGGGGTCTCCAAGCGGAGATCCTGTCCAGGTGGGATGGGCGACCGCAATCTCTGGATCTTCATATCTCGTTGAGCCATCGCACCAGAAGGGATCTTCTGTGGTGGCTCCAGTCCCCGATGGTGTCAGGGGGCAAGTCCTTTTGTCCTCTCTCGTGGACAGTGATCACCACGGATGCCAGCCTGTCGGGCTGGGGTGGTGTTCTGGGCGTTCTGTCTGCCCAGGGAACTTGGTCGGAGGGGGAGTCCTCCCTTCCGATCAACATTCTGGGATTGCGTGCGATAAATCTCTGCCTTCGTCGTTGGACGGACCGGCTGCAGGGCTGTCCGGTTCGGGTGCAGACGGACAATGCCACGGCGGTGGCCTACATCAACCACCAGGGGGGCACCAGGAGTGCCCGAGCAGCTCGGGAAGTAGCCAACATCTTGGACTCACGTCCCGGCGATAACGGCAGTTCACATTCCGGGGGTGGAGAACTGGCAGGCGGACTATCTGAGTCGCCAGACCCTGGATCAGGGGGAATGGTCTCTCCATCCGGCTGTCTTCCAGATGTTGTGCGCGAAGTGGGGTCTTCCAGATGTGGACCTGTTCGCGTCTCGTCTGAACAACAAGGTGAAAAAGTTCGTGGCAAGGACGCGCGACCCTCGGGCAGACGCGTCGGACGCGTTGGTGGCCCTGTGGCATCAGTACCGACTGATGTATGCGTTTCCACCGATTCAATTGCTGTCCAGGTTCCTTCGCAGGTTGCACTCGGAACGCAGCACGGTGATTCTTGTGGCACCGGACTGGCCTCACCGGTCCTGGTACGCGGACCTCGTGAATCTGGTGGTCGACGCCCCGTGGCGTCTGCCTCTTCGAGACGATCTCCTGTCTCAAGGGCTGATATTCCATCCTGCTTTACAGTCGCTGGCTTTGACGGCCTGGCTGTTGAGACCGAGGTCCTGAAGGATAGGGGTCTCTCCCCTGAGGTCATTCACACTTTGATCAACGCGAGGAAGCCTTCCTCGGGGAAGGTCTATTACCGTACTTGGAAGGCCTATTTTGCCTGGTGTGAGTCCAGGGGGTTTTCACCTCGCACGTACTCGTTTTCTCGAGTGTTGTCCTTCCTTCAAACGGGTGTCGACCAGCGTTTGACGCTGGCTACGGTCAAGGGTCAGGTGTCTGCGCTGGCCGTTCTTTTTCAACGTCCTGTGGCTTCTAACCCCTTGGTTGGCACTTTTGTTCAGGGGGTGCGACATCTGGTCCCTCCTAGGAGGGAACCTCTGCCTCCTTGGGATTTGAATCTCGTTCTCTCCGTGTTACAACGTGCTCCTTTTGAACAGATCAGGGAGATCTCGTTGTCTATGTTGTCCAAAAAGGTCGCCTTTTTGGTGGCGATCACTTCGGCTTGTAGAGTGTCAGAGCTGGCGGCTTTGTCCTGCAAGTCTCCGTATCTGGTTATTCACTTGGATAAGGTGGTCTTGCGACCTAACCCTTCTTTTCTTCCGAAGCGAGTTTCAGAATTTCATCTCAATGAGGATATTGTTTTGCCTACGCTTTGCGCGAAACCTAAGCATCCGAAGGAGGTGAGGTTGCACTCCTTGGATGCTGTTCGGGCAATGAGGGTTTACCTTAAATCGACTGAGTCTTTTCGTAAGACGGACTCTTTTTTTGTTCTTCCGGAAGGTCCTCGGAAGGGCATGGCGGCGTCGCCTTCTACCATCGCCAAATGGATCAGACAGACCATTGAACAGGCATATGCTTTGCAGGGAAAAGTTCCCCCTATGCCTGTGAAGGCGCACTCTACTAGATCTCTGAGTACGTCTTGGGCCTGTCGTCATGGGGCTTCTGTGGCCCAGGTGTGTAAGGCGGCGACCTGGTTGACCGTGCACACTTTCACAAAATTCTATAAAGTGGATGTTCAGGCATCGGCAGATGCTTCCTTTGGCCGCAAGGTCCTTAGTGTGGCAGTTCCTTAGGGTCCCTTGTTTTGGACCCCTGGCTGTTTTGGGATAAGTGTTTTGTCCCTGGGTTATTTGCTTTTCCTGGGTTGTTGCTCCTGTTGAGCGAGTTTTTTTCATGTTGCCCAGCTGGTTTCCTTCCTTTGGTAAGGTTCCTTTCTTTGATGTGGAGACTGTGTTGCCTTACGGCGCGGCTGCGTTTCCCACCCCTCATGTTTGCACTGCTTTGGGACGTCCCCATTGTGACGAATATGAAGATGGCGGCGACTGTCGGAGGACGTAAGAGAAAACGGAATTTTTGTAAAATCTTACCTGTAAAATTCCTTTCTCTGAGTCCTCCGACAGTCGCCGCCCCCGCCCCTCTTTTGGGGTTTGGTTATATACTCTACTGCTATTCCACTGAAACTGAGATATGGATGCAGGAAGTAGGAGGGTATTGACTGAGGGGACCACCCCCTCGGGGTGGGATATGTTAAAAGCTTTAATGTTAACATATTCTGTTGCCTAGCTACTCCTTCGGAGCAAAGTCTAATACCCCCATTGTGACGAATATGAAGATGGCGGCGACTGTCAGAGGACTCAGATAAAGGAATTTTACAGGTAAGATTTTACAAAAATTCCGTTATCGACCGCCCACGTCGTTTTACGTTGGTACTTTGATGCTAAATACCGGGATTATGGCCATAACCCCGGTATTTTTTAAAATGGCGGGCATTCGGCTTTCAGGTAAGGGTGGTCCCAGCAGCGGATTCGCCACGGGATCACCCTTACAGTGCGGTGGAAGAGGTGCCCCCCTCCCGCCGCGTCCCGGCCGTTTTCCCTGCTTACCGGACCCGCCGGCAGCGGGGAAAATTATCCAGTCCCGGTGTTCCGTGAGAATTACCTACCCCGTGAGAAAAACCTACCGTCGTCACTTCCTGCCAGGAACAGCCGAGCAGTGCAGCAGTGCGCATGCTCACAGCCCCGGATACGTAATAGAGCAGCTGAGGAGCTGACTAGTGCGCATGCGCACTAGTATGAAATGATCACGGTGTTCCGTGAAAAAAACCTACCCACGCGTCGGTTACATTAAAACAGCTGTGCTGCAATATGAGTCATTTCCGCTCCTGTCCCTGGCACTTCCCTGATCTTGGCTAGTAAATATAAAAGCGGCTCTAGGCTCCATGATTTATCTTTTCATACACCCGCCGCCGCTTTTATATTTACTAGCTGAGATCAGGGAAGTGACAGGGATAGGAGTGGAGATGACTCCTATTGTAGCACAGCTGTTTTAATGTACGGGCCGCATTACACACACTGCCGTGCACCGGAAGTGAGGAGGGTAGGTTTTTCTCACGGAACACCGGATCCTCTAAGACAGGATGTCGAGTGAGGGCAAGATGGCCCTCACTTGACTCTATGGTCTTGGAGGACCAGAGCGATGTCAAATGGCGTTGCCTAGCAACCGGCTTAAAGAGCCCGGTTTTTTTTTTAAACCATTTTTTTTTCTTTTTTAGTGTCCTTGTGAGATCTGAGGACTTTTTGACCCCAGATCTCACAATAAAGAGGTCCTGTCATGGCTATTTCTATTACAAGGAATGTTTACATTCCTTGTAATAGGAATAAAAATGATCAAATGTTTTATTTTTTTTTAAACTGTGTAAAAATCAAAAATAATAAATAAAATAAATAGGGGGGGGGAAAAATTAAAGCGCCCTGTCCCCGTTAGCTCGCACGCAGAAGCGAACACATACGCAAGTCCCGCTCACATATGTAAACGGTGTTCAAACCACACATGTGAGGTATTGCCGTGATCGTTAGAGCGAGAGCAATAATTTGAGCTCTAGACCTCCTCTGTAAGTCTAAGCCTATGGGGATTTTAAGTACCAAAGTTTGTCACCATTCCGCGAGCGTGCGCAATTTTGAAGCATGACATGTTGGGTATCTATTTACTCGGCGTAATATTATCTTTCACATTATGGGAAAAAATTGGGCTAAATTTACTGTTTTCTTATTTTTTAATTCAAAAACAGGATTTTTTTTGCAAAAAAATTGGATTTGGAAGACCGCTGCACAAATACGGTGTGATTAAAAAATATTGCAATGATCTCCATTTTATTCTATAGGGTCTCTCAAAAAAATATATATGTTTGGGGGTTCTATGTAGTTTTCTAGCAAAAAAAAATGATTTTGGCTTGTAAACCGCAAGTGTCAAAAATAGGCCTGGTCGGTAAGTGGTTAAATACCACCAAAAGAAAGCTCTATTTGCCTCAAAAAATAGGCGTTTAATTTGGGTACAGTGTGCCCTAAAATTGGCCTGGACAACAAAGGGGTGAAAGTGTCCAGTATGGAGGGGGTTAAGGCACTGTGACTGTCATGTGACTGTAGTAAAGTACATTTACTGTTTCTCTGCTTTTAGCTCTGTGAATTGAGTTTAAATGTGGTAATGGATCATGATTATCATTGAGTTTAATGATTGCAGTGCATTGTTGTAGAATGGCCAAGGAATTGCTTTTTTTTCAAGACTGCTGAAAACATTGACCCCTTATAGAGCTCTCATATTTCAGGAAAGACATTCAGGAGAGGTTTAAAGTTGAAGTAAAACTTATAAAGAAAAGTTTTCAGCAGGTAGGATCAAGTGATAGTCATCCCCTACCACGGTTTACTTCTATTTTAAAGTAATTGTAAAGTCAGAAGGTTTTTTATTCTATGCGTTAAGATAAAAAGCCTTCTGTGTGCAGCAGCCCCCCTAATACTTACCTGAGCCCCATCTCTATCCAGCAATGTCTGAGTTCCTCGGCCGTCTGGGACTCTCCCTCCTGATTGGCTGAGACACAGCAGCGGCGCCATTGGCTCCTGTGGCTGTCAGTCAGGTAGCCAATCAGGAAAGAGAGGGGGCAGGGCCGAACCACATGTCACACGTGTCTGAAGGGACACAGAGCTGAACCCAGCTCGGCTCGGGCGTGCCTATAGCTAGCTGCTTACTGTGGGGGCAGTGAAGAGGGACCCAAGAAGAGGAGGACCTGGGTTTCCCTGTGCAAAACCACTAAGTGTATAAACATGTTTGTTATTTTAAAAGGAAAAAAAAACAA
Source organism: Pelophylax lessonae (assembly GCF_965119305.1). Taxonomy (NCBI): domain Eukaryota; kingdom Metazoa; phylum Chordata; class Amphibia; order Anura; family Ranidae; genus Pelophylax; species Pelophylax lessonae. The sequence goes on from NC_138769.1 coordinate 484,339,304, forward strand.
GACTTTACAATCCCTTTTATAAACACCGGGATAAAGTAAAATACCTTCCAAGGCATCAGCAACCACTAAATATACGTATTAATGAATCTTTATAGAAAATTCCACCAAAATAGATTTACAGCATCTGCATCCATTAAAAATCTGAAGACATTTCTTGGAGAATAGTTTATTTATGCATTTCAGGTATAAGGTCCTGTATGACAGCGTTCTGAGTGGTCAAAAATTGTAACAGTGAGGCAAGTTTACAGTCGCACCGTTGGGGTTTTCACCAATTTTTTAATGAAATTGGTATGCCTTTATTTTCTTAGATTTAGCATTAAAATGACTGCATGAATGACAAGCTTTCATCCCCCATTCTGATCAATGATATTTTTTGTTGCAACTGCTTTAAAAGTGCAGCTAATTGTGTTTGTGTGCCCAATTTCTTTTTAATATGTAGAATGTCTTTAATCTACCAGTTGCTTGTTTTGTATCCATACAGTTGGTTGAAGGAGCGTGTTCTTTTCATTCCATTTTTTTTTTTTTTTTTATCTATTGAACAACCAAATATTTTTCTTTTTCAGTTTTATTACATGTCTATTTGTGTGTCTTTGACAGTTAGAGTGAAGTTGGGAGGAAATAAGAGCAGATCTGAAGTTTCATTAAAATTGCTTATGCCCTATTTCAAGCCTTTTGAGTGGGCCATCTGTCTAAACATTCCCCCCCTCATCTCCTGACCATTTCCTTGACTTATTCATGAGCCATGGGAGGGCTTCTTTGTAGTCTCCATGTAGCTTGCTTCAGTCTATCCCAACTGAATACATCTATGTGCTTGCATAACATATATTCCACAGTGCTAGAAATTCTCTGAACGAAGTTCAGATGAATGGCCCTTACTCAAGGTTTTCCTTTTTTTTTTTTTTTTGTTTCTGTCTTTATTCCTACAAAGATTCTATGTGAAACTGACCTCACTTGCCACTGAACCCTCTACATTATTCTTGATCATTTTACATGCCACCTGCTGCTAGTGCTGTGATGATAAATGTCTTAATGACCGGTTCATTTTTGGCTATTGTTTTAAGGCAATAGTTTGCTTTCATGACTGCTTTTTTAATTGCCTTACTTTTATAGAATTCATAATTTGTCTTTTTTGTTTTGGTAATGCATATGTAAATAAATTCCACCAAACTAATACAGAAATTTGTATGTATTAAAACACGGCAATCATTTTCACCCTATGGGGTTTACGTTTTTCACCACGGTATTAGTGTTACAGGCTATTAAAATTATTCTGTAGTTTTATTTCTGTCTTTTTTATTGAAATGTTTGCATACATTAGCCAGCTGGAACTACTGTATCAGTAAAAAGCAAAAACACAAAAGCTTTGTGTGTGTGTTTGTGTCTTTTGCTTAATGAGGCAGCCAAAGAGCAGTAACCCCCTAGAAAACAAAGATTTTTGCTTCCCTTTTTAATTGTCGGGTTTCAATTAACTCCATCAAAGGGGACTGAGCATCGGTTATATTTTTGTCACGCCTGCTAAGCAGTGTTTAAGAGTAGCACTCTTACAGTAGCAGCCATTTACATTGAACTTAAAGAGAAACCGCCTAAAAATGGTAAGCAGAGGGAAAATAACTAGTCACCAGCATTGGCTGTGGTCTCACTCATTGTGTTCTCACACTGCAGATATACAGCTATTAGGATTTTGCACAGGCGTAGCTAGGCATCCTCGCATAACAAGACCTGCACTGTTACTTTTCAGGAGGTCATATTTTGTCAGGGTATTATTAGGCACAGATTTTGTAAATGCTCCCTATAACTGTGCAGATCTTCACTTTTAGCCTGGGTTCACACTAGTGCGTTTGGAGCACCTCGTGATTTGCATATGAATCGCACCGCATTCTTGTGCACATCACATGTGATGTCTGTGCAGTGCGATTTGAGCCATACTTTTTTTTATTAACTCAAATTGCATTGCATCTGCATCAGAATGGTGCAGGACCCTTTTTTTTTTCTGAACCTGAATCACATTGCATGGGTACACCCATGGTATGCCATTCTGGCAATTACACTGCCTTTTGCAATTTGTTTTGGGGTGTCGTTAATCTAGCATTGACACCCCCAGTAGATCACATGGACGCTGTGTGTTTGCTATGCAGTATGATGCGTAGAAATGCATCACATCTTGTGTGTTTCCCACATGGCATCAGTGTGAACCAGGGCTTAGCATCCAGTTCAACTTCAAAGCTGATCTCCACCTTTTAATAAAGTTTAAATAGTTTGTTTGGACCAAGCTAGTCCAAACTATTACTTTCACTACTATATGTGCTGGCTGTGTATGTTGTATAAGCTGTATGTAGACTCTGCTACATAGAGTGCACAGTGCTGAGACAAGAACTTGAGCTCTCACTCCCAAAACAAAATCAAGTCAGGCTCAGTGGCGCTCAGCCATTCACAAGGAGCTTTGTATTATTTTAATGAATACAAAGCTTCCTTTGATAAACTGAGGCAGGGAGGCCGGTGTAACTGTAGATTAGCAAAAAAAAGTTGCTCATCTGAGAATTATAAACATTGCTGTAGTGGGCTGTAAGTTTGTTTCTTTAGACAAAACGTATCAGTCATGCTGTGCTAGTAGAGCTGAAAGGATAGTGAACGATTTGTTCCATCCTGGACATCATTTGTGGAACTGCTGCTATAAGGGTAAGGACAAATTGTTTCAGGGAAAGTTTTTTTTTCCCAAGAGCCAATAAAGTGTTACTAAATCCAACACCAGTAAAATTGGCCTGTATATGCAGTAAAGCATGTTTGTTATACTTACTTTTCCCTGCACATTGTGTAAAAAGGCTGTTTGATCCTGTCTTCTCTGATCCTCCCCTTCTTTTACTGTCCTCAATCCATTTGCTGATAGTACAGAGCCTTTGGAATCACTCTGACATGCACAGCTTGGTGTGTATTACTAGGGAGTTTTTTTTTTCTTGGGAGAGTGCATGGGATCAGCACAGGGTCTATCAGCATTGTCCAGACAGAGGGTCAGGGGTTCTGCAGCCTCATAGGGCAGTCAGAGTAGAATGAAAACCCTTCCTACAAGCTTTAAACAGATACTGGTAGAAGTCACAAGACTGCTCTATACTGCTGATGAGAAAAGGTATTTAGCAGTTTAGATTTTCTAAAAAAACTGCATTTCCATGTTCTGGATACTGTGGGAGAACAGGTCCAAATTTACAAGCATCACTACTATGCCTTGGTTAACTTGAATTTTAACTCACATAGTTTATAAAGATTTCACATTTGCCATTCTCACAGTGAATGTTTTTGAACTTTTACCCATCTGTGTTTTAAATAATTTGCCCAGCATTTTCAAAGATGGTTTGGACTTTCCCCCCCCCCCCCCCCCCCCATCGTTTTCAAAAGGGATTTGCCCATTCCATACAACGTAATAGAGAAATTCCAATAACATCCAAGATTCACTCATGAAAACTGTTGCATATGTGGTGTATGTTTGTTTTTTTTTTTTTGTTTTTTTTTTTTAACCTTGTAACTTTGCCTATATGTAATAATAGACTTTGTTGCAGGAGAATGTATGAAAGATATTGTTTTTGCCAGTTCGAATTGACTACTTAGAAATCCTTGTTTATTATGACAGGTTTCACATGCTTCTTAACACAGCTAATATTATAGAAGTTAGACACAAGTGCAGTCGTCAACCTTTCTAAAAAGGTGCTAAGAGGTGTCAGTACATAACAATGTCAGCATATTAGAACATAGAAGAATGACATTATCCAATCAGAGTTCTGCACTGACACCTCTGTTCTCACCCAGCAGGTGCCTCTTCTACAGCTCACATCCATGTCGCAGATGGTTGTCATGGATGCTTTGAATTTTTTACTACATTCACCTGTTACAACATGAGTACAAGAGTTGTTTTTTTTATACCAATAATTTACAAGGGATTTCAAATTACATTTAATTTTAACTTAATGCATCCTGTAGTACCTACTGCCAATGTAAGAAGGTTTGCTATGATTCAGTGTTTTTTTTTTTTTTTTTGTTTTTTTTTTTTTTTTGAGTGTTTGTATTGATTTTCCAAACTGAATATCTGTATTTTGGTGACTGTTTTGAAGCAGTTCCTGCATGAAAAATGTTGCAAGTGACATGAAATTAAAATTCCAGTTGATTGGCATAAATATTACCCCTGTAAAAACAAGCTTCTGATTTAAAATTAGGTGTGTATCCTATAGGGTTGACATCTAGGAGTGAAAAAAGATGTAGGGATCATCATTTTATATTTATTTGATCTAGGAGGGCCTCAGCTCCTTTTCCTATAATAACCAGCATTGAGCCATATAAGGAGCTGTGAAAACAACACTATGGGAAAAACTTTTGTAAGTAGTAGCCAACCGAACACAAACATATAAATTTCATTTTGCAGCTGAACTCTTGTGCTTTTAAGAAATGTAAAACTGTTTATTTTTAAAAGTCATTTGTCTCAAAGCAACATCAGAATGAATGGAAATCCTCCAATCATTCACAAGAGTTGACTGCTAATTTAACATAAAGAAAATATTTGATTGCTTCTTTGTTCCTAATCTTGATGCATTTTGCATTTTTCATACATAAATTCAAATACTGTTCTATTTAACAACAAATAGTATCTCACACACAGTTACCCATTTTTAGATAGCAGTTTTACAACAGGTATTCTGCTTGCCTCAATCAGTAGACAATATCTTTGGTTATAAAGAACATTATTGAAATTTTATAGAAAATTTGTTCAGGAATTCCTAGACAATGGTAATTTTTTTTGTTTAGATTGGGATACTTTCAACTAATTTTGATGAGCTTAGCACTCTTTAAATTAATTTAAATGCAATATAAGTTTAATGTGAACATCTTTCTTTTCAGAGTGCCTATAGCAAAGAATGATTTGAAGATGTGGGACCTTTCTGTAATGTTGGATGGCACTACTCACTCCATTTCTGTTAGAAAACAGAAGGATAACTTCTCTGTAAGTGTATTGTATGTCTTTAAATGAATCAAGGTATAAATGATCACTAAGACTGCAACACCTAGATCAATGATCTCCAAACTTTCTAAACAAGGCCAGTTTACTGTCCTTCAAGCTTTAGAGGGATCGGACTGTGGCCAGTGGAAGTAGAAAATGTCCCAGGGTCAGTGGGAGTAAACAATGTGTTTTAGTGGGAGGAATAGTGCCTCATTTTTGGTATAAGTGGAAGAAATAAGGCCACCGCTTTGGTGTCAGTGGGATAAATGGTGTCCCATCACTGGTGTTAGTTTGAGGAACAGTGTCCAAAAAGTGTCCCAAGGCCCTGATAAAGACAGGCAAAGGGCTGCATCTGGCCCCTTCAGCAACAGTTTGGAGACCACTGACCTAGACAAACTATCTACACTGTCTGGCCAAAATAAAAAGTCGCCACCTGCAATTAACTAAGCCGCTAACTAAACTAAGCATGCAGTTAGTATCCTATTAGATAGTTACTGTGTGTGCCGAAAGAATGAGGTCAGCTGACTACCTGAATATACTGAATGACCAGGTTATTCCATCAATAGATTTTTTCTTCCCTGATGGCACAGGCAGATTCCAAGATGACAATACCAGGATTTATCAGGCTCAAATTGTGAAAGAGTAGTTCAGGGAACATGAGACATAATTTTCACACATGGATTGGCAACCACAGAGTCCAGAACTTAACCCCATTGAGAATCTTTGGGATGTGCTGAAGAAGGCTTTGCGCAGTGGTCCGACTCTCCCATGAATACAAGATCTTGGTGAAACATTAATGCAATACTGGATGGAAATAAATCTTGTGACATTGCAAAAGTCTATCGAAACAATGCCACAGCGAATGCGTGCCGTAATCAAAGCCAACTAAATATTAGAGTGTGTAACCTTTTTTTGGTGGCGACTTTTTTTTTTTTTGCCAGGCAGTGTGTGTGTGTATGTATATATGTATGTATGTATATATATATATATATATATATATATATATATATATTGCAGCTAGTTCACACCACAATTTTTTTTTTCTTTTTTTTTGTCACTGTACTGGGGTCTAGTGCGTTTTTGATGCGTGTAAGTGCGTTCTGGATGTGTTTTTACCAAGTTCCAGCGCAGTTCTGTGAGGGAAAAATGCAGAATGTTGGTGTAAACTATGTAACCTACTTTCTATGCATTTTGGATTAGGGGAAAATAAAGCACTGGAACATATGGTGTGAACTAGCGCTTAGAGAATTCAATGACAGGCACATTTGACTGTTTGCATTGTGAAACCCATCTAAAATGAACAAAAGTGCATCAACATAAGCCCTTATGTTTTACTTAATGTTTTTTTACACATTACTCAGATTTGTGATATTGAAAGTTATAAGGTCTATTCATTATGATTGATACATGGGTAACTGCTTCCTAAAGAGAAATTTAAGGAAGCAAATTAAAGCAACCAGGGATTTGACAGCTGCTGTCTAGTAAACACAACTGTTTCTTTATCGATTTCACTTAGTGACACTAAACCCTAGTTTTAAAAAAATATATTTGCATATGTATTCTGCTTTTAGCCACCTTCAAATATTTATTTTATTTATTTTTTTTTTGTTAGGAGATAGCTAGCATCCTTTGCTCACTCCTGAGATGGATTAGAGATGATGGAATTTGTACTGTGGATAGAGCAGTGTACATGACCACAAATATCATGCACTGCTTGTTACAAATTAAAGGAAATGAGGGGGGGGGGGGAGAGAAAGATGAGGTTTGTGAGCTATAGGGGAAGGCAGAAAAACACCTGCAAACACATTTCATAAAAAATAGATTACATGACCATTAGGTAGTGGATGTGAATGGATTATTTTTGGTGAAAAAGGATATTGTTTACTGTCACTTTATGAGCTCTTTATCACTCCCTGCTGAACACACACACCTAAACCTTCAGATTTCTGATTTGCTGTGCGCACTGTTGTCAAGTCACAATGCATTTATAGCTTGCATTGTATGTCATTAGCGGAATGAAGCTCAGTTTGTGTTTTTAGATTCAGTTTGTTTCTTGAGAATCATAATTATAATGCAGTGGTAAAAAAAAAAAAAAAAGATGTAATTTTCTTTACTGCAAATTATTATAACGGAGGTTACCTTCAGTGCAATCAGCATGTCCAATCCATCAGGTGATCCAGAGACAGCTGAAGTCTTATGTAAATCTTGACTTTTTGTGGAAAGAATCCCTTTCCCCCTCAAGCAAAGTAGATATTTGCATACAACCAGATGCATTTATATTTTTGGGTCTGGTTTTTCTACCATGTGGTTTCCAGTAAAGGTAACCTGCATTTGTGCCATTTTTCATGATCTTCTTTATTTTACTGATTGCTTTATCAATGGCTCTGTTAGACTTTTAACTTCTCCTTACTGCTAGTATCTAAACTCAATACCTTAAAAAAATGTTTCTCTATCATTCGACAGATGCAGCTACATATCTTCATTACCATTGGGTTATGCTCCTCCAATCAGGAATCAGCACTAGGCAGGGAAAAATCTTTACCACACCCATGGGGCTGTCCCTGCAGGCATAACCCCACACACTCTGCTTCAGATTGCAGTTTGTTTCTGCCTAGTTTAGGAATAGGACCTAGCTCCCTGCTGGGACTTCGGTCTTAGCTGTAAATAGGGGATTTTTATTATTTTGTGATTTTTTTATTTTCACTAGTTAGTTCCAGGAGAACTACAAACAGCCGGCTGTGGTTTTGGACTGGATAATCTAGGTCTGTACGGTCTCCCAGCCTGGCCAGTGAGCATGATCAGGTTATATTCCAGAACTAGGCCTCACCACGACAGTGCCCAGACGGATGGGGATGAGCCTGCGAATGAACCATCTTGCTGGGACGCGATCGACCTGGAATGCCCTGAATCATGGCATACCCCCCCTGGCTGACAGCACCCCCATCCCGGGTGGGAGGTGATCTGTTTTGGAATGGCGGCGCCCCCTGGTATCGTGGCTGACTCTGGACTCTGCCTTTGCGAGGGTCTTTCTTCCCCTGAACAAGCTGCTAAAGTTGCAGAAGGCGGTTTGGTTACTGTCGGGAACTGATCTGCCCTCTCTGAGAACCTGCATGTGGGTATTGGGTCTGATGGTATCAACCTTCGAGGCAGTTTCCGTTTGCTCAGTTCCATACAAGACCTTTACAAAAGGAGATTCTTTTCAAGTGGAACAAGGATCCAAAGTCCTTGCACACTGTGATTCGATGGGGGCCACAACACACAATCTGCTTTGTTGTGGTGGCTTCAGTCACCAGCACTATGCCAGGGCAAGTCCTTCCTCCCGCTGTTTTGGATGGTGGTAACCACGGATGCCAGCCTACTAGGCTCGGGTAGGGTGCTGGGAAAGCTCTGTGCCCAGGAAATCTGGACAGCAGAGGAGTCCAAACTGTCAAATGTTTTGGAGCTCAGAGCAATAAAGCTTTGTATTGGACAATGGACGACTCGTCTGGAAGATTGTCTGGTTCAGATTCAATCGAACAATGCCACCGCTGTGGCTTACATTAATCACCAGAGGGGCACCAAGAGTGTCTTGGCGGCCAAGGAGGTGGCCGAGATGCTGGCCTGGGTGGAACAGTTTGTTCCAGCTCTTTCTGCGGTGCACATCCCAGGTGTGGAAAACTGGCAAGCGGATTACGCGAGTCGTCAGATGTTGGACCAAGGGGAGTGGTCCCTACACCCAGAGGTGTTTCATCTTCTGTGTGTTCAGTGAGGGATGCCCAAGGTCGATCTGTTTGCTTCTCATCTCAACAAGAAGGTGCAGAATTTCGTAGCCAGCTCTCGAGATCCTCTGGCAGACGCCACGGACGCACTGGTGGCTCCTTGGGGTCAGTATCGGCTGATTTATGCTTTCCCTCCGTTACAGAGCTTCTATGCAGGGTAGAGATAGAAAGGATTCCGGTCATTCTGGTAGTCTGACTGGCCTTGCCGGTCTTGGTATGCAGACCTGGTAAGGTTGGTCGCCGATGCTCCTTGGGAGACTTCCTCTCAGGGAAGATCTGCAGTCTCAAGGCCCGATCTTCCATCCTGCTTTACAGTCACTGGCAATAAGGGCAAAGCTGTTGAAAGCCAGGTGTTGAGTGATAGAGGTCTTTCTGACTCTGTGATTCCTACGCTGTAGAAAGCTAGGAAGTCGACCTCCAGGAAGATTTTTTATCGTACGTGGAAATCATACATTTCATGGTGTGAATCGCTGAAGGTGCAGCTTGTTTTTCCATTGCTAGGGTTTTGGTCTTTCTACAGAAAGGGGTTGAACAGCTGTTGACTTTGGGCACTATCAAAGGCCAAGTGTCGGCTTTGGCTATATATTTCCAACGCCCGTTAGCCACGCATGCCTTGATTCCTACTTTTATTCAGGAAGTGCGCCATATGGCTCCTCCGAGACATTCCCTGCTACCTTAATGGGATCTTAATTTTGTATTATCTATTCTTTAAAAGCCTCCTTTTGAGTACATTCATAAGAATTCTCTGCTTTCATTGTCTCAGAAGGTTGCCTTTTTGGTAGCTATCACTTCTGCTCGCAGAGTATCTGAATTGGCGGCGTTGTTTAGTCGATCACCTTATCTGAGATAAAGTGGTACTTTGACCTAATCAGTCTTTTCTTCCTAAGGTGGTTTCCGATTTTCATTTGAATGAAGACATTGTGTTGCCTTCACTCTGTCCTAAGCATTCTATGGAAATTGCTTTGAAATTCTTTGGATGTGGTTCAGGCGATCGGGGTTTACCTGGAGGCCACTGAGTCTTTTAGAAAATCAGACACTCTTTTTGTCCTTAGCGAGGGACCTCATAAAGGATTGGCTGCATCTGCTGCGACCACATCTAGATGGATCAGGCAGACAGTTGTTCAGGCTTATTCGCTGAAGGGTAAGGTTCCCCCTTTCCCTGTGAAGGTGTGTTCTACTAGGGCTTTGAGTGCTTCTTGGGCTTTTCGCCATCAAGTGTCTGATGCAAGTATTTGACCCTTTCGCAAAACATGACCTAGTACTTGGTTGCAAAACTCTTGTTGGCAATCACAAACGTCAGACATTTCTTGTAGTTGGCCATCAGGTCTGCACCCATCTCAGGAGGGATTTTTTCCCACTCCTCTTTACAGATCCTCTCCAAGTCATAAGGATTTTGATTCTGACGTTTGGTAACTCGAACCTTCAGCTCCCTCCACAAATTTTCTATAGGATTAAGGTCTGAAGACTGGCTAGGCCGCTCCAGGACCTTATTGTGCTTCTTCTTGAGCCACTCCTTTGTTGCCTTGGCCATGTGTTTTGGGTCATTGTCATGCTGGAATACCCATCAACGACCCATTTTGCAATGTCATGGCTGAGGGAAAAAGGTTCTCACTCATAATTTGACGGTACATGGCCCCGTCCATCGTCCCTTTGATGCCGTAAAGTTGTCCTGTCCCCTTAGCAGAAAAACCCCCAAAGCATAATGTTTCCACCTCCATGTTTGACGGTGGGGATGATAGAAAAAAACCTGGAAAAAACACCTGGGGGGAGGATTTTCCAGAAAAACGGGGGAGAGGGGATGTTTAAATGCTTTGTATTTGAAGAAAAACGTGAAGCAAAAGGTGTATATATATATATATATATATATAAATGACAAACTTTTATTACATAATTACACAAAAAATAATGATAATACAAAAAACAGACAACCAGTCCGGCAGCCTGGTATGAACCATTAAATATAAAGGTACATATATTTAAAAGACCTTCAATGCATCAATACTCATAGATATATGGACAATGGATTCCACAGATTGAGATGACGAAATGTTGGATCCCCAACAAACCCCAAAGCGTTTCAACTTTAAATAGGTTTTCTTCAGGGGGTATGTATTGGTCCACAATTCTTTTGACAAGCATCTGTATATACAATACATGGAACATATCGTTATATCAAAGAGAGTGAAGAAAAACACAATGTATCTGAAAAGACATTAAGTAAGTGAATAAATGACTTGCATACATGTGTGGTCCACCCACACGTATAGCAGAAAGCTGTAGAGCGGTGGGGATGATGTTCTTGGGGTCACAGGCAGCATTCCTTCTCCTCCAAACAAAGTGAGTTGAGTTGATGCCAAAGAGCTCTATTTTGGTCTCATCTAACCACAACACATTCACCCAGTTCTCCTCTGAATCATTTAGATGTTCATTAGCAAACTTCACATGGGCCTGTAAATGTGTCGTCTTAAGCAGGGGGACCTTGCAGGCACTGCAGAATTTCAGTCCTTCTTGGACTAGTGTGTTACCAGTTGATTTCTTGGTGACTATGGTCCCAGCTGCCTTGAGATCATTGACAAGGTTTTCCTGTGTATTTCTGGATTGATTCATCATCGTGTTCACGATCAATAAAACTCCACGAGGTGAGATCTTGCGTGGATCTCCAGACCGAGGGAGATTGACACTTATTTTGTGTTTCTTCCATTTCGCATAATCGCTCCAACTGTTGACACCCTGTCACCAAGCTGCTTGACTATGGTCTTGTAGCCCATTCCACTCTTTTGTATGTCTACAATCTTGTCCTTGACATCCTTGGACAGCTCTTTGGACTTGGCCATGGTGGAGAGAGTGGAATATGATTTATTGCTTCTGTGGATAGGTGTCTTTTTTACAGGTAACAAGCCATTTAGGAGAGTTACATAGTTACATAGTTAGTAAGGTTGAAAAAAGACATCAGTCCATCCAGTTCAACCTATGCATCCAGTTCAACCTATGAATGCGTGTGTGTGTTTGCTTTTAATCGTACATTGTATACCCCTGTATGTTGTGGTCTTTAAGGTGTCCATCTACTAGTTTTTTGAAACTATCGATGCTCCCTGCTGATACTACTGCTTGTGGAAGAGAATTCCACATCCTTACTGCTCTTACAGTGAAGAACCCCTTACGCACTTTAAGGTTAAACCGCCTTTCCTCTAGTTTTAGTGAGTGGCCACGTGTCTTATTGTACCTCCTTTCTCTGAATAGTTTGTTCCTTATGCTCGGGTCACCAGTACAGTATTTGTACATTGATATCATATCCCCCCTCAATCGTCTTTTCTCCAGAGAGAAAAGGTTCAGTGCTTGTAGTCTTTCCTCATAGCTGATGTCCTCCATTCCCCTAATTATTTTTGTTGCCCTTCTCTGGTCTTTCTCCAGTTCCAGCACATCCTTCCTGAGGACCGGTGCCCAGAACTGGACAGCATACTCCAGATGTGGCCGGACCAGAGTCTTGTAGAGTGGGAGAATAATCTCTTTATTTCTGGAGTGAATCCCCTTTTTTATACATCCCAGTATTCTGTTGGCTTTGCTTGCGGCGGCTTGGCATTGCATGCCACTGCCAAGCTTGTTGTCTACCAGTACCCCCAAGTCCTTTTCCATCCTAGACTCACCCAGAGGTTCCCCCCCTAGTGAGTAGCTTGCTTTCTGGTTTCTGGCACCCAGGTGCATTACTTTACATTTTTCAACATTAAACCTCATCTGCCATGTAGTTGCCCACCCCGTTATTTTGTTCAGGTCTGCTTGCAAGGTTTCCACATCCTGCATAGAAGATATTGGCATGCCTAATTTAGTATCATCTGCAAATACTGAGATTGTACTAGATATCCCCTCCTCTAGATCATTTATGAATAAATTAAACAGGATTGGCCCTTGGACAGAACCCTGGGGGACCCCACTTTCCACACCCGCCCAATCCGAGTACTCCCCATTAATCACCACCCTCTGTACTCTCCCCTGGAGCCAGTTCTCTATCCAGGTACTCACCTTATGGTCCATACCTACCTTCCTTAGTTTGTACAGTAATCGTTTGTGGGGAACGGTGTCAAAGGCCTTTGCAAAGTCCAGATACACCACATCCACAGGCTTACCTTTATCTAGGTGGCTGCTCACTTCATCGTAGAAGGTTAATAGATTGGTTTGGCAAGAACGATTTTTCATGAATCCATGCTGATTACTACTTATAATACCAGTTTCATTACTAAAGTCTTGTATGTGGTCCCTTAACATCCCCTCCAAAATTTTGCAGACTACTGATGTTAGGCTGACCGGCCTATAGTTACCTGGGATATATCTCAGCCCCTTCTTAAATATTGGTACCACGTTGGCTTTTTTCCAATCAGCTGGCACCATACCCGTCTGTAAACTATCCTTAAAGATCAAGAATAATGGTCTGGCAATCACCTGGCTGAGCTCATTAAGAACCCTCGGGTGCAAGCCATTCGGTCCCGGGGATTTATTTATGTTAAGTTTCTCTAGTTTAGCTCTAAGTCTATCTTCTGTTAACCATGGCGGCACTTTCTGAGGTGTATTATTGGCCTTACAAGCTGGGTTCGTGTAGCCCCCCAATTCTTTTGTGAAGACTGAAGAGAAGAAATTATTTAACACTTCCGCCTTTTCGCTGTCCTCAGTGGCCATATTTCCCTTATCATCTTTTACGGGGCCAATGTGTTCTGGCCTCGCTTTCTTACTGTTTATATACTTAAAGAACTTCTTAGGGTTCTTTTTACTCTCCTCCGCTATATGTCTCTCGTGTTCTATTTTAGCCGCCCTGATTTCGTCTTTACATTTCTTATTACACTCTTTGTAATGCTTAAATGCTGCCAATGACCCCTCAGTCTTGTATTTTTTGAAGGCCTTTTCTTTAGCACTAATATGCATTTTTATGTTGGAGTTTAGCCACCCAGGGTTTAATTTTGCTCTTTTAAATTTATTTCCCTTTGGAATGCACTGGCCAATCCCCCTGTTTAGTATGCTCTTGAAGCACTCCCATTTTTCCTCCGTGTTCTTTGTTTCCAGGGTTCTATCCCAATTGATATTTTCTAGCAGCGAGCGCAGCTTTGGGAAATTGGCTCTTTTGAAATTCAGTGTCCTTATATTACCCCTCAGCTTCCTATTACTGTAATTAATACTGAAACTTATTGACCTATGGTCACTGTTTCCTAAGTTGTCCCGTATTTCTATATCCGTGATCAGGTCTGTATCGTTGGTAATCAGTAGGTCAAGTACCGCATTGTTTCTTGTCGGTGCATTCACCATCTGACCCATAAAATTGTCCTGCAAAACATTTAGGAACTGCCTAGCCTTGGCTGAGTGCGCGGTTCCTTCTGCCCAGTCTATATCTGGATAATTAAAGTCCCCCATTATAATGACATTTCCCATCCTTGCTGCCAATCCTATCTGTAAAAGGAGGTCCGCCTCACCCTCCTCCCTCTGGTTGGGGGGTCTATAGCATACACCCAATATTAACTTCCCCGCCGTGCCATCCCTTTGAAGCTCTACCCATAGGGATTCTGCCTCATCCATAGCTCCATTATTAATATCATCCCTCATATTTACCTGTATGCTGTTCTTAATATACAGACATACCCCTCCCCCTTTTTTACCTTCTCTATCTCTGCGATAAAGGGAATACCCCTGAATGGTCGCCATCCAGTCATGGGAGCTGTCAAACCAAGTCTCAGTTATCCCCACAAAATCTAAGTCCTCCTCAAACATCAGCAGCTCCAGCTCTCCCATCTTGTTGGCCAGGCTTCTGGCATTGGTATATAAGCCTCGTAATTTTGATGTTTTTAGGCTGCTCTCTTGATTTTTCCCCGTACCCACCCTGGGTATAGGAGCTCCGAACACCCTACCGCTAATGCCCCCATTTCTGCCCTCTGAAACTTTCTTTCCACTGGCTAATTCTACATCTGTACCCTCCCCCCCATTCCCTAGTTTAAAAGCCCCTCTAACTTTTTGGCCATCCTCGCACCCAGTACGGCTGCACCCACCCCATTTAGGTGCAATCCGTCCCTACCAAAGAGCCGGTGACCGACTGAGAAGACGGCCCAGTTCTCCAGGAACCCGAAACCCTCCTTACTACACCAGCTCCTCAGCCACTCGTTAACTTCCCTAATCTCCCGCTGCCTCTCTGGTGTGGCTCGAGGTACAGGTAGTATTTCGGAAAATACTACCTTGGAGGTCCTAGTCCTCAACTTAGCGCCTAAGTCCCTGAAATCATTTAGGACTCTCCGTCTTCCTCTACCTATGTCATTGGTACCCACGTGTACCATGACAGCTGGGTCTTTCCCAGCCCCACCCAATAATCTGTCCATCCGATCCGCAATGTGCCGAACCCGAGCGCCCGGCAAACAACAGACTGTTCGGCGCACGCAGTCTTTGTCACAGATTACACTATCTGCCCTTCTAATAATTGAGTCCCCTACCACCAGCACCTGTCTTTCCTTTCCCTTTCTCCCAGCCTCACTGGAGGAGTTCTTCCCCTGGCAGCTAGGGGCGTCGCTCTGCTCCAGCAATGCTGGTCCCTGACTGGTTTCCCCAACATCACACAACGGGGCGTATCTATTGGGGTGCTCCAGCCCAGGATCAGCCTCCTTGACTTGTTCCCTTCTACCCCTCCTAACTGTCACCCCTCTAAACTGCTCTGATGCCTGCACCTCCGATACTCCGCCCACCTCTGTGCAGACCCCTGCCTGCACCTGATTGGTACAATCCTGGCTCTCCTCCGGTATGGACATTCGTCTCAGTGTTGCCAGCTGCTTCCCTAGATTCAGGACCTGAGCTTCCAGGGAAGCAACGTGTTCACATTTTGCGCATTTGTATTCGCCCTCGATCACATGTCCGAGGAACGCATACATATTACAAGATGTACACCGAGTCGCATCTCCACACCCGCCGGGCATTGTACCTACTAATCTAATCTAATGGGGATTCAGTAATTTAAGTCTATCCTATGTGGCTATTTCCTAGCTTCCTAACGCTACCTTCTCACCCTCTGGTGTTCCGCTACACTCACTTGACACTCAGTTGCACAACACTCACAATCTCACAGCCCGGTCAGTCTCACGACACTCCCAGTCGCACCACCCGGTCAGTCGCACAACACTCCTGTCGCACACACTCACAGTCTCACAGCCTGATTTAGTTGCACCACACTCACAATCGCACAGCCGGTCAGTCGCACAACACTCTCAGTTGCCCAACACTCAGTTGCACAACCCAGTCAGTCGCACCACACTCAGTCGCAAGGACACTCACAGTCGCACGGACGCTCACCAGTCGCACGGACGCTCACCAGTCGCACGGACGCTCACCAGTCGCACGGACGCTCACCAGTCGCACGGACGCTCACCAGTCGCACGGACGCTCACCAGTCGCACGGACGCTCACCAGACGCAAGGACGCTCACCAGACGCAAGGACGCTCACCAGTCGCAAGGACGCTCACCAGTCGCAAGGACGCTCACCAGTCGCAAGGAAGCTCACCAGTCGCAAAGACACTCACCAGTCGCAAAGACACTCACCAGTCGCAAGGACACTCACCAGTCGCAAGATGCTCACCAGTCGCAAAGACACTCACCAGTCGCAAGGACACTCACCAGTCGCAAGATGCTCACCAGTCGCAAGGACACTCACCAGTCGCAAGGACACTCACCAGTCGCAAGGACACTCACCAGTCGCAAGATGCTCACCAGTCGCAAGGACACTCACCAGTCGCAAGACACTCACCAGTCGCAAGGACACTCACCAGTCGCAAGGACACTCACCAGTCGCAAGGACACTCACCAGTCGCAAGGACACTCACCAGTCGCAAGACACTCACCAGTCGCAAGGACACTCACCAGTCGCAAAATGCTCACCAGTCGCAAGGGCACTCACCAGTCGCAAGGGCACTCACCAGTCGCAAGGACACTCACCAGTCGCAAGGACACTCACCAGTCGCTAGATACTCACCAGTGGTAAGATGCTCACCAGTCGCTAGATACTCACCAGTCGCAAGGATGCTCACCAGTGGTAAGATACTCACCAGTCGCAAGGACACTCCCAGTCGCAAGGACACTCACCAGGTACTCACTGAGCCTCGGTGTTCAACCTCAGTCACCAGTCCTGTGTGTGTCCCTTTAAGCCTGACACTTGCTTAGGCTCCTGCCTCCCTCCTCTGTCACCTGCCGATCAGTCTCCTCAGCTCCTCTCCCTTCCAATATCCAGGTCAGGTATTTTGCGTCTCCTCTGGCCCCCTGCCCTCTCTCTGTCTGCCCGCCCTTGCAGGGGGGGGGGGGGGGGGTTACCTCACCTCTCGCTGCCCGCACACCACGCTCTCACCTCTGGGGGAGGGGGGGTTCTCGCACCGCTCTTCTCAGGAGAGGGGGGGGGTTCTCGCACCGCTCGCCGCCGCTCAGGAGGGGGTTTGCACCACTCGCCGCCGCCGCTCTTCTTAGGAGGGGGGGAGGGGGGGTTCTCGCACCGCTCGCCGCCGCTCTTCTTAGGAGGGGGGGTGATCACACACACACTCACTCGCTCACACACGCTCTCCTCTCACACGTCCGCCTCTGCTCCCGCGCTGCTCAGCCTCTGCTCCCGCACTGCACCAGTCCGCAGCACAGCACCACCTACAGGGAGATCTGGTACTGAGAGTGCTCCTAATCTCAGCTCTTTACCTGTAAAGATACCTGGGAGCCAGAAATCTTGCTGATGGGAAAGGGGATCAATACCTATTTCGCTCATTAAAATGCAAATCAATTTATAACTTTTTTGAAATGTGTTTTTCCGGATTATCTTTTTTTTTGTTATCCTGTCTCACTGTTAAAATAAACCTAACATTAAAGATATGGACTGATCATTTGTTTGTCAGTGGTTACATATGCAAATTCAGCAGGGGATTAAATACTTTTTTTTGTTCTCACTGTATAAGCTCAAAAGGGTTGTGACAGGATCATTTAGGTACAGTGCATCCTGAAAGTATTCACAGCTCTTCACTTTTTCCACATTTTGTTATGTTATAGCTTTATTCCAAAATGGATTAAATTCATTTTCTCTTACGTCCTCCGACAGTCGCCGCCGCCTCTAAGTCATCACTGTTGGGTATTGACTTCCGCTCCGCAGGAGTAGCTAGGCATAAAGACTTAGTCAAAAGAACAAAGGCATTTGCATATACACACCCATGGGGGCTGTCCCATCTGGTCAATACCCCCTCCCAACTGTGCTGGGGCTACAGTCTCAGCCTATCTAATCTTTTATTTGATTTTCTTTGAAAATGTCAGTTTCTTCTTACTTTACTAGCTGTTTATTTTGTCAGCTTTTAGTTTTTAGTCGATTCTTCGGATGAAGATGGATCATGCTGTGCTGGGATTCGGACTGACCACCCTGGTTCTCCAGGGCAGAGGGTCAGATGGACCCCCAGCCCGCCATCGAGCGTTCGGCCGTGGTTCGTCCTGGCACTATGAACGACCCACCCCTGCTCGCAGCAGGGATGCAGCCGTGAGGTGGCTACCTCATAGGACACATATGCAATGCTGCAGTGTCATGTCCCTGGCTAACGGCACTCCCTGTCAGATGAGGACAGCGGCTTTCCGTTCTGAGAGGCTCCCCACGCCATATGGTACAGGTAAGTACTTCTGTGTGGGGCCTCTGTCTGGGGTGGCAGTCCTGTGTTACTGTGTGTCCCCCATGTCTGTGCCTGTGTGATTCCCTGATGCGGTCCCTGCGGGGATCGCTTGTTCATGCGCTGCGGTGCTGTATGTTTTTGGGGGTCCCCTTCCCTGTGTCACTTCAGTGCTTGTTGGGGGTGCAGACTGTGTGTGTGGCGGCCGCAGCGGGGTGAAACCCGCGCGGTCCGCCATTTTAGGTATGGGCAGGCATGTTTTGGCGCCATCCGCCGCCATTTTGCGGTGGCAGAACGATCGTTCCGACCGCATGTTCGGCGGCCATTTTGCCGGAGCCTTCCATTCAGTCCTATGGGGCAGCCATTTTCCCTGAGTCATGCAGCTTATAAGTTCATCCTACTCTGACAGCACTTCCTTTTCCTCTGAAGCAGAACATCGGTGGTAACACTCTGCGGGGTTCTGCAGATTATCTCTCTCAATTATCTTCTGTATTGTCATTTCTGGCTCAGTTTTTTCTTCTCCTGTTTGGGGGTCTTTGTAACTGTAGCTGTAGCGGTGGGCCGCGCACTCCACATCGGTCTTAAAGGGGCAGTACCAAATTTATTGCACTGTTGTTTTTTTCATCTTGGGCAATGGATTCTCAGGACAGCAAATTCCCTCCAGCTCTGATGGGGGACCCCAGTTCTCCTGTGGCCCCTCTGAGACCTGATTTGGCCGCTGTAGTGGCGACCTTGGTGTCCAATATGGAAATGCTGATGGCTGAACGTGCTGCTAAAAAGAGGCCCAGATTGTCCCTCTCTTCTGATTCAGATGGTGATATGGCTGCTGCAGCGAGCGTGCCCTTTTCAGGGTCTCGCTCATCCTTAGACCTGCTGGGGTCTGAGGGGGAGGCGGAGGTGGAGGGGGTTGATACCTCCTCCCCAGGGTCGCCTGAAGAGCGAGCGACCATGGATGAATTGATAATTTCTGTTAACCACTTAAGCCCCGGAAGATTTTACCCCCTTCCTGACCAGGGGGTATTTTGCAATTCGGCACTGCTCGAATTTAACGGACAATTGCGCGGTCGTGCGACGCTGTACATAAACGAATTTGACGTCCTTTTTTTTCCCCCACAAACAGAGCTTTATTTTGGTGGTATTTGATCACCTGTGCGATTTTTTGATCATGCGCTATAAACAAAAAAAAAGAGCGTCAATTTTGCAAAAATAATATTTTTCAAATTTTTTTATATGAAATCCCCCCCCCCCCCAAAATGTAAAAATCTAATTTTTTTAACATTTTCGGCCAATTTGTTTTATGCTACATATGTTTGGTAAAAAAAATTGCAAAAAGCGTATTTTGATTGGTTTGCGCAAAAGTTATCGCGTTTACTAAGAAAGAGAAAGATTTTTGTCATTTTTGTTGTTTTTTTTAACGCGCAATGGTGGCGATCTGCGATTTTTTTTTGCGGTACTGCGACATTGCGGCGGACAGATCGGACCCTTGACGACATTTTTGACACTTTTGGGGTTACCAGTGACATTTTTACAGTAATCAGTGCTATACATATGCACTGTTACTGTAAAATTACACTGGCAGTGAAGGGGTTAACTTTATTTGAGAGGGAGGGGCTGTGTGTGTCCCTAGGGGCGTGATTCTAACACTGATTGGCTGTGGCTTGAGCTGTAGGAACAATGATCAACGGTCCTACATAGTAGAACCGTATGATCATTGTTTCTACACAGGGGAGAATGACAGGCGGCTTGTTTACACTAGCCCGCCTGCCTTTCTCCCTCTCCACCGACGATCGCCGAGTGACCGGCGGACATCGGGTCCGCCGGTCACACGCGCGGGGGGGCCGTGACTGCGCGGGAGCGCGCCTCCAGCGGCGCGCGCTCGCTCCCCAGAGCCTCACAGGCTAGTGACATATATATACGTCACTTTGCCTGTCAGGGGCTGACCACCGCAGTATATGTACTTGTGACGGTCGGCAAGTGGTTAAGGAAACACTACATTTGGAGGATGAGCCCAGTCCTCCGGGCATTGTGTCCTCCTTTGGAACACACAGGACCCGCAGGTCGGCGCAGGTTTTTCCCTACCCCGCTGAGTTTCATTACACTGTTAATGAAATGTGGCGCACTTTAAAACGTCCATTCCTGGTTCCTAGTTGGTTCAAATTGCTTTATCCCTTTGCTCCGGCTACGGATTCGCGATGGTGTGTGCCTCCACAGGTGGATCACACTGTGGCCGTGCTGAACAAGGCCTTGGTCCCTTCTGAGGATACCCCGGTTTTTCGGGATCCCACGGACCGGCGGTTGGAGTCTCTAGCCTGCCATTCCTATACGGTATATTTATATATATATATATTCCTATACAGGGGAATTCCTGGCCTCGATAGAGCTAGAAGATGCGTACCTGCACGTCCCCATTTTCGAGGGTCATCAGCGGTACCTTCGGTTTGCTGTCGCAGAGGACCACTATCAGTTTGTGGCGTTACCTTTCGGTCTCGATTCGGCTCCAAGGGTCTTTACCAAAGTGCTGGCGCCGGTTCTGGGCCTGTTAAGGGCACAGGGCATTGCGGTCTTGGGGTACCTGGACGATCTCCTTCTGAGATCGAGTGTCAGTCAGGACCTAGTGCACAATCTGTCCACCAAGGTGCAGACGCTACAGGAGTTCGGATGGACCATCAATGTTCAGAAATCGATGTTGTCTCCATCGGTTCGTCTTCCCTATCTGGGAATGATTCTGGACTCTGCTCAGGCAAAGGTGTTCTTGCCGGAGGACAAGCTCCGGACCTTGCAGGACGAGATCAGGTCCCTCAGGGACAATCCGTCCTCGTCACTCAGGACCTGTATGCGGGGCCTGGGGTTGATGGTTTCGGCCTTCGAGGCGATACCCTTTGCTCAGTTTCACACGCGGGCTCTCCAGGCGGAAATCCTGGCCAGGTGGGACAGACTACCTCAGTCCCTGGATCTGAGTGTCTCATTGAGTCGTCAGACCAGATTGGCTCTTCTGTGGTGGCTCCAGTCCCCGATGGTGTCGGAAGGCAAGTCCTTCCGTCTCTTGTTGTGGACGGTGATTACCACGGATGCCAGCCTGTCGTGCTGGGGTGGAGTCCTGGGTAACCTGTCTGCCCAGGGCACTTTGTCGGTGGAGGAGTCCTCCCTCCCGATAAATGTGCTGGAAATGCGAGCGATAAAACGCTGTCTCTTCCAGTGGTCGGACCGGCTTCGGGGCCGTCCTGTTCGGGTACAGACGGACAATGCTACCGCGGTGGCTTACATCAACCACCAAGGGGGCACCAGGAGTGCCCGGGAGGTAACTGACATTCTGTCTTGGGCCGAGACTCATGTCCCGGCAATCTCAGCAGTTCACATTCCGGGTGTGGAGAACTGGCAGGCCGACTATCTGAGCCGCCAGACCCTGGACCAGGGGGAATGGTCCCTGCACCCGGAGGTCTTCCAAATGCTGTGTGCGAAGTGGGGATCCCCAGACGTGGATCTGTTCGCATCTCGGCTAAACCAAAAGGCGGAAAGGTTCGTGGCAAGGACGCACGATCCTCTGGCAGACGCCTCGGATGCGTTGGTAGCCCCTTGGCATCAGTATCGTCTGATGTATGTCTTTCCTCCAATTCAGTTGCTATCCAGGTTCCTCCGCAGGTTAGTCTCGGAACCGCACCTGGTGATTCTGGTGGCGCTGGACTGGCCACGCCGGTCCTGGTACACCGACGTTGTTCAACTAGCAGTGGCGCCTCCCTGTCTCAGGGACCGATCTTCCATCCTGCTTTACATTCGCTGGCTTTAACGGCCTGGCTGTTGAGGCCCAGGTCCTGAGGGACAGGGGTCTCTCCCCTGAGGTCATACCTACCCTTGTCAAGGTTAGGAAGACCTCCTCTGGTAAAATCTAAATTTATTACCGTACCTGGAAGGCCTATTTCGCCTGGTGTGAGTCCGGGGGGTTCTCCCCTCGCTCGTAATCGGTGTCGAGAGTGTTGGCCTTCCTCCAGTCTGGGGTGGACCAGCGCCTGGCACTGGCCACGATAAAAGGCCAGGTGTCCGCACTGGCTATTCTTTTCCAACGCCCTGTGGCGTCTCATTCCCTGGTTCGCACCTTCATTCAAGGTGTGCGACATTTGGCTCCTCCCAGGAAGGAGCCCTTACCTCCATGGGACTTGAACTTGGTTCTGTCCGTGTTACAGCGTGCTCCTTTTGAAAACATACGTGAGATATCATTGCCTCTGCTGTCTAAGAAGGTTGCCTTTTTGGTGGCTATCACTTCGGCTCGCAGGGTATCGGAACTGGCGCCGTTATCTTGCCGTTCTCCATACTTGGTGATTCACACGGATAAGGTGGTTTTGCGTCCGCATCCCTCCTTCCTTCCTAAGGTGATCTCTGAGTTCCACATTAATGAGGACATTGTCCTGCCTTCGCTTTGTACGACGCCTAAGCATCCTAAGGAAGTTGCTCTGCATTCCTTGAATGTTGTCAGGGCGATCAGGGTTTACCTGTCGTCTAAGGAATCCTTTCGGAAGACGGATTCCCTCTTTGTCCTTCCTGAGGGACCTCGGAAGGGCATGGCTGCGTCTGCAGCGACTATTGCCAAATGGATCAGACAGACCATTGAACAGGCTTATGCTTTGAAGGAACGGGTTCCACCCTTCCCTATTAAGGCACACTCTACCAGATCTGTGAGTGCGTCCTGGGCCTATTGGCATCGGGCCTCAGTGGCCCAGGTGTGGGTCGTCGGTGCACACTTTTTCCAAATTCTACAAAGTAGATGTTCTGGCGTCAGCTGATGTCTCCTTTGGCCGCAAGGTTCTCAGTGTGGCAGTGCCATGAAGGACCCTTGTTTTTTTGTGGGTCCCTGGCTGTTGGTGTTTACTTTCCTGGGCTGTTGCTCCTGTTGAGCATTGTTTTCTGTTGCCCAGCAGGTTCTCTTACTGTGCATGTAAGGTTCCTTTCTCTGATGTGGGTACTGTGTGGCCTTTTCTACGGTTGCGTCTCCCACCCCTCATTTCTATACTGCTTTGGGACATCCCAACAGTGATGACTTAAAGGGGGCGACTACTGTCGGAGGACGTAAGAGAAAACGGAATTTTTGTAAAATTGCTTTCTCTGAGTCTTCCGACAGTCGCCGCCCCCGCCCCTCTTTTGGGGTTGTGTTCTTATTACCTACTACTATGCTACCAAACTGAGTTGGGAGTAGTCACTGCAGGGGGGTATTGACCAGATGGGACAGCCCCCATGGGTGTGTATATGCAAATGCCTTTGTTCTTTTGACTAAGTCTTTATGCCTAGCTACTCCTGCGGAGCGGAAGTCAATACCCAACAGTGAGGACTCAGAGAAAGGAATTTTACAGGTAAGATTTTACAGAAATTCTGTTATTTTCTTCAAAAATCTACAAGCAATGCTCCAATATGACAACATTAAAGAAGTTTGTTTAAAATATCTGCACTTTTTTAAAAATAAAAAACAAAACAAATCACATGTACATTAGTATTCACAGCCTTTCCTTAATACTTTGTTGAAGCACCTTTGGCACCGAATACAACCTTTTTTTGAGTATGGTGCTACACGCTTGGCACACCTATTTTTGGGCAGTTTCTCCCATTCTTCTTTGCAGGACCTCTCAAGCTCCATCAGGTTTGATGGGGAGTGTCGGCGCAAAACCTTTTTTTTAGAACTCTCCAGAGATTTTCAAGTCTGGGCTCTGGCTGGGCCACTCAGGGACATTCACAGAGTTGTCCCATAGCCACACCTTTGTTATCCTGGCTGTATGCTTAAGGTCGTTGTCCTGTTGGAAGATGAACCTTCGCCCCGGTCTGAGGTCCTGAGTTCTTTGGAGCAGGTTTTTTTTTTTATCAAGGATGTCTCTGTCCATTGCTGCATTCATCTTTCCCTCAATCCTGACTAGTCTCCCAGTTCCTGCCACTGATAAAACTCCCCACCACATTATGCTGCCGCTGCCATGCTTCACTGTAGGGATGGTCCTTGCCAGGTAATGAGTGGTGCCTGGTTTCCTCCAGACGGGATGCTTGCCATTCAGCCCAAAGAGTTCAATCTTTGTTTCAACAGACCAGGGAATTTTGTTTTCTCATGATCAGAGTCCTTCATGTCCCTTTTGGCTAACTCCATGTGGGCTGTAATTTGCTTTTTACTGAGGAGTGGCTTCCGTTTAGCCACTCTACTTTACAGGCCTGATTGGTGGAATGCTGCAGAGATGGTTGTTCTTCTGGATGGTTCTCCTCTCTCCACAGAGAGACGCTGGAGTTCTGTCAGAGTGACCATCTGGTTCTTGGTCTTCTCTCTGACTAAGGCCCTTCTCCACAGATTGCTCAGTTTGGCCAGGAAACCCGTTCTAGGAAGAGTCCTGATGGTTCCAAACTTCTTCCATTTATGAATGATGGAGGCCACTGTGCTCATTGGGACCTTCAATGCTGCAGACATTTTTTCTGTACCCTTCCCTAGATCTGTGCCTTCAATATGATCTTTTCTCAGAGGTCTACAGACAATTCCTTGGACTTCAACGGCTTGGTTTGTCCTCTGACATGTACTGTTAACTGTGGGACCTTATATAGACAGGTGTGTGCCTTTCAAAGACATGTCCGATCAACTGAATTTACCACAGGTGGACTCCAATCAAGTTGTAGAAACATCTCAAGGATGATCAGTGGAAACCAGATGCACCTAAGCTCAATTTTGAGTGTCATGCCAAAGGCTGTGAATACTTATATACATGTGATTTTTTTTTTTTTTTTTAATACATTTTCAAAGGTTTCAAACAAACTTCTTTCACATTGTCATAATAGGGTATTGTTTGCAGAATTTTGAGGAAAATAATGAATTTAATCCATTTTGGAATAAGGCTGTAACAAAAAAATATGGAAAAATTAAGCGCTGTGAATATTTTCCCGATTCACTGTATTATCAGGTATAGAACTTGTCTGATGATAACCTTTCCCTAAAAGCTGTCATGCAGAAATGTCTGAGGCTGCCTCATACATGTGGGTTTATTGACCATTGGAACTGAAGATGGCAGGATCAGCTGATTATCATCTTATGTCTGGGGGTGTGTAGAGATCTTAGCTAGCACATCCAAAAATACCACTTTTGTACAATGCCAGAGCATCATCTGTGACTAAATGTTTAGATACAGCTTTCTGAAAGGAGTGACTAGTATCTTTTCTTTTAATGTGCTAAGGCGTTTCACGGACAGCTCCTCACATGGATCTAATTAGTCTTTTCACAGGAACTGAGGACCCAATTCTTGCTGCTGAATTCTCATTTCACTCACCCATAACTGGAAACACCTCTCTTCAAACGGGTGCCTTCAAAGGATAGGGGAGTGTAGGGTTGCTTGTCTTACACCTTTTTGATGTTGGTCTCTCTTTGTTTATACAACTGTTATTATTGAGAAAACATAGCTTTGTTCGGTAGAGATCATTTAGTATCAATGTCTGCGATTGACAGATCAGAGATCAGTGCAGTATAGGCCGTTGTGTAGAATATAAATGTTACTTGTTACTGACATTCAGAAAGAGTTGATGGCTTTGGCAGATTCAGCTGTCTTTTCTAACAAATAGATTAAATAGGCTAATCCTTCTAATTTAAAATTACTGCTGTCATAAAAAAAGAGGTTAACATTAACTGATGTTAGCGTAAAGCCCCAGCACCAGTTTATATAATAGTTTAATTCAGTCTGTTTCACATACAGATTTAAAAAACTTTCCCTGCTAATTTTGTTATTCCCAAATGCAGTTACAATTCTTTTGTTTAATACATTGTCAGATATGTCAGTTTGCTAATCATCATCTGCTAATGCCCATATTCTTTCTTAAAAGAATATATGCTATCTCTTATTTGTACCAGTGTACTTACAAAGCAAAGTAGTAATGCATTTTTTATGTGACTGATATTTTATCCTTCATTTTTGTGTTTAGTGGTCGTTTGTCAATAGAAGCCACTGCTCAGCTGCACAAATACATATACTTAATATGTACTCAGTATTAAACCCAAAACCAAAAATTATTGCTGGGGGGGGGAGTATTGGGGTACAGGAACACCCCCCTCCCTGGTACCAACAAGGGAACTGAGGAGGGGTTACAGAGGAGGAAAGAGAGGACAACGGTGCCAACAGAACCAACCAGGCCGATATTGTATGAAAAAAAAAAAATATGTTGCAGCTAATCATTATATGTGATGGCTGTAATAGTTTTCTTTTTTAGGCCTTTTTCCCTATGTTTTCACCCAGTGGTCTCGCCAGTAACACACCTCCTGTATCAGATTGCCACCACTTTGAATGAATGAGCACAGGGGTACCTTTGGACAGCAGCATTGTTAATATGGGGAGAGGAGAGTGTTAGCTGTACTTTATAAGTAGTTATAGCAAATTTTTTTTTTTTCTTTTTGGAATAAAGCTTTTATACAAATAAAAGCTTACTGTTATGAGTACCTCTGTCAGTGTTAAATGGTTTGTCTCAATCCTCTTAACTGCTGCATTTGCAGGAGAGCTTGTTCTTATGGAAATTAACTTGGGGCCGGTTCACACTGGGGCGATGCGGGAAACCTGCGAATCCACTTGCAGGCAGTTCACACATATGCGATATGCGAACTGCTGGGAGTGTCAATACACAGTTAATGACAACCCCAGATTAGTTTGAATATCGCAGTGCGAACTGTCAATTCGGACAAGAATCCAAAGGCATGGGTGTGAACAGCCATGTCTTCCGATTCTGGTGCGGACCAAAAAAAGGGTCCTGCATGAGTTTGATCCTAATTCAGCCATACAATCTGTATGGCTGAATTTGCATCACACAAACATTGCATGTGAGTTACACAGCACTGGGGTGCGAATCACATGTGATGTCTGACATTGCTTCAGTGTTAACCGGCCCTTACAGCTAGAGTCACTAGGTGAAAAAAAAAAAAAAAAAAGAATGCTTAAAAAGAAAATTCCTCTATCGTCCATCGACAGAAACATCCTCATCTCCATGAGCTGAGTGGGTTTATCTTCCTCCTATCAGGAGTAGTTAAGGCAGGAAAATCTGAATACACACGACCAGGGGGCTGTCCCTCCAGGCATAAACCCCCACTGTACAACCCAGCACATAAGTTTGTTTTCTGCCTTGAGAAGGAGTATTCCTAGGTTTCCTGCTGGGACTCCGGTCTCAGTTTTTTTATTCTTTTCAGAATAGTTTTTTTTTTCTCTTTACTCACTTGCTAGTGTTCAGGGAAGAATTTCCTGGTGATCTACAAGCAACAATGCTGGCTGGGGCTTTGTACTGGATAATCTAGATCCTTATGGTCCCCCCAGTCTGGCCTTCGAGCATGAGCAGGTTATAGTTTCGACCTAGTCCTAGCCACAACGGTGCCCCCTTGTCTGGAGGGGGACGAGCCTGCGAGCGGATACCTCGCCGTGACGCAATGACCTGCAACGCCTTAAGTCACAGCGTACCCCTTGGCTGGCACCACCCCCACTTCAGGTGGGAGGCAGTCTGCCCTATCAGGCGACATCACTTCCTGGGTGGTCATTTCCTGCTGCTGAGCCGAGGTCACTTCTTGCCTCTCTCTCCATGCTGTCGAAGATTCAGGAGGCTGTGTGTCTGAGGTGGTAAAGTATTGAGGGTCCCTGCGGGCATATCCTTGCACTTTCTACTATCAGTTTGGTTTACAAGGGCTCCCTGCAGACTGCTGCGATCGGTGGTGGATAATGCGAATGGGGGTTCTTAAAGCTACGTTTTTTGCACTATGGAGTCCCAAACTGGAATCTCACCCTCAGACCCACACTGTGCAACTCCAGGACAGTCCGAATCGCAGTCACTGGCCACGATTTCAGCTGCCTTGGAGAGCCTGGCGACTAAAGTTGATTTAGTCATGAAAAAGGTTTATAGCTGTAAACGGCCGCTGCCTTCTCCATCTGTGGAGGTGTCCTCTGATTCAGAGGCTGATGTTGTTGCCCCAGATGCTCGCAGGGGTCGCTGTTCTCGCAGTCAGATGGTCAAGAGGACCTGTCTTCAGCTGCTGCGTGGGAACGCGCTTTGGTGGAAGCCCTGATTATTTCAGTGCGGGATACTTGAAAATTGGCTGATAAGCCCACGCCTGCGCGTTAAGCACGTGTTAGTGGTGCCAAAATGCTTTAAACACCGGTATACTTTTGCTGAAAAGGTTTCCAACCGTTGGACGGTGCCACCTAAAGTGGACCATACGGTTTCCAGATTAAACAAATCTACTCTTGTTGCTTGTGGAGGATTCCCTAGTTTTTATGGATCCAGTGGACAGGCGGGTGGAATCACTTTCCCCCCATCTTCATGTGCTGGCGGGTTCCATTTTGAAATCGGTTTTTGTGTCTATGCTAGTCTCATAGACGGTGACGGAATGGATTAGGGGTTTGCGGAAGTCTTTGGACCTCGAGACTGTTCCTCCGGAACAGCTGGAACCGTTGGACCAGGTGATCCGGGCTCTGGTGTTCCTGTGTGATGTGGCTCCCTTGGTGGCCAGGGTCTCGGCCGTGGGCATTGTTTTAAGATGCATGTTCTGGCTTAAGAGCTGGTCGGCTGACCAAGCTTCTAAAAAAGCTTTAGCTGATCTCCCCTTCCTGGGAGACAGGTTGTTTGGCGACTCATTAGATGAGTTGATCAAAGGCCTGACTGGTGGGAAGAGTACTCTTCTTCCTTAATCCTACAAGGGCAAGACACCCCGTCCTAAGCGGGGTCTCTCCTTTTCTGCTCATAAACGTTTTTTCATGCCTCTAGGGCGCAAGAAAAAAGTAAGCTGTTCAGAACTTCTGGAGGTGCTAAGAAATCCTGGGGCAAGTCCAAGGCCTGTCAGTCCGGTGCTGCAGACAAGTCCTCTTCAGCATGAAGGGGCTCCCTCACCCGTCTTAGGGGTGGGGGGAAGTCTGCGCTTCTTTCAGGAACCCTGGACTTCATTCAGGACGGATGGGTTCGCAAACTGGTTTGTTCCCGGTACAAGATCGAATTCTGGTCCCGGCCAGGGGACAGGTTTTTTCAGTCAAATCTTCAACTGTCTCTGGAGCGTTTGAAGGATCTGGGGAAGGCTGCGTGAGATCTCCTGGCTCAAGGGGTAATTGTACCTGTTCACCGTGCCCAGAAAAGAGGGCAAGGTGCGTCCAATCCTGGATCTCAAGGCTCTGAACCACTTTTGTGCGGGTGCAGAAATTCCGAATAGAGTCCATTCGGTCGGTGGTGGCCTCTTTGAATCAGGGATTTTTTGGCTTCCATCGATCTCAAAGATGCGTATCTCCACGTCCCCATATTTGAGGGACATCAGCGATTCCTTTCGCTTTGCAGTGGCAGAGGAGCACTTTCAATTTGTGGCGTTACCCTTTGGTCTCGTCTCGGCTCCCAGAGTTTTTACCAAGGTCCTAGCCCCTGTGCTGGCCTTGTTGCGTAGACGAGGTATCTCCAATGTGGGGTATCTTGACGATCTCCTGTTGTGAGCAGTTTCCCATTCAGATCTGCTGGAAAAGCATCTCCATCACTATTCGGACCCTTCAGGACTTCAGGTGGACGATCAATGTCACCAAATCTGCCCTGACGCAGTCTGTGTGGGTCACCCATCTGGGGCTGATCCTCGACTCTGCTCTGGTTAGGGTCTTCCTTCCCTTGGACAAGCTTCAGAAGTTGCAAAGGGCTGTCCAATTGCTGATGGAGGCCGAACAGTCCTCCTTGGGGGCTTGCATGAAGGCCCTGGGTCTGATGGTCTCGACCTTCGAAGCAGTCCCGTTTGCTCAGTCTTACACGAGACAGCTGCAGAAAGAGATTCTGTTAAAATTGAACGAAGATCCTCGGTCATTGAACCAGACGATTCGGTTGAGCCATCTCACAAAGTCAGCTATCGTGGTGGATTCAGTCACCTGTCCTGTGCCATGGCAAGTCCTTCCTGCCGGTATTTTGGACGATGGTCACCACGGACGCCAGCCTATCGGGCTGGGGTGGAGTGCTGGGGAAGCTATATGCTCAGGGGACTTGGGCGTTGGAAGAGTCTTCCTTGCCGATCAATATTCTGGAGCTGAAAGCAATCAAGCTCAACCTGCTTCACTGGACGAGTCGGCTACACAGCTCTCCGGTTCGGGTCCAGTCGGACAATGCCACGGCCGTGGCTTACATCAGTCATAAAGGGGGCACCAGGAGTGCCCTGACGGCCAAGGAGGTGGCCGAGATTCTGGTATAGGCGGAACACAATGTTTCGGCTGTTTCCGCAGTCCACATTCCGGGTGTGGAGATTTGGCAAGTAAATTACCTGAATCGTCAGGTGTTCGATCAGGGGGAGTGGTCCCTGCATCCAAAGGTTTTTCATCTCATGTGTGTCCAGTTGGGGACCCCGGAAGTGGATCTGTTTGCATCTCGCCTCAACAGGAAAGTTCAGAGGTTTGTGGCCAGGTCTCGGGATCCTTTGGCCCACGCCACAGAAGCTCTGGTGGCTCCTTGGAGTCAGTATCGCCTGATCTTTGGCTTCCCTCCCCTCGTTCTCCTGCCAAGGTTTCTTCGCAGGCATTACGGTCGTTCTGGTGGCACCAGACTGGCCTCAGTGGTCTTGGTGTGCAGAGCTAGTAAAAATGGTCGTGGATCCTCCATGGCGTCTTCCTTTGCGGGAAGATCTATCATCTCAAGGACTGATCTTCCATCCTGCTTTATGGTCGCTGGGTTTTAACGGCTTGGCTGTTTAAAGCAAGGTGTTGAGGGATAGAGGTCTTTCTGATTCGGTGATTCCTACCCCTTTGAAGGCCAGGAAGTTGACATCTAGGAAGATCTATCATCGTACGTGGAAATCGTACATTTCTAGGTGTGAATCGCTGCAGCTACACCCTCGCTTGTTTTCTATAGCTAGGGTTTTGGCCTTTTTACAAAATGGGGTTGAGCAGCGCTTGGCGTTTGGGTACTATCAAGGGCCAGGTTTCGGCCTTGGCTATTTACTTCCAATGTTCGTTGGGTACTCCTAGCTTGATTCACACCTTCGTTCAGGGGGTGCATCATCTGGACGCTCCGAGGAGATCCCCGTTACTGCCGTGTGATCCAAATCTGGTTTTGTCTGTTCTTCAAAAGCCTCCTTTTGTCCTGTCTTTCGCCTTATTTGGTGGTCCACAGGGATAAAGTGTTCCTCCGACCTAACCTGTCCTTTCTTCCTAAGGTAGTGTTGGATTTTCACCTGAATGAAGACATTGTGTTGCCTTCCTTATGTCCTAAGCCTAAACATCACAAGGAAGTTGCCTTGCACTCTCTTGATGTGGTTCGGGCGATAAGGGTTTATCTGGCGGTTACTGAGTCCTTCGGGAAGTCAGACTCTCTCTTTGTCCTTCCGGTCGGTCCTCGCAAAGGTTTGGCTGCATCCGCTACGACCATTTTGAGATGGATCAGGCAGACGGTTGTTCAGGCTTATTCGATCAAGGGTCAGGTTCCCCCTTTAACTGTGAAGGCGCATTCTACTAGAGCGCTGAGTGCCTCTTGGGCTTTTCGCCATCAGGCCTCTGTTGTACAAGTTTGTAAGCCAGTGACTTGGTCATCTGTGTACACCTTTACCAAATTTTACAAGGTGGATTTGTTGGCTTCTCCAGATGCCTCTTTTGGCCGCAAGGTTTTGCAGGCTGCTGTTTCATAAGAGAATGTTTGTACTTCACTTCAGGGTCTTTTATCTGGGTGAGCTCCTGTTGTTTGGTTGAGCTCCTGTTGTTTGGTTGAGCTCCATGTTGCCTGGTTGGCTACGTTTATGCCTCGTACACACGTACTGATCGTCCGCCGAATGATCGGCCGTCTTTTGTCCAGGGCTGTCATGTCTGTTGAAAACTGCAAAAGACTGCACATGAATTTTGTCGGCCAACAACAGCCGACTGCAGAAGTGATGTCATGTGATGGTTAACTTTCCTTGTCTTTTTTTTCTTTTTTGAGCATGCCCAGTCTTGCAAATCTGCTGTCTGTCAGCCGAAATCTGTACTGACTGGCGAACAATCGGCCGTTCTGGTGTTGGCCAACAAAAATTTTAATGCTTGCACGACAGATTCTGTTCGGCCGAAAATGCGCTGTCGGCTGTCGGAAGCATCATACTAACAAGCCTACAATCGGCCGATCGGTAGTCGGCCGAATATTTACGGCCGACAATCGGTACGTGTGTACGGGGCATCAGCCTTTTGGAGTTGACGTTACTGTCTGGTTGCGTTTTCCCACTCCTCATGCCTATACTGCTTTGGGACATCCCACTCAGCTCATGGAGTTGAGGCTGCGTCTGTCATTGGACGATAGAGAAAAATAAGATTTTTGTAAGATATTACAGTAAAATCTTTTTCTCTGATGTCCACCGACAGATGCAGCACCCGCCCCTCTGTTTGGGGTTAGTTCTGTTGTCTTCACTGCTTTTAAACTAAACTGATGTGCTGGGTTGTGCAGTGGGGGTTTATGCCTGGAGGGACAACCCCCTGGGCATGTGTATTCAAATGTTCCTGCCTAGACTACTCCTGATGGGAGGAGCATAAACCCACTCAGCTCATGGAGATGAGGCTGCGTCTGTCGATGGACATCAGAGAAAAAGATTTTACGGTAAGATCTTAAAAAAATCTTATTTTTTGCAACCATCACATCCCATAATTTGTAAGCTGCAATATGATAAATGTTTGCTTTTGAATTTAATACCTCTTTCAATTTTCTTGGAGAAAGAATGTTGAAATTTGATGTATTCGCTTGGAAAATTGGAAATCATATGATTTCCTATCATAAGTAGTTACATGAACAATTTGCATATTTTACAAATAATGTGTAATTTTGTGTGCTGGATGCATAGAGAGATAATGTGATTTGTACAACGTCTCTTGGCAAGATCTCTCTAAGAGTAAACCAAGAACCATCTGCTATCCATGCAGAATTCCTTAATAACTTTATCTGGAAATATATAAATAAACTCTCAAATATTTTTTGACTTGTAATAGAGTAGTACATGTAGAAAGGGTCACAGCAGTGTCTTTATATGAATTAAATGCACTTAGTACATGTGTACAGTTGCAGCACATTGCCATATTATCAGTGACATGAATCAGCTTTTTGTCCCTGCAGTGCATTTTAGTTGTAGCTTTGTGGAGTGTATGTTGCAAGGTGACTGTAGCACTATGTTCATTTAAAATTGGGTACTTCAATTCAAGTGGAGTGATTCAAGGAAATCCTTGACCATTAAGACCACTTAACTTGATAGTCTTTCTCTCCCCCCCCCCCCCCCCCTCTTATTTACTGTTATTAGTGCAGTATTTGTTCTGTACCTCTCTGACTTCTTGTCCCTATCCACACACTCCTTTTTTAAAAACATCATGCAGACTAAATGATAAAATAAGGATTAACAGAGGTGGGGAGTTTGCAAAACCAGTTGCATCCTGTTTTTAACAAATTACTTATTTGCATTTTTTTATATTTATAAAGCCGATTTTGAAAATCTTATATAATTGTTACATTTATTAGAGCTGAAATCTGCTAAATACTCACATGAAATGCATATATGAGAGCTGTTTTACCTGCTAAAGTGTTTTGGAAATAATGTTCATCCAGTTCTTATATTCACACAGCTCTGCCACACAGCTCAGCCCTGTTTAGTACGTCAGGGGTCTATTATTTTACACTTACAGGTCCCAGTAGACAGATTCCAGTAGAAGCAGTACACCGATAAGCTAATTTCCCTGCTCTGCCTAAATATCATCATACTGCTTACGTCGCACCACACCTGATTGGATCCTTCTGATAATTTTTCCTTCCTTTCCTTGAGCTTTGCTGTCCAGACAGTAACGTAGATTGTAAGAGACAAATATCCAGCCAAATTCAGGTACTTAAGACTGCTTGCATTTAAAAGAATTTCATTTTAAAAGTCCTTTTAAATCTGCAACTTTCTGTAAAATTTAGTAATGCCTAGTGAACCGGCAGTGTCCTTGTTCAGGCACTTTCTGTAATGCGGAGACAAAGCTCTGTCTTCCAACTGCTATCCTTTGTTACTATAAGTGGCAATTCCAATGTGCAAGTTGGTCTTTTGGCTAAGATCTAGGGTAGTATCTGTTATTATCAGTGATCCAGTAGGGGTGCTATGCTGTCATTCTGGCCTGACCAAGGCTGGACTGTCTGGCTATGTATCCCTGCTGGAGTGATGGGGGCTTGGAAGGTACTGGTTGAGGCATATATGGGGGCGCCCACTGGCAGTTGGGGCACAAGAGTAATCCCCCCGAGAAAACTGGAAGAGCCCAGTACTTCCTGATTAGAGTGGATCTTCCTTGTCAGGCCATGGGCTGGGAAGGCAGAGTGTCTGTGCCCCCTGGGAGTGGTCGCCATAGGGGTGCTCTTAGTAACACTTGGGTGTGGGACCCCACAGTGCGAACCGGCAGATGGTCAGTCACTAAACGCTTTTTTTCTGCACTTCACCTTTTAGGGCTGGGCTTTTCGGCTAAGTCTGGGGCAATTTTTGTCTTCCAGGCCTCAGTGCACTATTAAACGGCCACTTATTTATTTTATTTATTTTCCTCCCACTGTTTGTCACATCTTTCACTTTTGTGTCTGTTTTCTCACTGGATAACGGGTGTGAGTCCTAGGGCTTGCCCTGACATCCAGGGGTCGGATGTGTGGCCCTCAGGTTCCTTCCTCCTTGGCCCCTGGGGAGGGGGGGGGTCTCTCTTCGGAGAGCCCGTCAACCTAGTAATAAATGGTCGGCCTCGGTTGACCTAGAAGAACGGGGTCTGCCAGGCCCTTCTGACTAGGCAGACTATTGTAAACCTTTGTCCCTGTCAGGAGCCTTGCGCCCTAAGAGATCAGGTTAGAGATCCCACCCCTTTGAGGGGGTGGACTAAAGCACACCCTCAAGTGCACTTTTCTGTGTGTGTTTCACATGCACATTTTTGTTCACTTTTTCAACAGTTTTTTTGTTTCCGGATTTGCACCACCGCAGATTAAAAAAAAATGAAAAAATATGCATTTAGTCAGGAAATGGCTGCAAGCAAGGCCATAAGAGATCAGCAGCTCAAGGATGCAACTAAGAATGAAAAAAATCTAAAAACACCCTATAGTTAAAAAAAGAGAAATATAGAATGTTAACTGGAGCTTACTGTACGTTTTCCCCTTAGTTACAGTTTCACATATTGCAGCTCCTTCAAATATTTGGATTTTATTGTACAGGACAAATAAATCAATTCAAAGACTATGGATTATGTGCCTGTATCTTCAGGTGATTGAAAAGCTTTGTGGGTCTGCCCCCATATAACCCTGCCCACTCCACGAGGCTCCAGTTTTATGCTAGTGTCTTCAGGTGGTGGATGCCTTCTCCTCTTGGTGATCTTTCTACAATAATTTCTCCAGATTCATCATACTTCCTCCAACTGACACAACTATCAAAATTTGACTTCTAACTGCCTTCATGGCTCATTATCAATTTCTGGGTTGGAGGCCATCAAGTACATCTTGGGAATCATACTTTATCCCCCTAGCAAAGCAGGGCTAGACTGTAACCTTATTGGTCAATGGATCATGCATTCGGTGCTAACCCTGGCACGTAGCGCAATTGTATAGTGCAAGTGTAGTTGGCCACAGGGTGTTCTACAGGTCCAGGGCTGTGGTCCATTCCTATGGCATTATGACCATGACGACCCTTTTTTAGAGTATGCCCGCTGTGACGGGCGAAGACTGGACAGGACCAACACTATTTGTTTTTCAATAAGCATATATAACAATTCAAATTATTACAAAAATCACCAATCATATTAAAACAGTGCTTAAAAACGTTATCATCTTAGTGACCTCTCCCCCCTTCCCCCTCCATCCCTCAAAAAAATAAATAAAAAAAGGCCCTCGTCTCTAACCAAAACCCCTCAATTCTATTCTGTTATCTTCTTTACATCTAAGTATCTCTCCCTCTCCTATTTTGTTTTGCCTACCCCTATCCTGGACCTATAAGGTCCAGGTGGTTTTACTCCTCTGCTATATCCCCAACTGTTTCACATAACCAGCATCTTTGTGTACTCCTCCGTTTTTTTTTAATCCTCAACCAGTCCCCCCAGATGTCCTGATATTTCTTACTAGAGTCCTCTGCTGTGCATATCATCTCCTCCATGAATCTTCCCCAATCCATCCTTACGGCTCAATCCCTCAGGCTCGGGGCTTCTGGCACTCGCCAGAGTGCGGTAATCAAGCTTTTAGCAACATTCAATAAGTGGGGCACTATCATATTTTTATATCCTGTCTCCTTTTTCTCCGTACTGTAAAACAAACAAGTCCAAGGATCCACCTGAATACAGTCTCCTGTAATCTGGTGGATTAACCTAGTGATCTCTTCCCAAAAAGCTTCTATCTTTGTGCACTCCCACCACAAATGCGCAAATGTTCCTGGGGCTTCACATCCTCTCCAACAAGTTGGGGATATTTCTGCACTAATCATCTGGGCCCTCTGCGGGGTAAGTTACCATCTAGCAAAACAACTTATAACACATCTCTGTTGCCCTTAGATCTTCCGAAGAATAACAAGCTAGTCTTAAGACTTTCTTCATCTTGAAGGGGCCCTAATTCCTGTTCCAATTTCCTTAAGTAAGGCGTCTGGAAGAGCTAAATAACTTCTCCAGTGGTCTCATATTATCCCTCCCCTGCAGAGGTAGGGAGTGCAAAAAGTAGTGCAATTCTGTGTATCTCCATTTATCAAGTGGCATATTCCCCTATTTTTGTGTTATTTCTGAAAATGTGCACATTCTTTTCCATACCATTACATCTTGCAATGTATCACTTCCTTTTTTGCCCATCTAACAAAATATAAATAATCTTCTTTCCCAGGTTTAAAATAATTTGTGTCTATTAATGAATACAAAGGTGCATTATAATGCCAGTGAACTTTTCTGCATAAACTATCCCATATTCTTAACGTGTTTCTAGGCAACATGTGCTACATGTGCTATTAGCCAAATCCTGATATGCCCATGGAATCCAAACCATCTTTCCTAAATCTGTCCTACTTTGTGTACCTTCAGGCCTCCCCCCCCCCCCCCCCCAAACCTTTTACTCTTTGACTCTTTGTTAATACTGCATAAGCAATTTTAGGAAGTGCCCATATGTATTTTAATATCATTGCTCTTAATTTTCTGAAATAAGCCTGGGGGAGGGTGATTGGGACCTTTTGAAATATATAAATAAGTTTGGGTAGAATGTTAATTTTTACTGCCTTAGCTCTACCTATCCACGAGGTTATCCAAGGTATCCCAATTCCTCTCTACACTATACAAAGGGGAATTTGGGCTGGATTGCCTGTTGTTTTTTCTTTGATATTTTGATATTCAAAATTTCTGATTTAGCTATATTACCTTTGTATTTGATAATCCCCTATATCTCCCCAATTCCCCTAGCACCAATGGGAGGGTTACCCTAGGGTTGGTTATGTAAAATAATACTTCATCCGCATATGATGCCACTTTTTACACTCTATTCCCAACTCGCACCCCTTTAATGTCTAGATTTTTACTAACTGCTTCCAATAGGGGTTCTAGGTTTAAAACGAACAGCATAGGAGAAAGGGGACACCCTTGCCTAGTTCAATTATATAGCTCAAAGGGGAAGGACGGACTGCCGTTCACTCTTATTCTCGCCTTTGGATGATGATAAAAAAGCAGAGATCCAACGCATCATCCTATCTCCAATACCCATGTATCTGAGTCCCCAACATGAAGCTCCAATCAACCCGATCTAAAGCCTTTACTGCATCTACCAACAGTAACAGGGCTGGAGTGCCCTTCTTTTTCACTTTGTGGATCAAAAGAAGTGACTTAAGGCAATTGTCCCTCCCCTGCTATAATTTTTGCAAATATTTTTATATTGGTGTTTAAAAGGGAGATTGGTCTATAGCTTGTCGGTGACGATAGGTCCTTCTCTTCCTTCAGAATGAGAGTTATATAAGCATGCAGGGACATACATAATTTAGGGACTAAAATTTTTTGGAAAGTTTGATAGTACATGATAGAATAACCATTAGGGCCTGGGCTCTTCCCCAGGGCAATATTCTTTATTAAAACAAAGAGATTTCCAGTCACAACTTACCAACCAGCCAGCGATCAACCGAATTGACCTGTCTAACAGTATGCGTTAAAAACAGGGGTTTGGTTTCACACATTTGCAAATACATGCGTAAGCTGCAGGCCACGGCAAGGCACCCTGATATCTGCAGTCCCTAACTCTACAATTTAAAGAGTCTCTACAATGAGAGCACATGCATTTAATGGGATAGATGGAGGACAGGTGACTAGAGGGAGCCCACCCCTCCTTAAAGGCACAGGGTCACACTGAACACCCAGCACATCGCACAATGGCGGCAAAGGTGTCTCAATGTAGATATCAATGATAATGCAAAAAGTAGTCACTGCCTCCACCTATAACTGGTCTCAATATTCTTTATTGCCCATACCACCTCTTCATATGTAATTGGGGCCTCTAAATCATCTAGCTCCTCCTTAGGCAGCCTTGGGAGGTCAAGTTCGTGCAGGTATTCCCTCGCCGCCAGATCTTCCTTTTCACTCTCACTGCCTTCATTATTCAGTCTGACATTATACAGCTGACTATATTATGAGTGGAATACCCGAGTGATATCTGGGGATGAGTGTACCACTTTCCCATTCTTTCCTTAATTTTAGAGATATAGGTTGCATTTTTTTTCGCCTTACTGCTTTTGGGAGCCATTTATTTCCGCATTGATATTTTTTCTTTCATCACTATATGAAATGCATTTTTTGTCTCATACTCCATAAGTGCTGTTGGTTCCCCTCTCTTTTCACTTACCGTATTTATCGGCGTATAACATGCACCTCAAATTTAGGAGGGACATTTTTGGAAAAAAGCTTAAATTTTAAATAGCATTGAACTCAGAACTTTCTTTTTTTTAATTAAATGCATTCTTACCAGTGCCCATGAATGCAGCCTCATCAGTGCAGTGTTCATAAATGCAGCCTCGCCAGCGCAGTGTCAGCAAAGCAGCATCGCCAGCGCAGTGTCCCCAAAGCAGCCTCGCCAGCGCAGTGTCCCCAAAGCAGCCTCGCCAGCGCAGGATCCCCAAAGCAGCCTCGCCAACGCAGGGTCCCCAATGCAGCCTCGCCAGCGCAGTTTCCCCAAAGCAGCCTCACCAGCGCCATTGCAAAATACATATACACACCATTGCACGGCACAGAGCAGCGATATATTTAAAAAAAAAAAAAAAGCTGGGCAGCGCTGAGGCAGAGGGGGCGGGCCGAGGAGAAGGGATGAAGAGCGGCTACTGTCATCTGACATCTCGGCGCCTTTGATAGATGTCACACGTCCCACATCCCGGCATTAGGCCACTGTGCTGTCTATGATAGGAGGCGGGACTTCCTATGACAGTAACCACTTGTCCTTCCTTCTGCTCGAACCGGCCCACCCCCTCCTCTGCCTCTCAGCGCTGCCCGGCTTTTTTTCTTAATATATCGGCGTATAACACGCACTGGTGTTTTGCCCTCCATTTTTAGGAGGAAAAAGTGCGTGTTATATGCCGACAAATATGGTAATTCTCGCTGCTCAGGGATGCCATTAGATCTAGCCTACTGTTCTAAAATATTCATCTCCCTTAGTAACTGATTCCTTTTCTCCTCCTTTCCCTCCTTTCTTTGTGTCCCAATGCTTATCAATATCCCGCTTATATAAGTCTTATGCGTTTCCCATAGAGTAGCCTGTGAGATCTCTGGTGTATCATTAATCTAAAAAAAAAAACTCTCTAGTTCCTTTTCCACCTTCTCTATTATTTTTGGGTCCTGGATGAGAGACTCATTCAATTTCCAGGCCCTTTCTCTAGGGGCTACTGTTGATAACTCTAGCTGGGTCATCACTGGGGCATTTTCAGAGAGTGTAATAGGCAAAATAGTCACATCCTTGAGGGAGGTTAATAGTTGATATAGTATTAAAATATCAGTTCTTGACTAAAATCCATATACTGAGGAATAACAAGTATATTCTTTCAGTTTTGGGTGTCTGATCCTCCAAGCATCAGCCAGCTGACATTCCCCCAGTAAGCTTTTAATTTCATTCTACCATTGTAGCGGGAGGCGAGAAAGCCCCGTTGATGAATCCATACATGGGTCTAACCCATATTAAAGTCTTAAAGCGGAGTTCCGGGCACAGAAACATTTTTTCAGTGAACATGCCCCCGGGACAGTCAGGGCTAGTACATTCCACAATGGCTAGCCTCTGATCTGTCCTGGTTCGCACTTACCTGCAAGAAGGGAATACTCACTTATAAAATTTCTTCCACAGCGTTGCCATCTCTGTTGTGGGCAGCTGAAGCCAGCGCGATCCTCTTCTGCGTCCTCTTCCGCGTCTTCTTCTCCCAGAATGCGCCTTCACCGGCCCCTCTCGTCACTTCCGGTGTGGCGCCGCATTCCTACACAGCTTCTGTGCATGCCCAGAAGCTGTTTAGCAGGGAATGTGGCGTCGCACCGGAAGTGACGAGCGGGGCTGGTGCAGGCGCATTGATTCCTGGGAGCGATGACGTTCAGCTCCCAGGAATCATTGCAAGCCGGAAGAGACTGCGCGGGCCGAGGCCGCAGAGGGAGGAAGTGACGAAAGGTGAGTATTTCTTTCTACGATTACAAGGTAAGTAAAAAAAATAAATAATCCTAACTATCCAATTCCTTTTCAGGTGAAGCAAAGCAAGCGGATGGGCACAAAATCGATTAGGTCGATTTTGTGCCCGGAACTCCGCTTTAATGAGCCTCCCTTCTTTGAATATCATCAATCTTTTCAAAATTTTCCTCAAACTTATGCGGCTCTCTATTGGGTGAATGGATGTTTTCAAAAGTACACTCCATATCGAAAAGTTTTCCGTTAATAAACAGAAACCTTCCCTCTGGATCTGCCAGCTGCTCCTTTAACATAAATATGGTGCTTCTGTCAAATCCAATCGCATGGCTTAAAACCGCATCACCATAAAACCACATAGGGAAGTGGCGAGATGATAATTTAATCCCTGAGGCATGTGTTTCTTGTAAGCAGGCCATTCCTGCCCCATAATGGAGCAGTTCATCAGTAACCTTATGCCTTTTACTAGGTGTATTTAGGCTCCTAACATTTCTTCTAATTTATACAATAAGGAGCGATTAGCTTTTTGCAATAATTTTATCTGTTTGCTCAGATCATCCAATAATCGGTTGTGTATATCTATCCTCTCTTCCACTTCCTCCACCCAGCCGAGTACCTGTCCAATATCTGTTCGGACTGCTGCTATGTCCAATTTCAAAGATATTTCCACTTTAGCCAGTAGTCCCGCTAATACTTTATAAAATGTAAGGCTGCTTGGGGGTTCTCCAGGTCGCTGTCTCCTTCCAGTAAGATCAGACTCTCTCTTTTAAGGCTGCTGCTTCGTGCCTTAGGTCCCCCTTGAGTGGCCCCTCCAGTACTTTTGGGTCTAGTTGCCCCTGGGCCACTGATCCACCTTACTGGAGGCTCTTCCATTATAGGTCTTTGCATTCCTGTCTCATTCTGCCCTGATGCCCCTTGTCTAGGATTATCAGGCCCTTTTTCCACCATACTGATCTCTGCTGACATGTAACACTGAATGACACCTGGGCTAGAGACGGGTTTGTTTGCTTTACTGGTTTAAAATTTGCCTCTCATCTTTATTCACAGATGGAATTGGTTGTGTATTTATTTAAAAGGGCACCAGCATAGGTCAAGTATTACCCTAGTCCATTAAAGACAAAAAATTAAAACTTTCCGCTAAGTGTGTAATGTATACAGCAGTTGATCAGAGTGTGCAGCAGCCAGTCCAAGTGTGCAGTCAGAGTATACAGCAGACAATCAGAGATATACAGCGACAAGGGGTCCTTGCTAATTATTGTCTATGAGAGAACAGTTCTTTCTGAAACAGTCCTTCCTCTTAGCTGGTTCAGGGGTCTTCACCCTGGCCTCCCCTCTCAAGAAATTTTCTAATGCAATTTACGTATATGTATTAGAGCTGGCTTACCCTCTCTAGTCCTCATAAGCAAGCAGTTAAATCTCCACTTTAACCAAATCTTCCAGCAGTGGAGGTGGGGTGGGGGGAGTCCGGAAGCTCCTGGAGCAGTGGAGGAGTCAAACAGGCCAGCAAGCCAGGGTCCTTTATCTGCAGCAGAGGGAGATCTCAGGCTCAGGGTCCCTCGGCAC
Source organism: Pelophylax lessonae (assembly GCF_965119305.1). Taxonomy (NCBI): domain Eukaryota; kingdom Metazoa; phylum Chordata; class Amphibia; order Anura; family Ranidae; genus Pelophylax; species Pelophylax lessonae. Next base: position 484,381,799 of record NC_138769.1, read on the forward strand.
TCTGCGTAAGCCATGGAGTGCATCGGCAGCGGCGGGGTTCAGCAAGTCGCTCACTCCAGAGGGGGCGTGCGCGTAATCACGCCAGAGCTCCTCCCGCGTCAACCCTTTTTTTAAAGCCTGACCTACTTGTTCTTGATGTAGTATGCACTACATCCTACGGGACATACTGCAGTTATGTGTACGCGGTTCATAGGGCACTGGTTTTGGTTGACTTGCACTCTTAAGCCCTTCCTACACTCTACAGTTTGACTGTAGAATGTCTAAACAATCTCCTTTAGATCTAACAAAGCTCTATATTGTGAGGACAAATTTAAACAATACTTTTAATTTGTATCCTATCAGGCAGGCCCTTGTACTACATAGTTGATGGTAGATCTAAAGGAGATTGTACAGATTATGTATAATCGCCTTTAGTGTTTTTGTCTCACTATTTGGCCTAATGGGTAACATTATAGTGTTCTACATTTTTTTTCACCTCCCCCTTTCCGCTTAGTGGCATAATACTTAAGACTCCTAGCTGTGCACTTCTGGCTGCCATTTTCTGCTGACAACACCAGCTGAATGCTTACCATCTGTTGCCAGATTTAGCAGAGACAAACAGCACTTGGGTTGCAGCTACTCCCTCATACTGGACACGCTGAACCCCTTTAATTCAAATCTATTTTGTGAGTACCCCGCTGGTGGGAAAACCCTTGATTGGCAATGCAGGATTGCAGGTGCTTGGCAGTGGGAACACAGAACAAATAATGGTAAGTGGTCACAGGCCCTGAGGCCTGAAGTTTCTTTCTAGCTGATGGTGGTTCCCTTGTCCTGGAGCAAGGTCAACATCAATACTGCACCAACTCCCTTTCTCAGTCTCTCATACAGGAATGCAAAGTGTGACCTGTCTGACTAAGGCAGACTTTACCTATTATAGAGGCTGTTGCCCCTGTTGGACACAGTGGGTGCTATCAGCTGCAAGAGATCTTTTACCTTGTTTTCCCCTGACTATATTCCTGGCCTAAAACCAGAGTTGCCTGACACGCTCACTGTGGCAGAAACCAAGAGGGATGCAGACATTCTGGTACAAGTGGCCCAAGATTTTTCACCACCACAATTTATGAAAGTTATTTCCTTACCCTGTCAGCATATGGGGATTACATAGATTACATTACATTCAGGATTACATCCATTACATTGGCTACTGAGAACCCATTGATCTAGGCCCCATATGTAAAACAATACACTAACTTAAAAAAAAAAAAAGACATTCTGTAGAAAGCCCTTTTCTACTCTGGATCAAGCAAATTGGGTGTTCTACAACGATTGGCCAAACTCAGAGAAGTTCTCTCTCCCTCCAAATACTTTCAGAGTCTTGTATCCTATGGATACCGGCAGTCCCACTTTAAAGTGATTGTAAAGTTTTTTGTTTTTAATTTTTGTTTTTTTAAAAATAACAAACGTGTTATACTTACTTGCTCTGTGCAGTGGTTTTGCACAGAGCAGCCTGGATCTTCCTCTTCTTGAGTCCCCTGCTGAAGCTCCTGGTTCCTCCCTCCTGCCAGGTTCCACCACAGCAAGCGGCTTGCAATGTGGGCACCCAAGCAGGTGTGCTCCCAATCAGTGGCTCTGTGTGTCCATTTACACACAGCCGTAGTGTGGCGCTTCCCCCTCGTCTCCTGGCTGTGATTGACAGCAGCAGGAGCCAATGGCTCTGGCTGCTGCCAAAAGCCAATCAGGAGTGCAAATCCTGGGAGAGACAAGGTTCTCTTGGACATCCCTGTATCGAGAAGGGGCTCATGTAAATATTAGGGAAAGCTGGGGGGGGCTGCTGCACACAAGGTTTTTTTTATCTTTATGCATAAATGTAAAAAAAACCTTGTGCCTTTACAAGCACTATAAATAATTTATAAAGGCTACATTTTTTTTTTTTTTTTTTTTGTAATCAAAAACTTTGTTATACTTACCTGATCTGCACAATAGTATCGCTCAGGGTAGCTCTAAATCTCCCCTTCTGGGGCCTCCCGCTGGCGCTCAAGCTGGTTCCTCTTCTCAGTGTACCATCATTGTAAGTGGCTTCCTATGGGGCTGGACATGCAGGTTTGATCCCAAACCTGCCTGTGCGCATCTGTTGACACACACAGTGCTGCTTAGCCCCACCCCACACTCTCTGCTCACAGGATTTTGTTGACAACAGCAGGAGCTGTTGGATCCAGCTGCTGCGTTTCTGAGCAGAGAGGGACTTCAAAACAGGCTCAGTGCTGAATCGAAATAGAAGAGAGGTTGAGGGGAGTGATACAATTGCTGGGACATTTTTTTTACCTTTATGCCTGTATGGCCAGCCTTATGTAAAGAATGCATTAAGATAAAACATTTTGAGCCTTTTGAACTACCTTAACCACTTAAGCCCCGGAAGATTTTACCCCCTTCCTGACCATGGCCTATTTTGCGATTCGGCACTGCGTGAGTTTAACGGACAATTGCGCGGTCGTGCGACGCTGTACCTAAACAAATTTGACGTCCTTTTTTTCCCACAAACAGAGCTTTCTTTTGGTGGTATTTGATCACCTGTGCGATTTTTTGATCATGCGCTATAAACAAAAAAGGAGCGTCAATTTTGCAAAAATAACAATATTTTTCAAATTTTGTTATATGAAATTCCCCAAAAAAATGTAAAAATCAAAATTTTTTAACATTTTAGGCCAATTTGTTTTATGCTACCTATGTTTGGTAAAAAAAAAAATTGTAAAAAGCGTATTTTGATTGGTTTGCGCAAAAGTTATTGCATTTGGTAACTAAGGGAAATATTTTTGTCATTTTTTTTTTTTTTTATGGTGGCGATCTGCGATTTTTTTTTTTTTTTTGCGGGACTGTGACATTGCAGCGGACAGATCAGACCCTTGACTGACATTTTTGACACTTTTGGGGTTACCAGTGACATTACTGCAGTAATCAGTGCTATACATATGCACTGTTACTGTAAAAATGACACTGGCAGTGAAGGAGTTAACTTTATTGGAGAGGGAGGGGTTAAGTGTGTCCTTAGGGGCGTGTTTCTAACTGTGATCGGCTGTGGCTACATGTGTAAGAACAGAGATCAACGGTCCTACATAGTAGAACCGTGTGATCTCCATTCTTACACAGGGAAGAATGACAGGCGGCTTTGTTTACATTAGCCGCCTGCCTTTCTTCCGGTGTAACGGAAGATCGCGAGTGCCCGACGGACATCGGGTCCGCCGGGCACACGCACAGGGGGGCCTGTGACCGCGCGGGGGCGTGCCTCCGGCGGCACACGCTCGCTCCCTAGAGCCTCACAGGCTAGCGACGTAGACCTACGTCGCTTTGCCTTTGAGGGGCTGACCGCCGCAGTAAGTAGTCGTGCGGCGGTCGGCAAGCGGTTAAGGGTTCATGCACACTGGATTATTATTTTTTTTTTCAAAGCCAGTTTTTTGGGCAGAAAAAAAACACTTGAATAGAACTTTTTTGTACAGGCGTTTAGGAACATTTTCTTCTGACAGGAAACGCCTCTCAAAAACACAAACCAGAATGTTTTTTTTTTTCTGCCTGTAAATGCTGAGCTTAAAGTATTCCTCTAAAAGTCCTAATGTGCATGGACACATGGGATAACATTGATCTGCTTCTAGCGAAGGCAGTGCAATGAGATATACTCTTCTACTGTCCACTCTTCCCTGTAAAGCTTTCCTACAGACCATATTAGAATTTTCCCCTTCGCCATGTATTTTTGTGGTGTTGGATTATAGGAAACTTAACCCCTGAGATGACAGGGGGATGCCGTTGTTGCTGGTACCCATAAGCCTCCAAAACCTGATTTCTGACATTTGGTACCTGACAGTTGCTGTAAATTCTCCTTTTAAGATTGTACCAACACCCTTCCAGGAATGTTTTCCTTGACCTTTTTTATTTTCCAGGTGACAAGGTTGTTCCTTAGACCCTCCTTCAGCATGACATTATTGTTGATGTCTGATCCATGTTACAAAAAAAAACTTTTATATGACCTTGTATAGTTGCTTCTACTTGATGTGGTTGGTTCCACAACCAAGAGCCCCCACTACTCCATTTTGCCATGGCATGTTATTCCTGCCTTCAGGCCTAGGCCTGAGCCCCGACACCCCTTTCCTCCTATAACAGCTGCAGGTCACCATCTCACATGTTTCCAGGCTTTGGTGCCCATCCTGCCTTCCTGCCTTGCTCAGCCCTTTTCCTTAGCCTATGGCAGCTCAGCATCTGGTGAATTCCTGATACCCTTACTTCCTGGATATTTCTTACATTTGCGCACCCAATCCCTTACATTGGATGCCCCCCTTACATCAACATTCAGGTTGGTTCCATAAAACATGTAAAATTTTATTCAATAAAAGTTGCACTTACATTTCACAAGTGTGATCCTGACACTAAGGGCTCCAATGTGATTAAAATATATAGACAATGATATATAGACAACATGTCGGATTTGTCTCGTGGCTTGGAGTGTTACAGCTGGAGACGAATGATCCCCACATACAGGAGAGAGATTCACGGATTGTTGTCAATATATTTTAATCACATTGGAACCCTTAGTGTTTTATGGGATCACGCTATGTGGATTCATTTTTATCCTAACATACGATACATCCCTGCCTGACATATGAGATTGCTTGTCTGTGGATGACTGTTCAAAGTGGATTATGAGACTACATGCTGGATATACTCTATAAGAAAAGGCTTAGTAGCTGGTTTATAATCTAACCAGCCACTCTATCTGGTGAGTCAGTTTGGGGTGATTAGTGGAAGTAGCACACAAGGTGTTTCTCGGCACACATCCTTTTTGGAAGATTGGCTGATACAGATTTTTTTTTTTTCTGCACGAATTTGCACTTTATTGAACTTTCTTTGGGACTTTCTTAATCACATTTGTTTTTTTATTTTTATTTGTCCATGAATTTGTATTTGATTTTATTTCTTTGTTGACAGCCCGCCACATATATGAATTTTTGATGGTTCACACAGTTTTTTTGCACAGATTGCACAAATATTTTTAATATTAATATTTATTTCTCTATCGCTCATTGACAGACGTAGTCTTCTTGATTCTCAAGAGCTGGGTTATGTTGTCTCCGCAGGAGTAGGACTAGGCAGAAAGACAAAACGTTCTGGCTCCACCTTAGGGGCAGTCCCTGAGGGTATATCCTCCCTCTCTCTGCTACAGGGAATCAGTTTTTTTCTGTCTAGTCAGGAGTAAGGACCTAAGTTCCTTGCTGGGATCTTTTTGGTCCTGGCAAGATTTTTTCTTTAGAAAAAATATTTTTTAGGTAGTTTTTCTCCAGTGTTTTTTTCCTGTGAGATCTTCAAGCAAAAACGCCGGACTGGGCGACACTAGTGGTCACCCCAGCCGGCCTACGAGCGCGTGCAGACCATTGCATTGCGCTTGGTCGGCCGCGACACATTCAAGTAAGTATGCGGGGCCGGGCGACGGGCTGGATGTTGAGATCCAGTGGTCACCCCGGTTTCTGCCTACGAGCGCGTGCAGACCAGAGCTCCGCGCTGGGTCGGCCGCGACGGAGTCCCAGTGGAGGGACTGACCTTGCGAGTTAAAAGTCTCGCTTGGACGCCAGGAACCAGAGAGTCGAGGCGTCCGGAGTGGTCCACAACCCCCCACCCCGGTGGAGAGGGTATTGTGAAGAGAGGGTGCCTGTCGGTTCGGTATGGTGAGTAAACGTTCCCTTTTTTCTTTCCTCGTTATGAGGCAGTATGAATTATGGGCCCCTCCATACATGGTCAGTATATATCTGACACTTAAAGTCCCCCTTGTAAATACAGTGTGTGTTTGTGGGAAGTGGACTTGGTTTGAGAGCTAACACTCTACCCAGCAGACTGTAGCATTACAGCAGACATAGGAGGTATAATCCTACCTTATTTGTAGTGTATCTCCTATAGATCAATAAATCGCCACTCAGCAGAGATGCAGGTGGATGTGCTGGGAAAAACGATTTCGGCGGTCCGCCGCCATTTTGCCGTAGACCAGGTACATGTATGTCCTCAGGTCACGCCGGCCGCCATGTTTTTGGAGTCTAATGTCTCCTGTATGGGGGCGGCCATGTTTCATGAGCCCAGCTACCTCGTGGAGAGCTGGGAACGCCGGAAGGCGTACACAGGGGGCGGAGCCACATCCTTCTACCCGGGAAAAAGCAACAGCTCCTTCCAGTCTGTAAAAGACAGACGCTGACTGCAGTTGGTGGGAAACTTCACTGCATCGGTTGGTGAGCCTTGGGGGTCCCTCTCTCTCTCTGTGGGGATCGAGAAGCAGGTACTCTGAGGGGCGCTATTGCGCTAGGGGGAGACACATAAAAAAAAAAAAAAGTTTTTTTGTGTTTTCTGGCAAAGGTGTCCTGAATTAACATGGACCCTGCCACTCATGTATCTCCTCCGGATCCCCTCGAGGGGTCTGCAGGATCCTCCAGCACCCCACTGACGATTGAATCATTGTCAGCTATTATGGAAACTTTTGTGTCCCGGGTGGAAGTGGCTTGTCAGGGACAGGGCGCAAGTAAGCGACCCCCGCCTAACCCCTTATTATCTGAAACCTCGGATTCAGACTCTGAGCCTATTTCTGCAGTTGCAGGTACTTCATCTGGTATTGGTGTCTCGTGTACTGTCTCTTCAGACAGTGAGGAGGATGTTTCGGCATCAGCCATAGCCAAAGAGGAAGCGTTGGTAAACGCACTCATTGTATCTGTTCAAGAAACCTTAAGATTACAGGGTATTCCGTCAGAAATAGCTGAAACTGAAATCCCTTTTGGGACTAAAAAACGTTGGCTAATATCCCCTTTTTAGGAGAGCGTCTATTTGGAGCCAACTTAGATGAGATCATTAAGGATCTCACGGGTGGAAAGAGCACCTTTTTACCGCAAAATTTTAAAGGTACAGGAACTCGTCAAAGACGAGGGCCTTCTTTTTCTGCTCACAAGAGGTTTTTTCGTCCCGCGGGTGAAAAAATTAAGTCCTCCAAAGCTCCTTCAGGAGGCTTCAGGGGACGTTGGTCGGGCAAGCAAAAGCCCGCCCCCTCCAGACCTGAAGATAGATCGTCCAAAGCCTGAAGGTGCGCCCCCACCCATAACTGGGGTGGGGGGACGTCTTCGCCGGTTCCCAGATCCATGGCTTTCCAGAATCCCGGACAAGTGGGTTTGCGAAGTCATAAGGTCAGGGTACAAGATCGAGTTTCGATCTCTCCCACCGGCGCGATTCTTCCCTTCCAATATTCGACTATCCCCGGATCGTTTAGAAGATCTGCGGAGAGCAGTCACGGTTTACTACAACAAGGAGTGGTAGTCCACGTTCCTTGGACAGAACGTTTTCAGGGGTTTTATTCAAACCTATTTACAATACCCAGGAAAGAGGGCAAAGTGCGTCCAATTCTGGACTTAAGGGCACTCAATTCTTTTTGTCAACATTAGAAGATTCAGAATGGAGTCCATTCGCACAGTAGCAGCCTTCCTGCATCCAGGGGATGTCCTAGCGTCCATAGACATCTAGGACGCCTATCTTCACATTCCCATTTTCGCAGGACATCAGCGGTTTCTACGCTTTTCCGTAGAAGAGAACCACTATCAGTTTGTGGCGTTACCTTTCGGTCTCGCCACGGCTCCTCGGGTCTTCACGAAGGTGTTGGCCCCAATGTTGGCACTACTGCGCCAAAGAGGCATATCGATTCTTGGTTACCTAGACGATCTTCTGCTTCATGCAGAGTCTCCTCAGACCTTGCTACAAAACATAGAAATTACTATGATTTCTTTACAGGAATTCGGGTGGCTGGTGAACCAGCAAAAGTCATTTCTGGTTCCCACCCAGAGGCTCGAATATCTGGGTCTAATTCTAGACACAGTCAGGACAAGAGTTTTTCTTCCGGTAGGGAAACTCCGAAAGATTCAATCAGCAGTCCAGTTGTTACTATCCAACAGCTGGTCTTCCCTTCGGACTTGCATGAGGGTTCTGGGGTTGATGGTGGCTTCCTTCGAAGCAGTCCCATTTGCCCAGTCCCATACCCGAATTCTTCAGCAAGAGATTCTTCTCAGATGGAATCGGAATCCGGAATCCCTGGACAATCAGATCCGATTGAGCAAACAGACCAGAGAGTCTCTGGTCTGGTGGCTTCGGTCTCCGATGCTCAGCCAGGGAAAGTCATTTCTGCCAATATATTGGACGATAGTGACCACGGATGCCAGTCTATCCGGTTGGGGAGGAATTCTCGGTCAGTTATCTGTCCAGGGACTTTGGTCCCCGGAAGAATCCAGGTTGCCGATAAATGTATTGGAACTGAGAGCGATCAGACTTTGTCTGATTCACTGGACCGAGCAGCTCCAGGGCAGCCCGGTTCGGATCCAGTTGGACAACGCCACGGCCGTGGCTTATGTCAATCACCAGGGGGGGCACCAAGAGTGTCCGAGCGGCCAAAGAAGTGGCTTGCATTCTTCGCTGGGCGGAACGATTTGTTCCAGCTATCTCTGCGGTGTTCATTCCGGGGGTGGAAAATTGGCAGGCAGATTATCTCAGCCGTCAGACTCTGGATCAGGGGGAATGGTCCCTCCATCCAGACGTTTTCCACCAGTTGTGCCTACGGTGGGGCACCCCGGATGTGGATCTGTTGGCATCACGATTCAACAGGAAAGTACAGAGATTCGTGGCTCGCTCCCGCGATCCTCTAGCAGAGACCGCAGACGCACTGATCGCCCCGTGGGGGCAATACCAGCTAATGTATGCCTTCCCTCCTCTCGCGTTACTGCCAAGACTTCTTCGCAGGATAGAGGAGGAAGGAATTCCAGTAATCCTGGCAGCTCCGGACTGGCCTCGTCGAGCTTGATACGCCGACTTGGTCAGACTGGTGGCGGACGTCCCGTGGAGACTTCCTCTCAGGGAGGATCTACTGTCTCAGGGACCGATCTTCCATCCTGCTTTACGATCGCTGGTTTTAAACGGCCTGGTTATTGAGACCCAGGTGCTGAAGGACAAGGGATTGTCAGCTTCAGTTATTCCTACTCTAGTTAAAACAAGGAAAGCGACTTCCATAAAGATTATCATCGTTCATGGAAGTCTTATATTGTGTGGTGCGAATCCCTTGGGTTCCATCTACATCTTTATTCGGTAGTCCGAATATTGGCTTTTCTGCAACAGGGAGTTGAGCAGAAACTGGCCTTGAGTGTTATCAAGGGTCTGGTTTCAGCATTTGCTATCTTCTTTCAGAAGCCTTTGTCTACTCATTCCTTGGTGCGGAATTTCATCCAGGGGGTGCGACACCTGGCTCTGCCAGTGCACGCGCCGTTACCATCCTGGGATCTTAATTTGGTGCTGTCGGTTCTTCAGACACCTCCCTTTGAAAATATCAGGGAGATTCCCTTGCTTACTTTATCCCAGAAGGTGGTCTTCTTGGTGGCTATCACTTCTGCACGCAGGGTGTCAGAACTGGCTGCATTAGCCTGTTGTTCCCCAGATCTGGTGGTTCATAGGGATAAGGTTGTTCTTCATCCGAATCCATCCTTCCTTCCTAAGGTGGTTTCAAAGTTTCATTGAATGAGGACAGTGTATTGTCCTTCCTATGTCCTTAGCCCAATCATCCTCGAGAATTGCGTTGCATTCCTTGGATGTAGTTCGGGCGATCAGGATATATTTGAATACTACGGATTCAATTTGTTAGACGGATTCACTGTTTGTGATCACGGATGGCCCTAAGAAGGGGTTGCCTGTTCTGCTGCGACCATCTTTAGATGGATCAGACAGACGGTGGTATAGGCTTATTTTATCTAAGGGTCGGGATCCCCCGTTCCCTTTTAAGGCGCATTCTACTCGGGCGCTTAGAGTTTCCTGGACCTTCCGCCATCAGGCGTCAGTGGTTCAGGTTTTCAAGGCGACTGTTTAGTCGTCGGTTCATACCTTTACAATATTGTATAAGGTTCATGTGAGGGCATCGTCAGATGCCTCTTCTGGCCGCAAGGTTCCTGCAGGCCACTGTTTGAGGAGACTGTTGGTCTACCTCGAGGATTTGTGGGGTAGGTCTCATCTGTTTACTCGATGAGTCCTTTGATACTTCTGGTTGGCTCCGGTTGGGCCTTCTAGATTGGATTTTGATTTCTGTCAATCCCACCCCTCATTTGTGGCACTGCTTCTGGATGTCCCAGCTCTTGAGAATCAAGAAGACTACGTCTGTCAATGAGCGATAGAGAAAAATGAATTTTTGTAAGATCTTACCGTAAAATCCTTTTCTCTTAAGCTCATTGACAGATGTAGTACCCGCCCCTCTATCATTGAGTTGGGTTGGGTTAAATTCTCTGTTACTGCTTTAGAACAGAACTGATTCCCTGTAGCAGAGAGAGGGAGGATATACACTCAGGGACTGCCCCTAAGGTGGAGCCAGAACGTTTTGTCTTTCTGCCTAGTCCTACTCCTGCGGAGACAACATAACCCAGCTCTTGAGAATCAAGAAGACTACGTCTGTCAATGAGCTTAAGAGAAAAGGATTTTACGGTAAGATCTTACAAAAATCTATTTTTTTATTTGATATATATTAGAGATATGAGGATTCAGTAGCAATATATTTAGAACATCACACTTTATTATAATCACTAATATTTGAGTAATTTAATATTTCCAGAGCACGCACTTTTAGAGGTTTTTGCGCTGATTTTTTCTATTTTCACTCATTGACATTTTTGCAGTCTATCAGCAGCATTTATACCTTCAAGCATACTACTAGCATAGCCATAGTTTTTTTCTGGCGCCAGATCAAAAACTGTCGCACCACTCAATTCATAGTCTTATATTTTTATATATAGTAGTAATGCGCCAAATTCTTTTTTGGGTTTTCAATGTTGTTTGTTCCCTCAGAGGAAATTTACTCTCACCTACCTGGCTATTATTTAGAGGAAATTTATCCAAACCAACTGTCAGGATTTGGCAGAAGGACTGGAAAAAAAAAGTAGCAGCAGAAGAGGGTTCCAAAAGGTCAGCACATGCACCCTATTCTGCTATATATTAGAGATAGAATGAGGATTCAGTAGCAATATATTTAGCACGTCACACTTTATTATAATCACTAATATTTGAGAATTTAATACTTGCCAAGCACACACTACTAGAGTTTTTTGCGCTGATCGTTTCCATTTTCACTCCTATGAATTGACTGGTGTTACTCTCTTCCTTATTACTCCAAGTAGTTAGCTTCTTTATAAAACTCTATTCATATAACTATGCTGTCTACTTAAAAAAATAGCAATACATATGACTTTTTTTTTTTTTTTTTCTTTTTTCGCCTACTTTTCATTTTTTTTAATGAAGAAAGACATTAGGTAGAGTAGAGCTTCAAAAAAGTCTTCTGTTTGTACTATTTACAAGTTTTTGTTCTATTTTTAACTAGTACTTGTATTTTTCTAGAAGAAAACCAATTTCAAAGGGTTTATCTAGTCCCTTAAGAATCAAAAGAATCAGTAAAGCCTTCCCATGTCAGGAGGGAGTAAAAGCATTGGCCTTCGGAACAAATAAGAAAAGACTTGTCAAAAAGTAATGACTAGAGAATAGTTATTATAACATGATGCCTTCATTTTCTTACTGATGTGTACAAATGAGTACTTGAGAGACTTCTTTTTCATGATTAATATTCGTTCAAGGGGTATTTTAAATTTTTACGTAATTCTGCAGTGTTTGTGGACTTCTGCCCTGGGGGGCTATATTTCTTTCTCCATCTGAGGTTTGAAAGAATGTAAAAACCAAGACATTTGTAGTCATCATAGCGTGTTTTGATGAAGATGAAAAGGCTCATTTTTCCTTGAGTAGCTTGTTTCCTATTGATGTTAAGTCAGTTTTGATCCACTAGCTGCGGATTCTTTCTATCTCCCTTGACTACTTGATTTCCTAATTTTTATCTTACCTTTCAGATGTTTTTCATGGAATATTATCATATTCAATTACTATACAAATGCAAGACATCTGCTTTTCAAAAATGTTTAAAGAAGATTTGTGTAATGAAAGTATATTATATAGTAAGTTTTATTTGTAACTATAGTGAAGACTTTTTTGCAAACTTTGGATAACCCATAAGGGACACAGAGTCTGTGTAATTGGAAATGAGAAGAAATTTCAATTAGCATAGGATTGCCAATGTGACAAAAAAAATGGATTTTTAATACATACTTACCTGTAAAATCCATTTCTTGACGTACATCACGGGACACAGAGCCATAAATCATAACACATGGGTTATATAGCTACCTACAGGTGAAGGACACTGGCAACCAACCAGAACGGATGTCCCCCCTATATAATCCCTACCACACAGGAAGTACCTCAGTTTTGTAGCAAGCAATAAAGGCCCCATAAAAGAGTGTGATTTTACAGGTAAGTATGTATTAAAAATCCACTTTTCTTTTCGTACATCACGGGACACAGAGCCATAAATCATAATCTATGGGATGTCCCAAAGCAATGCATCTGAGGGGGGGGGAGGGGGGGTGGAACACAAAAAATACCACCATCAGATCACAAAAAGGACTACAACGTTGCCTGCACAACACTGCGGCCAAATGCAGAGTCCTCTTTGGTCCCAACATCCACTCGATAGAAACGAGTGAACGTATGCACGGACGACTAGATCACGGCCTTGCAAATTTGAGTCATAGAGTCTTCATGGTGAAGTGCCCAAGAGGCACCTACTCCTCTGGCAAAATGTGCCTTTGAAGTAAAAGGTGGAACCTTCCCTTCTAAATCATACGCCTGGGTAATAACCTGGCGAATCCAATAAGAAATCGTAGACTTAGATGCTGCCAGCCCTTTCCTGGGCTTTTCTGGCAGCACAAAGTAGATCGGTCTTATGAATCTGAGCCGATCTTTCCAAGTAAATCCTAAGTGCATGCATTACATCAAGAGAATGCAATAACTTTTCCTCCTCTGAGTGGGGATCTGGAAAAAAGGAAGGTAGTATAATGTCCTGATTCAAATGAAAGGCGGACACCACCTTGGGCAAAAAAAACCAGGGTGTGGACGTAGAATCACCCTATCTTGATGAAAGATCAAGAATGGCTCTTTACAAGAAAGAGCTGCTAGTTCTGATACCCTTCTAGCCTAAGTTATCACAATCTAAAAAACCAGTTTCCTGGTCAGAAGAACCAGGGGAACCTGCCCCATGGGCTCAAAAGGCTGTTTTTGTAAAACTACCAGCACCAAATTTAAATCCTAAGGACATAATGGTGGCTTCACAGGTGAAAGTTTCCCCAGGTGAAGGTCTGAACCAATGAATGGGAAGCGATTGGTTCTTGGAAGAAAACTGATAAGGCTGAAATTTGCCCTTTAATAGTGCTCAAAGCTAATTTCATATCTACCCCTGCTTAAAGGAAAGCTAGCATTCTCCCGATTATATATTTGTGGGGGTGACATTTCCTGGCTTCACACCAGGTAATGTAGGATTTCCAGACCCTGTAATAAATGCCTATAGAGACTGGTTTCCTAGCATTTATCAGGGTATAAACTGCAGTGCCAGATATACCCCGCTCCTTCAAGATTAAAGCTTCAATAGCCAAGCCGTCAAATTTAGAGACTGTAAAGCAGGGTGGAATATCGGACCTTGAGAGAGTAGGTCCGGACGCAGTGGAATTGCTCAAGGCCTTGGCACTGCCAACCTTTGGATTTGTGCATACCAAACCCTCCTCGGCCATGCCGGAGCTACCTGAATTTGTCACGGGACCATGAACCAGACGTACAACAACAGATAAGTGAAAATAAGAAGGCTTTATTGAAAATCAAGCTGTAAAGCAAAAGTCCAAACTGATGGCGAAACCGAGGCAGAGTCCTTGCGAAGCCAGAGGTCAGGAACCAGGAGGGTAGTCAGACGAAGCCAGGATCAGGAACCAGCAGGGTAGTCAGACGAAGCCAGGATCAGGAACCAGAAGCAGCAGCAGTCTTAGAAGCATGTGAACACAGGAGGACCAAGCAAGGAACTGAAGCCACAGACCTCCTATATATATGAGCTAGGCATCCAGCTCCTCCCAGTGGGAAGGAGGAGCCGCAGGGTGGGAGGCTACAAGAAACCCAGAAACCAAGATGGCCGCCAGCACATGTCAAACGAAGGAGAACAGCAAGAAGGTAAGACCATGACAGTACCTCCCCCTCAAGGGCCCCTCCTCCGCGGAGTAAAGAACGGTTTCTGAGGGAAGCGTGCGTGGAAGGCTCGGAGCAAGGCAGGAGCATGGACATCTGCGGAGGGAACCCAGGAACGCTCCTCTGGACCATAACCACGCCAATGAACCAAAAACTGCACCCGACCGCGGACCAGGCGTGAGTCCAGGATATTGCTCACCTCATACTCCTCACGATTGCCCACTTGGACCGGACGAGGCTGAGGAACCGAGGAAGTGAAATGATTACACACCAGTGGCTTCAACAGGGAGACATGAAACACGTTGGAGATCCGCATGCCAGGAGGAAGCGCAAGGGCATAGGCTACCGGGTTTACCCTGCGAAGCACTCGGAAGGGACCAACAAAGCGAGGCGCCAGCTTGGGAGTGGGCACTCGAAGGTTGAGGTTGCGGGTGGACAACCATACACGGTCTCCGGCCTGGTAGGAAGGAGCAGGCGCTCGTCTGCGATCAGCCTGGAGTCTCTGGCGCTGCGCAGAGACCTCAAGGGACTTCTGGATCTGTACCCAAGAAGCACGTAGGACGGAAAGGTGATCCTCCACAGCCGGAATATCCTGGGGAGAGAATACCTCCGGTAACACGGCAGGTTGGAACCCATAATTGGCCATGAAGGGAGACGTCCCAGAGGAAGAGTTCACTGCCGTGTTCCTGGCAAACTCAGCCCAAGGCAGGAGGTCAACCCAATTGTCTTGGTGATCGGAGACATAGCAACGAAGGAATTGCTCCAAGGCCTGATTGGATCGTTCTGCGGCCCCATTGGACTGAGGGTGGTAGGCCGAGGAGAAGGAGAGATGAATCCCCAACTGGGAGCAAAAGGCGCGCCAGAACCTGGACACAAACTGACTCCCCCGATCCGACACAATCTCCTTGGGCAAACCGTGCAACCGGAAGACCTCCCTGGCAAAAATCGTGGCCAACTCCTGTGCAGAGGGTAACTTCTTGAGAGGAACACAGTGGCACATTTTGGAAAATCGATCCACAATCATGAGAATGACCGTATGGCCTCGGGATGCAGGGAGGTCCACAATGAAATCCATCCCCAGGTGTGACCATGGGCGCTCCCCGGTGGCTATGGGTTGCAGAAGGCCCAACGGAAGGTGCAGAGGGGACTTACTCTGGGCACAAACGGAGCATGCCGCTACATATGCGGCGATGTCGGAACGTAGGGAAGGCCACCAGAACAGACGTGAAACAGCCCAGGACAGCTGATTCTTTCCAGGATGCCCCGCGGTCTTGGAGTTATGGTAGGTTCGCAACAACCGAGTGCGCAACTCCTCAGGCACAAAACATCTGCCGTTGGGTCTCCCAGAGGGAGCACCAGATTGAGCCGCCAAAATCTGCTCACCCAGGGGAGAGGTCTGGCTGGTGCGAATGGCGGCCAGGATCTGATTCGGAGGTATGACCGAAGTCGGAATCGACTCCTCCCTGGACAGGTCGGAGTACTGCCGTGATAAGGCATCCGCCCTGATGTTCTTGGAACCGGGTAGGTAGGAGACCACGTAATTAAAACGTGACAAGAACAGAGCCCATCTGGCCTGACGTGGTGTCAATCTCTTGGCCTCAGAAAGGTAGGTCAGATTCTTGTGGTCCGTCAGGATGAGGACCGGAACCACCGAACCCTCGAGCAAGTGCCTCCATTCTTTAAGGGCCTGCACGATGGCCAATAACTCCCTGTCACCAATCTGATAGTTGCACTCCGCGGAAGACAGTTTCCGGGAGTAAAACCCACAAGGAAGCAGAGGACCCTCTGGTGTTCTACGCTGAGACAGAAGGGCGCCTACTCCCGTCTCAGACGCGTCCACCTCAAGGACAAAGGGCAACCCAGGGTTGGGATGCGATAGAATCGGAGCCGACACAAAGGCGGACTTTAGAGCCTCAAAAGCTCGGATGGCCTCGAGCGGCCAGACCTGGGAATTACTGCCCTTCCTGGTCAGATCCGTGAGAGGCTTGGCTAGCATGGAAAAGTCCCTGATGAACTTCCGATAATAATTGGCGAAGCCCAAAAAGCGCTGCAGGGAGCGAAGACCACTGGGCTGGGGCCACTGTAAGACAGCCGAAACCTTCTCAGGATCCGTGGAGAACCCCTCAGCGGAAATGATGTAACCTAAGAAGGTTACCTGGGATCGGTGAAATTCGCATTTCTCAAGCTTACCAAACAGCTTGTTCTCTCGTAACCGTTGCAACACTCGTCTGACATCCAGAATGTGGGTCTCCATGGATTCAGAATATACCAAGATGTCATCCAAATAGACCACCACACACTGCTGCAACAGGTCACGGAAAACATCGTTGATGAATTCCTGAAAGACTGCGGGCGCATTGCACAACCCAAAGGGCATAACCAAGGATTCATAATGACCGGTCCTGGTGTTAAACGCGGTCTTCCACTCATCGCCCGCCTTGATCCTTACGAGGTTATATGCCGCCCTCAGGTCGAGTTTGGTAAAGGCCGTGGCCCCTTTAAGGCGATCGAACAGCTCGGAAATCAAGGGTATCGGGTAAGCGTTCTTGATCGTGATGCGATTGAGACCCCTGTAATCGATGCAAGGCCTCAACTCACCGCCCTTCTTTTTCACAAAGAAAAATCCAGCCCCTGCCGGGGACGAGGATTTGCGAATGTGTCCGCGTGAAAGCGCCTCCTTCACGTACTCCGCCATGGCCTCATTCTCCGCTACCGACAGTGGATAGACCTTGCCACGAGGAGGAACGGCACCAGGTTGTAACTCGATGGCACAATCGTATGGGCAGTGCGGAGGTAGGGCAACCGCGCGCACCTTATCGAATACATCCCGGTACTCCTCGTATTCAGGAGGCAACAGAGAGTCCGAGGAAGTACACAGCAACTTGACAGGCCCATGGATGCAACTAGCCCCACACTGCGGTGACCACGAGAGGATCTCGGCCGATCTCCAATCGAAAGTCGGATTATGCTTCTGGAGCCAGGGGTACCCCAAGACCACCGAGTAGTGTGGAGACGAAATAACCTGGAAGCAGACCGACTCTCTGTGAACGGCACCAATGGCTATCCCCACTGGAAGGGTCTCATGAGTCACGTGTGGCGGCAGAAGGGGTCTGCCGTCTATCGCCTCAAGAGCCAGTGGAGAACCTCGGGCCTGCAGAGGAATGGAATTGGCGGCAGCGAACACACTATCAATGAACAAACCACCAGCACCAGAGTCCACCAACGCCTGGGTCGTTACTGAGCCCCCGACCCAGGAGAGGACAACAGTGATCAGTGGTTTGTCAACACGGGAAACCGGGGACGAGGAGACTCCACCCAAGATCTGCCCCCGACAGGATCTCAGGTGCGAGCGTTTCCCGGACGGTTCGGACATGCCAACCGAAAATGCCCACCGAGACCACAGTACATGCATCGACCCTCGCGTCTTCGGAGTACCCTCTCCCCCTCGGACAGGCGAGCAAAGCCCAGCTGCATGGGTTCACCCCCAGCCAAGTCATCCCCAGGAGGCGTGGGAGGAGAGGGAGGCACGGGTGGGACAGCAAAGGTAGGCGCCAATCTGTTAGGAGGCCTCCGCAGACTCTCCTTAAAGGAAGGTCTCTCCCTGAGTCTGGTGTCAATCAAAATCAAGAAAGAAATAAGAGACTCGAGCTCCACTGGTAGGTCCTTAGCTGCAACCTCATCCTTCAAGGCATCCGAGAGACCATGAGAGAAAGCAGCGACCAGAGCCTCATTATTCCAGCCCACCTCTGCTGCCAGGGTACGAAACTCAATGGCGTATTCAGCTACGGATCGTGAACCCTGTCTGATGGACATAAGGAGCTTCGCAGCAGAGGCAGCACGAGCCGGCACATCGAATACCCTCCGAAGAGAAGCAGCAAAACCGGAAAACTCGGCAACCACCGGATTGTTGTTCTCCCATAAAGGGCTGGCCCAGGCCAAGGCCTTGTCCGAGAGCAGCGAAATTAAGAAGCCCACCTTTGATCTCTCAGTAGGAAAGGCATGTGGCAGCAACTCAAAATAAATGCCCACCTGGTTAAGGAAACCTCGGCACTGAGTTGGCTCTCCCCCAAAGCGCTGTGGAAGGGGGGCAGAACCGGTCACACCCCGAAACACCGCAGGCGCAACAACAGGTGTCGGGGTAGACTCTGGCGCAACAACCGGAGCGGCAGTAGGAGCGGGCCCAGGAGCGACAACCGACCCATCGCCAACGGGAGCGAAATGAGCCGTGCGTTCAAGCATGGTTTGCAACGCCACGGCGAACCGACCCAACAGGTGATCCTGCTGATCAAGTCTGGCAACCAGCGTGGGTAGCGAGGATGGCCCTGTACCGTCAGAATTCATGGCTTGGTCCTAATGTCACGGAACCATGAACCAGACGTACAACAACAGATAAGTGAAAATAAGAAGGCTTTATTGAAAATCAAGCTGTAAAGCAAAAGTCCAAACTGATGGCGAAACCGAGGCAGAGTCCTTGCGAAGCCAGAGGTCAGGAACCAGGAGGGTAGTCAGACGAAGCCAGGATCAGGAACCAGCAGGGTAGTCAGACGAAGCCAGGATCAGGAACCAGAAGCAGCAGCAGTCTTAGAAGCATGTGAACACAGGAGGACCAAGCAAGGAACTGAAGCCACAGACCTCCTATATATATGAGCTAGGCATCCAGCTCCTCCCAGTGGGAAGGAGGAGCCGCAGGGTGGGAGGCTACAAGAAACCCAGAAACCAAGATGGCCGCCAGCACATGTCAAACGAAGGAGAACAGCAAGAAGGTAAGACCATGACAGAATTACTGGTTTCCCCTCTAGCTGGATCCTGCGCAACAGACACGGTATCGGCTGCATCGGAGGAAAGGCATAAATCAGGGAATACTTCTTCCAAGGAGTCACTAAAGCATCCACTCCGACTGTGAGTGGATCCCTGGTCCTGGACACAAGTCTCTTCAACTTGTTGTTGAACCTGGATGCTTACAGATCTACGTCTGGGACCCCCCAGTGTAGGCAGATTGATTGAAAAATCTTGGGATGTAAGGACCATTCCCCCAGAAACATCTGTTGACGGCTCTGAAAATGTGCCTGCCAGTTCTCTATTCCTGGAATAAAAACTGCTCTCAGGCATGACACCAACTTCTCTGCCCAGGACAGGATGATATCCACCTCTTTCTGTGCTGACTGACTCTTTGTGCCACCTTGGTTGACATAAGCCACAGCCGTTACATTGTCGGATTGCACCCTGACAGGGTGACCCGATGTCTGGGCATCCAGTATTTCATAGCCCGACTGACTGCTCGGATTTCCAGAATGTTGATGGGGGAGACCTTTCTCTACCTAAGACCATTTCCCCTGGACAGTGGCTTTCTCCAGAACCGCTCCCCAGCCGGAGAGACTGGCATCTGTAGTCACCACCTTCCAGGTTACTGGAAGAAAGGATTTCCCCTTCTGCAGATTTCTGGTCACCAACCACCAATTCAGAATCTGACGTACTCTTGGTACCAGAGACGGACCGGTCCAGAGACTGAACCTTCCCAGTCCATGTAGACAGAATGTTGTTCTACAAGGGTCTGGCATGGAATTGAGCATAGGTAATTGCCTCAAATGTGGACACCATTTTTCCCAATAACTTCATGTAAAGACGTACAGAAGGATATCTCAGCCTTACAATGGACTGAACAAGATCCTTTAGATCTGTGACCTTTCTTGTTGGCAGGAATACCTTTGCCTTTACTGTGTCCACAAGGAAACCCAGATATTCCAGATGCTGGACCGGCTTTAATGCTGACTTTGCCAAGTTCAGAATCCAGCCCAGACATTCTAGGAGCTGTACTGTCTGGAGGACATTTCGGCTTAGAGCCGAAACCGATCGATCTAGAAAAAAAATTGTCCAGATATCCCTCGGGACCTTAGAAGAGCCAATACTGGAGCTAGGATCTTTGTGAACACTCTTGGAGCTGTAGCTAACCCGAAAGGTAGGGCCACAAACTTAAAATGACGGTTTTCCACTGCAAAGCGTAGAAACCCTTTATGAGCCTGGAATATAGGCACGTGAAGATACACATCCTTGATGTCTATGAATGCTAGAAATTCCTCTCCCTGCAGGGAGGCTATGACTGAATGAATTGACTCCATACGGAAAGTACGAACGTTCAGAAACTGGTTTAGAGCTTTGGGATCCAGAATAGGTCTCAGATCCAAATTTGGTTTGGGAGTTATGAACAGGTTTGAGTAAAAACCCCTGAAGCTTTCATTTTCAGGAACCTCCATTATCACTCTTTGGGCCCTCAGCTTGTCCAACACCAGAAGGAGATCTTCTTTTTAGGGGATATGTTGCTATACTTGACCTTCCAAACCGAGGATGCGGGAACACCCGAAATTCCATTTTGTATCCCTGCGAGATGGTGGAGATAACCCAGTTTTCTTGGATCTTATCCATCCAAACCTTTGAGAACCGAAGCAGCCTTCCCCCCACCCAAGTGAGTGGGGGCGCCCCTTCACAGAGTAGGCTTAAGCCCCGTACACGCGTACTGATCGTCGGCCAAACGATTGGCCATCTTTTGTCCAGGGCTGTTGTGTCTGATGAAAACTGCAAAAGACTGCACACAAATTTTGTCGGCCAACAACAGCCGACTGCAGAAGTGATGTCATGTGATGTTTAACTTTCCTTGTCTTTTTTCTTTTCTGAGCATGCCCAGTCTTGCTAATCTGCTGTCTGTCGGCCGAAATCTGTACTGACTGACGAACAATCGGCCGTTCTGGTGTTGGCCAACAAAAATTTTAATGCCTGCACACCCGATTCTGTTCGGCCGAAAATGCGCTGTCGGCAGCATCATACTAACAAGCCTACAATCGGCCGATCGGTTGGCGGCCGAATATTTAAGGCCGACAATCGGTACGTGTGTACGGGGCTTTAGAGGAAGGCTTGGCTGCTCTCTGGGCCCAGAGCTTTTTCTGTCTCTGCCCTGAAGACTTGGTTCCGGACCCGGATGTCTGAGGCCGTCGCCACCGCCTGGAATTAGAAGCACTGGTAGTATGAGTGCTGGGGATCTTAAAATAAGGGCACTTGTTCTTCTTTTTTACAGGTAGCAACTTAATCCCCCCCCCCCCCCAGATCTTTTGGATATAATTATCCAGATTGTCACCAAAGAGGGGTTCTCCCTAAAAAGGGAAGCCAGACACTTTTTACATGGTAATCCCGCACACCAGATTTCTTTAGGGCAGACATTGCTTTATAGCAAGACAAACTTGAGGTACTAACTTCAGTGTACTCAAGGCTTGTGCCAAGGTTATACAACTTATCACACACAGCACTGATTATCCATAAGATACAGGACCCACAGGCAACTCAGCTGCTGCTGCTCTGTGTCCCCTTCAGCCTCTAACAGAGGCTAGTGCATTGTAAAACGTTTCTTATAAATTGTGCCTATTTATGCTGTATTGCACATGTGTGGTGTCCACGTGCACGCCAATCACATTCAAAAGCCCTCCGTGTGGAGTATGCTCGTTTTTAAAAGGCAAAGATTCACAGGTGCGAATGGGCCTTCGCCGCAGGCGCGCTATCCAGGGAGGACACAAACACGTGGGCGCTTTCGCGCCAAGGTGAAAACCATGGGGTGAGGGCAGCTTAGGCCGAAATTGGTTTGTCATAGCTGATAACTTTCAGGTGATCAGCCCAGGGCGAAAATGGTGTGTAAACAAAAAAGCTAAGAAATATTGTTTGTATCAATCCCAGAACTGCACAAGCTCTTATTATCACAATTGGCACATTTATACCCTGAGGAAAAGCAAGAGCTTTTAACAAGATGTATTTTGCATAGCTTAACATCCATAGTCTCAAACAGAGACCCACATGGCACTTGGTCTCTGTTATCTTTTAAAGGGAACAGTGCATAAAATATTTACATTTGCTGTATGTGTAAATATTTTAAATTACACTTACCAGTCCTGCCGCAGGATTCTGTTTGAAATCGGAATCCAATTTTCACCCATCACGGTGAGCTTTGTCTTGCCGACCTTCGAAGACTGGTGCCCCTTGTTTTAGAGGGGCCACGGCCTTTGACCTGTAGAGCACCATGCACGGAGCGCCTTTGGTATTACCAAGGGTCTGGATCCCAGGGTCCAGCGCCTTAAAAGGACAACATTACAGGCAAAACCTTGTAACTGCTTCCCTCAGGTACCATCTTTTTAATCTACTGACTTTTTTAGATGGATCTGATAGTTAACCCCCCTTAGATTTAGTCATCTTTGATCGGGTATGTAGCATAATCTTTCTTCTTTGATGAATATGTGGATAGACTCTCCATCGTGACCATCACCTTTAGACACTGGCGAAAAAACTGAGGTGCTTCCTGTGTGGGAGGGGTTATATAGGGGGACATTCTTTCCAAAATTGGTTGCCAGTGTCCTTCACCTGTAGGTTGTCATGTAACCCATATGTTAGGATTTATGGCTCTGTGTCCCGTGATTTTGAAAAGAAAAAACTGTCTCTGAAATCACAAAAAACAGGCCTCAAATTTTGCAAAGAATACCTCTAAATTTATTTAAAAGGTACATTTTTTTTTATCTTAAACATGTACCATATTCAACCCTATGTATGAAATATAATATTACATATCCTAGCAATATCTGAAAACATGTACAGTAAGCTGGCAAAGAATCTTTGCAGACACTGGCATTTAGACTGTGTTTTATTTGAAGCACATCTTCATTTTACAATTCTGACCCCTGACATCTTTCCAAAAATGTAAAAGTGTTAGGAATTAGGGCTCACAGTGGACATAGTGTGTACCAGGCTTTAGTAAAAAAAAAAAAAAACTTTTTTTGGCCCTTCATGAAAACTGTTTTTTTTTGCAGTTTTTTAACCTTTTGTTCCTTTATTTTTAATACATTTTTAGGACAGATTTATTTTTTACACTCATTTTATTTTCTGCAACAGTACTTGCTTCATCCCTAAATACAGTAAGTGATCACTGTTGCAGCACAACTGAGAAAAGATGTGGACATTTGCTAATGTATTTGCATACAAATATGTAATGTGACAACAATTCAAATCTTCAGCCATGTAAATTACAGGTTTAACACCTATGCAGACTTCCTGACACCAAGAATGAAGATATGTAACTAGAACAGGGTGGTGCCACAAGTTCACACCTCCTGTCTTGTTATTGGACAATCAAACCTCTTCCTTTCCATTAAGATCGGATTAGGATGTCTTTTGGAAATAAATAATGGAGCATTTTCCTGACATTTAGTAGTACTGAACAAGTGGCTCAGATAAGCTATACAAGTCTTCAATATTATAGAGCCATTTGAATGTGACTACTACTAGTTTATTTTTTCAATGTTCCTTGCTGTGCTTTTCAAATACATTTCTAATGGATAACAGATCACAAGAACACACATTGAATATTTATCAGCTCACCAGACCTTCGATGTGGTGGTTACTTTTTTTTTTTTTTCAGACTAAAACATAGTCCTAGTGTACAGAAAAATACTTGTTGATCCTGCCAGAAATTCAGTGTAGTCGCTTCCTGAAAGCTGAATTAGAAGTGTACTATCTCTCTTCTGTAAACTACTAATGTCCCACCCCCTTAACAATGGAAAACAGACAGACATGTTTGGAATCCAGCTTGCTAGTGAGGTAGCTACCTGAAGACAGGAAGTGTGTTACTTGCCAGAATATATATGTTTAAATATGTTCTATTTCTCTGAAACCTGTTGCGTACAGCCCAATGGTATCAAACGTTTTTTTTTTTTTTTTATTTTAGAGGGGTTGACTAAGGTTTACTTCCTTTTTCATACTTTTAAGAATCCTTTATGTACTTGAAACAGAACAATAAAAGGGGTGTATATTAAATATGATAAAAATAGGGGGAGATTGCATTTGATCTTGGGGAAAATCTCTTCCGTGGATACAGTTGTAATAAGATATCTGAGCAGCTATGGATGGCGGTGCTAGTTATGGTATCCATTCCAGATGCGCACAATTCTTCCTGTGTATGTTTTATAAAATGCCTGCAAAGGATTGGCAGAGGGGACTTCACTTTTCAAATGACTATCTTTTCCATCTATTTCTACAAAGCATCAAAAACTATTCACAAAAAAGCTGTGTGATAAAAATAGCACTTCATTTCAAGAAACTATTTTTCGGGTTAATAAAAGGTGTGGAGTCTTTCATTTCATGTGTACATTTCAGATACAGACATTATTTTGACTTTTATGGACAGATTGCAGTGAATGGCCTATTTGGTAGGATTTAAGAAAATTTAAACTGCAGCAAAGGAGCATTTAAGTCCTAACAAATATGACATCAATGTGGCTGTTTGCATGTTCTTTGTTTGTTAGGAATATTCTACCAAGTAGTTATAAACAGAAAAACATACATTGTGGCAACACGTCAGTGATCCCCAAAAGCTAAATCTATAACTTTCCACAAAAGCTGTGTTCCATTGCTCTAATGGCTAATGCTCCTAAAACAAATAGTACAGCCCCCCTTAGGTGGGGTACACACTAGTAGAAAATCTGCCGAAAATTCCCCTGTCCGAGGTAAAATCGTACGATTTTCGGCTAGTGTGTACACAACTTTCAGCAGCCGATGCCGACATTTTCAACGAAACAAAACGGAGGGACAAACACCAAAATTGTTATCGTCCGTCCCCAGACGACCAATTTTCGTTTAATGTGTATGCAGTACGTCCGTGAAAAATCGTATATGAAAGACAGCGCATGATCTAAAGTTGCTGACAACCTGGAAGTCTAGGAACAAATGTCCCAAAAAAAAAAAAAAAAAATCGGACGAGAAATTTTGTGAACATTTATGCACTGTCAACTAAAAATGGTTATGAACGCTGAGCAAGAGAGAGAAAAATCGGAGGATATTTCGTCCGATTTCCATCAAGTGTGTACGGGCCTTTAACGAAGAGAGAGACAACCCTGACCACAGAGGAGGGGAATTTGTGCTCTGAATGGCACAGTAGGAGGAAGTGAGGTGGCATACAGACTCCTATAGGGTTCTGATTATCCTGGCTTCCAGCTACCAGGAGGTTTTGATTATCATGCTCTGTGCAGCTCTTGAAATGCCCTACTTATTCTGTAATGTACAGCACTTGAGTATCTTGTGCTGGGTCTGGCGATGCATGGAAGCACTAGGGTTATGTGTGCAAGCCAGCCTTCATAAGTGCTTTAATAGAACAAGCACAGTCCAGCACCCTGCACAGGAGCATTATGGGTACAGGTACAGCCCAGTATCTTGTAAGGAACACTACTGGCACCAGAATAGCTCAGTTTAGAGTTTTACCTTCCTTTCTCATCTGATAAGAGTGCTTGCATGCAAGCAGAGATTCCAAAAATTGGGAAAGGTGTGTGCACCATGAAAATTACTAAAGAATTGTGCAGGGATGAAACAGCGTTAAAACTGCAGAAGAAAGGGAAGGAGGTGGTGGCTAAGCTTGAGGCAACACAAAATTCACATGATGTTGCAACTCCCTCAAATGAAATCTCTTTCATGAAACTGACTCTAATTCTTCCATGAAACTGGATGATTTTGATACATCTGAATCGTTTTTCTGAGGAGAATACTTCCCAGAATATAGTGAGCACATTAACAGACTCCGATTTCTTTGAACAATTGCAAGGTAAGAAAGAGCCTACTTTTTAGTTGCAGTGCAAAAATTCAACTCCTCTATTTTTATAAAAAAAAAAAAAAAATGAGAATCTTCATTCTGCATAGAAGAATAAGTATGATGGGATATGTGGTTTATTCAATAAAAATAAGATTAACATTATCTTAAACCAAAGGCACCGAAACATTAGAATTGTTGGAGTTCCAAAAAAGGTAGAAGAGGATAATATAACTGTACATTGAAGGATGGCTTTTCTCTGTGTTTTGGAAAGATGCATTTTCCTGTGTTTGCAGTAGAGAGGGCTCATTATGTTCTAACTCACTCCCCTCCACCAGAGGAAAAGCCAAGATCAAGACTGGCCAGAATAATTATCAAGATAGAGATACATTCTGTGGAGAGCAAATATCCCTTGAAGGTTATTACAATAAATATTAATTTATCCACATTTTTCTGCAGGAAATTAAAAAGCATTTACAGAAGCTTTACGTGTCATATGCTATGTTTTACCCTGCATACCTAAGAATTGTTGCTATAGGGAGAAGCTCACTTTTTGATACACCAGCCGATTCAGTTTCATTGATAAGAATGATTAACACTTATGAAGTCATTAGCCAGAATAATATTGCTCCTCTCATTACTAGAATACATGTTTCTCTTACGTCCTCCGACAGTCGCCGCCCACTCATACAGTCGTCACCAATGGGTATTGACTTCCGCTCCGCAGGAGTAGCTAGGCATAAGACTTGTTAGTAACAAAAGCTTTTAGCATAGACACACCCATGGGGGCTGTCCCACTGGTCAATACCCGCTGCATTAAGCCATCCCAACTCAGTTTGTCTCTGCCTAGCGTTAGGAGTAGACAGGCTTCCCTGTGCTGGAGCTACAGTCTCAGCCTTCTAATCTTTTCTTTTGATTTTTATTTGAAAAATGTCAGTTTTTTCTTTGCTTTATTAGCTGTTATTTTGTCAGCTTTAGTGGATCTTCAGATGAAGTTGGATCATGCGGAGCTGGGTATCAGACTGGCCGCCCTGGCTCTCCAGGGCAGAGGGTCAGATGGATCCCCAGCCCGCCATCGAGCGTTTGGCTATGGCTCGCCCTGGCGCTATGAACGACCCATCCCTGCTCGCAGCAGGGATGCAGCCTGTGAGGTGGCTACCTCACTGGACGTATCTGCGGTCCTGTGCTGCAGTGTCCTGCGTTTTTGGCTGACGGCATTCCCTGTCATATGAGGACAGAGGTTTTCCGTTAAGAGAGGCACCCCACGCCATCCGGTACAGGTAAGTACTTTCTGTGTGAGGCTGTCTGGAGTGGCAGTCCTGTGTCCCCTCATGTCTGTGCGTTTGTGGGGCTCCCTGATGCGATCCCTGCAGGGGTCCGCTTTAATTCACTGCTGGCGCTGTGTGGTGTGGGGGCCCCTCTCCTGTGTCACTTTCTGGTGTTTTGGGAGATGCAGACTGTGTGAGGCGACCGCTGCGGCCAAAAACCGTGTGGTCCGCCATTTTGGATGTGGGCAGCATGTCTGGCTTCACTATGGGCTTTCACAATAGCTTGCTATGTAGTATTTTGGCGCCAACCGGCGCCATCTTGTGTGTAGCAGAACGATCTTTCCGAGCACATGTCGGTGGCCATCTTGCCGAAGCCTTCCATTCACTTCTATGGGCAGCCATTTTCCCTGGGCCTTGCAGCATATAGTTCAGCTTCTGGTGACCTCACTTCCTTTTCCTCTGGAGCAGCGATCGGTGTGGTAACACTCTGTGGGGCTCTGCAGACTGTCTCTTCCATATCTCTCTGTTCTATCCTTCCTGGCTCAGTTTTGTCCCTTTTTGGTGGGTCTGTGTACACTGTGATTATAGCGGTGGGCTAAGCTATCCGCAGCGCTTTTAAAGGGCCAGTACTTTTTTCCTCATTGTTTTGGCAATGGATTCTCAGGACATTATACCTAATTTGGCCGCTGTAGTGGCGTCTTTGGTGTCAAAAATGGAGATGCTGATGGCTGAATGTGCTGCTAGGAAAAGGCCCAGATTATCTCTCTCCTCTGATTCAGATGGTGATGTGGCTGCTGTGGCGGGCGTGCCCTTTTCTGGGTCTCGCTCGTCCCTGGACCCTCTGGGGTCTGAGGCGGAGGTGGAGGGGGTTGATGTGTCTCCCCCGGGGTCGCCTGAAGAACGCACACTCATGGATGAGTTGATTTCTTCTGTTAAAGAAACACTACATTTGGAGGATGAGCCCACTCCTCCGGCCATTGTGTCCTCTTTTGGGACACATAGGGCCCGCAAGTCGGAGCAGGTTTTTCCTTGCCCCACTGAGTTTCATCACACAGTCAATGAACAATGGCGCAGTTTAAAACGCCCTTTCACGTGCCTAGTCTGTTTAAACTGCTGTACCCCTTTGCGCCTTCTACGAAGGCGCGCTGGTGCGTGGCCCCCCAGGTGGATCACGCTGTGGCCGTGTTGAACAAGGCTACCCTGGTTCCCACTGAGGATACCCCGGTGTTCCGGGATCCTACGGACAGAGGAGGTTGGAGTCTCTGGCCCGTCATGCCTATACGGTGGCGGGCTCTATGCT
This sequence comes from Pelophylax lessonae, assembly GCF_965119305.1. Lineage (NCBI taxonomy): Eukaryota > Metazoa > Chordata > Amphibia > Anura > Ranidae > Pelophylax > Pelophylax lessonae. The sequence goes on from NC_138769.1 coordinate 484,410,081, forward strand.
CAAACCTATTTTTGCTTCTGTCATGGTGGCTCAGGCGGTGGCGGACTGGACTAAGGTGCTTAGACGCACTCTTGTGTCTGATTCTGCCCCACCTGCTACGCTGGAAATGGTGGACCAGATTCATCAAGGGGTCATGTTTTTGTGTGATGCGGCCTTAAATGAGGCCCCTTTAGCCGCACGCCTGTCGAGTGTCGCGGTGCTTAACCGTCGACTGATCTGGCTGAAGAGCTGGTCGGCTGACCAGACGTCACGGAAAACAGTGGCTGACTTTCCTTATGCTGGGTCTCGCCTTTTTGGCGAGGCTTTGGATACTTTGGTGAAAGGAGTCACTGGGGGCAAATGCACTCTGCTGCCCCAGAATCCGAAGAACAAGTATTATTGCGGCAAGCGGGGTCCCGGCTTTAGACCCACTCAGGGGTTCTTTCCTGCTTTTAAGTCACAATTCAAGGGCAAACCTTTCAAGGGCCAAGGTGGCCAGAAGAAGCCCTGGGCGGGTAAGCAAAAGTCCGGGCATGTCGGCACGACGGCTCAGCCCGCCTCTGCCTGAAGGGACGCCCTCACCCGTTTCAGGGGTGGGGGGACGTTTGGGTGGTTTCCTCCAACCTTGGCTGCTCCGTATTCCAGACAGGTGGGTTCAGGAAATCATTCGATCAGGATACAAGATCGAATTTCTTTCACGGCCGGGGGACAGATTTTTTCCCTCAAATCTTCAGTTGACCCCAGGGAGCTTACAGGACCTGCATCGAGCGGTGCAAGATCTCCTGACCCAGGGGGTGATTGTCCCGTTGCCTCATCGGGACAGGTTTCGGGGGTTTTACTCCAATCTGTTCACTGTGCCCAGAAAGGAGGGCAAGGTGCGTCCAATCCTGGACCTAAAAGCTCTGAATCGCTTGGTGCGCGTTCGGAAGTACCGCGTGGAATCCCTCCGCTCTGTGGTGGCCTCCCTGAGTCCAGGGGAATTCCTGGCCTCTATCGACCTGAAGGATGCGTACCTGCACACCCCCATTTTCGAGGGTCATCAGAGGTACCTCCGGTTCGCCATAGCGGAGGACCACTATCAGTTTGTAGCGTTACCTTTCGGTCTTGCTTCGGCTCCAATGGTCTTTACCAAAGTGCTGGAGCCTGTTCTGGGCCTGTTGAGGGCACAGGGCATTGCGGTCTTGGGATATCTGGACAATCTCCTGTTAAGATCGAGTACCAGTCAGAGCCTGACGTGCGATCTGTCAACTACGGTGCAGACGCTTCAGGGAGTTCGGGTGGATATCAACGTTCAGAAGTCGATGTTGTCTCCTTCGGTTCGCCTTCCCTATCTTGGAATGATTCTGGACTCCGCTCAAGCGGAGGTTTTTCTGCCGGAGGACAAGCTCCGGAGCCTTCAAAAAGAGGTCAGGTCCCTCAGGGACAACCAGTCCTCGTCGCTCAGGACCTGTATGCGGTGCCTGGGGTTAATGTTATCTGCCTTCGAGGCGATCCCATTTGCTCAGTTTCACACTCGATCTCTCCAAGCGGAGATTCTGGCCAGGCGGGACAGACTGCCTCAGTCCTTGGATCTGAGGGTCTCGTTGAGTCACCAGACCAGAAGGGATCTTCTGTGGTGGCTTCAGTCCCCGGCTGTGTCGGAAGAAAAATCCTTCCGTCCGTTACTGTGGACAGTAATTACCATGGATGTCAGCCTGTCGGGCTGGGGTGGAGTCCTGGGCAACCTGTCTGCCCAGGGCATTTGGTCGGCGGAGGAATCCTCCCTTCCAATCAACAAATTGGAATTAAGAGCGATCAAACTCTGTCTCCTCCAGAGGTCGGATCGACTTCGGGGCAGACGGACAATGCTACCGCGGTGGCTTACATCAACCACCAAAGGGGCACCAGGAGTGCCCGGGCGGCCCGAGAGGTGACCGACATTCTGTCTTGGGCCGAGACTCATGTCCCGGCAATATCGGCAGTTCACATTCTGGGTGTGGAGAATTGGCAGGCCGACTATCTGAGCCGCCAGACCCTGGACCAGGGAGAATGGTCCCTACACCCGGAAGTCTTCCAAATGCTGTGTGCGAAGTGGGGATCCCCAGATGTGGATCTGTTCGCATCTTGGCTAAATCACAAGGTGAAAAGGTTCGTGGCAAGAACGCGCGATCCTCGGGCGGACACCTCGGATGCGCTGGTGGCCCCTTGGCATCCGTATCGTCTGATGTATGTCTTTCCTCCGATTCAGTTGTTGTCCAGGTTCCTTCGCAGGCTGGCCTCGGAAACCGAACTTGGTGATTCTGGTGGCACCGGACTGGCCACGCCGGTCCTGGTACGCGGACGTCGTTCACCTAGCAGTTGAGCCTCCTTGGCAGCTGCCGCTGCGGGAAGATCTACTGTCTCAGGGACCGATCTTCCATCCTGCTTTACAGTCGCTGGCTTTAACGGCATGGCTGTCGAAAGCCAGGTCCTGAGAGACAGAGGTCATTCCTACTTTGATCAAGGCTAGGAAAGCTTCGTCTGGTAAAATTTATTACCGTACCTGGAAAGCCTATTTTGCCTGGTGTGAGTCCAGGGGGTTTTCTCCTCGCTCATACTCGGTGACGAGAGTGTGGGCTTTCCTACAGAGTGTTGTGGACCAGCGCCTGGCGCTGGCCACAATAAAGGGCCAGCGCCAGTGTATCTGCACTGGCTGTTCTTTTTCAGCGCCCTGTGGCGTCTCATTCCTTAATTCGCACTTTCATTCAAGGTGTGCGACATTTGGCCCCTCCTCGGAGGGAGCCTTTTCCGCCATGGGACTTGAACTTGGTTCTGTCCGTGTTGCAGCGTGCTCCCTTTGAAAATATCCGGGATATCTCGTTGCCTCTGCTGTCTAAAAAGGTTGCTTTTTTAGTGGCGATCACTTCGGCTCGCAGAGTGTCGGAGCTGGCGGCGTTGTCTTGCCGCTCTCCTTATCTGGTGGTTCACAGAAATAAGGTGGTCTTGCGACCTCATTATTCTTTTCTCCCTAAGGTGGTCTCTGACTTTCACCTTAATGAGGACATTGTTTTACCTTCGCTCTGTGCAAAGCCGAAGCATCCTAAGGAGTTTGCATTGCATTCCTTGGATGTTGTCAGGGCGATCAGGGTTTAACTGTCGTCCACTGAATCCTTTCTGAAGTCGGATTCCCTCTTTGTTCTTCCTGAGGGACCTCGGAAGGGCATGGCTGCGTCTGCTGCGACCATTGCCAAATGGATCAGACAGACCACTGTACAGGCCTATGCTTTGAAGGAACGGGGTCCACCCTTCCCTGTTACGGCGCACTCTACCAGGTCTTTGAGTACGTCCTGGGCCTACCGGCATCAAGCCTCGGTGGCCCAGGTGTGCAAGGCTGCGACTTGGTCGTCGGTGCACACCTTTTCCAAATTCTATAAGGTGGATGTTCTGGCATCGGCTGATGCCTCCTTTGGCCGCAAAGTTCTCAGTGCGGCAGTGCCATAGGGGACCCTTGTTGTTTTTGTGGGTCCCTGGCTGTTGGGGTTGTTTATCCCCTGGGTTATTTGCTTTCCTGGGCTGTTGCTCCTGTTGAGACTTTTCCGTTGCCCAGAAGGTTCTCTTACTGCATGTGTAAGGTTCCTTTCTCTGATGTGGGTACTGCATTGCCTTTTCTACGGTTGCGTCTCCCACCCCTCATGTCTTCACTGCTTTGGGACGTCCCATTGGTGACGACTGTATGAGTGGGCGGCGACTGTCGGAGGACATAAGAGAAAACTGAATTTTTGTAAAATCTTAGCGTAAAATTCCTTTCTCTGAGTCCTCCGACAGTCGCCGCCCCGCCCCTCTTTTGTGGTTCTTGTACACTTACTGCTATGCTACCAAACTGAGTTGGGATGGCTTAATGCAGGGGGGGTATTGACCAGTGGGACAGCCCCCATGGGTGTGTCTATGCTAAAAGCTTTTGTTACTAACAAGTCTTATGCCTAGCTACTCCTGCGGAGCGGAAGTCCAATACCCATTGGTGACGACTGTATGAGTGGGTGGCGACTGTCGGACTCGGAGAAAGGAATTTTACAGTAAGATTTTACAAAAATTCTGTTTTTTCTTTTCGTACATCACGGGACACAGAGCCATAAATCATAACATATGGGTTATATAGCCACCTATAGGTGAAGGACATCAGAATTGATGACCCCCTATATAACCCCTCCCATATAGGAAGTACCTCAGTTTTTTTGCCAGTGTCTAAAAGGTGAAGGCCACTGAGAGGAGCTCCACATGTTTATGTTTCAAAGAAGAAGAAATAAGATTATGCTATCATACCCCAAACAAAGATCACTGGATCTAAGGGATTAGCTATCGGATACATCTAAACCAGTTAATGGACTTAAAAGTTGGTACCTGAGACTCAGGAAGCAGATACAAGGTTTTGCTAGTAACGCTGTCCTTTTTAGGCGCTGGACCTTGGGATCCGGACCTTTGGAAAACCGAACCCCAAAGGCGCTCTGTGCAGGGTGCTCTACGGGTCCAAGGCCATGGCCCATATAGCGGTGTCTAATGCTCACCGTGAAGATTGGATTCTTGCTTATAGCAGTTTCCTGCGGCAGGACTGATGAGTCCATTTTAAATATTTACACAGCAAACAAAAACCTTAAAAGGCTAAAAATTGCAAAATTGTAATTATTTTATGCACTGTTCCCTTTAATAAGATTACAGAGACTTGTGCCAAGTGTATTTCTGCTTGTATTTACATTGTAGCAGGTTTATGTAAAGTATGTTTAAAGCATATTGTTACACTGTTTCTTACCCTGAGCTGATTACCTGAAAGGTATCAGCTGTGACAAACAAGATTCAGCCTAAACAGCTCTCTCCCCATTTGTTGTGTTCTCCCTGGCACATAAGCGTTCACATGTTCGCCTCTGCTGGGTCGCGTGTCTATGGTGTATGCCTATTCGCACGCGGGACTCTTCTCATTTAAATACAGGCGTACGCCACATGGTGGGCGTTTTCTAACGCAATTTGGCATGCACGTGGACACCACACCGCACATATATAAAAGGGCACATTCTGCAAATAACTGTTTCCAACACACTAGCGTCTGTCACAGGCTGAAAGGGACACAGCAGCAGCTGGCAGGGCCGACCCTACAATGGGTCCCAGTGGGTCCTTTGGACCCAGGCGGCAGTTGAGCAGGGGTCGGCCGCTGCCCGGCCGCCACCTCTACATCCCACCAGAAAGGCAGCTAGTGTAGGAGAAAAAAAAAGCGAAATTGCCGGTAACCGGGTAACAAACTAGTCAGCGTTGTTGCGGCCGCGGATGGGAATGTACAAATACACTGGTCCGGCTGCAGCACCGTCTCTGTCTCAGCTCCACAGTTTATCTCCCACTATGCTGCTGGCTGTGGAGCAGGTGAGCGGGACGAGCGGCAACCGCATTGGTTTGGAGCAGCGTGGGTGGGCGGGCTGTGGGCATGGCTTGTGGGGCGGAGCCAGAGCCAGTGCGGCGCAGGGGTTAGAGAGCAGAACAGGTTTCCAGGCAGCATATAGCAGCACAGCACACACCGCTTACTTACCACCAGTGCTGCAAGAAGGCTCGGGCACACCACTTTGCCAGCTGGTGAGTGAGTTCTAATAAATATAGGTAATGTGAGTGGCTGGTTTAATTTGTTGTTTTTTTTTAATGTCCAAAATAAAAGGCAATCCACACACTATGATGTCAAATCAATCAAGTAATACAAATTGCATTCAGCAGCGCTTCCATATGTCTGCACATATCAAGTGTAAATTACTAGAAAGTCCCCAATATTGAGTATAGTCATTGAACAATGAGAACAGAAACCATCATGAAAGTTGTAGTCCATATATTGCTGAAAGAAATTTCAAATCCGCTCAATATATGTACAGTAGCTTGACCATCGGCGGTACTCCCAGTGCTCATATGGGTAAGATTATACTGTATCCTCCACCACACCATCAGTGCACCCCATAGAAATGGGCACTTATGGTGTGGTGGAGGACACAGTATAATCTTACCCATATGAGCACTGGGAGTACCGCCGATGGTCAAGCTACTGTACATATATTGAGCTGATTTGAAATTTCTTTCAGCAATATATGGACTACAACTTTCATGATGGTTTCTGTTCTTATTGTTCAATGACTATACTCAATATTGGGGACTTTCTAGTAATTTACACTTAATATGTGCAGACATATGGAAGCGCTGCTGAATGCAATTTGTATTACTTGATTGATTTGACATCATAGTGTGGGTTGTATTTTATTTTGGATATTGGATATTTATTTTGGATATTGACGCCGGTTTGTTGACAAGTGATCACGCGGCCCTTTACTGCGTGATCGCTCCACCCAATGATGGAGCGATCACTTTTCAACAAACCGGCGTCATTACCCGTTCAGCTCATGCTGCTGCGGTGTCTCTCTCTCTCTCCTCTCCTCACACACTGCATCTGCGTAAATCTTACTTCCTGATAAATGTCCTTTTAGTTTTAATAATCATGGATGAATGTGCAGGCCTTTTTGGTGGGCGTAATTTTTTTTTTTTTTTTTGGGGGGGGGCAGCATTTCATGCTTGGACCCAGGCAGCACGTTGACTTGGGCCAGCCCTGGCAGCTGGGTTGCGTGAGTCGCTGTAGGTGTATGTTACTGGCATAAACAACTGGAGATTGCGAGGAGTTGGAGGATCGCCATACACGCTGCGGACCCTATGACATTTATACCATACCTTATGCTTATTTGACCACTCATTCACTTGAGGGTCCATACATTCCGGTAAGGGTTTTGTCTGTGTGGAGCTTGGCGGTGGAGTTCAGATCTAACTCTGGGAGTGGGACCTCTCCTCAAATCTTCTAGCTTTATTGCTTTTGTCACCTATCTACAAAAGGACTTTTGTCTGGCTATGCCTGTCCTGCTCTTGGACTAATTTAATTATTTTATTCCTTTCCAACGGACACATATTTTGTGAATGTTCAATTTATATGCACTGACTGAGAGCCACATTGTGACGATGTATTCCTCCCAATGTTGATGTGTTATTTTGAACATTTAGTGCACATATTGTTATTTATCATTGGCGCTGCACCCTTTTGCCTATTTTATTTCTGGATTAATCATATCTCTGGTGCTGGCAGCCTAATAGGTTCATTCATTTCAGCTCTTTTTTTAGGTGCTGACAGCCTAACCAGCCTATTACATCATTTGTGTGTGACCAAGCACCCTTTTATTTTTAATATTAGTACACTTACCTGTCCATGGGTCTTGCAATGTTTGCACCCTAGCTGAATTTTTAATTTTTTAAACGCCACCGCCGTTCCTTATAAGGGAAACCAGCAGTGCAGCCTTGTGGCTTTACAGCCGGTTCCCTACGGTGCATGCCCTAAGTGTGCTGCACCTGCTGAATGGCCACGTCCTGGTGGCAGGGGAAGAAGGAGGGGCGTAACTTTCTGTGGCGAGGTGCTAGACGGCAGGTTTTAGTATCTCTGTCGCTACTGACCCACTGGGAATATTTTGTAGAATAGTTAGTATTCAAAATGTTGCAAAAAACATCCAGGGAGCTGCAGTTCGGACAACTGAAATGCCTTGTTGATGGAAAAGGTCAGAGGAGAATGACCAGACTGGTTCAAACTGACAAAAGGCTACAAAGCATCTCAGAATTTACAGCATGTCAAACCTTGAGGCTACAACAGCACAGGAACATGTTGGGTCCCTAGGGGAGAAGTCTGTGCTGACGTCACCCGCATACTGGAGCCAGTACTAGTGGTGTTTGTTTGATCTGCACTTTTCCATCTGATATTTTGTAAGTAGATTTTATGCTTCAATAAATCAAGCAGTTTTAACCTATTGGAAACTTCTTGTTCTTTTGCCGGTTAATATCATGAGCAGGTAAGATTATTGGAGTCCTCAGCCGTGGTGCTTTATGTTCTCTGTTATTGATGATCCATTTTTTACTGACCCACACAGCCCTATGCTTGTTTGACCATCTATAATTTGGGGTCATCCTTTTGGGTAAGAGGCTATGTGTGCTGGTTGAGGGAGTCACTGTTGGCACTTCCCGAGTTATCTTTTGACAGATTTATGGATACTGTTTACCGATATATCACTTGTCACAGAGGTGTTTGTTTTTTATTATGCTTACATAATTAGTGGTGTTTTTTCACTTTGTGTTACTAAACCCAGGACCTTCCATTCGCTATATCTGGTGTCCCACAGTACACAGAACATGGAAATGCAATTATTTTAGTAAATATAAACTGCTAAATACCTTTTCTCATCAGCAGTATATACAGTGCCTTGAAAAAGTATTCATAACCCTTGAAATTTTCCAAATTTTGTCATGTTACAGCCAAATACCTAAATGTATTTATTGGGATTTTATTTAATAGACCAACACAAGGTGGCACATAATTGTGAAGTGGAAGGAAAATGATAAACCGTTTTCAAAATTTTTTCACAAATCAATATCTGAAAAGTGGGGTGTGCATTTGTATTCAGCCCTCCTGAGTCAATACTTTGTAAAACCACCTTCCACTGCAATTACAGCGCAAATCTTTTTAGGTATGTCTCTACCAGCTCTGCACATCTAGAGAGTTACATTTTTGCCCATTCATCTTTGCAGAATAGCTCAAGCTCTGTCAGATTGGATAGAGGGTGTCTGTGTACAGCAATTTTAAAGTCTTGCCACAGATTTTCAATTGGATTTAGGTCTGGACTTTAAATGGGCCATTCTAACACATGAATGTGATTTGATCTAAACCAGGGATGAGCTCGGGCGTGTTTAAGTTTGTACGTGCTCGATCCCAGCAGGAAGCCGACACTGCACTCCACTAATCACAGGCAGTGAGACAATTCCCGATCCGAAGCTACACAGATTGGGAAATGTCTCACTGCCTGGGGCCAACCAAGCGGGTGATGTGATGAGCATGTCACAGGTGCCAGTGGATGAGAGGCAGAGACAAAGCACAAAAACTGCTGTTGTCTATTGATGATAATGCAATTTGTACCAATGTAGGTGATGTGTTCATTAATGATGGTGAAAGCAGGATATCCCCCACGAAAACCAGAGACAGAATCCCAGAGTTGCCCATGTAGGTCTCACAAGGTCTCCATGTGTTGGAGTAGGAGACTGTCGAGGATAACTCTGATACTGTTCTGATGGAACAATCAGGGCCTGCAGTCAGAATGTGTGTGGTGGGTGCAGACCAACCTCCCAGTATGTATGGTTGGAGATGAGGGGTTAAATCAGCCTGCCAAAGCTGAAAATGCAAAGCTGGTTATGTTGGTAGCGCCAAAAATGCAAGCTGATCAAAATACTGTTTCTCTATCGCTCATTGACAGACGTAGTCCTCGGTGATACAGCACCTTCAGGTTATGTTGCCTCCACAGGAGCAGGACTAGACAGGAAACAAAATGCTCTGGCCACACCCTAGGGGCAGTCCCCGAGGGTATATCCTCTCTCTCTCTGCCACAGCAAATCAGTTTTTTTCTGTCTAGTCAGGAGTAAGGACCTAGATACCTTGCTGGGATCTTCGGTCCTGGCAGGATTTTTTTCTTAAGATTTTTTTTTAGAGAGCTTTTTTCTCCAGTGTTCCTGTGAGATCTTCAAGCAAGAAAGCTGAACTGGGCGACGGGCTGGATGTTGAGATCCGGTGGTCACCCCAGTTCAGCCTACGAGCGCGTGCAGGCCATAGCTCCGCGCTGGGTCGGCCGCGACATAGTCCCACTGGAGGGACTGACCCCGCGAGTTAAACGTCTCGCTGAAACGCCAAGGACCATGAGTCACGGCGTCCGTATTGGTCGACAGCCCTCCCGCCCCGGTGGAGAGGGGTACTGTCAGGAGTTGGTGCCCGCCTGGTTCCGGTATGGTGAGTAGTATGTTCCCCCTTTCCCCTGACGGGTCTTGTGGTGAACGCGGGCCCCTCTCTGTATGGTAAGGATGAGTTCCCCTCTATCCTAAAACATGGCACAGATCCCCCTACTTTGAGTGTGATTTTATGTGCAAAAAGCCAGGAGGCTTGGTTTGGGAGCTGACAATCTAATTGTAAACATGTTAAAAAGATTGTAATTAGTGGCAGTATGGGTATCTTACTGTGATAATATAAGTATCCTACCAGTCAGTAGCCACGGACATGTAGACTGCTTTCCTAGTCAAGTCTCCAGCGATAGCAGGCCTTCCGAACGGCCATGCGGTCCGCCAGGGCCGGTACCGCCGACCAGGCTAAATCCCCATGTAGAGAAGGTGTTGTGATGCTCTGCAGTCACGCCGCTATTCAGTACTAACCGCCGCCATTGTTTGCTAGATCGCACGAGGCCGCCATTTTGGCGTAGCCTCGTGTCTCCAGCATGGGGGCGGCCATGTTTGAGGTGATCCAAACACCTCGTGGAGCAAGGGGAGGCGCCGGAAGGCGTGCAGAGGGGCGGAGCCGCCTCCTTTCTTCCTGGGCAGCCAGCCAAAAGACTTCCTGTTTGTGAAGACAGCGCTGTAACCTGTTGCAGTGAACTCTGAGCATCAAGTGGTGAGCCTGGGGGTCTATCTCTCTCTCTCTCTCTCGATCGATAGGGATCCCTAGCAGGTAACACTGAGGGGCTATTGTGGCGCTGGGGGTCTGAAAAAAAAAAAAGTTTTTTATTTAAATTTGAATTGTATTTTCCGGGAAATTACTGGAATAATCATGGACCCTGCCACACAAATACCCCCACCTGTTTCCCTCGAGGGGGCCACGGGACCCGCCGGTGCACAGAGTATGGATGCATTTACAGCAGTTTTGGAGTCTTTGGTGGCTCGGGTGGAGGCAGCCTGTCAGGGACGGGGGTCAAGAAAGCGACCCCCGCCTACCCCTATATTATCTGACACCTCTGACTCAGATTCAGAGATGGTCACTGCAGCTGCAGGTCCCTCTGCAAGGGCTGTTATCTCAGGTAAAGCTCCCTCAGACAGTGAGGAGGACGTTCTTTCTCCCGCTATAATTCAGGAAGAAGCATTGGTGGACGCACTAGTTGTGGCGGTGCGGGAAACCTTAAGACTTGAGGTTTCACCGGCAGAGACAACTGAAACAGAGATTCCCTTTGGTACTAACAAGCCCATTAAAACGGTGAAGGTTTTTCCTGTACCCAAGTGTTTTGGTAATAAAATTAAAGGAGAATGGGAGCATTCTAAGCGTACCTTTACTATTTCCAAGCGTATTGCTAGACGCTATCCGTTTGAGGAATCCCTCATTAAGAAATGGACGGTACCACTAGTGGTGGATCCACCTATTTCCAGGCTGAATAAAGCCACGGTTATCCCAGTGGAGGACACTTCGTCCTTTAAGGATCCGGTGGATCGAAAGATGGAAGCAGAGCCCCGCACTATCTTCTCCCTGATAGGGTCAGCATTTAGACCAGTAATTGTTATTGGTCTAGTTTCCCAGACACTAACGGAATGGGCGAGATTGGTACGCCAAGACCTAAGGGGAAAAGATATCCCCCAGGGAACATCTGATTTGATGGAACAGATTATACAAGGGCTACAGTTTGTCTGTGACGCAGCCTTGGATGCTACCCCCCTATTAGGGCATGCATCTATGTCAGCGGTAATCCTCAGACGTGTGCTGTGGTTAAAATGCTGGTCAGCTGACCTAGGTTCCAAAAAGACCTTGACGAATCTCCCCTTTCAGGGGAATCGCCTATTTGGGGCCACCCTAGATGAAATTATTAAGGACGCCACTGGGGGCAAGAGCACTTTCTTGCCACAGGCTGCTAAAGCTAAGGGACCTCGCAACAAGCGAGGACCTTTCTTTACCGCCCATAAAGGGTTCGCACGCCCAGCTGGAACAAGCGGGAAAGGCAAAACTCCTCCAGGAGGGTTCAAGAAAGGCTGGTCGGACAAACAGAGGACCGACTCAGCCAAACCCGAAGCAAAGGATTACACAGCCTGAAGGTGCGCCCCCACCCGGGTTGAGGGTGGGGGGACGTTTTCACCGGTATTCAGGACATTAGATCGAGCATCGACTACTACTACCGGTGCGATTCTTCCCTTCCAACATTTAAGTACTACAGGGAGCGGTAGTCACCGTTCCCTGAATAGATCTTTTCCTTTACCTTTTCCTAAGATTAGTCTCAATTCCCCACAGGAATCGGATCTGGTTGACCAGACAGACCAAGAAGCCTCTAGCCGGGTGACTTCGGTCCCTGAGGTTCAACCAGAAAAGATCACCGTTCCTGATAGGAATCAGGTATCTGATAAATGTGTGGGAACAGAAAACGACCAGACTTTCTCGGATGGTCGGGGCCAGATAGCTCTAGGGACGCCTGGTTCAGATCCAGTCAGCGCCAGTGGTCCTAGAAATTCTAGGCTGGCCTCGCCAAGCCGGCCTGGCCGACTTGGACATGCTAGTCGCAGACGTTCCGTGGGAACTTTGTCTCAGGGAGTGTCTGTGGTCTCAAGGACCAATCTACCATCGTGCTTTACAGTCGCTGGTTTTAATGGCCTGGCCATTGAGACCCAAGTACTGAAGGACAGAGGGTTGTCAGCTTCAGTCATTCCTACCCTTATTAAAGCAAGGAAAGCGACTTCCAGCAAGGTCTATTATCACACATGGAAGACTTATATTGCGTGGTGCGAATCTTTAGGATTTCCTCCACGTACCTATTCGGTGACTCGAATATTGGCCTTTTTGCAAAAAGGGGTTGAGCAGAAACTAGCCTTGAGCACCATCAAGGGTCAAGTTTCAGCATTAGCAATCTTCTTTCAGAATCCTTGGTGCGGAATTTCATCCAGGGGGTGTGGCACCTGGCTCCACCAGTCCGCGCGCCCTTACCGCCCTGGGATCTTAATTTGGTTTTGTCGGTTCTACAGAAACCTCCCTTTGAAAACATCAGGGAGATTCCCTTGCTTACTTTATCCCAGAAGGTGGCCTTCTTGGTGGCTATCACTTCTGCTCGCAGGGTGTCAGAACTGGCTGCATTATCATGCCAGTCCCCATACCTAGTGATTCATAGGGATAAGGTAGTACTTCATCCTAAGCCATCCTTTCTTCCTAAGGTGGTTTCAGATTTTCATCTGAATGAAGATATTGTACTACCTTCCTTGTGTCCTCAGCCCAATCATCATCGGGAACATGCGTTGCATTCCTTGGATGTGGTTTGGGCAATCAGGGTATACCTGAAAGCTACGGAATCATTCCGTAAGACGGATTCACTTTTTGTGATCACGGATGGCCCCAGAAAGGGGTTGCCTGCATCTGCCGCGACTATTGCCAAATGGATTAGACAGACGGTGGTACAGGCTTATTCTATTAAGGGTCAGAGTCCTCCGTTCCCTGTTAGGGCGCACTCCACTCGAGCGCTCAGTACTTCCTGGGCCTTTCGCCATCAGGCGTCAGTGGTCCAGGTATGTAAGGCGGCCACCTGGTCGTCGGTACATACCTTTACAAAATTTTATAAAATTGATGTGATGGCATCGGCGGATGCCTCTTTTGGCTGCAAAGTGCTGCAGGCCGCAATTTGAGGAGACCGGTGGTCTACCTCGAGGGTTTTTTTCTGTTGAAAAATTTTTTTTGTTGAGTCTCATCATTTAGGATGAGCATTGTAAACTTCTAGTTGGCACCGGTTGGGCCTTCTAGATTTGGATTTGATTTCCATTTTCCCACCCCTCATTTGTGATACTGCTCTGGGACTTCCCGAAGGTGCTGTATCACCGAGGACTACGTCTGTCAATGAGCGATAGAGAAAAATGGATTTTTGTAAAATCTTACCGTAAAATCCTTTTCTCTTAGCTCATTGACAGACGTAGTACCCGCCCCTCTGTTTTTGAGTTGGGTTGGGTTAAATTCTCTAAACACTGCTTTTGTGACATAACTGATTTGCTGTGGCAGAGAGAGAGAGAGGATATACCCTCGGGGACTGCCCCTAGGGTGTGGCCAGAGCATTTTGTTTCCTGTCTAGTCCTGCTCCTGTGGAGGCAACATAACCCGAAGGTGCTGTATCACCGAGGACTACGTCTGTCAATGAGCTAAGAGAAAAGGATTTTACGGTAAGATTTTACAAAAATCCATGTATTGCAGCCTTGCCGTGATTGAGGACGGATCATCGCAATGTGAGTAAATGTGTTTTTACAATGTTATGTGTATAAGTGTCAAATTGGCTGTTGAATTTCATGTTCCTATGATGCCTTCTAGAGCAGGTGATGCACCGTTGCGAAGCACCCATAATGGAAGCAAAATGGATTAGGGCAGTTGGGTTAAACAATTGATAGCCATACTACCAAAGGCTATTTTTTGTTACAATGGGGTGTACATGACAATTGCTATACCCCATGGGGGGATAGCAGAGTGGCCGGTGATGGAGGATGTGTTGGCTTCGGCAGAGATTTGTCCACTCCAGGCAGAAAGCCTGGATAAAAGTAGACATTGCAGAAGTTTTGTCCAAAGCCCAATAGACAAATATGGTGGAATGTAAGAATGTAATTTGTCATAGTCAGGTTATGACTTTCAGTGGCTCACAGCTGCTGAACAAGAAGGGAGGAGTATGGGTCATGCATCTGACAATGCTCTGGGTGAGCACCAGTCTGTGATGTTACTTTCTACCAGTGAGCTGGAGATCCCTTTTAAAAGACCTCTCAAGCTTCACTGGATGAGCCCCTTCACATCTTTGATAAGGGAAAAGCCCCTAGAAAATTCTTGTGTTTAGACATTGAGCTTTTTAAAATGGCAAATATGCTATTAGAGCATCTTGAATGTGTAACAGTGCGTTACCTGTTGTAGAGGGTCAGCCTGGGACAGGGTTAAGAGAGGGTTTATTAAAGAGAGCAGGTACTTTTCCTTTCAGACCTGCTTATAAATCAGCTGGTCTGAAAGTGTCAGGGGGAGAGGTTTGCTGAGAGAGAGACATCAGCCTGCTGTGTGGAAGTCTCCACATGTGGACTGTGACCTGCTGGGTGAGATAAAACCTGTGTAAAGGACTGTGGTTAGAGCTGGGAAGTCTTGCCTGTAAGCCTGTTTGCTGCAGACTGTGCTTTACTCCTGTGTGGGTCTGTATTTCAAGACAAGCCTGTCATTTTTTTCTGTTTGTTTGCCTTAAAGCTGAATAAAAGCACACTTTACTTTTACTGGACATTCTCCGAGCCAGCTGTTCACCCCTCTGATCCCTTTCAATTGGTGGAGGGATGTATTGGGCAGTTTGAGGTGTGCAGGCCAATCCCATGTACTGGGTTAAAGCTGCACAGGCTGTGGAGTCTTCTGAACAAGCCATTAAGGGCCTGGTTAAGCAGCTGATTCTGGCAAATACACAGGCCCGCCATGAGGAGGCCAAGGCCCATCAAGAGCAGGTCCTGGTACAAGCACAGGCCCATCAAGAGCAGGTCCTGGTACAGACAGTTGCTGCACAGCAAGAAATAAACCGCTTATTGGTTTAACAGATGGAGGGCCTACAAAAGGCAGTAAACCAGCAGCCTAAGATGATGAAAGGTGACCCCGTTGTAAAGAGTGACCCGCAGAAGGCAATGCAGCAGACCCTGCAAAAATTGACAGCCGCAGACCATGTTGAATCATACCTAGCAATGTTTGAGTGGATTGCATCAAGGAAAGGTCTGCCTGAGAAAGACTGGGCGGATGTGCTGGCTCCGTTCCTGACTGCAGATCCCCAACTGTGACTTGGCCCCTCTGTGACTTGGCCCCAGAATCAGCATGGGACTATAAGCCACTGAAAGCAGAAATCCTAGCAAGGCTTGGAATAACTGTCGCTTTAAGGCAAGCCGAGTCCATAGATAGCGCTTTGACAGGGTTAAGACTGCCCGTGCACAGCTGTACCACCTAATGCACTTGTTTCAGGACTGGCTGAAACCTGAGAAGACACCCACTCAGCTTGTGGAAAGACTCCCACTCGACCGTTTTCTGTGTGGTCTGCCCAGGGAGATATACCGATGGGTGGCTCAGTCCGAGCCTCAGTCCCTGGATGAGATGGCTGCTGCTTTTGAGAGCTACAGCTGTACAGAAAGTTTCCAGGAGAGTCCTTCTGTCACCAGAGAGCTGACCCGTTCCAAGGAAATGCATTCCAGCGCAAGGTTGGCATAACTGCCAGGAGCACTGCAGTGCCAAAGCCTCCTGAGACTCGGCAGGAGGGGAACCAGTATGGTTCACTGTTGGTTCTGCCACCAACTGGGTCATGTGGCGGCCCAGTGCCCAAGATGGGAGGAACCACTGGAGTGTGACATGAGTCGTTGGCACTCCCTATATGCCGCATGAGAGTGTGGTGCAGGTCAATGGACAGGAGATGGTAGCGCTCCTTGATTCTAGAAATGACATCACCCTGCTCCGTGCAGATAGGTTGAAGAGAACACTGGTAGCAGGGGAACAGGTCGGGGTCATCTGTGTGCATGGTGATGTTAAAGACTATCTGGTGGCCTGTGTGACACTGTGTACACCAGCAGGAACTGCTACACTAAAGATTGGGGTGGTCTCAGTATTGCCTCATGACTTACTAATCGGGCGAAACTGCCCCATATTTTTGGACTTGTTTGAGAAAAAACTCAAAGGTACAGGGGTTTCCCCCCAAAAGCTAGAACCCACAGAGGTTGGGAATAACACTGTGTTGCAGAATGTTAATACTGATGAAAGGTACTAGATGGCTGAACCTGCAGAATGTCAGCCAGGTCCCCTGGAGGTATTTGCAGGTTTGGAAGTGGAAAGTACCTCCTCTGAGCTAGATTTGTCAGATCTCGGGGGCTCCTGGGAAGATTTCCTTAGTGCTCAGATGAGGGACCCCACTTTGATCACCGCCAGGGAACCGGCTACAGTGTTAAACTGTGTACCACAGCAACCTGGGGCGGATATGCAGGATACGCCGGCAGACTTTGCGGTGTTATACCGGGGTGATGCCTCTAGCCAGCCGTTGTTTAGAGCCAACAGTCGGCTTTCCAGCGGTAACAACCGATGCGGCTCGGGAGACGCTCAGTCGTTACCCCGACGAGCGGGAGGGGACGTCGTCCTCCTGCCTTCTGCGGCTTTGCCCGGGTCTCCCGTCCCACCGGGAGACCCGAGCACCCAGCCGGCATGTACGCCGGCTGGATGGAGTCCCAGATGCGGCTTTGATCGGGTCTCCAATGACGTAACCCGGAGGCAGCATCCATGACGTCACGTCCGGGTTACTCTGCTGCTAAAGGCGGCAAATTAAAAAAACCTAGTGTATTCAAAAATGCAGTTTGCGGCGTTTTGAATACATGGAAGTGTAGTGGAGGGGTCTAGGGTCTTTTAGACTCTCGGTCCCTCCATAAAGAGTACCTGTCACTACATATTACTGTCACAAGGGATGTTTACATTGCTTGTGACAGCAATAAAAGTGATTAGATTTTTTTTTTTTTTAAAAAAACCTGTGATAAAGTTAAAATAAAATAAATAGGAAAAAAAAAATTTTAGCCGCCCCCGTCGCCGTTAGCTCGCGTACGAAAGAAAACGCATATGGAAGTCGAGCCGCAAATTAAATCACTGTTCAAACCACACATGTGAGGTATTGCTGCGATCGCCAGAGAGTGAGCAATAATTTAAAAAAAGAGCTACACTCTAACTCTAAACTGGTAACTGTTAAAAAATGTTAAAGCGTCGCCTATTGAGATTTCTATTGACTGTAGTTTGTCGCCATACCACAGGTGTGCGCAATTTTAAACCGTAAAATGTTGGGTATCTATTTACTCGGCGTGACATCATCTTTCACAATATACAAAAAAATGGCCTAACTTTACTGTTTAGTTTTTTTTAAATGCAGTGATATCTGATTTTGCGTAATTTTTCCCCAAAAAATGGCGTCTTAAAGACCGCTGCGCAAATACCGCGTGACAAAAAATATTGCAATGACCGCCACTTTATTCTCCAGAGTCTTTGCTAAAATATATATATATATATATATATATAATGTTTGGGGGTTCAAAGTAGTTTTCTAGGAAAAAATACTGATTTTAACTTGAAAACAAAAAGGGTCAGAAATAGGCCTGGGGCTTAAGGGGTTAAACACTTGCGGACTTCAGTGTGTCATCCACAAACTGACAGGTTAGTGGAACGGTTCAACAAAACCCCAAAGGGGATGCTAAAAAAGCGGTTGAGGAGGATAGTCGTAATCGGGTCTACTTGTTGCCTCCCTTGTTGTTTTCCATAAGAGAGGTAACCCAGTTCTCCACGGGATTCTCCCCCTTTGAGCTGGTTTATGGGAGACACCCCCGTGAACTACTGGTTATAGGCTGTGCAAAAGGCCCAGAGTCGTGTGTACAACTGATCCACCAAGGTTATTTAAACCTGGGGATCAGGTGCTGGTATTAGTGCCTACCGTAGAAAGTAAGTTTCTCGCCAAGTGGCAAAGACTCTTTGAGATAGTGGAGAGGGTGGGGAAAGTTAATTATAAAGTCCACCAAAACTTAATTCTTACCGGATCTACCATGTAAACCTGATCAAACCATGGAAAGATAGAGAAGTTTTGACAGTTACTCTGAAGGTCCAGGAAGATCCTGAGGCTCAAATTAAGAAGGTAAGAATTGCTGAGGCTCTCTCCCCTTCTCAAAAACAGGAGTCCTGGGAGTATTTGCATAGGAATCGAGACATGTTTTAAAACCTGCCTGGTCTAACCTCTGTAATAGAACATAATATCACAGACACTGGTGTGCATGTAAACCCCAAACCGTTCCGCATACCCGAGGCTCGAGTATGTTGGACCTTGGGATCATTGAGAAGTCTTCAAGTTGCTGGTCCAGTCCTATAGTGCTTGTCAGGGGCGTAACTACAGGGGTTGCAGGGGTTGCGATTGCAACCGGGCCCAATGCTCCAGGGGGCCCAGCATTGGATAGGAGGGGAGGCGGGGGCAGCATGTAGAGAAATCACTGTCCTCCTTTTTCCTCCTGTAGCTGCAGAAAGAAAATGGAGGAGATTGGATCCTCTGTATGCTACCCCCGCCACTCCTCCTATCCAGTTCACTTGTGTTCTGCTGTCTCTGGGCCCCTGTGTGCTCCCCTGGTCCCCCCCCCCCCCCCCACTGTGATCCCTCCCTTTTCCTGCCGGCTGCTGCAGGGGATATGTAACAATAGAGAACCAGGAAGGGGTCGGTAAATATGTAATTTACCATCTCCTTGCTTCTCTAAATGGGCAGAGTCATAGTCAGTGACATTGTAAAAAAATAAAATAAAATGATAAAAAATAATACAATTAAAATACCAAAAAATAAAAACTACTGACACCAGTGGGTGAACTTTCAGGATCGCAAAGGTCACAAATGCAACCGGGTCCTGGCATTCCACCACCGTGGGGAGGCCCCAAGATGGCAGGAACGGGGCCCACTGCAAAACTTGTGAAAGGGACCCGCTGTGGGACCGCAATAAAGGGCCCCGCAAGCGGAGTAAAGGGCCCCAGGATCAGTGGGAAGAGCCCGGGGCTTGAAGGGAAGGGCCCCGGCCAGGGGTCCGGGGGGGCCCTTCATGGTTTCTTGCACCGGGGCCCTGAAGGTTCTAGTTACGCCTCTGGTGCTTGTACCCAAGCCAACTGGAACCTGGCGGTTCTGCAACGACTTTCACAAGTTAAATTAAGTCTCCAAACCAGAAGCGTATCCTATGCCCTGGGTGGATGAGTTAATAGAGAGTTTAGGACCGGTCCAATACATTACCACTCTTGACGAAGGGGTACTGGCAGATTCCACTTTCCCATGAGGCTAAGGAGGGGATATGCCAGAATGCTATTTAGGTTGCATGGGGCCCCAGACACTTTCCAGAGGACCATGGACCTCGTTCTGAGACCTCATAAGGAATTCTCAGGAGCCTACCTTGACGACATTGTTATCTTTAGTCAGGACTGGGAGAGTCATTTGCAGAAAGTACAGTCCATGTTGGATGCACTCGGAAAGGCCAGCTTCACGGTGAACTCAGAAAAAGTAAGATTGGGTTGGAGGAGGCCCGCTATTTGGAGTATGTTGGAGGCAGAGGGGTGAATAAACCCCAACTGAACAAGGTGGAGGCCATCCAGAAGTGGCTCCGTCCACTCACAAAAAAAACAGGTGCATTCCTTCCTTGGCATTGTGGGGTATTGCAGGACATTTGTTCCCAACTTTGCCAGCCTAGCAGTGCCTTGAACAGATCTCACAAAAGGAAGGAATTTGACTGTTATGCTTTGGAATGCTGAAGCAGAAGCAGCGTTCTGTCGTTTGAAGCAAGCTTTGTGACAGGAACCAGTGCTAGTAGCCACAGACTTTCAAAAAGAGTTCCTGGTACAAAATGATGCCTCAAAGTTGGGTCTGGGTGCAGTTCTGTCCCAGATGGTTAGGGGAGATGAGCACCCCATTGTGTACTTGAGCCGAAAGCTCTCCCTGGCTGAGAAGAATTATTCCATTGTGAAAAGGGAGTGTCTGGTAATAAAATGGGCTCTGGAGACACTCTGCTACTACCTGTTGGGCCGACCCTTTATGCTAGTTTCAGACCATGCACCCTTTACATGGATGACCCAAAATAAAGATGAGAACTCCAGAATCACCCAGTGGTTCCTCGCCCTACAGGACTTCAACTTTGTAGTGGTACATAGACCAGGGAAGGTATATCAGAACGCAGATGCTCTTTCCTCGGTCTATTGCCATTTTGCACGTGGTTTCCAGACCCCTGGCCTGGAAGGGGGGGGGGGGGGATATGTAGAGGGTCAGCCTGGGACAGGGTTGAGAGGGTTAATTGAAGAGGGCAGGTACTTTCCTTTCAGACCTGCTTATTAATCAGCTGGTCTGAAAGTGTCAGGGGGAGCTGTTTGCTGAGAGAGAGAGAGACATCACCGTGCTGTGTGGAAGGCTCCACTTGTGGACTGTGACCTGCTGGGTGAGCTAAAACCTATGTAAAGGTCTGTACATCTAGTTAGAGCTGGGAGAATATTCCCTTTAAGCCTGTTTGCTGCAGTGACTGTGCTGTACTCCTTTGTGGGGCTGTATTTCAAGACAAGTCTGTCTTTTTTCTGTTTATTTGCCTTAAAGCACATTTTACTTTTACTGGACTGTCTTTGAGCCGGCTGTTCACCTCTCTGTTCCCTTACACTGTATACCTGGGTGTCTACACTGCAGCTGGAACTGCAGAGTATGAATAGGTGGAACTTAGGTAGTACAGGCTGTGCTGGGACACCATTTATAAAAGAATGGTGTCGGTGGTTACGGTGCTGGTTAACTGTGTAGAAAATGGTCTCGGTTACCGGTTTGGGTGAAAAACACTCAGGAGAACTGGTAGTAGAAACATCAAAAGGGAATCCCCTGAGGAAGTTGCATGTACTGCTGAAGAAACACTTTGGGGCAGAGCTTTTGGATGACGTCAGTAGTTGTACAGAATCCGGAAGTGCATCATCTAGTGAATCAACTGAAACATCAGCAATAACACTGGTAATAAGTAGTGCACTTTTGCACTTTGTAATGTAAGTGAAATGTACTGTATGTAAAGTGGGCATGAATAAATTGTTTTTTTTTTTTTTTTTTTTTTTTTTAATGTAAAGCACTATATAGTTTTTTTTTTTTTTATGGTGGTTATCCTTTAATATCTTTGTGGAACAGAGGTGAAATTATGTTTGCTGAGGGAAGGAGGATTGCATTTAAAGGGACAAGATGGCCTTGCAGTAGAAAAGGAAAAAAAAAGAGCTGGGAAAAAGAGGATCCAATTTAAAGGGGCACAAGCCATTTATAACCTAACATATGTGTGGGTCATAAATATAAGGTGAGCGCACAACCGGTAAAGGCTGTTTGTACAGAAGGTGGATAAGTGAAATAAGTATGTTATATTGGAAGCCTGACAATCAAATGAGAGACTTTAACTACTTGCGGAACCGCTCACCATACATATACTGCGGCAGAGCAACCGCTCTATGACGGATCATTTACCTAGTACATAATCTGACACTTCCGGGGTGCGCCGCCGGCGAACCGCTCCCGCTTTGATCACACACAGCAGGAACCCAGTGGCAGGTACCTGCAGACTTAATGTCTGCTGGCACCCGCCAATTATTCAGTACACAGGCAGAACGGTGATCCGCCTGTGTAAACAAGGCAGATTGCCTTTCTGTGAGGAGGGAAGGCATTGATCCTGTGTTCTTGAAAAGCAGAGACACAGATGTTTCCCTTCCCTTAGTAAAAACAACTCCCCCCACAAGACACAAGCACTGGCTAGGAACACATTTAACTTTTTGGTTGCCTCTGCTCTTAACCCCTTCCCAGCCAGTGCCATTAGTATAGTGACAGTGCATATTTTTTAGCACTGATCACTGTATTAGTGCCACTGGTCCCCAAAAAGTTAGTATCCGATTTGTCTGCCACAATATTGCAGTCCCACTATAAATCCCTGATCGCTGCCATTAACTTGCGCAAACCAATCAATATATGCTTAATGGGATTTTTTTTTTACCAAAAATATGTAGCAGAATATATATTGGCCTAAATTGATGCAGAAATTAGATTTTTTTTTTCAATTTTTTTATTTTATATGTTTTATAGCAGAAAGTAAAAAAAACATCATTATGTTGCGCCCCAGTGCAAAACGTACGCTTATGATGCCATGACACCCACCTGGGATCATCCACGCTCCCACTAAAGGGTGGAAGCAGGGCAAACTCCAGTGGTGGCATCCATTGAACAACAACCCATACAAAGTCTACAGATGATGCTGCAACTGAAATGTCCGACTGTGGATGATAAAAAACAAGAAGGGGTCAGGTGCAGTTAATGCCGCAGGTGACCCCACCATGCCGGATGACCACCCCAACCCAAAGTGACTCTTAGTTAACACAGGAACCCTAGAGTCTTTACAATATGCAAGTCAAGCAGTATACATTTTTGGGAGAAGGGGGGATTCATTAAGGCTGCTGTGCCACTTTTCTAGTGTTAATTCCTCTTGTTAATGTGTTGTGCCAAGTTCATGACGTATTTGCAACACTTTTGGTTGTGGCAGCGACTCGAGCGCCACGTTTTCATTGTGTCGCATTGATTGCGCCACTTTTACATTGTATTGCATTGAATGTGTCAAATGTAAAAGAGCTAATTAGGACCAACTCTCTTTTGGCCTACAGAGAGAAAAACTGGCTCACACAGATTTTGGGAAAGCGTCTCTTGTGCATTCTAAAAGTGGCACAGCATGAGCAAAATTCACTTACAAGTTCTAAACAGATATATGAATTATGCACATTCTTCATTTCTTTTAGAATGCATGAGAGATACTTTCACAAAATCTGGCTGTGCCAGTCTTTATGAATTCCAGGGATTTTGTCCTCCAAATCACCCTATATGGAAACAAAATAATAACCTGAAGCCAAATGCCACAAACAAAACAGGGACTAATAAATACAAAAGGAAATATAAATTAAAACCAGACAAACTATAAGGAAGAAAAAATCCCCAAATGAAGGAAAGTTCAAATTTCAGGGTTGCCTGATGTAAAACTTTCTAAAAAAAATGGACTGAAATTCACATTGCAATAATATGTTACTTTATTCTCCTCCAGTTGGGTCAGGATTAATTCTGTCCAAAGCTATGAATGCCCCCTTTGCTGTCAAATAAAAACATAATAGTGACTGCAAGATATCCATGTGATGTACTTGTATGCAAAATAAAACAGTAATAGAATCATGCTTAATACATATGTGTTAAACTATAAGCAGCCATGAGGTAACAAAAGATTTATGGAAATTTTTGAGTATTGTCAGATAATTATCATAGCATTGTGATATATGCGTACCTTTCAAGTACCTAGCTATTCCTTGTTGTCTTCAAAGTTTCCAGTATGAGAAGCTCCAGCATGTTATGAGCGGAGAAGGCTGTGTTTTTTACTCTCTCTGAGTTTTGTAGTCCTGGATTGGGGCCTGAAGTTTCCAAAGTGTTTGGTGGGATGGAAGCTTCAATCCTGTGTACAGTTCCTACTAGAAGCCTGCCGGTTGTGTCTGTGTCCAGGTGCACACACTGTTATAAGCCAGGCCTGAAGAGAGCTCAGGGCGGTTGCTGCCATTTGTATGAAGAGACTTTCAGGAAAGCTGTATGTTCCTGAAGAAAACTGCACCCCATGATGGGGGGGACTCCTTGTCACTGGACTGTAAAAGTAGGGACAGCTATATTAGTCTGGGAAACCAAGAAACCTGACGTGGCTAATAAGTTCAGGGGGTTTGGAGGGAGTCCAGGAAGTGTCTGGTAGAAGTGACTAAGCTCAGGGAGCTGAAGAACCCTGCAAAAGAACAAACAACCACTCCAGCGCTCAAATTGACAGTCACCAGACAAAGATAATGTGTCGGGTCTGTTTCCTCCAGAGCAATGCTTCTACGGTGCAGCCCCCCTCATATTGTCCCCACCACCTACAACCTCTTGGGAAACATCACAGGTCCCAGCAGGGTGCTGGACCATTCACAGAGCACAGCATGACTCACGCATACATAGTGGGGAGATGGCTATGATGCCAATGGGAGTCCCAAACGGCTTCAACACAGTGGTGCTGGACCCCTGGGCTGGTAAGTGTCTGATTAATAAGTCATTAGCTACAGTATTTGTAGCTCCTTAATACCTACTTTATATGTATAAAATGTCCCCATTCACAAAGCATATCTTTAAAAAATATTAAAAAATTGCTTCTTATCTTTTTAAAATGCTCTTTTCTGCAAATTTCTGAATTTTAAAATCCTACTTTTTTATTATAAGGGGGCTTTGAAGCAAGCTGTGTTTGGCATAATTAACCCTGTGTGTACTGTGCAGATATCTCATCATTTGTAAACTACATTTTAATACTGGCTGGTTGGGCTGCTCCATTACATATTAATAAGAACTGGGTTCAACCAATTCCCAGCCTTTCTATTGGAACACATCACAGTAAATTACTTGAGAAATGCTTGCATGACATCTTCTCATAAGAGTCATTTTAAGAGCCGGTTCACACTACCGCGACCTCTAAGTCGCCTCATAAGGGGCGTCTTGTTAGCGCGACTTTGCGCATATTTAGCGCGACTTGTATGATAGACGACTTTGTATTTGGCCAATCAGAATATGATGGTTCTGGGTCATGCTCAATCACACAAAATAGGTTCTTAAAAATTGTAGTTTTTGATAGAGAGCCAATTATTGAAAGAATTATAAAAAAAAATGAGATGTCTTTGCATTTAGTGTCTGGGGGGTCTAAAAGGTGTACCTGTGAAGTTTCTGTAGCATGTCCAGAACCAGAAAAAAATATAATTTTTCTTAGAATTTTTAGTAGCACAGGGATAGGGCTCCGCTCCTTTCACACCTGGGCGTTTTTGTTTCAAGCGTTTATTGGGCATTTTTTGGGCATCTTTGGAGGCAGGCATAACATCTGAACTTCTGTGTAGGGGTATATATACACACACACATATATGTATATATACACATACACACATATAGGTGTGATAGGAGCGGAGCCACATCCCTGCAAATAATTTCATTAGCGCATGGATGGGGTTCCGCTACTTGCACACCTATATGTGTGTATGTGTATATATACATATATGTGTGTGTATATGTACCCCTACACAGAAGTTCAGATGTCATGCCTGCCTCCAAAGACGTCCACAAAAAAGCCCAATAAACGCCTGAAACAAAAACGCCCAGGTGTAAAAGGAGCTGAGCCCCATCCCTGCTCTACTAATAATTCTAAGAAAAATTATCTTTTTCTTATGGCGGTCACCCTGACATGGATGAGTTCTGTCACCCTGGCATAAAAGGAGCAGGGTCCCATCCCTGCTCTAATAATAATTCTAAGAAAAAAGATCTTTTTCTTACACCTTCCCTACAGAAACTAGATTATTGAATCTAACTATAGTAGTATATAGTACCCTAACTACACTGCATATCCCTTTCCTCACACTGTGTCCACCAGTGCCACGTAGCAGTGCCACAAATCAGTGTCCAGCAGTGCCACGAATCAGTGTCCACCAGTGCCACAAATCAGTGTCCACCAGTGCCACGTATCAGTGGCATGAATCAGTGTCCACCAGTGCCACGAATCAGTGTCCACAAGTGCCACGTATCAGTGCCACGAATCAGTGTCCATCAGTGCCACGTAGCAGTGCCACAAATCAGTGTCCACCAGTGCCACGTATCAGCGCCACGAATCAGTGTCCACCAGTGCCACGTATCAACGCCACATAGCAGTGCCATGAATCAGTGTCCACCAGTGCCACGTAGCAGTGCCACAAATCAGTGTCCACCAGTGCCACAAATCAGTGTCCACCAGTGCCACTCACACAGACCAGGCAGATATAATGATATATAGGAACTGTAGGCATGGCTGCAATGTGGGGAATGCCTGGCTAATTTTCCTTCTTCTTCCTGCAAAGTCGGATCACAAGTCGCTTCAAATAAGATAAGGATCCGACTTGGAGGCGACTCCCATTGAAGTCTATGGGGACAAGTCGGATACAAGTTGCCTCAAAGTAGTACAGGACCCTTTCTGAAGTCGGAGCGACGTCAGTAGTGCCAATTAAGATGGCTCTCATTGATTTACATGGGATTTGTTATGTCAAGCGACTTGGGGCGACTTGAGGGCACACAAGTTGCCTCACAAGTCGCGGCAGTGTGAATGGACTCTAAAGGTAATTTTTTTTTCTGTCTGAATAGGAACACATAACTATGGTAGGGTAAAAAAGTTAAAAACACATGGTAAGCTAAATTGGAAGTACACATTAACCACTTAAGGACCGGAAGGTTTTACCCCCTTAATGACCAGGCCATTTTTTGTGATACGGCACTGTGTTATTTTAACTGACAATTGCGCGGTCGTGCAACACTTTACCCAAATAAAATGTATGTCCTTTTTTTCCCCACAAATAGAGCTTTCTTTTGGTGGCATTTGATGACCCCTGTTTTATTTTTTGTGCTATAAACAAAAAAAACGCCAATTCTGAAAAAAAAAAATATATATTTTACTTTCTGCTTTAAAACATTCCCCAAAAAATAAAAATAAACAATTTTTTTCATCATTTTAGGCCAATATGTATTCTGCCACATATTTTTGGTAATAAAAAATCCCAATAAGGGTCTTTTCACACGAACGATCCGATCAGATCCGTCTGTCAGTTTTTCAGGCGGACCTGATCGGATGCTCCATGCATCCCTATAGGGCAGCGGATGTCAGCTGAGACATCTCCGATGACACCCGCTGCTATCCGCTTCTGATCCTATCCGTGAAATCCGGACAGGTGAAAACCCTATTTTCCATTCCTCCAGCGTATCGGATAAGAATGAACAGGCGGTTTATTCTCATCCGATTCGCACATAGAGGACAGCGGGGATCCGACAGCTCCATCTCTGCACACAGAGCGGAGATGGAGCGGTCATCCGCCTGCTCAGCGGGGATCGGCGGATCGATCCCCGCTGAGCAGAACGGACTCCGACGGTGGATGCGGACCGTGTGAAAGGACCCTAAGTGTATTGATTGGTTTGCACAAAAGTTATCACATCTACAAACTATAGGATAGATTTATGTCATCGTGATTTATTTATTTTTTTACTAGTAATGGCGCCGATCAGCGATTTCTTGCGGAACTGGGACATCATAGCAGACAGATCAGTCCCCTAACTGACATTTTCGACACTTTTGAGGGGAACAGTGACATTACTACAGTAATCAGTGCTACAAATATGCACTGTTACTGTACTAATGACACTGGCAGGGAAGGGGTTAACGTCAGGGGTGATCAAAGGGTTAAGTGTGCTCCTAGGGCGTGCTTTCTAACTGTGTGGGGCTTGTATTCACTGGATGTACTAAAAAGGTGTAATCGATATCAGCACAACTAAAGAAAGCATTGAAGTATCAAAAAATATTGTGGCTGCAATATCAAAGTGGTGAATCACTACACATAAAATCAATAAATATATTGTTATATCGCGCTACAATAAAGTGGTGAGAACAAAAATTTGCTGTTCTATTCAAACAGCAAAAAATGCTGTGCAGTGCAAATAACAAAATTTGCTGTGCTGTGCAAAGGTGCAATAATTAAAAGGGTTGAAGAAATTACTAAATATATCAACAAATCAATCAACATAAAACATATGTGTCCATAAGACTCCATCAATTGAAAAGATAAATCAAAAGTGCAAGGTGCTAGTCCATTAAAGTGATTTCAACTGAATAAACAGTCTCTAAAGTGCCAAAATAAGTGCAGCTGCCGCAATGGATCATTCAGGTGCTCCAAGATCCCACCACAAGTGATGGATGGCCTCTCACCTTATAATTTGACCAGTGTTTCACCACTAGGTCAAAAACAGCTTTATAGTATCCCCTGACAAATGGGTAGACTTGATCCTCTCATTAGGTCCTGAGTGCTCCCTGGTTGCTGCACAGATAATTAGGGTGGCTCTGTCCTCACTGTACTTCCTCAGTCTCCGCCATAAAATGGGAATAAATGGAAAACAAATCTAGTGCTCTCTATATATAAGGTATTTATTAAATAATCCAAATATTAAAACTCACATTCGTAGGCACATAAGCTGTGCGGGCTGGGTAGGCATTGAATCGGTTTAGGAAGTGCAGGAGAAGTTGTGTCCTGTAGCTAGATCTCGCCGGTGGTGTCTCCGTCCCCTAGACGCGTATTGTCAGGTGCTGATGGGTGTGTGACTTCCTCAGTAGGAGTAGTATGTATTCACTGGATGAACAGAGAGACCTTTGTTCCTAAATAGGAGGAACACAGGATCCCTGTGTTCATCACTGACAGAACATCAGTCTGCTTTGTTTACATCAGCAGACCGCCGTTCTGTCTCCATGCAGAGCGATCACGGGTGCCCGGTGGACATCACGTCCACCAGACACGCTGATTGGCTCCCTTTCTGGCCAATCTGCACACGCACCCCCACTATCTGTTACACGAAGCGACGTACAGGTACGTCGTTGCGTGTAACGGAGCCGACCTGCCGCAGTAAAACTACGGCGGCTGGTTTGCAAGTGGTTAAAAGAAAAAATGCTAGCTTTAGACAGAATGAAATCCATCTATTTCCTGCTGAACTTGCCAAACTTTGATCCATCTGTGGGCAGCCTGGTTGTACTGAAGTCAATTTATTGATTGACTTCAGTACAACCAGCCTGTTGGATTTTTTCTTTAGATTACTGCTGGCAGCTTTAGCCGCCAGTAGTGATTGTTGAATTCTTGATGGTTGGAAAATCTCCTGCTGTCAGAATGCAATGGCTTAGTGGAAGGGATTCCCCCATCAACACTGACTGTGTTGATAAGGGAATCAAGCATTTTTTTCCTTTCAACCATAAGGGAAGAACATTGCATAATGTATGATCTGCCCTAATCTCTCCCATGTTGTTCAGGTAAATCTCCACCTCTCATATGGCACTTTTCTACTGCAAGTACTGTCTCGGCTCCACTCGGCACTGCTTGGCCCTGCTCGGCTCAGTTTGCTTTTCCACTGCGTGGTACGAGTCAGCACGTTTCAGCACTGTATAGGCTCTACTCGGCTCGGTTTGCTTTTCCACTAAAGTAGTAAGTGGGTGGGATTGCAACGATTCTCTGACCAATCAGTGGCTAGTAGTGACAAACAATCAAGGCTGCATGCAAAGGATTGTGGGATATGGTATAGGTACGGCCCGCTTGGAACCCCAACCAAGGTGGTACTGTTTAATCGAGCCGTACCATGTAGTGGAAAAGCGCCGCTGTACTGAACCGTTCTACATGTTCCATGCAGTGGAAAAGCTCCAAACTGATCCATTCCATGCTTGGAAAAGCGCCAAAGGTTACCGACTTCTGCTCTAAAGAAATAGAAGGAAAGTGACAAGGAGCAAGGATCTCCATCTACTGGCTAAAAATGGAATACAAAATCTTACTAATGTAAAGGATTTACTGGATATACCAATTTGCTTTACAATGTTAGGGCAAACAGTATAGATACAATAAAATTTAATACTGGAGGAATTGGAGGGCCTTGCTCATTAGAGCTTACAAAATGCAATTGTCCACTTTTATATTTCGTGCATTGCCTAGATATTTTAGGCCCTGACCAACTTGTTTTTTTTTTTTTTTGTTTAAGTGAATCTACACTCATTGGTCACCCTGCATTCAGAGTACAATGATACAGAAAACTGTGTTGATGCCATCTTGTGACTCATTAAGTCCTGCACAGCTGTGCTGTTTTTAAATTGTGAAACTGGGTGTGGGGAGAGGATCCGCTGCCCGCTGTCACAATGGGAGATCAGGGGATTAGCAGGGCTGCTGCCTTAAGTGACCTCTTTGACTAAGCCCCCGATGGGTGTGGCAAAATGCATCAGAGGGGAGTGGCGTATTAGAAGTTGCAGGCTGAAACCCTTCATATTCCTTGCCTCCTGTTGAGCTAGGGGTGTGATGTGTCCCTCATCCCTTCATGCTTCACTGCTTTCTGAATCAAGTAATCAAGACAGTCTGCACCCTTAGACTGCTGTGAGACACCGGATTCTTTACAAGCAGAGCACCTTGAGTGGCACTATAAAGCTGGCCATACATTATATGATTTTCTTATTAAATTTCCTTTAGATTTACCTTCGACTGGATGTGCAAGGGCCTGCCTGATTGCATACAAATGGAAAGTGTTTAGGTTTGACCTCATATTATATGGTTTTGGTAAATCTAAAAGAAAATTGAATAGGAAAATTGTATACTGTATGGCCAGCTTTAGGGGGTACAAGGTTTTGTGAGTACTTTGGTAAGGTTGTCGGATTCAAGAAGAATTTATAATCATTTTACAATAATAAATAATGAAATAAAATAGCCACAACAAAAAAAACTGAATTTCCACATAAAAATATTCATATAGTAAATAAAATATAGTGATAATCATCAGTTGGTAATAGATATAAAATGTTTAGTTTAAAAATTTTGTTTACAAAGGGCAAGCTTTAAAGAATCAAATCAAACAGTGTTGCGCCAAGTCAAAGCAATAACACACTTTAAAAGTAAAAGTGTATTTCAAGGTGAGTAACAAAAGTCCAAGGATCAAGTGAAGAAAGTCTCCAATACTTCACACCACAGTGTCTGTGTTCACCAACCCTTCACCAGTAAATTTGGCCTCTCATCTCACTCTTAGACCCCCGCATCACCAAGGGTCTAAGTCAGCTTGTTCCCTCAATCAGGGTATGTGCAAGATGGTAACATCACATAGATATGTATGGAAGTTCACTCCGGTCCAAATCGATCCAGTACAATCCAGTACATGCATAGGGAGATAATAGACAAGAATCTAGTGCTCTCCGTGCAGTTCAACAAATAAGATGTTTATTAGAATGCACTTACATGATCAGGTATTTCAGACAGCATATAAAAATCTTGGTTACAAAAGTTCAGGACTCTTGAGGGGATATGACGTCAGACATGCAGGCTCCGCCCCCTATACGCGTTACGTCAGCCTGTAAGCATTGACTTCCTCGGTAGGGGTGGAGACTGCACTGCCTCAATTATAAGGCTGAGCCGGCCCGTAATACTAGGACATGATTGGTCTATACCAGTGTTTCTCAACTCCGGTCCTCAGGGCATACTAACAGGCCAGGTTTGCAAGAAAATTGAAATGCATCAAAGGTGATATCATTTGCTGCTCAGTGATTGCAGTATTCTAGTCTGTATCTCCCCAAGGTAATACTTAAAATCTGGCCTGTTGGTGTGCCCTGAGGACCGGAGTTGAGAAACACTGGTCTATACTATCCATATTAATGTGTAGAAGTATACTCAAATATATATCGTCCCTTGGAACATATACAATGGTATAAGTAGCGCAGGTATAATTGAGGGGAAATGACGTAGTTTAAAACCAGTCAAATCTTAGTACAGTCCTTAAATGTCCATCAGTGCCAGAAATTCAAAACAAGGGGTTAATTCCTCCAGCAATAGTCCAATCCACCAAGTGAGAAACACCACCAAGTGTTGGGGTCACCACTGCTCTACACCTCCACCGATGTGATAATGGGGGGAATGGCAACTCACCAGAAGCTGTGGCCCACCTATTTGCATAGGACAGGCAAACAAGCTGTTGTAACACAAATCCCACTCAGGAGCGATTACTGCTGCTATTACTGGATTTCAATCTCGGGTAGTCACGTGTCTCCCTTCTCCTCCCGATAATTGCTCAAATGGTCAACATAGGGGGAAAGAAGGAACCGCACTTCTCGTGTCCCAGATGAGGGACCTGGCCTGTTGGTGTGCCCTGAGGACCGGAGTTGAGAAACACTGGTCTATACTATCCATATTAAGCCTCATATGACTCACAGCCTGGGACACTGGATGCCGCTCACTGAAGAGACTTACGCTCCGTGACACAGGAAATGGTCTTAGGAAACTTACACTCCGTGACACAAGAGTAGATTCCAAGTCTAATGTAGTCATAAATGACAGCTGTAGAAGCAAAACTTTTAATTTCGGAGTCAGCATGCCCGGCATCATATTAAACCCCTCTTCCATATTTACAAGATCCATAACCCTTACTAAAAACAATTAAAAAGCTTACAAAAAATAAAGAAAAGGCTATAACCCTGCTATATTCCGAAAAAAAAAAGGAAAAAATCATATAATAGAAAGAAAGTGAAAAAAATATAGAGAAATAATAGAAAAAAAAAAAAAATATATATATATATATATATATATATATATATATATATATTATATAATTTTTTTTATATATATATATATATATTTTTTTTTTTTTTTTATTATTATTATTTACTGGTGAAGGGTTGGTGAACACAGACACTGTGGTGCGAAGTATTGGAGACTTTCTTCACTTGATCCTTGGACTTTTGTTACTCACCTTGATATACACTATTACTTTTAAAGTGTGTTATTGCTTTGACTTGGCGCAACACTGTTTGCTATAACACAATATATACAGTATTTTGTATATATACTCTTTGCATATATTTTGTGGCACGATTTATTATTTTTACATAGAATTGATTCTTACACAATAATTTTTTGCACATTTTATATGTTCCACCATTTTTTTGCGCTGATATTTACACTGTGTTTTTAAACTTTAAAGAATGTTTTCCCACAGATCTTCAGCAAATTACCATCAGGGTTCTATCTATCAGAATGACCATTTTATTGCCCAGAATGACATTTAGTAGCCTTTGCTCCATGCATGCACAGTGTAATCCCCTATATAGGTACCATTTGTCACTTTGCTGTTTTCCCTATTCTCAGAACAGTACAGAAAAAAGCAATTTCTGCCCTTGCATGTGCACTTTGATGTACATGTTGGCAGCATGAGCTAGAAATATACCCCTGTGCATCCCAAAGGAAGTGGTGGCAAAATCCTACTAGTGGTCAGTCTGTACTGCTACCACCACACATACAAGTGCATCTCATAAAATTAGAATATCATAAAAAAGTTAATTTCAGTAATTTAATTCAAAAAATGAAACTCCTATTTTAAATAGATGTATTACACTCCGAGTGATATATTTCAAGTATTTTTCTTTTAATTATAATAATTATGGCTTACAGCTAGTTAAAACCCATAATTCAGTACCTCAGAAAATTTGACTATTACATATGACCAATAAAAATAAATATTTTTAATAAAGAAATGTTGGCTTTCTGAAAAGTATGTCCATGTACAGTATAGTATGCACCCAGTACTTGGTCGGTGATCCTTTTGCATGAGTTACTGAATCAATGCGTCGTGGCATGGAAGCGACCAGCCTGTGGAACTGCTAAGGTTTTATGGAAGCCCAGGTTTCTTTGAAAGCGGCCTTCAGCTTGACTGCATTGTTGAGTCTGGTGTCTCTCATCTTTCTTTTGACAATACCCAACAGATTCTCTATGGGGTTTAGGTCAGGCAAGTTTGCTAGGGATACCATGGTCATTAAACTGGGTGTTGGTTTAACACTAGCAGATGACATGGCTCTGCAAATCATCACGGACTGTGGAAAATTTTGCATTTCATTTGGAAATCAAGGTCCCAGAGTCTGGGGGAAGAGTGGAAAGGCGCAGAATCCAAGTTGCATGAGGTCAAGTGGCGAAGTTTCCACAGTCAGTGATGATTTGGGGAGCCATGTCATCTGCTGATGTTGGTCCAATAGGCAGCCCCCTACCAGGAATATCTAGAGTACCTCATTCTTCCCCCTGCTGACTAGCTTTATGGTGATGCTGATTTAATTTTCCAGCAGGACTTGGCACCTACCCACACTGTCAAAAGTACCAATACCTGGTTTAATGTTCATGGTATCACTGTGCTTGATTGGCCAGCAAACTCACCTGACCTAAACCCCATAGAGAATCTGTGGGGTATTGTCAGGAGGGAGATGAAACTCCAGGCCCAACAATGCAGATGAATTGAAGGCCGCTATCAAAGAAACCTGGGCTTCCATAGCACCTCAGCAGTGCCACAGGCTGATCGCCTTCATGCCACAATGCATTGATGCAGTAATTCATGCAAAATGAGCCCTGACCAAGTATTGAGTGCATACTATACTGTACATGGACATACTTTTCAGTAAGCCAACATTTCTCTATTAAAAATCCTTTTTTTATTGGTCTGATGTTGTAATCTAATTTTCTGAGATATTGAATTTTGTGTTTTCATTAGATGTAAGCCATAATTATCAAAATTAAAAGAAAAAAATGCTTGAAATAGATCACTCTGTGTTTAACACATCTATATAAAATATGAGTTTCACTTTTTGAATAGAGTTACTGAAATAAATTAACCTTCTCTTTTGTTCATTGACGGGCACAGCTCCAGATCTTCTTAACCATCGGGTTATACTGCCCCCTACTGGAGTAGGACACTAGGCAGAAATAAAGACTTACTACGTCTATAGGCAGTCCCAGGGGGTATACTCCCCCTCTCTGCTATAGGTACTCAGTTTTTTCTGGCTAGTCAGGAGTAAGGACCTAGTTCCTTGCTGGGATCTTTTGTCCTGGCAATAATCTTTCCTCTTAGAAAGATTTCTCAAATTTTTCCTGCGAGATCTACATCCAACTGCCGGACTGGGCGACGGGCTGGATAATTTAGACCATTGGTCACCCCAGTCTGGCCGGCGAGCGCATACAGACTTCAGCTCCACACTAGATCGTTTGCGACATAGCCCCACCTGATGGGGGCTGGCCTGCGAGTTAAACGCCTTGAGAGGTCGCATACGACCGGGTTTTTGGCCTGTGCCACAGTGTTTCTCCTGGCCAGCAGCCCCCATTTTTATAGAGAGGAGGTTCTGTCTGGAGCCGTGCCCATCTGGTTTCTGGTATGGTAAGTAGCTGTCCCCCCTCTCCCCCTGGAGGGTTTTGGGGTGGACATGGGCCCCTCCATGGGACCGTCGGACCCTCGGGTTCCCCTCCTTCCTTTGAGGTACCCCCCTTTTTCCGTGTCTGGTGATCCCTGTGGGCCATTTAGCCCCTCCACCTATTCTAGGGTTGTGTGGTGGTCTGGCCTACCTCCTGGGGCTGGGTACTGTACTGGCGTTGGGGGCGGGTGGGTGTGCCGTCGGCGATCGGGCAATTGGCTGCGGGGGTACTGTACCTGGTAGGGGCTCCTGCCACGCCCCCCCTTCTTGTCTGTCCCTTTTTCCTGAGGCCTAGGGATTCCTCCTCAGTCCCTGCGAGCCTCGTTGTGCCATGCGGAGCTGCCATTTTGCCGTGAATTGTGTGCTGTAACGCACAGCGGCCATCTTGTAGAGTGGTGGCAATTTTGCGGTAGTTCAGCATTGGAAATAACAGCGGTGATGACAGTGGAGCCTTTTCTGGGTGGTGATTTCGGATGTGGGAGCCCCTCCTCATAAAGCCATGCATGAGAAGGCGCTGGTGGACGCACTAATTGTATCTGCGTGTGAGACTTTGAAAAGTCCCTTTGGCACTCACAAGCCTTCTAGAACGTTAAAGGTGTTTCTGTTCCCCTCCTTTTTTGACAGAATTGTCGCAAAAGAGTGCGGACGGCCAAAATGTCCCCTTGTGGTCCCTAAGTGATTTGCTATGCAGTACCCCTTTTAGGTGTCCCTTTTTAAAAGTGGGCTGTTCCACCGGTTGTGGACTCTCCAGTTTCCAGATTGAACAAGGCAACCATGATTACGGTTGAAGAGTCTCCGGCGTTTAAGAATCCGCCTGACTTGAAAGCAGAGGCTGTGGCCTGCAATATGTACACGGGGGCTGGTTCGGCACTTAGACTGGTATTCACCATTTCGGTAAGAGGCTGATCTATCCCTCATGGTGGTGGCTTTCTTACACTTGGCTTCTGATAGTTGAAGATCCGCATATATAAGCCATTGGGGAATAAACACTTATTCTGTGGAATCTTTCTTTTTGGAATGATCTAT
The DNA here is from genome assembly GCF_965119305.1 of Pelophylax lessonae. Classification (NCBI taxonomy): domain Eukaryota; kingdom Metazoa; phylum Chordata; class Amphibia; order Anura; family Ranidae; genus Pelophylax; species Pelophylax lessonae. The sequence goes on from NC_138769.1 coordinate 484,446,249, forward strand.
TTCTTTTTATATTAATATATTTATGGACTTATGAGTTATCCATTCCGAGTTATCATAGCGCTACACCATTTTATTTATATGGTATTCACCATTGCCCTGCTGTCCCAAACTCTGACTGAGTGGTCTAAACTTTTATGCCATGACCTGGAGGGAAAGCAGCTTCTCCCTGCCTTTGCTGAGCTCGCATACCAGTTGGTCGAGGGCTGCAGTTTATCTGGGATACAAATATGCATATACACTACAGTATATCACTAGAACTTGCACTGATCTGCTAAACAATCCCCAGTCTGCTGCTATGTGGTATGTTGCTTGCAATGCGTGGTCATTGCAGCTCCTCCTTACATCCACTGGGTGGTGGACTTGGACAATGAAACACAACTGTAGAAAGGAGACAAACAGCGCACAGCCGACCTCGTGTAATAACGTGCTTCATTAAATGTTATTATGCGAGGTCGGCTGTGTGCTCTCTGTTTGTCTCCTTTCTACAGTTTATCTGTGATGCCTCTTTGGATGCGGCTCCCCTACTTGCTAGGCTATCTGTTAAGGCAGTGGTCCTTAGGTGTGTTTTTTGTATCAAATGTTGGTCTGCGGACCAGACTTCTAAAAAGTCCTTAACTGATCTTCCTGTTCAAGGAGATCGCCTGTTTGGAGCTACCCTGGATGACATCATTAAGGGTCTCACAGGAGGGAAGAGTACTTTTCCTCTGCAGGCTAGTAAGGGCAAGGATCCTTGTTGTAGACTTGGCCTGTCCTGCTCAGTTCACAAGAAGTTTTTTCGTCCTTCAGGGTCAAATGACAAGGGATCAAGGCCTCCGCGGGAGGATCCAAGTGATCTTGGTCTTGCAAGTCGAGTCGGGCTTCTCTAGATCCACGGACAAGGCTCCTTTAGCATGAAGGTGCCCCCTCACCCGTAATCTGGGGTGGACATCTTCGCTGTTTCCTGGACCCGTGGACTTCCTTGGTACAAGGCAAGTTGACAAAGGCAAGCATTATTCAGGGAAGCAGTCAAGAGGCCCATGGTAACCCTGGAGGAGCTGCAGAGATCCACAGCTCAGGTGGGAGAATCTGTCCACGGGACAACTATTAAGTTGTATGCTCCACAAATCTGGCCTATTATGAAAGTGGCAAGAAAAAAGTAATTGTTCAAAGAAAGCCATAATAAGTCCCATTTGCAAGAAGCCATATGAGGGACACTGCAAATATGTGGAAGAAGGTGCTTTGGTCAGATGAGACCAAGATTATACTTTTTAGCCTGAAAGCAAAACGTTACAGTATTTATATATCAGCCGTGACATTATGACCACTGAGAGGTAACATGAAAAACACTGATTATCTCATTACAATGGAATCTGAAAGAGGATGGGATATATCAGCATATGGATTTGATTGACTTTGACTAGGTAAAAAATTGTAATGACTAAATAACTAGGTCAAAGCATCTCAAAAACTGCAGCTCTTAGGATATGGTACAGGTCTGCTGTGGTCAGGACCAAGGAAGAAAAACCAGCAAACCTGCAACAGGATCATGGGTAGCCGAGGCTCACTTGGGAAGTGAAGCCTGGACTGTAATCTGATCCAATAGAAGAGCCACTGTGGTTCACATTTCTGAAAAAGTTAATGCTGGCTCCCATTGAAAGGTTTTAGAACACACAGTGAGTCACAGTTTGTTGCATATGGGGCTATGTAGCCAAAGACTGATCTGGGTGCCCATGCTGACCTGTTGTAAATTTGCTTAAGAGTGGAGTGTGCTCAAATGAGTTTAAAAAATTGAATGTATTGTTAAGGTAATGTAAAAAGTATTCACACACCACAGAAGTTTTCATGTTTTATTTTAATAGAACTGATTGTACAAGTGTTTTTTTACAAACTGTACAAACCGAGTTAGGGATGCTTATGATGATGATTATAGGCAGCATAGATTATTTTTGAGACCCATTACTTTCTATACAGTGCTATACTTAACTAAATAAATTGGTCTTTTAAAGAAAAGCTTTTGAATCTTAGTTTAGACCTGTTATTCAATGTTTGCAAAGTGTCTAGTCTCCATGAAAATTTAATTATAGTTACAGGATTTCAGCCAGCTGCCCAACTAAAGCCTACTTTACATTAGGCATGTTTTATTTCAGGCCTTTAAAGTGAATAGTTATGACTAAATTTAATGTAATGAAACTTGTCATACTGTTGACATGTTTTGTAATTTACTTTGAGTTTAGAAGTAACCATTCCACATGTAATTCTTGCAGCACGTTGGCAGTTTGCCCTACAAGTGAGCAATGTAATGTGTTGGTAATAGAACGAGCAAATTAGTATTTAAGCTACTGCACTTAAGTTATTTGGTTTCACATGTGCCTCTAGTTGGCAAGAAAAGAACGGAAATTAAACTCTTGAAAAATCTGAATGCATAAAAGTGCTTGTTCTTTTGATTGAAACCACATACTTAGCATTTGATTTTAGCCATTGCCAGTGGTAGGGAAAATTACAGCTGAGAAAAAAATACATTGCAAGCTGTGAAAATGGCTTTGGCAGTGCATGCCTTCCATGCGATTGCAGTATTTCTGCAAATTCATCGGTGAACATTTTGTAATTTTTTTTTATCTCTCCAGGTATACCAAATGTTTTACCTTTAGTTGAAGTGGAATTATTTCTTACCCCCTTTCATAAAAAAAAAACACTGTTCCCCTTCTTTCACCGCTACTCCAAATTCCCTTTTTAACATGTTTCTGCAGGCTGGATATTTTCCTTTATCATTTATTTTCCAATTTCCCCTATAATGCTTTTCTAGCTTGCTAAGAGTCATTTGCAAACTTTATACTCACTAGAATTCTAAATTGTAACATTTAACTTTTAATCTTTCAATCCAGGGCCAGCACCTGTACAAATATGTATGAAACTTCAGTCAAAGTAACGGGTGCTCGGTAGCAAACATTTTGGAAGACCTTATGTCACATAAGTAACACAATTTCCATTCATTACATTTCAAGTGTTTTTATTGTAGCCTTTGTAAATATTTTATAGCATTTGTTCACTTGTATGCTTTTAAGACCATTATTTTATAGGACAAAAGACAGTAATCTACAGTATATTAAGTATTGAACAGCTTTTGTTGGTCTGACTGCTCTTAACTGGTTAAACATCTAATTTGATTTAATTGCACAGTAATACATCTGTAGAGGTTAATTTTGTGTTAGACGTTTGGGTAATATTTGTGACAGTATCAAAGGTCATGGGCTTAAGAGTTAGGAATATTGTACTGGTAAGTGTTTATGAAATTGTATGATAGGTTAAGTGTTGAGGGTTAGCTTTAAGTGTTAGGCTAAAGTATAACTTTTGGTAGTTTTTATAAGGAAAGGATTACTTAAAACTTAAAAATACAATTGCTTTGAACACTTTAGGTTTTAGGGAATACCTAATAATTAGGAACAGGTTAAGGCTTGAGGGTAAAAACAAAAATCTATGGTCACAGCATACACTTTAATTTATAACATCACCATTGTAATACCAATACAAACCATAGTTATTTTGACAATACAATATAAGCTCACTTAAAAATCTCCTTTCATGTTGTGTGTTCTGTCTGTCTGCTGGACTCTTTCCACAATTTACATGATTTCCTGCAGGCTTTTTAGTTTTGCCTCTCCTGTATACTTTAAATTTCTAAGGGCTACATATTCCATGACACCTTGCTGACTGTAAGGCTGGCTATACATGAATTATTTTTTTTTTTTTTTCAACCGGTTGAATGAAAGAAAATTACCCAATTCCCTCATCCACAGACTTGATAAGGATGGGGAATTACTCCCGCTGTGGTATTGTGGTCTGACTGTGGGGAAACTTCCTCTTTCAGCAGGTTTAGCAGGGACCGGCCGAATATTAATCCATGTATGGCTAGCTTAAGCAGTGATTCCTGTACTGAAACGCCTACTCCCAGCACCCTGTAGTTCAGAAGGTAGGCTCTGTGAATTCTGTGACACAGCAGTGGCTCTGGCGGGGGGCTCCTCAAAACACTGGTTGAGAAAGCTTGATCTACAACGAAAAGCTAATTGTGTCTACTTTAAGAAAATATTTTGCAGGAGGTAGATGTGGATAATTATTTTTATGCTGCTTAGTACGTATGGTGGAACACAGGTAAAAAGTAAGCTCTTGTCCTGAATGTTATGTATGGCTGTATTAAGTGAAGCTGTTGATTTTTATTGAAATTTGTTGTATGGATGGATAGTCTAAAGATTTATCTGCAGTGGTGCTTTTGATAAAAGCAGTTGAATTTGGCTACACATATAAAAAAAACACATGTTTTTTATAATGTCTGCCTATCTTATTAGACTTTCTAGGTGGGGGAAAAAAACTTTATTGAAGCTACAGTCTAATATTTGTGGGGGAAAGCCAGTAGAGCTTTCCAAACAGAATGCAGAAAACAATGAAAGGTTGAGCTTTTACTTAGAGGTTGTAAACTCGCATTTATTTTTCCACCCTGCAAGAGAAAGACATAATGAGCTAGTATGGATCGCATACTAGCTCATTAGGCAATACTTATCTTAGAACGAGCCCCCGCCGTGCCGCTCACTCACCTCTATGACGGGCGACATGTCCAGTCTTCCGGGATCGCGGCATCCGGCCATCTGATTGGCCGGAGCCGCGGTGACGTCACTCCCGCGCACGCGCGCGAGAGCCGACAGTCACGGCACGGGACTCTGAAGGAACGGCATGAGCGGCCGTTCCTTCAGAGCGCATGCGCCAGTGACGTCACTGGCTGCATGTAAGGTAAATATCTCCTAAACGGTACATGTTTAGGAGATATTTACAGTACCTATAGGTAAGCCTTATCATAGGCTTACCTATAGGTACAAGTTGTAGAGGAGGGTTTACTTCCTCTTTAAGAGGTCTAATGCTTATTTCCCTTAACCACTTAAGCCCCGGAAGATTTTACCCCCTTCCTGACCAGGGCCTATTTTGCGATTCAGCACTGCATGACTTTAACGGACAATTGCCCGGTTGTGCGACTCTGTACCTAAACGAATTTGACGTCTTTTTTTCCCACAAACAGAGCTTTCTTTTAGTGGTATTTGATCACCTGTGCGATTTTTTGATCATGCGCTATAAACAAAAAAAGAGGGTCAATTTTGCAAAAATAATATTTTTCACATTTTTTTATATGAAATTACCCAAAAAAATGTAAAAATCTGATTTTTTTAACATTTTTGGCCAATTTGTTTTATGCTACATATGTTTGGTAAAAAAAAACACAAAAAGCGTATTTTGATTGGTTTGCGCAAAAGTTATCGTGTTTACTAACAAAGGGAAAGATTTTTGTTGTTTTTTTTTTTTTTTAACACGTAATGGCGGCGATCTACGATTTTTTTCTGTGGTACTGTGACATTGCGGCGGACAGATCGGACCCTTGACTGACATTTTTGACACTTTTGGGGTTACCAGTGACATTAATACAGTAATCAGTGCTATAAATATGCACTGTTACTGTAAAATTACACTGGCAGTGAAGGGGTTAACTTTTTTGAGAGGGAGGGGTTATGTGTGTCCCTAGGGGCGTGATTCTAACTGTGGCTGTCGCTTGAGGTGTAGGAACAGTGATCAACGGTCCTACAGTCCTACATAGTAGAACCGTATGATCACTATTCCTACACAGGGGAGAATGGCAGGCGGCTTGTTTACATTAGCCGCCTGCCTTTCTCCCTCTCCATCCGACGATCGCGAGTGACCGGCGGACATCCGCTCCGGCACTTTTTTTTTTCACGGACACAGATGACACTTGTGTCATCCGATCCGTATGTCCGCATATCATCCCATCCGTTTGCGGATGATATACGGACATAATGTATGTCTATGGGCATTGCGGATGACACCGCTGTCATCCGATTTTGCATCCGTTCCGTTTTTTTAAACAGAACAAAAATAGGGTTCTGTTCCGTTCCAAAAAACGGAACAGAACTGAAAGGATGAAAATCGGATGTCAGCGGATGGTCATCCCCTGACATCCGCAATCCCATAGACATTCATTATGTCCGTATATCACCCGCAAACGGGTGGGGTGATTTACGGACATACGAAACGTCCGTGTGAAATAGCCTTTTGGACCATCCGCTGATCATTTTGACCTTCCGCTGACATCCGATTTTCGTTCTTTCAGTTCTGTTCCGTTTTTTTAGAACGGAACAGAACCCTATTTTTGTTCCGTTTAAAAAACGGAATGGATCCAAAATCGGATGTCAGCGGTGGCATCCGCTGACATCCGCAATGCCCATAGACATACATTATGTCCGTATATCATCCGCAAACGGATGGGATGATATGCGGACATACAGAGCGGATGACACAAGTGTCATCCGTGCCTGTGAAAAAAAAAAATAGTGCCGGAGCGGATCGCAATACGGTCCGCTCCGTGTGAAAGAGCCCTTAGGGTGCTTACAACATTTTCGGTTTTAATTTAAATGGTTTAAATTTTCTTTAAAAAAAGAAAAAGGTGGTTGTGACTGCTGAAACTTCCTGCAGATAGTTCAGTCCTAACCCACTGCTACTTTTGCTGAACAGCCTTTAAGTAAATGTGGACATGTGTTTGTAAAATTATGTGAAATACAGGAAATTATGTACTGTATACTATAGTTTTTTATTATCTGTCGACAGTTGTCAGAACGCGTTATTTTTGCAGTAGTAGTCCTTCAAGTGAAGTATAACTGTATTCTATTTTGTATGCTTTGCTTATGTATAAAACACTGCACTCATTGCGTACATGGCCACTAATAATGTTTTGGTTATGTGTTTGCATTCTTTTGAGTCCAGATTGGAAATTACCATGCCTATGTTACGTCCGTTTTTACCATAAAAGTACAATGGTAATATTAATGTGATACCAATGTAAGCCATGTGTATAAAAAAAAAAAAAACTTCAATTGCGCCAAATAAACAGAAGATTGGTTTGAAAAGATGCGTAGTGTATCTTTTTGTATCTGTTCCATACTGCAGTAGTTATTATTCATTTGGAACCATTAATAAATATGAGAATAGGAGTTGCCTATCTATAACATTTCCAGAACAGAAGTTACAGGCCAGGGCTCAATATTTGGAAAGGTTGCTTCCGTTTTGAGACAAAAATTTAGGTTTATGATGGATTCCTTTAAAATTGTACTGGGAAATTCCCTTCTGGATTGCAAGGGGATTTACAACTAAGTCCAAGTTCAGATGACTTCAGCCTAAACTAAAGTATTTTTTGGCATTCATCAATGAAATGTTTTACCACATGTCCATCAATATTCTGGCTAGTAATCGTTCTGCTTTTAACATTTTGTCTAGCAATGTTTACTGTTATCTCTTAACATTTCTTTGTGATTGTAATAGTCAGATGTAAGCTGGCACAATCATGGACATGAAAGAGAAATGAGGTAATATTTTCCACCACTGTAATGAATAACGAGAAACGTGACCTGAAAACTGGTGACACTGTAATGTATCCTGTGTAAAATCCAAGTTCATAAGGTCACAATAATTCCCACCAATATTTTAACTTTAAATGTGTTTCTTTTACACAGTTTAATCTGCTTTATAATGGTTTCTTGAGCAAAATTGCTAAAGTAGGAAACTAATAGTAGTTCACATGGATTTTGTCTAATATGAGCGATGGGGTTGTACGAGTCCAGCATGTTAAAGCAGAACTGAAGGCTTTATTAGTACAGACTGCAAGAACACAGGCTATTATTTTAGAGAAGACATGCAATGTAATTTCTGCCATAAAATACACCTACCTGTCTGCTCACAGCCTTTTTTGGCATGTAGACAGAGCTCACCTTACATTACTGGCACGGTCCCTGTGTTTCAGGATGATTGGAGCAGCATTGTTGCCACACCATCACAGGAAGCTGCATTAGGTGGACCTCACTGAAAGGATCAATAACTTGTGGGACTTTGCAGGGGAGCTAAGAAATGCTGCTGCACATATACATATTTTTTTTTTCCAGCCCATAGTGCTATTAGGGTTTTTTTTTTTTTTTTAATTCACCAATTCCCATTACTTCGTAGAAAGCTGGATAGCATATGTACAAAATACAGTTGTAGGTAAACTCTAAAGGCATGTCATGCATAGCTTTTGGCTGTCCATTATTTGTTAGATTTTTCTAAAAATATGGAGTATCCTTTTTTTTTTTTCTACTAATACTAGTTTTTCTACTATTTGTTTGGCATAAGGAAATGACCCTTATTTATTTAGGATAATTAGGAATCTTTTAATGACAGCATTAACATCCAATTAGAGACCTTCAATGGGCAGCTTAAGCATCTATCAAAATGTATGTATTTGCAGTTGACATTTTTAGAATTCTTTGTTTTAGAAAGGCAATCATTGAACAATATCACTTAGCATTTGTTTCACAAAAGAAAAACCTCTCTGCTTTTATATTTTAGTGTTATTTTAGATGAAACAAAGGTGACATTAAATTTGGAACTAGATTTATTATGCAGCAAGCATAGCACGGTTTCTCTCTAATAGTTAGTATTCAGGATATACCATATATAGCACCTAATGATTGGTTCAAACTGCCTCCTGCTGCTTCAGACCTCTTTAGCAGTGTGTCATTCAAAAGAGAGTTAATTATTGAATATTATTTTGTATGCTGACAAAGCATGTGCTATAGATTTTTTTTTTACCTACTTGTGTTAGTTCAGGTTATAATTTGTAGTAATAATTTATAACTCACAGCAGTTGGTGAAGCACCTATTAAATTTTTACACGGTGCTATGAGGAAATTAGCCAAACAACTTCTCAAATGTGCCAGTTTGTTGGTAGCTGCAAAGAGGTATTATGTCATGTTTAAAAGTTGGCAAAATTTCCAAGTTACCCATTACTGGTGATCGAAAAATAAGTGTAAATGACCTCAGCTGCAATACACAGCAGTAAAGATGTAGTTTCAAATGAACAAAGAAAGAGATAAAGTAAGGCTCACCAATCTCCACCTTAACCACCTTAGGACCACTGCCTATTCTACCTGTACAGAATTTTTTTTTTTTTCATTTCATGTGTATGTTTACAACAAATTGTGTTTTGCTTTTGTAGTTTTTCAAAAGTTGAATTTATATAATGTGGTCAAGGGAAGGTTAGTTTTAATTTGGTAGCAAATTTCATTGCATTACTGTATTTTATGGATTGTAATTTAAAGGAGAGTCTACAAATACACTTAATACTACCTTTAAGTTATCGGTGGAACCCTAGATATTTACTAAAAAATATAATTGACAAAGGACAGCAAATAAGTATATATATATTTTTTGTAATGTCGAAAAGTGGTAAAATCCCAAATGGGGTTTTGTTTTTTGTTTTTTAGCTTAGAAGAACTGCTTTGCTTTTGAATTTTTATTACATAGTCAAGTTGAAAAAAGACACAAGTTCATCTGCCTCAACCAATAAAAAACAAAAAAACTTTAAAGAAAACACAATCCTATACCCGCAGTTGATCCGGAGAAAGGTGAAAAACCCCAGCAAAGCATGATCCAATTTGCTACAGTAGGGGAAACAATTCCTTCCTGATCCCCCAAGAGGCAATTGGATATTCCCTGGATCAACTTTACCTATAAATATTAGTACCCATTTATATTATGTACACCTAGGAAAGATTCCAGGCCTTTTTAAAGCAATCTAGTGAGCTGGCCAGAACCACCTCTGGAGGGAGTCTATTCCACATTTTCACACCTCTTACGGTGAAGAAACCTTTCCGTATTTGAAAACAAAATCTGTTTTCCTCTAGACATAACGAGTGTCCCCTTGTCCTCTGTGTTGACCTTAAAATGAACAACTCAACACCAAGTTCACTATATGGACCCCTTATGTATTTATAAATGTTGATCATACCCCCCCTCCCCTTAATCTCCTCTTCTCAAGAGAGAATAAATTCAGTTCCTCTAATCTTGTCTGATAGCTGAGGTCCTCCATGCCTCCTATCCGTTTGGTTGCCCTTCTCTGCACTTTCTCCAGTTCCCCGATATACTATTTAAGAACTGGTGCCCAAAACTGAACTGCATATTGCCAGATGAAGCAAAATGATATCACTGGAGTCCATGCCTCTGTTAATACAAGAAAATACTTTACTTGCTTTGGAAACCGCATCTTGGCATTGCATGCTATTATCAAGCTTGGGATCTACCAGAACACCCAGATCCTTCTCCACTATGGATTCCCCCAGTTTTACTCCCCCTAGTATGTATGATGCATGCATATTCTTAGCCCCCAAGTGCATAACTTTACATTTATCATTATTAAACATCATTTGCCACATAGTTGCCCAATGAAACAGTGCATTGAGGTAGGCTTGTAAGTTGGAGACATCCTGTAAAAAAGTTATTCCACTTAGAATCTTGGTGTCATCTGCAAAGGCTGAAATGGTATTTATAATCCCAGACCCTTTATAATTTATAAAGATATTAAAAAGTAAGGGTCCCAACACTGAACCTTGGGGTACACCACTGATAAGACCATTCAGAGTAGGAATTATTACCACTACTCTCTGAATATTATCTTTTAGCCAATTTTCTATCTATTTACAAACTGATTTTTCCGAGCCTGTGGACTTTACCTTACACATAAGCCGTGTGTGGGGAACTGTGTCAAACACTTTTACAAAATTGAAGTATACTACATCCACAGCCACCCTTCTGTCCAAGGTTTTACTTACCTCCTCATAAAAAGAAATCAGGTTTGTTTGACAACTTCTGTCTTTCATGAAACCATGATGTCTGTTGCTTAAAATATTTTTTTCCAGCAAGAACTCATCTATGTGGTCTTTTATTAAAATCTCCAGTATCTTCTCGACTATGGAAGTTAAACTAACAGGTCTATAGTTACTTGGCAAAGACTTTGATCCTATTTTAAATATAGGCACCACATTGGCCCTACGCCAATCCAGTGGTACTATTCCAGTCCTTAACGAGTCCCTAAAAATTAGCAACAAAGGCTTTGAAATTACAGCTCTCAATTCTTTTAGGATGCATGGGTGGATGCCATCTGGTCCAGATGATTTATCCGCCTTTATTCTGTCTAAATATTTCTGGACCATATCGCATTTGAGCCATTGTGGATCACTTTGGGGCTTTGTCAATACCATCCTCATTATGGTCATGAGCTCCCCCATGCTCCTTTGTATACACAGAGCTGATTAAACTATTTAATACATTTGCCTTCTTTGTCCCCAGTCACCCACTCCTGATTATTTTGTAAAGGGCCTACATGCTCAGACCTAACCTTTTTTACTAATAATATATTTGAAGAATTTTTGGGGGTTTGTCCTACAATCTTTTTTTCTCTTACGTCCTCCGACAGTCGCCCCCACCTCTAAGTCATCACTGTTGGGTATTGACTTCCCATCCGCAGGAATAGCTAGGCATATAGACTTAGTCCAAAGACAAAAGGCATTAGCATATACACACCCATGGGGGCTGTCCCATCTGGTCAATACCCCCCCTGCATCACCACTCCCAACTCAGTTTTAATCTGCCTAGCGTCAGGAATAGTCAGGCTTACCTTGTGGTGGGGCTTCAGTCTCAGCCTTCCTAATCTTTTATTTGATTTTCTTTGAAAATGTCAGTTTTTTTCTCTTACTTTACTAGCTGTTTATTTTGTCAGCTTCTAGTGTTAGTCTTCTCTTCGGATGAAGATGGATCATGTGGTGCTGGGATTCGGACTGACCGCCCTGGTTCTCCAGAGCAAAAGGGTCAGATGGACCCCCAGCCCACCATCGAGCGTTCAGCTATGGTTCGCCCTGGCATTACGAACGACCCATCCCTGTTCGCTACAGGGATGCAGCCGTGAGGTGGCTACCTCACAGGACTCGTCTGCGGTGCTGCAGCGTCATGTCCCTGGCTCATGGCACTCCCTGTCAGATGAGGACAGAGGCTTTCCGTGCTTAGAGGCTCCCCACGCCATCTGGTACAGGTAAGTACTTCTGTGTGGGGCCTCTGTCTGGGGTGGCAGTCTGTGTTGCTGTGTGTTCCCCATGTCTGTGCCTGTGTGACTCCCTGTGCGATCCCTGTGGGGATCACTTGTGCAGATACTGTGTGTCCCTGTCCCTGTGTCACTTAGGTGCATTGTTGCGGGTGCAGACGTTTCTGATTGTGTGGCGAACGCAGCGGCGAATTTCCGCGCGGTCCGCCATCTTTACTATGGGCTAACATGTGTAGCTCCTCTGGGGCGATCCTGCATGTTATTTTGGCGCCATTCGCCGCCATTTTGTGGGCGGTGGAACGATCTGTCCGGCCGCATGTCGGCGGCCATTTTGGCGTGGCCTCCAATGCATCCCTATGGGGCAGCCATTTTCCCAGGGTCTGGCATATAGTCCAGCCTACTCCAGCAGCGCTTCCTTTCCATCAGCAGCAGGACATCGGTAGCAACGCTCTGCGAGCTCTGCAGGTTATCACTCTCAATTTCCCTATCGCTTCCAGCTCAGTTTCTTTTCTCCTTTGGGGGTCTTTTATCACTGTTGCAGTAGCGGTGGGCTGCGCACACCGCAGCGTTTCTTAAAGGGGACAGTACTTTGTATTGCACTGTAGTTTATTCTGATAACTTGAGCAATGGATTCTCAGGAAATCAAGTTTCCTCCAGCTTTAGTGGGGGCCCCAGTTCTCCTGTGGCCCCGCTGCGACCCGATCTGGCTGCTGTGGTGGCGACTTTGATGGCAAATATGGGAATGCTGATGTCTGAACGGGCTGCGAGAAAGAGGCCCAGGTTGTCTCTTTCTTCTGATTCAAATGGGGATATGGCTGCTGCTGCAAGCGTGCCCTTTTCAGGGTCCCGCTCATCCTTGGACCCCCCGGGGTCTGAGGGGGAGGCTGAGATGGAGGGGGTTGATACCTCCTCCCCGGGGTCGCCTGAAGAACGGGCGACCATGGATGAGTTGATTGTGTCTGTGAAGGACACCTTACATTTAGAGGATGAGCCCTGTCCTCCGGGTGTTGTGTCCTCGTTTGGGACGCACAGGACCCGCAAGTCTGCGCAGGTTTTCCCCTGCCCAGCGGAATTCCATTACACTGTTAATGAAATGTGGCGCACGTTGAAACGTCCATTCCTGGTACCTAGTCGGTTCAAATTGCTTTATCCTTTTGCACTGGCTACGGAATCACGATGGTGTGTGCCTCCACAGGTAGATCACACTGTGGCCGTGTTGAACAAGGCTACCTTGGTTCCTTCTGAGGATACCCCGGTTTTCCGTGATCCCACGGACCGGCGGTTGGAGTCTCTAGCTCGCCATTCCTATACGGTGGCGGGTTCGTTGCTCAAACTCGTTTTCGCGTCCGTTCTGGTGGCTCAGTCGGTGGCTGATTGGACTAAGATGCTTAGGTGCAATCTCGTGTCTGATGGTGTTCCGCCTGCCCGTCTGGAAATGGTGGATCAGATCCACCAAGGAGTCATGTATTTGTGTGATGCAGCCTTGAATGAGGCCCCCTTAGTGGCTCGCCTCTCTGGTGTCGTGGTGCTTAACCGGCGACTGATATGGCTGAAGAGCTGGTCGGCTGACCAGTCCTCACGGAAAACAGTTGCTGATTTTCCATATGCTGGTTCTCGCCTTTTTGGCAAGGCGTTGGATGCCCTGGTGAAAGGCGTCACGGGGGGCAAGAGCACCTTGCTGCCCCAGAACCTGAAGAACAAGTCCTTTCGTGGCAAGCGGGGTTCTGCGCCTAGATCCAATCAGGGGTCCTTTCGGAACCAATCCAAGGGTAAGTCCTTCAAGGCCCAGGGCAGCCAGAAGAAGCCCTGGGAGGGCAAGCAGGAGTCGGGCAATGCCGGCTCGGCGGGTTAGTCCGACTCTGCCTGAAGGGGCGCCCTTACCCGTTTCAGGGGTGGGGGGACGCTTGCGCGGTTTCCTCCAACCTTAGCTGCTCCTAGTATCGGACAGGTGGGTTCAGGAAATCATTCGATCAGGATACGTGATTGATTCCTTTCCCGGCCGGCGGGCAGATTCTTTCTCTAGAAGCTTCGCTTGCCTCCTGGGCGTCGGCAGGACCTGCATCAAGCGGTGTAGGACCTTCTTCCTCAGGGGGTGATTGTCCCAGTACCTCATCGGGACAGGTTTCGGGGATTTCGTTCCAATCTGTTCGCGGTGCCCAGGAAGGGGGGCAAAGTGCGTCCTATTCCCTATATGGGAATGATTCTGCTCAGGCAAAGGTGTTCTTGCTGGGGGACAAGCTCCAGACCTTGCAGGACGAGCTCAGGTCCCTCAGGGACGGTCCGTCCTCGTCACTCAGGACCTGTATGCGGGGCCTGGGGTTGATGGTATCGGCCTTGGAGGCGATGCCCTTTGCTCAGTTTCACACGCGGGCTTTCCAAGCGGAGATCCTGGCCAAGTGGAACGGACTGCCTCAGTCCCTGGATCTGTGTGTCTCCTTGAGTCGTCAGACTAGATTGGCTCTTCTGTGGTGGCTCCAGTCCCCGTCGGTGGCGGAAGGCAAGTCCTTCCGTCCGTTGGTGTGGACGGTGATTACCACGGATGCCAGCCTGTCGGGCTGGGGTGGAGTTCTGGGCAACCTGTCTGCCCAGGGCACTTGGTCGGAGGAAGAATCCTCCCTCCCGATAAATGTGCTGTAACTGCGAGCGATGAAACTCTCTCTTTCAGTGGTCGGGCCGTCTTCGGGGCCGTCCTGTCCGGGTACAGACGGACAATGCTACCACGGTGGCTTACATCAACCACTAAGGGGGCACCAGGAGTGCTCTGGCGGCCCGGGAGGTGACCGACATTCTGTCTTGGGCCGAGGCTCATGTCCCGGCGATCTCGGCAGTTCACATTCTGGGTGTGGAGAATTGGCAGGCCGACTATCTGAGCCGCCAGACCCTGGACCAGGGGGAATGGTCCCTACACCCGGATGTCTTCCAGATGCTGTGTGTGAGGTGGGGATCCCCGGACGTGGATCTGTTTGCATCCCGGCTAAATCAAAAGGTGGAAAGGTTCGTGGCAAGAACGCGCGATCCGTTGGCGGATGCCTCGGATGCGTTGGTGGCCCCCTTGGCATCAGTATCGTCTGATGTACGCCTTTCCTCCGATTCAGTTACTGTCCCGGTTCCTCCGCAGATTGGTCTCGGAACCGCACATGGTGATTCTGGTGGCTCCGGACTGGCCTCGCCGGTCCTGGTACGCCGACGTTGTTCACCTGGCAGTGGCACCTCCGTGGCGTCTGCCTCTGCGGGAAGATCTCCTGTCTCAAAGTCCGATCTTCCATCCTGCTTTACAGTCGCTGACTTTAACGGCCTGGCTGTTGAGACCCAGGTCTTGAGGGACAAGGGTCTCTCCCCTGAGGTTATTCCTACCCTAATCAAGGCTAGGAAATCCTCCTCTGGTAAGATCTATTACCGTACCTGGAAAGCTTATTTCGCCTGGTGTGAGTCCAGGGGGTTCTCCCCTTGTTCTTACTCGGTGTCGCGAGTGTTGGCTTTCCTCCAGTCTGGAGTGGATCAGCGCCTGGCGCTGGCCACGATAAAGGGCCAGGTGTCTGCACTGGCTGTCCTTTTCCAACGCCCTGTGGCATCTCATTCCTTGGTGCGCACCTTCATTCAAGGTGTGCGACATTTGGCTCCTCCCAGGAAGGAGCCTTTACCTCCATGGGACTTGAACTTGGTTCTGTCCGTGTTACAGCGTGCTCCCTTTGAAAACATCAGGGAGATGTTGCCTCTGCTGTCGAAAAAGGTTGCTTTTCTGGTGGCGATCACTTCGGCTTGCAGAGTGTCGGAGCTGGCGGCGTGGTCTTGCCGCTCCCCTTACTTGATAATTCACAAGGATAAGGTGGTTTTGCAACCACCCCCATCCTTCCTTCCCATGGTGATCTCTGAGTTCCACCTTAATGAGGACATTGTCCTGCCTTCGCTTTGTACGAAGTCTAAGCATCCAAAGGAGATTGCCTTGCATTCCTTGGATGTTGTACGGGCGATCAGGGTTTACCTGTCGTCTACGGAATCCTTTTGGAAGACGGATTCCCTATTTGTCCTTTCTGAGGGATCTCGGAAGGGCATGGCTGCGTCTGCAGCAACTATTGCAAAATGGCTCAGACAGACCATTGAGCAGGCTTATGCATTGAAGGAACGGGTTCCGCCCTTCCCTGTTAAAGCGCACTCTACCAGGTCTTTGAGTGCGTCCTGGGCCTATTGGCATCGGGCCTCGGTGACCCAGGTGTGCAAAGCTGCGACTTGGTCGTCGGTGCACACTTTTTTTCCAAATTCTACAAAGTAGATGTTCTGGCATTAGCTGATGCTTCTTTTGGCCGCAAAGTTCTTAGTGCGGCAGTGCCATGATGGACCCTTGAATTTTTTTCTGGGTCCCTGGCTGTTGGCATTTGCTTTCCTGGGCTGTTGCTCCTGTTGAGCATTGTTTTTTTCTGATTGCCCAGTTGGTTCTCTTACAGTGCATGTAAGATTCCTTTCTCTGATGTGGGTACTGCGTTGCCTTTTCTACGGTTGCGTCTCCCACCCCTCATGTCTATACTGCTTTGGGACATCCCAACAGTGAGGACTTGGAGGTGGCGGCGACTGTCGGAGAACATAAGAGAAAACGGAATTTTTGTAAAATCTTACCTGTAAAATTCCTTTCTCTGAGTCCTCCGACAGTCGCCGCCCCCACCCCTCTTTTGGTGTTCTTATTACCTACTGCTAGGCTACCAAACTGAGTTGGGAGTGGTGATGCAGGGGGGTATTGACCAGATGGGACAGCCCCCATGGGTGTGTATATGCTAATGCCTTTTGTCTTTGGACTAAGTCTATATGCCTAGCTATTCCTGCGGATGGGAAGTCAATACCCAACAGTGATGACTTAGAGGTGGCGGCGACTGTCGGAGGACTCAGAGAAAGGAATTTTACAGGTAAAATTTTACAAAAATTCTGTTTTTTTTTTTTTTTTGCATCTTGGATTTCCTTTTTACATATTCTGTTATATTCTTTGTAACAATTAAACAATGATCCTGTTCCTTCATTTTTATATTTTTTAAAAGCTCTTTCCTTATTATTTATAGCTTTTTTAACTTTGGCCGTGAGCCACATAGGTTTTATTTTTAAACTTATTGCCCATGGGAATATACTTTGCAGTGGGTTTGCATACAGTCTTTTTGAAGAATTCCCATTTCTGTTTTGTGTTCATCGATGCCAATATTCCCTCCCAGTCTAAGTCCCGGAGAGCAGTCCCCATCCTTGGAAAATTTGCCCTCTCTGTTTTTTTTTTTTCCTGTATGCGTTTTTTGCTTACAGCTAACATTAAATGAAATCATATTAGGCTCAATGCTACCCAGATGTTCTTTTATATGGACATTATTAATAATCTCTGCATGGTTTCATATTACCAGGTCCAACAGAGCATTGTTTCTAGTCGAGGCCTCAATAAATTGTACCATAAAATTGTCTTGTATAAGTTTTTTAAATTTTTGCCCTTTAACTGTTCCAGCAATGCCATTACTCCAGTCGATGTCTGGGTAGTTAAAATCCCCCATTATTATCACTGTCCCAGCCCTTACAGCCCTTTCTATCTGTGCAAGGAGCCGAGTCTCCACCTCCTCATTAATACTGGGAGGTCTATGACAAACTCCAATGATCTTTGTATTACGCACACCCATGTACATTTCCACCCATACTGCTTCAGACTCAGGACCCTCTCCATCAAATAGGTCCTCTTTCACACTCAGTTTGAGATCACTTCTTACATAGAGGCAGACACCACCACCCCTCCGTTTTACCCTGTCTTTCTGAAAAAGAGCATTGCCAGGAATATTAATAGACTAGTCATGTGAAGAATGAAGCCAAAATTCAGCAATACCAATTAAATCATAGTTCTCCCTGTGCACCAGCGCTTCCAACTCGCCTATTTTGCTTGGCAGACTTTTGGCATTGGTGAACAAATACTTTAATTCATTGTCACATTTTGCACACTTATTTTGCATATTTTTATTTTGGTACAAATAGTACCATTTCCATTTGTTTATAACATGGGAACCTTCTTATCCTCTGCCATGACTCTCCCCTCATCTTTCCCCATTCCACCCACCAATAGGGGCTGACCCGTCTTCCCTATTATAATCTAATTCACCCTCCCCTCTCAATCATAGTTTAAATAATCCTCCAGTCTTCCCATAAACCTCTCCCCTAGCACAACAGACTCCCTTCCATTTAGGTGCAAACCATCTTTAGCATATCGGTTGCACCAGAATGAAAAGTGAGCCCAGTGCTCTAAAAACCCAAATCCCTCCTCCTTACACCAGGTCTTTAGCCATGCATTCAGCTCTCTAATCTCCCCCTGTCTTTCCTGTGTTGAGCATGGCACAGGCAATATTTCAGAGAATATCACCTTGGAGGTCCTTCCCTTCAACTTGCAGCCTAGTTCATTAAATTGGTTATTAAGGAGCCTCCACCTACCAAATATTCTGTCATTGGGTCTAATGTGGACCAAGACAGCTGGGTCATGCCCAGCCCTTCCCAGTAATGTATCAACCCGGTCCACCACATGCCGAACCCTGGCACCAAGGAGACAGCAAACCATTTGGTTGAGCTGATCCTGGCGACAAATTCAGTCTTTCTTATAGAATCCCCAATTACCACCTACTGTCTAGACCTACCTACACTCCCCTCAGCACCCCTACTAGACGGGTTGCTCTCCCTGCTGTTAGGTATAGCAGTGACATCTAGGGCTGCCACCTCTGAGCTTGACACCCCCAAATCTTCACTCAACATGGCAAATCTGTTAGGGTGCTTAAACTCAGGGCTGCCCTTCCTTTTCTGTGAGCCCCTACCACTCCCTCTGATTGTGTTAACCCATCTTCCTACCTGATAATCCTGACTTAACCCTCCACCCTCCCCATTAACCCCACTAGCCGCCTGCTCAGTGAGCAGGGGACCCCTTTCATGGTTGTCAGTTCTGCCCAGTGTTGCAATTTGCTCTTCCAGATCTCTAATGTGAGCTTCCAGAAGGGCAACCCGCTCACATCTGTCACAGCGATATCCATCCTGGAGCGGTTGTTCTGGTATTGTATACAAGCGGCACACTGTGCACTGCACAAAAACCTTCAATCTTGCGAGCACACATTTTCCCGGTTACAACAATAATACAACTAATATAACATTTCAGATGTTACTTACTGGTCAGAAGACTCCTGTTCTAATCTGTTTTCAACTCTGGTTTTTAACTCACCACTTAGCCGAGGTCCACTTGCTCAGAGATCCAGCAAGCAAAAAGCTCAAAAAAGTAAGCTCAGAAATGTGTCCTACAGAAAGTTATATAGGACCTGAAGCACCTCAGACCAATTAGCCACTCCCCTTAGTAGTCTGAAGGAAGGAAAGAGAAAAAAAAGGCTATTTAAAAAGTGACAGAAAAGGAGTTAAAAAAAAAAAAAAACTGCAAGGAAAGACCACCTAAAAATGAAAACACAACAATCACCAGCAGTTCAAAGCAAAACTGTTTATCACTCTCCACTCATATTTACCACTCTTCAGCCTCCAAATAGCAAATATGGCAAGCAATTATTACTGTTTTCAGATGTGTCTGAGCTGAATATTGGTAGATTTGCTATCAGCACCACACATGTCATGGTAATGTTGCTTCACAGCCCCCATCATGCAAAGCAGAGTGTGCTGTAATTCGAGCAACTGATTAACCCTGGTCAGATTCTTGCCTAAGCACAGCCCATGGCTGAGGGAAAGACGTGAAGCAATGTCACCAGGACATGTGATGCACTGATGCTAACCCAGCCCCCAACCAAGAATATGATCTGTAAAGCCAAAACATAGCTTATTTTTTTTTTTTAAGAAATGGAGCATGTGCACTGTGCTGACTTGCAGATCATTGCCACAAAGAAGAAACTATTAGTGGCAGGCAGTATCATAATGTAAAGTGGTTGTAAACCCACTTTAAATTATTTTACCTATAGGTAAGCCTATATTAAGGCTTACCTATAGGTCCTATAAATATCTCCTAAACATACACCGTTTAGGAGATATTTACAGTGCACACAGCCGATGATGTAATCGGCGCATGCGCTCTGAAGGAACGGCCACCCGTGCCGTTTCTTCAGAGCCCTGTGCATGCGCGGGAGTGATGTAATCGTGCCCCTGGCCAATCAGATGGCCAAAGGACGCGAACCAGGAAGCAGGATGGCCGAACATGTTGGCCATCCTGTCGCTGAACGGACAGCACCGTGGGGGCTTTGTTTTAAGGTAAGTACATACTAGCTCATTATGCCTTTGTCTTTTCAAGATTTTATTTTTCGCATTTTTTTTTTTTTAGGAGGGTTTACTTCCTCTTTAAGCAAAAAAAAAAAAAAAAAAAAAGGCTTTCATAAAACAAAAATAGGCACATATACATCAGAAAATAATGTTTAGGAAGAATTTAATTATTATTTTATGGCATTGCAACCACTTTAATGCAGGAGCACCCCTACTCTTGGGATGACATATAGCTGCCCACAGCTAAAACTCTTTTTTTAATAAAAACTATGACAGCATCTTCAGCCAGTGTCATTTTAGACTGGCATTATACGTAAGTAGTTAAAGCGGAGTTCTGGGCCAAAAAATGTTTTTAGCTAAAAATACCCCCGGGACAGTCAGGGCTAGTGCATTTAAGCAACGATAGCCTCTGAACTGTCCCCTGTTTCACTTACCTGTAAGAAGAAATACTTACCTTGAAAATGTCTTGTCCAGCGCTGCCATCTCAGGTGTAGCTGAAGCCGGAGCGTCCCTCTTCATGTCCTCTTCAGTGACGTCGGAGTCCCAGAATGCCCTGCTCGTCATTTCCGGGGCAGGCGCGTCATCCCTGAACAGCTTCTGGGCATCCCCAGAAGCTGTTCAGCAGGGAATGACGCGCCTGCACCGGTAGTGACGAGTGACACCGGTGCAGGCGCATTGACTCCTGGGATTGATGACGCTCATCTCCCAGGAATCAATGCAAGGAGGAAGTGACGTTGGGCGCCATGTCCGCAGAGGGAGGAAGAGGAAGGAAGGTAAGTATATTTTCATTAAAAACAAGGAAAAAAAATTTTAATTCTTTTTCAGATGTTTTTAAGCTAGCGAATGGTGCAAACTTCATTTTTAGGGTGGAACTCCGCTTTAAAAACTGTTCTCTACAATTTATATTTAAATAAAATAATGATGTTTGGAGTGTATAATATGTGACTGGTTCAAAATACAAAGAACAGTCTGTGTTGCCCCATAGTAATTGTGGTTACCCAACATGGTCTGGACTATCTGTTAACCTTGTACCTAGCACTTGTGGCTGCTAACCAGTTACCTTTAAAGGATAAGTCCAGTCAAAAACGTACGAACGCTAAACCTGCTCTTTGCCACAATCTAGAACTATTCTATCTAACCCTGTAAAGCAAAAATCACTGTGCTTGACTTTTCTACACCCCATCCGGTCCAGTCTCCAGGGAGTTAAGCTCTTTGCAGGAGAGGACTGACAACGGCTGTTAAATGAATGGGAAGTGACTTACTATGGGGCTTCCGTTGTCGAGTGCCTCTCCTGCACCCGCCTCCAGGCTGAAGCCGCCGCTGACAGATAAGTGTGGGACTGGACCGAATCAGGTGTAGAAAAGGTACAGTGATTTTTGCTTTACAGGGTTAGATAGAATAGTCCTAAATTGTGGCAAAGAGCAGGTTTAGAGTTCGTTTTTGACTAGACTTATCCTTTAATGTATCCTAGAATTGAAGTATATCCTTGAAGTATACTGAAACCTGCTTATAATCCTTCTAAAGATAGTTTTAGCATGCCTATTAAGATATGCATTCTTCACATCCAAAGGGAAGCTGAAAATCTGCATAAAAAAAAAAAGAAAAAAAATTAAGGCCGCCATTTTTGGCTGACTGGCAGCCAGCATTTTGTGCAACTTTTAACAAGCTTGAGCAACTTTTTAAAAACATTCAAATAAAACTGTGCTGAGAGCAATATGTAGGCTATGGCTGCTGATCTCGCTTTCTGAAAATTCTAGTTGTCTTGCCACCAACCTGTAACAAGCTTTCAGCGAGTGAAGTATTTAAATAAATATTGCCACCTTACCCATGAAGGGCAAAGTGATATTGTCTTTATAAAGGGCCTCCTAGCTTATAAAATGTTTAATGCTTGCATTGATGAATCTTTTAATAACTAGCATTTATAAGGGGAAGTAAAACAATGCCCATATGTATTAAGCCTGTGCCGCAATAAGCGCTATGGACTGTATAAGACAGAAGTATACTAGCCATACTGCTCCAACTTGGCAATGTACCAGCTCTTCTGGCTACGTTTGCAGCTTCTGGAGCAGCCCTTTAGTCACACGACTAAGAGTGTACCCGTGGATGATGCAGGGCCAGGCTGGAAATTCCTTCTGGCACTGGATCCAGCGTTAGGCGCACTTTCTTGGCATGTTTCTCAGCTCATGGTAGGAACCTGTAAAAGTGTAATTTTCACAGCCTTTTTTCTTTTACTGAGAGAGAAGCCTTGGGGAAGCTTTGAGGCACTATATATCTTTTGTCCAGCATAGGGAGTGCCTTGCTTAAGACTTTCACTATCTTCCGTTACGGCCCAGTTTTTTCTTTTTCCTGCCTGTGTTGGCTCCCAACTAAAAACTTACACTGCCTCTATCTCCCTTCCTTACATCAGATTCCTATTGGATAACAATTTCAAGAGGATTTAAGGCTCTATTCACATAGGAGCGCACAGCTGCCGGAGCTCTTTAATTGTCTGGCAGTTGTCCATTCCCGACTGTGTTAGGGGGCCATGTGGTGCACGATTCAGCACATCACGCGTCTCTTTTTCTTTCTCACTCGGCTATCTAAAGTATACAAAAGTGCATTTCTTTCATGTCACTGTACAGAAGCTTAATGCACTGCTATACAGTGACGTGATCCTGTGAGATGTGGCTCCAGGCACTATTTTTAATCCTGATATTTTTTTTTTTTTTTTTTTTTCTTCAGGATGGCACATTACTACTATGGGCCACCATATTAACTCTTTTTGGCATTTTATACTTCTCCATGCTGCACTAAAGTGAGTGCCTAATGGGTGTTCTCTTCCAAAAATGGAGGAGAGTAAGTGGATAGACAATGGTTATAAAGGGTGATCAGGTAAATATTCTGTCAGTAGGTCCATAAAGGGGGGGGGGGCTGTCTTTCTCCTGCAAACGACCATTCTAAGGATAGCAGACAGGCATTTATCCTTCTCCTGCCTTTTTTTCTTCTTTAATACCATTAGGCATTTTTTTGCATCTATGGAGTATTTTAGAGAAAGCTTAAAGCCACGTTGGAAAAACCTAGCCTCAGAGGCCTGCAAGGAGCTGCCTTCAGTTTCTGCTCTTCTCTGTCTCTCAGACTCTGCTATGGCTTTTGTCTGGCTGCAGGACAGAGAGGAGGAGAGGAGTTTTCATTTCCTGAAAAAAGGGAAGAGGTAGCGCTTTCTTCTGATTTAAAAGACTCTCTGCACAAAAGGGCCATTTTGGACATTTCTCTTTCAAAAACTTGCAGACACACTTTCTGTGCTGTGGATGAGGTATGCTCCTGTTTAAAATTGGAGCCTCCAGATTCCATCTGACTAAAAACTACCAGTATAAGCTCCAAGAAGGCACTTACACCAAAAAGACTTGTCCTATACACTCTGTGGTAGAGAGAGCCTTATACAGCGACCTATCACATCTTGAAAAATGTTTATACCTTTGAAATGCTTTTACTTTAACTTATTCTGTAAGTCTTATCTTGCTGGGTGCCACGTCCTATTTATAGAGTAGTGTACAATTTGCTGAGATTATGAACTTTTTAATTGCACACAAAAAGTACAAATTTATTATTACAATTTAATTAAAAACTTCATATAAAATCAGCAGCTGGTATAGAGAGAGAGAGAGAGACCATCCTCACGTCTACAGGTAACAACCAAATGTAAGGTACAACCTCCCTACTGCTAACGCTCCATCTTCTGGCCAGGCTGGTAGAGGGGGGGGGGGGAGATGAGTATATCCGGGCTTCGGGCATGCCATCCCTTACGCGGGCACAGGGGGAAATCACAGAGGAGGAACTGGTAGTGGCGTTAGCTCAGGCCAAGCCCCACAAGGCTCCTGGCCCAGACAGGTTCACCCTACCCTATTATCAGAAATTTGCAGCCTGCCTCGGATGGCCTCTCCTCCTTCAATGCCATTCGTGAGGGTGACGAGATGCCCGCTGATTCCCTCCGGGCTTACATCACCCTCATTCATAAGTATGGGAAAGACCCGACATCCTGTGGGAGCTATCGTCCTATTGCCCTCCTCAATGCGGACCTCAAATTGTTGGGATGGGATTTCATCCTGTCACACATATGCCTGGGTCCCCGGATGACACGCTGGATCCTGGCCCTGTATTCCTCCCCCTCGGCCACAGTGAGAGTCAACCATTGGCTATCTGACTACTTACTGATCTCAAACGACACCCGTCAGGGTTGTCAGTTATCCCCCCTTATTGTCATCCTCACCCTGGAGCCGTTCCTTTGCTCTGTGCGTGCGAACCAGAACATCACGGGGCTGCCGGGGGCCATCACAAGGTTGCCGCCTATGCGGATGACTTAATCATCTTCATCTCCAACCCGATTATGTCTCTACCAAATCTCTTTAAAGCTCTGGAACTTTACGGGCAGCTCTCTAACTATAAAATCAATCTGTCTAAAGCGGCGGCGCTCAATATTTCTCTACCGGCGGCTGCCGAGGGAGCCCTATTTTCCTCTACACTGGGTCAACAGATCCCTTAAGTACCTCAGAGTTCACATTACGGCAGACCCCTCTGATCTCTTTCAGGCTAATCTCCCCCCTCTGTTGGGGGCAATTAAGGCTGACCTTCGCACTTGGCAATCATTGACACTGTCTTGGTTTGGATGATGCAACACTCTCAAAATGAATGTCTTGCCCAGACTGCTTTACGTCATCCAGGCACTTCCGATATCTGTCCCCCTTTCCTTTTTCAAACAGGTCAGGGAAGTGTTCAGATCTTTTGTCTGGGCCACCAGGTCCCCCAGGATTAGGCTTGCCACGCTGTCTCTGCCTAAGGCGAGAGGGGGAGTGGGGCTACCTGACCTTCTGCAGTACTACAGGGCTTCTCATTTGGTGCAGATCCTCGACTGGGACTGTCATGCAGAGGCCAAGCAGTGGGTGGGCCTCGAGCATGAGGTAGCGAGCCGGGCATTGCCCCTTTGGTCCCTGGACCCCTCTCGCCTTTACTGCCCTGGTCACCAACCACCCGGTAATCGGCGCCACCTTCCGGGAAGGCCCCCTCGCCGCTATTGCCCATTTTGGGCAACCGGGAGTTTCCCCCGGGGTGCACAAGTGCCCAGGTTCGGAGCCTGGCTCAGTGAAGTAGGGCATGCCTGGTAGACGTCTGGTCCGGGGGCAACGTTCCATCCCCTGCGGAGGTATCCCGCTGGTCGGACGACCCTCTTGATCCCCTCTCCCTCCAATGGGATGGCTATACTCCCCGGCCTCTGACGCCATTTGAGACTTTTTGTAAAAGGGGTGAACCGTTCAGACACTCATTATCCTTTTTGTATACTCTCTTAACCGATACAGCGGAGGGCCACTCCTTGCCCTTCCTCTGACAATGGGAACGCGACCTGGGCGTTTCGCTCTCCCCCAAACAGCTCGATAAGATCCTGAGACTTACAATGCCTCCAAGGCCAGCAAGTTCCAAGAGGTGAGCTATAAGATCCTGACCAGATGGTAGAGAGTCCCCTCTGTGCTGCACAGGATGGATGCCAGGACTCCGGACAGGTGCTGGAGATGTGGCGACGAGGGGGGGGGGGGGGGAGACGATGATGCACATCTTCTGGGCTTGTCCCTTGCTAAGGGGCTTCTGGGACTAAGTCGCATCGGTCATCAGCCAGTTGTGTTTACTCCACCTCACGAAACGTCCGGTTCGGGAGTACAGGAAGTTTCTGACTCTGCAGCTCCTCAACGCTGCAAAGGCATGCATTCCAGCTATGTGGAGGCAGACACAACCGACCACGTGCTCTCTGTGGTTTTCCAAAATCAACGAGATCCACTGACGGCTACTGTTAAAAATACTGAGGAACACACCTGGGACCTATCGAGACCTTGGGTATACCTCACTGGCACCTAACGCCTACCTACAGGACCCTGGCTTAACTATTAGGCGCCCTTTGGCACATCTTGGATGGTCTGCCTCGGCTGCCTCACCCTGGTCCTTTCCTCCCACTCCCCTTTCCCCCTTTTGCCCCATTTCTCCCCCCCTCCCCCCCTTCTCCCTCCTGCCCACCGTGACGTCTCCCAGCCTTTCTCTCTCTCCTCATCTGAAGGTCGTTTCTCCAGCTACTTCCTACCTCATCTGTCACATTCTAGTTGTATATCAGCGTGCATCTCCTTGAGACGCATTACTGGGTGCGCTTATTCTAACTGTTCTCATTTTTGCTTTTCCGTCTGTCGCTCTCGGCTAGATGCCCATGCGCACTCGGACCTTTTATATATGAAAATGTTCCTTCAGTTATTGATTATGCTCGTTTTTGCATTATCTGTACCTATTGTTCATTTCACCTGTTTTCATGGTTTTACCCACGTTTGTATACTGCACCTATTGTCAGTTTTAATTGTGCGTATGTTAACCATGGCCTCGTATTGTCTTGGTACTTTAAAGTCAATAAAGAAATTAAAAAAAAAACCTACTAAATGTAAGTACTGTATGTGTTTCAATTTTTCAGAACAAGTTCATCAAGGGGCATGATGATCGATAACCTGTACACAAAGAATTTTCTTTATAGTAGGATATAGCTGAATTTTTAATATTCAAAGCAAATTCACTCATTTATCCATGTCTCCATGCTTTATTTTTTTGAGAAATCACTTTGAAAAACATCCTGGCATTTTTAGCTGCGGCTGTCTTGAGTAAGAGCAGATTATTCATGTAGCATTTACTTCTTCTAATCGACCTGCCCTTAGCTCGGGCATGCAGGCAGAAGGGTGTGTTTAGCGGAGATACCTCTGGTCCTCTCTTCCAGGTGAAAGATTTTTTTTTTCCAGATAAAAAAAAAATTATACTGAAAACTTGTGGGATGTATGACATCACTTTGGCCTTGGACAGAAGCCAGGAAGCATCTAAGGATGCTTTCTGGTTTCCAGCCAAGGATAAAATGATGTCATACATCCCATGAATCTTCAAGGGCATTTTTCTTTCATCTGAAGAAGGGGGAGGAGGGATATCTCAGCTAAGCACAACCTCCTGTCTGCATGCCTGAGCTAAGGGCAGATTAATTTGAGGAAGTAAACGCTACATTAATCATCTGCCCCCTTACCTGGCTTTCCCTGCTCTTCCTGGGAGCCTGGGACCACATCAGATGGCTTCTGGTCTGGCGAGCAGGAGGAGACCAAGCAACACCCATTCCTTCCATCTCCTCTATAGAGAATCAAGCCAGAAGCAACAATAACTTTGTCAATTTTGGTTTCAGAAACAGCCAGGGAATGACAACTAACCAAGCATGATTTATGCTTTCTTTAGCCGCTTTGAATGGCTGCTGTTAGCTGTGTGTTTTGCCCCATTATCCTTTTGGAGGATCCATGACCTGTGGCTGAGAAACAGCTTTCTTACACTGGCTAGTACGTTTTGCTCCAGAACGCATTAATTGTCTTGAAATTTCTTTATACTCTGCACAGATTCAAGGCCCTGTGTGAGATACAGCAAAGCAGCCATAATAAATAGCCAAACTCCCTTCATGTTTCACAGTAGGTATGGTGTCTTTTCTTCTTTTTTTTAAAGCTAC
This sequence comes from Pelophylax lessonae, assembly GCF_965119305.1. Classification (NCBI taxonomy): domain Eukaryota; kingdom Metazoa; phylum Chordata; class Amphibia; order Anura; family Ranidae; genus Pelophylax; species Pelophylax lessonae. Next base: position 484,473,950 of record NC_138769.1, read on the forward strand.
ATTTTTTGTCTGTGAACATAGTAGATGTGACTTGCCAGAAAGCTCTAATTTTGTCATTTGCCAAAAGGATTCCTTGTCAAAAGCATTGTGACTTTTCAATATGTATTATAGCAATTTTCATTCTGGCTTTTTTATGTTATTCTTTTAACCAATGGGGTCCTCTGTCTCTTATTTTGAGCCCACATCCCTCAAAAAGCAGGGATGGAGCGATCAGACACAGATATACCTTGACCATGGAGTTCAGCCTGTATCTCTTTGGAAGTTTTCCTTCTCTCTATCCTCTTCAATCTGAGATCAGTTTTCCTCTTGTGGCCACTTCAAACATCTTAAAGCGGAGTTCCGGCCACATACACTTTTTTGAGCTAAAAATACCCCCTGATCCTAAGCTATCCCCAATTACCCCAACACTAACCCCACATTACAGTACATTACATTTACTGAATAAAGTTAAATACTTACCTTTAAAATTGATTGCAGAGCGCGGCCATCTCCAGTGTGGGCATCTGAAGCCGTGGTGTCCCCTGCTGTGTCCATCTTCCTGGTTCTGGGCTACCCAGAATACCGATCGCAATCTTGCACATGCGCTGTAAATTGCGATCGGCACTCAGAGTAGCGGCCGGCCGTTCCCATTGCATCCTGGGATTGATGACGCTCATCTCCCAGGATGCAATGCAAAGGAGGAAGTGACGTCAGGCGCCGCGGCCGCACAAGGAGGAAGAGGAAGGAAGGTACGTTTATTTTTATTTTTTAAAAAAAGGTAAGTGAAAAAAAAAAAATATTAATTATCCAATTCTTTTTTTAGGTTTTTTTAAGCTAACTGATGCTGCAAAGTTTATTTTTAGGCTGGAACTCCGCTTTAATAATATTACATAATGTAGTCATCGAATCATAAAGCTGTCATGATCTTTGACACGCTGATTTATATTTTTCTTCTATTATCCTTAGAAAACTTGTTTCTTTGCTATCTCTGGTATCCTTGTGTGCACCCCAGTAAACATGGAGCAAACAGCAGTGATTACTTTTCTCCATTTAAATAGTCTAATTGACTTGTTTACAAGATTGAAGACCTGTTAATTTATTTAACCACCTCAATACCCCTATACGTACATATATGGCCTTGTATTAAAGTGGTTATATACCAGGATCATGATCCTGGTAACATTTTTTTCAACGGGCGATTTTGAATAGGTTAAAAGTGATCCGAGAAGCTATACAGCTGCTTGATCACTTCTACTGGTGGTGGAAGGGATCCTTCACCCACCTCCTTTGGCCCAGGAGAGTCCAGAAGCAATGCAATCGGTCACATTGGGTACACTGTGAAGAGTGAAAATAAGTTCCCTCCATTCTTCTGTTACATCAAAAACCAGAAGCGACAAGGATTTTGTCACTTCCAGTTTAACAAGCTGTTAGCAGTTTGTAAAGCAGCCAATCAAACCATTCTCAATTTGATCAACTGCTTTGAAGGGAAGAAGACAAATCTGGGGTCTAATAGACACCAGCTCTCTCTAAAAATAGAACCTGTCACAGCCCATGCTATCAATTAATGTTTTGTTCATTCCTTGTGCTATCAGTAAAGGTGATCAGCAGAAAAAAATGTAAGCACCCTTGTCTCTGCTCACGCACAAATGCAAACGTGTGCTTAGGTCACGTACGCATATAGAAACGGCGACCACCCTGCTTATGTGAGGTATCACCACAAATGACAGAGTGAGAGCAACAATTCTACCACTAGACCTATTGTGTTACTCTAAATTGGTAACTTGTAGAGGCTTTTAAAGCAATGCCTATGGATAATTTCATGTACCATAGTTTGTCACCATTCCACAGGCATGCAAAACTTTAAAATGTGACATGTTTGCTACCTATTTACACTTGGTAACATTTTTTTTTTTTTTTTTGTAACATAATATTTTATATTGTACCCAAAAATTGTGTATGTGTTCATTAAAACTCAATAAAGTATACATTTTCCTGAAAGTTTGCATTTGATAAACCTCGGTGTAGTATTGTGTTACATAAAAAATACAATACCCATCATTTTATTCCCCAGGGCCTCTGCTTAAAAATGTTATGTTTGGGGATTCTAAGTAATTTTCACATATTTGAGAGAAATGTCAGAATTGGCCTAATTTTCAAGTGGTTGAAGAAACCAGTTAGTTTAAAATATCATTATAATCCAAAAATGTATCATTTTATTTAGGGGTTCTAACAAACCTGTCTAGGCCATTTTAGAATATTTTTGTAGAATAAGCTATAATGTTTTTTTTTTTTAAACTTTCTTTGGCTTACTCTGTCTGACATACCAAAGGCATGAAGCTTAACATGAGACAATTGCTTTTACTTTCAATAATTTTTATTGAAATATTCAAAATACACATACAACAAAATAAAACACAATAAAATAATGGGGATGAACATAAGATAAGGAATACATGAGTAGCCAGGATGCCATGTAATCGCTAAAGGCAATGTCCATAAGGGAAGGAATACATGAACTGTCGCAAAAGCATAGAAGCATGAATTATGCATAACGTGGACTATCTGCTATCGGAACTATCAGCAGGAAAAGCAAAACAAGTATATAACAAACATCGACACACTGAACTAAGTGTCTATAAAAGTGTCAACAGGATGGAATAAAATATCTGCTGTTTGACCAAATTGACCAGTTTCTGTGGAACTTAGGGCCTTTGAGGGAGAATTGGAGGTTAACTTGTCTTAAGGCTTCCAGATGTGAGGGAGTAATAGGTTGTTTCCAGCATCTCGCTATGATAGTTCTGGCTGCGATCAAGATATGGGCCACAACTATACGCATATGGGATGGAAACGTGTCCAGGCCCAGGAAGAGAAGTGCTAAGGCAGGATCAGGTTTACGTAGTATACCAGTAGTGTCTTCAATAATTTCGAAGATCTTTCCCCAGAAGCTGGTCAATCTCTTACAGTGCCAAAAGATATGAGCAATCGTGCCCACCTGGTCGCAGTTGCACCAGCAGAGAGGGCTTTGAGTTTTATAAATTTTAGATAGATGATAGGGTGTCAAGTACCAACGGGTAAGGAGTTTCTGTGCCTGCTCCCAATGAGATACGCATTTGGACGCTTTATAAGTGGCACGAATGGCTACTTGCCATTGTGTGTCCGAAAACTCTTGCTTGAGTTCTCCTTCCCAAGTGATCATATGCGGTGACTTTCGGAATACAGCCTTGTGCTTGATGGTGTTGTAAAACATGGAGATGCCTTTTAGGGGGCAATTGGGATTTGTGAGAAATTGCCATAGTTGAGGTGAGAGGGAAATGTCCGGTGGGGATTGTTTTCGCAGGAAGCTTGATAGGCTATTGTGGACAAAAATAGCTTGCGGGGGTAATGAAAATTCATGTGCGAGCGTCGCAAACGATTTGAGATTGCTGCCATGGTAGTGTTTTGCAATAGAGGTAATACCCGCCGGGGTTAGTTTAGATAGGTTGACGCAAGGGAGGAAGACGCTAAGGACAGCAAGCGGGATTGGCACCTTAACGGGTGTTTGGGGACCAGGGAGGTGCTGAAGTAGCACTCTCCATGACATTAGTAAAACCTGTGTGGGCAAAGGGAGTGTATGTAGGGGGAGTTTTTTCCAACTGTCCGACAGCAACAGGGTGCTGAGAGATTCCACCTTAGTAAGTGCTGCCTCTATAGGAACCCATGGGAGAGTTGAGGTTATGGAAAACCAATGTCGCAGTGGTGCAAGATGGGCTGCATAGTAATAGTCTAAAAGGTCAGGCAGGCCAATCCCAGACAATTGCTTTTAAATTTTTCACTGCCATGCTGTATGTCATACAGAGGTGACAGTAAGGGTTTTACACACACTCCTGGCTCTGCAGCTGCCCGATCACTTTCACACACCCCAGTAACAGGAACCACCCCCTGATGTCTCATTAACCACTTGTCTACTGGGCACTTTTACCCCCTGTATGTCATGAAACACTGTAACCATATAACATTTTTATCTTTTTTTTTTCTCCCAAATAGAACTTTCTTTTGGTGGTATTTAATCACCATTTGGGTTTTTTATGTTTTGCTAAACAAACAAAAATGAACCGAAAATTTAGGGGAAAAAAAACATTTTTCATAGTTTGTCATAACATTTTGCAGACAGGTAATTTTTCGCACTGATGTGTGTTGATGAGGCTGCACTGATGAGTACTGATAGGCACTGAGAGGCTGCACTGATGGGCTCTGATAGGTGTTACTGATGGGCACTGATGGGCTTTGAAAAGCAGCACTGGTAGGTGACACCGATGAGGCACTGATTGGCAGCACTGAGCACCGATTGGCAGCACTATTGGAGACTGATTGGCACTGGTTGGCAGCACTGTTGGAACTGCACTGATAATCAGGACACTGATAATGAGTGTAGATATCCCTTTAATACAAGCCGGTTATCAGCTTTCTTCTCTCCTTATGCTGCTTGTGTTTACATCCCTGATCATCTGTCATTGGACACTGCTGATCACTTGGTAAAGGGCCGCTGTGATCGGCCCTTTACCCCAATCTGTGATCAGCTGAGTCCAAAAGACTCAGCGATTACAGAGCGCGCCGCAGGGGACGCGAGGGTAGAGCGATCATGGGAGGACGTCCATGTACGCCCTCCCAGCAAAGGAAGCCTGCGCTATAGCATGGACAGAAAGTGGTTAAAGAGAACCTGTCACCAAAAATAGATTACATAGGGAACTTTGTGTCCCCTATGTGATGATTAAACATTTTTAGTAAAAAAAAACGGAAGTTACACCCAAGCCATTTAAACCCCCTTCCCCCCGCCCCCTTTCAGAAAAAAAGTTTTTAACATGTTGAGCATCTTTCTACTCAGTGCCACTTCATCTTTCATATTTTACCAAAAAATGGGATTAATTTATTGTGTTTAAAAATTAAATTTGGTTTATTTATCACAAAATAACTGTTATCCACTTAGATTGGGGATTATATGGATTAACCACTTGCCGACCGCCGCAAGTACATTTACTGCGGCGGTCAGCCCCTCCTGGGCAAAGTGACGTAATACTACGTCGCTAGCTCAGGAGCCTGTTGTGGGCAAGTGTGCGCTGCCGGAGGCGTGCCCCCGCTCGTTCCCCTGCATCCCCGCACGTGTGACCGGCGGGGTCCGATGTCCGCCGGTCACTCGCGATCTCCTGGTGGAGAGGGAGAAAGGCTGGCGGCTAATGTAAACAAAGCCGCCTGTCATTCTCCCTGGTGTAACAGCAGAGATCATACGATCCTGCTATGTAGGATCGTATGTCTCTGTGGTTACATGAAAAGCCACACCCCTTTACAGTTAGAAGCACGCCCCTAGGGACACATTTAACCGCTGCATCTCTAATAAAGTTAACCCCTTCCCTGCCAGTGTCGTTTTTACAGTAGCAGTGCATATGTATAGCACTGATTACTGTAGTAATGTCACTGGTACCCCCAAAAGTGTCAAAAATGTCAGTCAAGGGTCCGATCTGTCTGCCGCAATGTCGCAGTCCCGCAAAAAAAATCGCAGATCGCCGCCATTACTCGTTAAAAAACCCTTAGTTAGTAAACGCAATAACTTTTGCACAAACCAATCAAAATACGCTTATTTTTTTTACCAAAAATATGTAGCAGAAAACAAATTGGCCTAAAATATTAAAAAAATTTTGATTTTTACATTTTTTTGGGGGGAATTTTATATTAAAAAAATGTGAAAAATATTGTTATTTTTTCAAAATTTTCGCTCTTTTTTTGTTTATAGCGCAAAAAGTAAAAATCGCACAGGTGATCAAATAGCACCAAAAGAAAGCTCTGTTTGTGGGGAAAAAAAGGACATCAATTTCATTTTGGTAGAGAGTCCGCGCAATTGTCCGTTAAAATCACGCAGTGCAGTGGTAAATATCAATAACCAGCTATATAGTAAGGGAACAAAATATATAATACACTCTAAAAATATATAATCCACTCTAAAAATAACAGAGGAGCTATATATACTATTAGAGGTTGAATCTGGTACATATCAGATTCAGAGATCAACATTTTTATTTAAAGAAAAAAATGATTAAAAGACTTCAAACACTGTTTTGCAAATTTTCAGACAGAATTGTAACAATATTATGTATGACAGTCTCCTTTGTCACAAGCTACCTGATGGCTTGATACAAGCTACCTGCGCCTGCTGTCACTTATGCTGGCCATACACAAACTGATTTTTTCTTTGAAAATGTTCAGTTTAAGAACTTTTTTTTAAATTTTCTATTAGTTAATGGGGTCAAATCGACATTCGTTTTCTACCACAGTGACGGGAAAATTCGAAGGAGCAGAATAGAAAACTTTTCTTGATCAACTTTTCAGACAGCGTATGTGGTTTGCGTTCATAAAATTCATTCATTTTAAAATGGAATGTTAAAAGCAAATAACATTTTCACGTGTACAAATCATTTTTGCAGAGATATTCTCATCAAAAAATCGATGTGTATGGGCAGCATAAGACATTGAAGTAGCAGCAGCATGCTTTTTTTTTTTATCACCTCTTATGATGGAGTTAAAAATAAAAAACTAGCCCTTTATAGTACAAAAACAGCAGATAATCACTACTAAATTGGGTTAACTGAGAGTCCGACATGAAGCTTCGTGAAGTGGGGATATCAATCTTTTATATTAAAGCAGTATTAAGTTTGTTTTGTGATTTCTACCTGTCGGTAAAATCAATATCTCCTAAACGTGCACCATTTGGAGATATTCACACTGGATGCAGCCAGTGACATAACTGGTGAATGTGCTCCTGACCTTCAGAGCTCTGTACCAGACCCGAGGGCCTCTGTGTGCATGTGCAGGGGTGACATCATGGTTCCGACAACTCATATAGCCAGAGCCCAGGAACCCGAAAGGAAGACTGGGGGAAGATGGAAGCCCTTTTAGCAGTGACAGCGCGCTGCTGGAGGGCTTAGTTCTAAGGTACGTAATTAATTTATTAAGTGCTAGTATGCATTTGTAATAATGTAATGGACGGCTGTCCGCGTCAGGACTTGTACCCCCAATGGGCAAATAAGTCGATGGAGAGAAGGCTTTTTGGTAGTTTGCTCATCAAATAGTTTTTGAGCCAGAACAAAACATTGTTTTCTCTGGTTCCACAAGTAGCTCGCTTCCAATTTGATGCAAGGTAGTCCGTATACAAACTGCCACTGATCGTTTATGTGCCACTTCTGTCTTTTGTATTTCAGTCATCAGAGAGCGTATTCTGGCTTGCTGTGCCTTTTTAATTTTACTTGTCAATGCTTTAAATTCACCTCTGCTCAAGTTTTTGTGTACTTCCCATTGTGTCATAGCTGAAGCTTATGGGGTGTCATTTAATTGGAAAAAAAAAATATTTTAGATTGCAAGGGTCACCCAAAAGAGTGGCATTTAGTCTCCAAATCTTCAGTTTTCGGTCCCTTTGGGAGAAGCAGTGTTATGGTAATCAGGTGATGATCCAAAAAGTACATAGGGTCGATCGTCCCAGAATGTAGGTGGAGCAGGTCTGGTTGGGAGAGAAATAAATAGCCTGTTCCGAAATATTTTTATTTTAAAGTAAGAGGTCATAGTGTCCAGGGGTTGTGAAGTATGAGGGTCACCAGTTGGGACTTGACTTGTCTCGTCTCAATGCCCTATAAGATACAGTTGATGGTGCCTGTGGAAGAGTTCAGTAGAGAATTAGGGGGCAAATTGAGATCTCCTTCCAGGATAGGAATACCTGATTGAAAAGCTGTAGGTTTGTCACAGACTTTCCACATGAAGGAGACATATTTGATCTTGGGACATTATATATAGGAACATCTTTTAATTTTGAAGATTCGAATTATGCATTGTATAATGAGGGGTATCTGTGATTAGTGAGTTTAGGAACAGAGGATTTCTAAGTGTTTTTCTAGTAGAAGTGCTATTTGTACCCGGCAGTACAAATAGGCATGATCTGCTACTCCCCGATCTCTTTTTTTTTTTTTTTTTTGAGAGACTGCTACTGAAAGGACATTTTCAATGTCCGAAGCTATAGATTAGAGATCAGGTATTTTAGGCATCTGCTAAATTTGCTTCTGTGTCCATGTATGCCTTGTGCTTTGTCATGGGGTCCAATGTTCTTCAAGGTTCTGCAGAGGAGCAGATGGGAGACTTCTGGGAGGCTTAGTCCGGAAAAGCGCCCTAGCTGTGAGTGAGGGTTTTTAGTGGAGTTCAGAGGGTGACCTATTTTGCCCATTTTGAAGCCTGGAGCAATGTGCAGAATGGGAGATTCCACTTAATCTTCTTTGTGAATCTTGTCCTCTTTGTGGTCATCATGGTGGTGTGCCATCATGGCATGCGCCAGTTTTGGTGTTTTATGTAATATTCATGCCTAAAATGATTTTTCAAACATGTAAACAAAAAAAATGGCTCTGGCAGCAAAGGGGTTAATGTTATCAATTTTTAGAAGGAAAAAAGTAATGGTTTGAATGAGTTGTTAAGGTACCAGCAAATTTATCCATGGTTGTAACTCAAGTAGAACTGAGAAACTGTATCTGACGTTCTTCAATGTTCCTTGAATCCTACAACAACACTAGGACCTACAAAATGCCAAGCAGCCCCCACAGAATGTGAGGACTCTGGTCCTGTAGAGGTTAAGCCACAGGCAAGGGAGTCCTGAAAAGCAACAGGAGTTAATAACAGCACCTGTGTATCTTAATGGAGTGGTTCACAAACTGTAAGCAACTGTAAACACTCTGGCAAGTGAGATGTTTGTTGCTGAACCCTTCAGCCTTTGTGGTACCCTGAAACAAGCGGGAACCCTAAACCAAGTGTGGGATCCACAGTCTGGCGGTGAGCCTATTGTATGGTATACTTTTGCTAAAGAAACCTATTTTTGTTTGCCTGTTCTGAGGGATGAATAACGACTTTTTTTTTTTTTTACGAACAGCTGGCCGGTGATCTTGGGCCCTCCATATGATAAGCTGGCAGTATACAAATCTAATTTCAGCCAAATACTGCTGAATCGTCTAAAATTCAGTCCATGGGTGGCCATGTCAGCACAACTCTGCTCATCAAAAGTCAATTGGGCCGGACAGGAACATTCTCGGACTGAGCAGCAACTGCATCTCATTAGATGCAGGCACTGTTCAAAAATTCTGACAGCTTGGGTACTGGCTGTCAGAATACAAAAGCTGGCACTGCAAATTTGCATGATTCTCAACATATACTTTATGGCAAGCTTTAGTCTTCTCTGTCTGATGACAACTTTGTACATTCCAAATGCAATATTTAAGCGGTCTAGGAATATTAACAGCTAAAATTATCTTAGAGAACAATTGTCTAAATATGGTGGGCATTTGTAAATAGGAGGCTATCAAATACACCTGCAAAATAAAGTTTGAACCTTGTCCTGCCTTCATTACCTCCTGAGCCTCCCTATTGGTCAGAGGTAAGTTATTAAAGGACCAGTAGGAAGGATGGGAATGTAGAGGGGTAGGATGAAGCAGATGACATTGATTTTCTTTACTCAAGCAATTTTTTTTACTTTATTTTCCCCTGGTGATTCTGCCAGTATCAGGAAACAATAAATGTAATCCGGCAACTCTGATATCCATATCATGAATTTATTAACGACTACAAGTAACATAGATTCTGCCAGTAAAAAATTTCCAGTTCCAGGATAACAATTTTCAGAAACAGGACAGGGCAATAGGATTGAATCCCTCTCTTCTTCATACCATAGTGGGGTGTGACTTGGTACTGTACACAGACAATGCAAGTTTATTTTTTTTTTAACTTGATGCAGAGAAAGCATTAAGTTATAAAAACTCAGTGTTTACAACCGCTTTAAGCATTGCAGTATTTGGATAATGATGGGTGCAGTGGATAATGCTAAGAATTAGTCTAATGCAAATTAAGTTAAGGAGATAATAGTTTTTAGCCTTGTTTTTTATATAATTTACTATAAACCTAACCATTCAAAGTATTTGCTGATAACATGTAATCAGTTTACATTACTACATGAATAAGTCTTAAAACATTAGATTGTTCCTGATGCATAGCTTTTGTCTGCTATATGATGATTTTCTAAAAGGTTTCTCCTCTAATTAAAGCTTCTTTATTAATTAGAGTCCACATGAATAACTCTCTAATGTAATACACAGGTCTAAGCCTCAGAGAGAATATTATATGCTAGGCCTGTCCTATAACTAGCAAAATGTCACCTCAATGTTTCCAAATTACCTGTCTAATTTTATTAAATGTAGCATGTCTGCAAACACCCACAATTTAGCTGGCATTTTCTTGTTTGCTGTAAATCACTTGATGCAGCAATACCCAGAGGCAGATGTTCACAGGTCCTTCACCTTTCCCCAGAGATGGCTAAATGCTTACATTTTTGGACCCTGTCGGATAGCAGGATTGGTAAACATGACAGGTTGCTTGGAAGCCATCTGTTTAAAATGTCTTTTGCTTTGTGTGCAGTAATGAACTTTAGAGAACCTTTTTGTCTGCCTTTATATTAATAGTCTGTTATGATGTCCAAACAGGTGGAAGTTGATGGGACTAAAGTGAATGTGTCTAGTGAATGGAACCTGTCTTCGCCTTTACTGTCTGTCAGCATTGATGACACGCTGAAAACTATACAGGTAAGCTCTTGGCTTCCCCTGAGGGTGTTTGACAGTTGGTTTAAGGCTGCTTAACACTTAATCAGTCTGAAACTGCAGCTTTTTTTTTCTTCCTGTTCAATCTTCATTTAGTGCTGGTTCACATTTCTGCGATCACATAGATCGCATGTAATTCGGAGTGCACTGCTCCTAAAATGACATGCGATCTCTGTGCTGTGCAAATTCAGCCATACAGTTTGTATGGCTGAATTCGCACCACAATCGCACCCAACACGCACAGGACCCTTTTTTTGGTCAGCAGCAGAATCGGATCGCATGGTGGTTCACACTAGTGTGATCCGATTCTGTGCGAACTTTCAGATCGCATTGCGATCTGATCTGGGGGTGACGTTAACTTTTAATTGACACCCCCAGCGTATCGCATATGGCAGTGTGAACTGCCAGGGGTGTGGATGCAATGCGGGAACACGCTGTATATTCGCAGCGTTTCCGCATCGCAGAAATATGAGCCGGGACTTAACGATCTTTCATAGTAAAAATGTGTGTGTATTCTGTGTTTGTTTTTTTTTTTTTATAATTCTTTTCTTTATATTACAAAATAAAAGAGCATTTCATGTTACCTGTCAGAAGCACAGGAGGCTTCTTATACCCATTCAGCTTTACGCCTAAGTAAGCATTCCTCGACTCCCTGTCTACTCTCCTCCTCTGTGCTCCGCCGTTTCCCCCTCCCATTTGTCCTTTGCAGAAAAGCACTGGCCCTTTCCTGTCAGCTGACCTTAAGGCTTTATGTACACATTCATCTTCACACCCTCATGTTTTAGGCTAAGCTCACATCTATGCATTTGTGTGGTTTGCAGAAACACATTTAAAATGGTTTTCCTATGGTACGCATTCACATCATCAGTGTTGCATTTTTGATGCATTTTTACATGGATTTTGTGGGGGGGGGGGGGGTTTCTCTCCATAACAATCTGTTAATACCTGGTTGTTAAGGAGCTGCGGCCACTGCAGTGTTCCCCGCTGACAGCTGAATGCAGGGCTTGGAAAAGGGGTGGGCAGGTGGGGAGGTTGACCTGGGCACTGTGGTGTGCTAGGAGTGGGGGTTTGGGGGGGGGGGGGTTGTGTTGAGAAGGTGGATGGGGGAAGAGGATTTGTGCTAGGATGGAGGATTTGGGGGTTTCTCCTAGAAGAGGTATTATGGTGGCGGGGGGATTTGTGCTAAGAGGGGCCTTTTTTGTTTTTTGGGAGGGAGATTTGTGCTAGTAGGGATGATTAGGGGGCATTTGGGCTAGGGATGTGGAAATTAGAGGGGGGGGGGGGTTGTGCTAGGATGGGGGATTGGAAGAGGCAAATTTGTGGTGGGGGGGGGGGATTTGTACTTGGGAGAGGAAACTTAAGGGGTAAAGGATTTGTGGTAGGGAGAGGATTTTTTTTTTTTTTTTGAGGGGGGAGGAAATTGTGCTAGGAGCATATGTTGAAAGAGAGGATTTGAGCTAAGAATGTAGATTAGCGCTCTATTTTTTGAGTGGAGGGGATTTTTGCTGACACAAAATGCTCATACATCTTGGCATGGTGCAATATGGCATGTTCGCCCTGGGCTCTAAATGACCTTGTCCCGGCACTGGCTGAATGTAAATAAAAGAATTGCCGGCAGAGAAAAAATAAGAAAAATAAATTGGCGTGGGTCTCCCCCCCCCCCCCCCCCCCCAAAATCCATACGACCCTTATCCGAGCATGTAGCCTGGCAGGCCAGGAAAGGGAGGTGACAAGCGAGCGCCTCCCCCTCCTAAACCATACTAGGCCAAATGTCCTCAACATGGGGGATGCTTTGGGGAAGGGGGCTCTGCACCCCCACCCCAAAGCACCCCCATGTGCATGAGTATATGGAGTACATAGTACCCCAATTCACCAAAACAAAAGGTATAGTGTAAAAAAATAAGCAGTTTTTGACAATTCCCCGCTGCAGACCCCTCCAACCACTGTCCAGGGTTGTGGGGAAGAGGACCTTGTCCCCATGGGGACAAGGTGCTTTGGGGGGGTAACAGAGCCTTGCCAGGCTGCATGCTCGGATAAGGGTCTGATATGGATTTTGGGGGCCCCACTCCATTTATTTATTTATTTATTTATTTTACATTTTGTTGTGCGTTTCCCCTCAAAATCCATACCAGACCTGAAGGGCCTGGTATGCAATGGAGGGAGACCCCATGCCATTTTTTTCCCCATTTTTGTTTATTGCTGGCAATTTTTTTTTTTTTTTTTACATTGAGTGGCCTGCTCCTTAACAACCGCCTATTCATAGTTTGTTAAACAGAAAAAAAAACACAAAACGCACAAAAACTGCATGCACAAACGCATCAGAATCACGTGTTCTAAAATGCACCGCAAAACCACATCAACCGCATAGATATGAACCTAGCCTTTTTTAACATTTATTACCTCTTGGAAACAATAATATGGAGGCTGTTAGCATGGGTCACAGAATGAACATAAGGCTTCAAAATTATGGAGAAAGACAATATAACACTATGGCTACCGTACTTAATTTTACTGCTACTGGGTAGTCACGCTGCGCAAGGTCACGTATATATATACGCGATCCTGCACTTCCGGGTTTTGGGCGCGAGTGCGCGCTGCCAGCAGCTCACTAACGCTTTGATTCTACGCAGTGGGTCCCACGGACCTAATGTCTGCCGGCACCCGTTGATTGTTCGGTACACAGGCAGAACGGCGATCTGCCTATGTAAACAAGCAAAGCCGGAACATGGACCAATGCTTTCCACTAGTAAAAGCACCTCCCACACATAAAACACTGGCTAGGCACACAGTTAACCCTTTGATCATCCCTGGTGTTTAACCCCTTCCCAGCGAGTATCATTAGTACCTTGATAGTGCATATCTTTAGCACTGATCACTGTATTAGTGTCCCTGGTCCCCAAAAAGTGTCAGCGTCTCGACTGGCTGCCGGAATATTGGAGTCCCACTATAAGTCGCTGATCGCCGCCATTACTGGTAAAAAAAAATGTTTTTAAAAAATTTAATAAAAATATCCCGTAGGCTGTAGACTCTTGTAACGTTTGTGCAAACCAATCTATATTGCTTATTATTACCAATGAAGAAATTAGATTTTTTTTCATTTTTTTATTGGATATGTTTTATAGCTAAGTAAAAAATATTGTGGTTTTTTTTCAAAATTGTAAGTCTTTTTTTGTTTATAGCGCAAAAAATAAAATCCACAGTGGTGATCAAATACCACCAAAAGAAAGCTCTATTTGTGAGAAAGGAAGACATAAATTTTGTTTGGGTACAGTGTCGCATGACCGCGCAATTGTCAATTGAAGTAACAGTGCCGTTTCGCAAAAAAATAACCTGGCCATGAAGGGGGGTAAATCTTCTGGAGGACAAGTGGATAAGCTACATAACTAGGAAAACACACCATTCTGAATTAACCATTTAAGAAACATGCTCACTTTGCTAGTGTTGGTACTGTACATCCATGGATCTAGACAGCTGACAAATAATAAAGTATATTATGGTACTAGTGAATTGTCTGGCCTTTTAGGCCTCATGTGCTGCTGATAAACTAATTGGGAGCAGTTTAGCATTTTTTTCAGCAGCCCCTGAACTCCTCTGGTATGTTATCTGTCCATGTAAACTGAGTTTTTATAGTCTTTTAGAAACAGTTGCGTTTAGAGGCATTTTCTTGAAAGCAAAAAAAAAATGCATTCAGGACTGAAGTTTATAGTCATTCGAAATGCCAAATGCTTTGAACCGCTTGCAAATGTGTCTAAACGCAGCACAATGTTTATAGGCGTAATAGGAAAACATTGCTGACAATGTGCAATAGGGAAAAACGAGAGAGAGAAAATATTGCAGGCATTTAGAATCAGTAAAAACTATTATCTGCAAAAACGAAACGCTGATGAACGCCGGTAAACTCTGCATATAAAAGTGGTCAAACGGACATTTTTTTAACTTTGTTCGCTAGCTGTCAAGTTCCAGCCCTCAGAAGAGGTTTTCAAACGTCCAGTGTACATGAGACCTTATAAAGCATGATTGTAAATTATTAGACCATTTCTCAAATGCTAGTGGGTAACAACCAACATCAGGCTATTACAGGGCAGGTTCTTCTTATCGCACAAGAAGATTTTGCAATCTTATTTTCTTGAGATATCTGTCTGTCTCTGGTTTTAGACCTCAGTTGCTGGATTTGTGCATAACTATATACTACCCAAGCACTGGTTATTTATTCTATGAAAGTGGTATAGGCAGGGGAGTAGTGTGGCAGGGGTGTAGTGTGGACTGTAGGTTTTGGTAAATGAACAACAATGTCAAATGAACATTTTCTCTGTCGCTCATTGACAGACGTAGTCCTCCTTGATTAATATCAACTATACTGCCCTCTACAGGAGTAGGACTAGACAGGAAAGAAAACGTTCTGGCCACACCTTAGGGGCAGTCCCAGAGGGTATATCCTCTCACTTCCTGCTACAGGATATTAGGAATTTCATCCAGGGGGTGCAGCACTTGGCTCCGCCAGTGCGCGCGCCCTTACCACCCTGGGATCTTAATTTGGTGTTGTCGGTTCTGCAGAAACCTCCATTTGAAAATATCAGGGAGATTCCCTTGCTTACATTATCCCAGAAGGTGGCCTTCTTGGTGGCCATTACTTCTGCATGCAGGGTGTCAGAACTGGCTGCATTATCATGCCATTCCCCATATCTAGTGGTTCATAGGGATAAGGTAGTTCTTCATCCGAAGCCATCCTTTCTTCCTAAGGTGGTTTCAGATTTTCATCTGAATGAAGATATTGTGCTACCTTCCTTGTGTCCTAAGCCCAATCATCCTCGGGAATGTGCGTTGCATTCCTTAGATGTAGTTCGGGCAATCGGGGTATACCTGAAGACTACGGAATCGTTCCGTAAAACGGATTCACTTTTTGTGATCACGGATGGCCCCAGAAAGGGGTTGCCTGCATCTGCCGCGACTATCTCCAAATGGATTAGACAGACGGTGGTACAGGCTTATTCTATTAAGGGTCGGAATCCTCCGTTCCCTGTTAAGGCGCACTCCACTCGAGCGCTCAGTACTTCCTGGGCCTACCGCCATCAGGCGTCAGTGGTCCAGGTGTGCAAGGCGGCTACCTGGTCATCGGTTCATACCTTTACAAAATTTTATAAAGTTGATGTGATGGCATCGGCGGATGCCTCTTTTGGCCGCAAGGTTTTGCAGGCCGCAATTTGAGGAGACCGGTGGTCTACCTCGAGGGTTTTTTTCCGTTGGAATTTCAGTTGAGTCTCCTCTTTTGATTGATGAGCCTTTAAAACTTCTAGTTGGCACTGGTTGGGCCTTCTAGATTGGATTTTGATTCCCATTTTCCCACCCCTCATTTGTGGCACTGCTTTGGGACATCCCGAGTTGATATTAATCAAGGAGGACTACGTCTGTCAATGAGCAACAGAGAAAAATGGATTTTTGTAAGATCTTACCGTAAAATCCTTTTCTCTTAAGCTCATTGACAGACATAGTACCCGCCCCTCTGTTTTTGAGTTGGGTTGGGTTAAATTCTCTGACACTGCTTTGTGACCTAACTGATATCCTGTAGCAGGAAGTGAGAGGATATACCCTCTGGGACTGCCCCTAATGTGTGGCCAGAACGTTTTCTTTCCTGTCTAGTCCTACTCCTGTAGAGGGCAGTATAACCCGAGTTGATATTAATCAAGGAGGACTACGTCTGTCAATGAGCTTAAGAGAAAAGGATGTTACGGTAAGATCTTACAAAAAATCAATTTTTCTCGTCCATAAGTTAGAAATTATGAACAAATTAACTTGAATGCATTCCTTCTGAATGTACCTAAAGGAAGCATTCTTAGGTCTCATGCACACTGGATGTTATCAAAATGCCAGTAGAAAGCTGTAGCTGTAGGAGTTTTTGCAGCAGCTTTCTTCAGCGTTTTTCAACTGTAGCGTTTTCTCTGTCACTCATTGACAGACGTAGTCTTCTTGATTCACAAGAACTGGGTTATGTTGTCTCCGCAGGAGCAGGACTAGGCAGAAAGAAAAAACGTTCTGGCTCCACCTTAGGGGCAGTCCCTGAGGGTATATCCTCCCTCTCTCTGCTACAAGGCATCAGTTTTTTTCTGTCTAGTCAGGAGTAAGGACCTAAGTTCCTTGCTGGGATCTTTTGGGTCCTGGCAAGATTTTTTCTTTAGAAAAAATATTTTTTAGGCAGTTTTCTCCAGTGTTTTTTTTCCTGTGAGATCTTCAAGCAAATACGCCGGACTGGGCGACACTAGTGGTCACCCCAGCCGGCCTATGAGTGCGCGCAGACCATTGCATTGCGCTTGGTCGGCCGCGACACATTCAAGTAAGTATGCGGGGCCGGGCGACGGGCTGGATGTTGAGATCCAGTGGTCACCCCGGTTTCTGCCTACGAGCGCGTGCAGACCAGAGCTTGGAGGGACTGACCTTGCGAGTTAAAAGTCTTGCTTGGACGCCAGGAACCAGAGAGTCGAGGCGTCCGGAGTGGTCCACAACCCCCCACCCCGGTGGAGAGGGTATTGTGAAGAGAGGGTGCCTGTCAGGTTCGGTATGGTGAGTAAACGTTCCCTTTTTTCCTCGTTATGAGGCAGTATGAATTATGGGCCCCTCCATACATGGTCAGTATATATCTGACACTAAAAGTCCCCCTTGTAAATACAGTATGTGTTTGGTGGGAAGTGGACTTGGTTTGAGAGCTAACACTCTACCCAGCAGACTGTAGTATTACAGCAGACATAGGAGGTATAATCCTACCTTAATTGTAGTGTACCTCCTGCAGATCGTTAAACCGCCACTTAGCAGAGATGCAGGTGGATGTGCTGGGAAAAACGATTTTGGCGGTCCGCCGCCATTTTGCCGTAGACCAGGTGCATGTATGTCCTCAGGTCACGCCGGCCGCCATGTTTTTGGAGTCTATTGTCTCCTGTATGGGGGCGGCCATGTTTGATGAGCCCAGCTACCTCGTGGAGAGCTGGGAACGCCGGAAGGCGTACACAGGGGGTGGAGCCACGTCCTTCTACCCGGGAAAACGAACACAGCTCTTTCCAGTCTGTAAAAGACAGACGCTGACTGCAGTTGGTTGGAAACTTCTCTGCATCGGGTGGTGAGCCTTGGGGGTCCCTCTCTCTCTCTGTGGGGATCGAGAAGCAGGTACTCTGAGGGGCGCTATTGCGCTAGGGGGAGACACATAAAAAAGAGGTATTTTTTTGATTTAAAAAAGAAAATTTTTTGTTTTTTCTGGCAGACGTGTCCTGAATTAACATGGACCCTGCCACTCATGTATCTCCACCGGATCCCCTCGAGGTGTCTGCAGGATCCTCCAGCACCCCACTGACGGTTGAATCATTGTCAGCTATTATGGAAACTTTTGTGTCCCGGGTGGAAGTGGCTTGTCAGGGACAGGGCGCAAGAAAGCGACCCCCGCCTAACCCCTTATTATCTGAAACTTCGGATTCAGACTCTGAGCCTATTTCTGCAGTTGCAGGTACTTCATCTGGGATTGGTGTCTCGGGTACTGTCTCTTCAGACAGTGAGGAGGATGTTTCTGCATCAGCCATAGCCCGAGAGGAAGCGTTGGTAAACGCACTCATTGTATCTGTTCAATAAACCTTAAGATTACAGGGTATTCCGTCGGAAATAGCTGAAACTGAAATCCCTTTTGGGACTAAAAAACGCATGAAAGTGGCGAAGGTTTTTCCATTGCCCAAATGTTTTGGCAATCCAATCAAAGAAGAATGGAGTCTGCCAAAACGCACCTCTGCTATTTCTAAACGCATTAACAGGCGTTATCCGTTTGAGGAAACCCTCATTAAGAAATGGACAGAACCACCTGTGGTGGATTCACCAATTGCTAGATTGAATAAAGCCATGGTTATTCCTTTAGAAGACGCTCCGTCTTTTAAAGATCCAGTGGATCGCAAGATAGAAGCTATGTCTCGCACCATGTTTTCCTTGATTGGATCAGCTTTCAGACCAATAATTGCTATTGGTCTGGTTTCGCAGACTGTAACTGAATGGACCAAGTGGTTACGCCGGGACTTAGAAGAGGTCCCTCAGGCGGTATCAGATTTGTTGGAACAAATGATACAGGGGTTACAGTTTGTGTGTGATGCGGCGTTAGACGCCACTCCATTATTGGCGCGAGCATCAGTTTCAGCAGTGGTTCTCAGGCGTACACTGTGGCTAAAAGGTTGGTTAGCCGACCAAGGTTCCAAAAAAGCATTAGCTAATATCCCCTTTTTAGGAGAGCGTCTATTTGGAGCCAACTTAGATGAGATCATTAAGGATCTCACGGGTGGAAAGAGCACCTTTTTACCGCAAAATGTTAAGGGTAAAGGAACTCGTCAAAGACGAGGGCCTTCTTTCTCTGCTTACAAAAAGTTTTTTCGTCCCGCGGGTGAAAAAATTAAGTCCTCCAAAGCTCCTTCAGGAGGCTTCAGGGGACGTTGGTCGGGCAAGCAAAAGCCCGCCCCCTCCAGACCTGAAGATAAATCGTCCAAAGCCCGAAGGTGCGCCCCCACCCATAATTGGGGTGGGGGGACGTCTTCGCCGGTTCCCGGATCCATGGCTTTCCAGAATCCCGGACAAGTGGGTTTGCGAAGTCATAAGGTCAGGGTACAAGATCGAGTTTCGATCTCTCCCACCGGCGCGATTCTTCCCTTCCAATATCCGACTATCCCCGGATCGTTTAGAAGATCTGCGGAGAGCAGTCACGGATTTACTACAACAAGGAGTGGTAGTCCACGTTCCTTGGACAGAACGTTTTCAAGGGTTTTATTCAAACCTATTTACAATACCCAGGAAAGAGGGCAAAGTGCGTCCAATTCTGGACTTAAGGGCACTCAATTCCTTTCTCAACATAAGGAAATTCAAGATGGAATCCATTCGCACAGTAGCAGCCTTCCTACATCCAGGGCATGTCCTAGCGTCCATAGACATCAAGGACGCCTATCTTCACATTCCCATTTTCGCAGGACATCAGCGGTTTCTACGCTTTTCCGTAGAAGAGAACCACTATCAGTTTGTGGCGTTACCTTTCGGTCTCGCCACGGCTCCTCGGGTCTTCACGAAGGTGTTGGCCCCAATGTTGGCACTACTGCGCCAAAGAGGCATATCGATTCTAGGTTACCTAGACGATCTCCTGCTTCATGCAGAGTCTCCTCAGACCCTGCTACAAAACATAGAAATTACTATAATTTCTTTACAGGAATTCGGGTGGCTAGTGAACCAGCAAAAGTCATTTCTGGTTCCCACCCAGAGGCTCGAATATCTGGGTCTAATTCTAGACACATTCAGGACAAGAGTTTTCCTTCTGGTAGGGAAACTCCGGAAGATTCAATCAGCAGTCCAGTTGTTACTATCCAACAGCTGGTCTTCCCTTCGGACTTGCATGAGGGTTCTGGGGTTGATGGTGGCTTCCTTCGAAGCAGTCCCATTTGCCCAGTCCCATACCCGAATTCTTCAGCAAGAGATTCTTCTCAGATGGAATCGGAATCCGGAATCCCTGGACAATCGGATCCGATTGAGCAAACAGACCAGAGAGTCTCTGGTCTGGTGGCTTCGGTCTCCGATGCTCAGCCAGGGAAAGTCATTTCTGCCAATATATTGGACGATAGTGACCACGGATGCCAGTCTATCCGGATGGGGAGGAATTCTCGGTCAGTTATCTGTCCAGGGACTTTGGTCCCTGGAAGAATCCAGGTTGCCGATAAATGTATTGGAACTGAGAGCGATCAGACTTTGTCTGATTCACTGGACCGAGCAGCTCCAGGGCAGCCCGGTTCGGATCCAGTCGGACAACGCCACGGCCGTGGCTTATGTCAATCACCAGGGGGGCACCAAGAGTGTCCGAGCGGCCAAAGAAGTGGCTTGCATTCTTTGCTGGGCGGAACGATTTGTTCCAGCTATCTCTGCGGTGTTCATTCCGGGGGTGGAGAATTGGCAGGCAGATTATCTCAGCCGTCAGACTCTGGATCAGGGGGAATGGTCCCTCCATCCAGAAGTTTTCCACCAGTTGTGCCTACGGTGGGGCACCCCGGATGTGGATCTGTTGGCATCACGATTCAACAGGAAAGTACAGAGATTCGTGGCTCGCTCCCGCGATCCTCTAGCAGAGACCGCAGACGCACTGATCGCCCCGTGGGGGCAATACCAGCTATGTATGCCTTCCCTCCTCTCGGGTTACTGCCAAGACTTCTTCGCAGGATAGAGGAGGAAGGAATTCCAGTAATCCTGGTAGCTCCGGACTGGCCTCGCCGAGCGTGGTACGCCGACTTGGTCAGACTGGTGGCGGACGTCCCGTGGAGACTTCCTCTCAGGGAGGACCTACTGTCTCAGGGACCGATCTTCCATTCTGCTTTACGATCGCTGGCTTTAACGGCCTGGCTATTGAGACCCAGGTGCTAAAGGACAAGGGATTGTCAGCTTCAGTTATTCCTACTCTAGTTAAAGCAAGGAAAGCGACTTCCAGAAAGATTTATCACCGTACATGGAAGTCCTACATTGCATGGTGTGAACCTCTGGGGTTCCGTCCACGGTCTTATTCGGTTAGTCGAATATTAGCTTTTCTGCAACAAGGGGTTGAGCAGAAACTGGCCTTGAGCACTATCAAGGGTCAGGTCTCAGCATTAGCTATCTTCTTTCAGAAGCCTTTGGCTACTCATTCCTTGGTGCGGAATTTCATCCAGGGGGTGCGACATCTGGCTCCGCCAGTGCGCGCGCCGTTACCACCCTGGGATCTTAATTTAGTATTGTCGGTTCTTCAGAAACCTCCCTTTGAAGATATTAGGGAAATTCCTCTACCTACGTTGTCCCAGAAGGTGGCCTTCTTGGTGGCTATCACTTCTGCACGCAGGGTGTCAGAACTGGCCGCTTTATCTTGTCGTTCCCCATATCTGGTGGTTCATAGAGATAAGGTGGTTCTTCGTCCGAATCCATCCTTCCTACCAAAAGTGGTTTCAGAATTTCATCTGAATGAAGAAATTGTATTACCTTCCCTGTGTCCTAAGCCCAGTCATCCTCGGGAGTTTGCTTTACACTCCTTGGATGTGGTCCGGGCGATCAGGGTATACTTGAAAATGACAGACTCGTTTCGCAAGACGGATTCACTTTTTGTGATCCCGGATGGACCCAAAAAGGGGTTGCCTGCATCTGCCGCGACCATTTCCAAATGGATCAGACAGACGGTGGTACAGGCTTATTCTATTAAGGGTCGGGAGCCCCCGTTCCCTGTTAAGGCGCACTCCACTCGGGCACTTAGTGCGTCATGGGCCTTTCGCCATCAGGCGTCAGTGGTCCAGGTGTGCAAGGCGGCTACCTGGTCGTCGGTGCATACCTTTACAAAACATTATAAAGTTGATGTAATGGCATCGTCTGATGCCTCGTTTGGCCGCAAGGTTTTGTAGGCCGCCATTTGAGGAGACGGTCTGCCTCGAGGGTTTTTTTTTTCCGTTGGAAATTTTCATTTGAGTCTCATTCTTTGTTTTTAATGAGCCTTTAAAACTTCTAGTTTGGCACCGGTTGGGCCTTCTAGATTGGATTTTGATTTCGGTCAATCCCACCCCTCATTTGTGGCACTGCTTCTGGATGTCCCAGTTCTTGTGAATCAAGAAGACTATGTCTGTCAATGAGCGACAGAGAAAATCGGATTTTTGTAAGATCTTACCGTAAAATCCTTTTCTCTTAAGCTCATTGACAGACGTAGTACCCGCCCCTCTATCATTGAGTTGGGTTGGGTTAAATTCTCTGTTGCTGCTTTGTGACAGAACTGATGCCTTGTAGCAGAGAGAGGGAGGATATACCCTCAGGGACTGCCCCTAAGGTGGAGCCAGAACGTTTTTTCTTTCTGCCTAGTCCTGCTCCTGCGGAGACAACATAACCCAGTTCTTGTGAATCAAGAAGACTACGTCTGTCAATGAGCTTAAGAGAAAGGGATTTTACGGTAAGATCTTACAAAAATCCGATTTTTTAGATTTTTTTTAGCAAAACTATACCCCCACAAAAGCTTATGGCTCAAAAGGCTGATAAACACAGAATAGCCGCCTTTTTCAGCACTGTTAAGCTTTTATCAGAGTTAGAGCGTATTTACAGCTGAAAAACTCCTCTCAAAACCCACTAGTTCTGAGGGTTTTTCCAGCCAGAAAACACGCCTGCCAAAAACTGCTGATAACACGCATGGACACATAGGATAACATGCTGGGGAGTTAACTGGCTGCAGAAGAAACCGCCTGAAGCCAAAAACAGCAGCTGTAAAAAAACATCCAGTGTGCATGAGGCCTTATATATTTGCATTTTGTTTGCTTTTGACTTTGTCATCAGCTTCTTGCTCTTACCAATGTACCTTGGCCACAAGAATGTTAGAGTTGCCCTAAAATGTGTTGCCCCTGAACCAATGTTTGTATCACTAATAAAAGCTGCAACATGTCCCAGTAGTTCATCATACAGTTAAGATGGATGATTACATTAGACAACAGTCAAATGTGCATTCACAATCAAATGAAATTAGTTTTTTTGTTTTCACCATGTCTGGTACCCATCTAATTTTGAA
Source organism: Pelophylax lessonae (assembly GCF_965119305.1). NCBI lineage: Eukaryota > Metazoa > Chordata > Amphibia > Anura > Ranidae > Pelophylax > Pelophylax lessonae. The sequence continues at coordinate 484,497,119 of NC_138769.1, forward strand.
AGTAGAGTATTTATTTAGCAGCACGCTGCACAGCCAATATCTTTGAATGACTTTATATTAAATAAACGTGTCGGAAGGATAATACATTTTGCATTTTTAATCCACCTGGACACAGCTGGTCGTAGTTTGGCCTAGTCCATTATTATCAGCCTATAGAAAAGTCTTCAAATGATCTGTTGCTCTAGTACATTTCTCTCACAATAATTATGTCCCTTCTGTGTTTTTATTGCCAGCAAACTCATTTATGTTTGAAGTCTGATGAAGGTAGTCACCCATTTCAGACCTCAGTGCTCAGCAGATTGTACTGAGTCCTAGAGCTCTTAGTGAATAAGTCATTGATACCCAACTAGGTGGAACTAATTTTCTGTGGCAAGGCAGCTGAGTTATGGGGAGCTGCTCTGAAACCCTGTATATGTAGAAGAAATTGCAAATTATAATAATTAGCCGAAAACCAGTAAAAGGTTATACTTGTTCAGGAGTGGCTAATGTCTATCAGTCTAAATATGCACTCATGCCCCTAACATGTGTATGGATAATATGTATAGAGTGACATTTTTAGGATATCACACCAAAATAAAATGATTTAAACCTCTGTTTATTAATGGTTTTAACACTTGGCTTATTCTGTAAATGGCACCTATTGGTTTTGTTTAAAGTGCCTCATACTTCAGTATCTTAGCTTCTACTATATGGATGAGCAAATGTACTGGCATACACTATGTGTTAGTATTCTGTAGAGTGTTGTGTTGGGTGACAGTTGATCTGCAATACCTAAACATACATTAAATTATACTTTAGATATTGAAAAATAATTCTTGTCATGCTAGTATGTTATCTGTTGATTACTTATACCTTTGAATAAGTGTAGGCACGTTGTTACACTTTTATTTCTCTAGTTCATTTTCACCCTCATTCTTTTTCATTATTTTGCCTTTCTGTCCTTCTCAATGTCACTGTCAGTTTAAGAGTAGAAATACAGGATTTATACAACCCTGAATGAAACCTGGTTGTCGGTCTATTCATCAGCAGCTGCACCAAGTCTGCGTGTTATACTTCTGAGCCCTTCTTTAGTGGTAGAGCAGAGATCAGTCCTTTTATATGCATAGTTAAAAGGTGTTCCAATTATCTAGTCTTTGCAGAGATGGTTAAGACCACCTTGTTTTCTGTAGCTCTTGTTTAGAGGTAGACTTGTGTCTGAATGAATGCCCTCTATATAGAATAGGCCATGGCCCTCCGCTGCTTTGCCTCTCGCTCAGCCTACTGTCCTGACTTTGTCAGCTGAAACATTCAGGGCTAACCTGCCTTATTATCCTTGCTTACTCTTCATGATTAGGTCACACATTCATTGAATTAGTATTTCTGTTTGTCACTGCATGCCATAGTTGAAAGAAAAAGGTTCAATGAATGACATCCTCAAGTGACACTAGTGACCTCTCTTACTTTTGGACGAGATGTAACACAATAGTCAAAAGTCCACTAATTAGGGTGGAGTGCTAATAAAATGATAAAAGGTCCCTTGTTTTCTTTTTCATCTGGACACGTACTGACAGCTTATCATGTACCAAGTCCTTGTTTGTTTTGGCACTCACTTCGCTCATTGTCGGCACTTGTAGCTTTGTTCACCTTTGCAGTTTCCAAAAGCAGTTGGCTCTATTTATTATGAGTTGTGGGAAAAGTACAAGCTCTCGTTTCCTTTAATAAAAGTTAATGTTGGGACTTTTTTTACTACCTTTTTCATTAGCAATATTTTCCATCTCATTAATCATCATTGCTGGAATATGTCTGCTGTTGGCACATTTTAGTCCATACTTTTTATGAAAGTGGTTTAGAGATTTGACTAATAAGTAATTGAATTTATGTAATGTGATATATAGAATTAGTCATTTTCTGAGTACATTTATTATTTGTTTATTTCTTTCACTGTGATTGGTCGGTCTGTATTGCTTTACAGACCTTTTCCTTTTCGCAGTGAATTGATGTAAAAAAATGTGGTGTCTCATAATTTAGAGCATTTTAGTTTACACTTTACTTTTTGTGTCATTCTATGATCTGTACTTTTAATATTTTTAATTTACGTAAAAAAGTGTGACAAAGGTATACTCATTTAAAAATGTCAGCCATTTGTGCTAAGGCTTGGGTACACCCAGGCTAAATATCGGCTGGTTCAAAAGCAACTGGTCAACATTCAGTCAGTGTGTACAGATGTGTTTCCAACAAAAGCCAGTCATTAGAAAGGGCATGCTGGAAAAACAGCAACCAATCAGAAATCACAGAAAAGGCTATAAGCGCTGATCAGTGTGTTCTGGCGGGGGGGGGGGGGGGGGTGGGGGGGCAGAACACAGAAGCTCAGCCAGGGAGATTGACACACTAACATCATGTGTGTTAGCATGGCGATCTGTCTTTTTTTTTTTTCCTGTTCAGCCAACTAGGTTGAACGAAAAAAACTTTACATATGTACCAGACTTAACGTCTAATTTTACCAAAACACAACATATTGTATTTTAGAAATATAGGGATATAGTTATAAAAAAAAATACATTAACTCTGAACGAATTACCTAGAATTTATTCGTTTTTAGAAGATTTTTTTTTACAATGTATAAAGCTGTTGCTGTTGTGCGAAAGGGGCAAAATTGAATGCTCTTATTGAAGATCTTCAGCCTCCCCCATTTATCTATTTTTTTAACCTTTCCTAACTGATGCTGGGTTGTGCACAACTCATATATTTACCCAGCAGACTTCATGTTGTCCTGCTGAGATCCACTTCTTTTCTGCTACCGCTCCAGTCTTGCGCTACCATGGTCTTGTGTGACGTCATGGCAGGAGGCTCCCACCTCTTCCAAGTTCAGGCAAACGCCTCCTGATGATGTGTCGCTAGGTCTGCCCCCTCCAAGTTTTATGATTGGAATGCTATGCCTACTGGGATATATAACATGCATACCCCAGGAGGCATCAGGAGCGCTGCACGTTATTCATCTAGGCAAGAAGGAAGATGTGGAGTGGGACTGAAACCTGTAAACAGAAAAAGAGATTTATGTAGAAGAGCAGGGGAAAGTTACAGAGGGAGGAAACTTGTTTTTCAGGGTGAAGATCCACGTTAAGGTATTTTCTTCTCTCAAATGTCCTTGGGCTATTTTCTCCCATGATAGAATTTTCCTAGGCTTTTTTCTTTTAGGAGCAAACGTTCTTAAAATATGTTGCAGCCAGTACTGCTTATATTCGACAGAGAAATCCATGCAATAGCATATAGTATAAAACTTTCTAATTTCATTCAATTTAACAACATTGGAACAAAAACTGTTTGCTGTAACTGCTTATAAAATGTTTTTCAGAGTTCAGCTTCAATTTAGGTGTGTGTGTGAGGTGTGTTACTGGTCAGATTACCAGGTGAAAACAGGGAAAAGAAAAACTAAAATAAGATAACTAATTCATCCACCACACCTAGTGATTGGTCGGCTGCAACATATTTGATTTTTGGATTTAATGCTGCTTTAAAAACATTTGCAGTGGTATTATTTGTGACTTTTGTGCAAATGCTAAAACATCTGCACACCAATTTTTATTTTTTATAAACAGGCCACACAGACACTGCTTACATAATTGTGTTAATTAGCCCCAAACTTTTTCTGAACTACAAAAAGAAGCAGTTACTTGTGTTTGCACACGGACATAATCATTTACTGCATATGGACATTGCATATATGTGCGTACATGCTTAAGTTCTTCTTCCTGCCAGTGTTGCAATTTACTTGTAAATACTTCTGTATACGCACATATGCGCATACATTGCTACACTCTTAACATAACCTTTTTTTTTTTAATGGCTCTGAATGCATCACTGAATTACAGATCTTTAGATAGCTATATGCGTTGTCCCATAGACATAAATACATAAATTATATTGTATTATGTACTGAAAAGTGGAGAAAGTAATTTAGGATTGTGCCCTTGTGCATACTTTAAAGTCTTTGTATATTTATTTGTTACTGCCTTTGAGTAAGAGGCAACATGTTGATCTTTCCTGGTTTTTCCATTATCATAAATGTTCAGTGTGTGCCAGATGTTAAAGAGATACTAAAGACACACTGTTTAATTTACATTATCCCTTCTCTTTCTGTATGTAGTTGATGGCACTGTCCTTATTTTAATTTAAAAAAGGACCTTTTTTTCTAAGTGATATACAGCTGTCGCGTAACCCAGATCTTTCCCAGCCTGTCTATAGGGAACTAGTGGCAGCAGAAGGAGCTTCCAGTTCTCTGCTGCTGGTCACAGTCTTTGTGATACAGAGTAAAAATAAATAATATCAATAAACTGTTTTAAATTGTCATACAAATATAGATTTGAAATCTATATTTGTATTTGATTGATGGATGTGTTGCCTCCCTGTTTTAGTGTCTTAGAATAACAGGGAGGTGAAGCCTCCATCAATCAAGATCTAATCTTCTACCCTAAATGTGTTCAGCTGGTTAGTGGGCATGGAGGAGGAAGGGAGTGGGCTGTCATTTATCAGAGTGTAAACATGCACATGTGTGATTCTATAGTCACATGGACTGTTCAGATGTGATAGGGAGAAAATGCTCAGGGTAGTAAATACACTGAAAACTACAGTGGGAACATGGACAGAGGGGGGAGACAGAGAACAGCAGGATCAACCAGGTTTTTCTTTTTGTTACAGAACACAAATCCTTTAGTGGCTTAGTGAGTATCAACAGCATGTAATACAGCATTAATTGTTCATTTTTACTGATGTGGGTTTAATTACACTTTAAGATTTCACATTCCTTTCTGACTCTCCCTCTTTATCTTCATTCAGTGCCTTAACCGTGATGCAGCTGGAAATTTTAGCATTCAGTTCCTGGGCACAGTGGTGAGTAAATCATTTTGCGGGAAATAAAACCATGCATACTTAATTTATAGATGCCAACTAGCAAAATAACTGTGTTTCTGGGTATTCACACTTGTCCAAACTAATTTATCACTTGTACTAACTGTGCAGCAGTGACTTTTTTAAATCGGATACCTTGCTTGTTCTGCATTTTTTTCGGCAACTAACCAACATCAGGTTGATGAAGATAGAAGTTTACCAAAAATGTCTTGTATAATCATGAATTTATCTGGTCCGTGCACCCACGCCATAAGCCAATATTTCTGGCAAATTCATTTATATTCATGTTGCACAGTTTTAAGGATTAGAAGGTGCTCATTGTTTTTGCCAAATTGTTGGATAAAACTTGAGAAAAATGGCTTTTTTATCCTTGGGGCTTGAGTATGTACTGTTAAGAGTTTGCTTAAAAGCTATCTGCAGAAAACCTTTGGCTCACTGCTGATGAATAAATAATTAATATACGTCCGTCCTTCAGTTTGCACAAGCATTTGGCTGTTTTGATGAGCACAGTACATATTAATATAGTTTGTTCTTTCTTTGCACTGTACATAGCAAAGCAGTGAGTGTATCCTGATGCAGGTGAGGTTCAGGTGGCCTCCTAAATGGTTTTCTATTCTCTTATGGTTACTTAAAGGGTAACTCCACTTTCGTGGGGGGGGGGAATAAAGAAAAAATAATATATCGTATACAATTGCGACACATCATATTGTAATTGAATGTTATTAAAAATTACCTTTCCTTTTCAATATGCAGCCGCTGTAATTTTCTGAAAATACAATGCAATAGGGCTACCTGGAGTTATTCTGTACACAAAATGTGTACTAAACACACCCTGGAAATATAATTTCCTGCTTGTGTGATTGGCTCACCAAGTTTCCCCGAAGTCTGCCTAAGACACAAGTCAGATTTCAGGCATCCCCTGCAACAAAAATGTCATTTTTGGTGAGATATTTCCAATAGGAACACGTCAAAAGGGATGCAGGCCCAGCAGATTTCCTCATTCGTGCTCTGCTGACAGATAATTATGAAACCACAATTAGACACACTAAGCACAGTGGAACAAATAGGTATTTATTTAGAATAAGTAGGAATCTGCAACAAAAGTTGTTCTAATCCTTGCAATGTACATAGATCACTCAGAGGGCAATGTTTTTTTCTCAACAAAAGTGGAGTTATGCTTTAAGCTTACCATAATATGTACAAGGATAGTCTATTGGGTAGGCATGCCTTCACTCTCCTTAGGTATTTCCCTTGATAAGCTGTTCTCTAAACATGCTATAATTACCCTAAGCATTTGAGATTATCTGGAGGGGGAAATCATATGAAGGCAGCAATTGAACCAGATTGTTTTTGGGGAAAGAACAATGATTAAGCAAAGTTTTGTCAGTGGATGTCTGCTGCTGCCCTAGAGATGTACTCCAGTCACAAAATGGCTAGGTTGGACCTCCGTCATCTCATGTCTATAGCTAGTCTTGGTCATTTATCCTAAAGTGAACCTCTTATCAAATATATTTTTTCATGTGAACTGCATGCATACTGGGTAATTTGTAAATGTATTATTTACAGGTATGTATTCTCTCTTACAGAGATCATAATACTTTAATCTGACAATGCCTTTATTTGCTTTTCTGTCCAGAAGAATTGAGCCATCTACTACTTGAAGTGAGATGTTGTTGGTTCAAAGATCATTCTGTTATGTATATGTTATGTTCACAAAATAATTTTGAGTTGGTACTAAAATTACAATGTTGTAGTTTAATCACTGACCCTGCATTCACACCTATGCGCTTTTTTGTGCATTTTCTGCTGACAGCTGAATCTAAAAAAAAAAAAAAATTGCCAGCTAGAAAAATTGTGAAAAAAACAGGTGTGGGGTCGCCCCCAGATCCATACCAGGCCCTTTGCCCTTTGTGTCTGAAACATAGAAACATAGTATGTGTCGGCAGATAAGAACCATTTGGCCCATCTAGTCTGCCCAATATATCTGAATCCTATGAATAGTCCCTGGCCCTATCTTATATGAAGGATAGCCTTATGCCTATTCCATGCATGCTTAAACTCCTTCACTGTATTTGCAGCTACCACTTCTGCAGGGAGGTTATTCCATGCATCCACTACTCTCTCAGTAAAGTAATACTTCCTCATATTACTTTTAATTTAAAACTGTGTCCTCTTGTGGTAGTTTTTCTTCTTTTAAATATGCTCTCCTCCTTTACCGAGTTGATTCCCTTTATGTATTTAAAAGTTTCTATCATATCCCCGCTGTCTCTTCTTTCTTCCAAGCTATACATGTTAAGGTCCTTTAACCTTTCCTGGTAAGTTTTTTCCTGCAATCCATGTACTAGTTTAGTAGCTCTTCTCTGAACTCTCTCTAGAGTATCTATATCCTTCTGGAGATATGGCCTCCAGTACTGCGCACAATACTCCAAGTGAGGTCTCACCAGTGTTCTGTACAGCGGCATAAGCACTTCTCTCTTTCTACTGCTTATACCTCTCCCTATACATCCAAGCATTCTGCTGGCATTTCGTGCTGCTCTATTACATTGTCTTCCCACCTTTAAGTCTTCTGAAATAATTACTCCTAAATCCCTTTCCTCAGATACTGTGGTCAGGACTGTGTCAAATATTCTATATTCTGCCCTTGGGTTTTTAAGCCCCAGGTGCATTATCTTGCACTTATCCACATTAAATTTCAGTTGCCAGAGTTCTGACCATTCTTCTAATTTTCCTAAATCCTTTTCCATTTGGCGTTTCCCTCCAGGAACATCAACCCTGTTACATATCTTTGTGTCATCAGCAAAAAGACAAACCTTACCATCGAGGCCTTTTGCAATATTACTTATGAAGATATTAAACAAAATTGGTCCCAGTAGAGATCCCTGAGGTACCCCACTGGTAACATGACCTTGTTCTGAATGTTCTTCATTGACTACAACCCTCTGTTGTCTGTCACTCAGCCACTGCCTAATCCACTCAACAATACGGGAGTCCATGCTCAATGACTGCAGTTTATTGATAAGTCTTCTATGTGGGACAGTGTCAAAAGCCTTACTAAAATCTAGATATGCAATGTCTACTGCACCTCCACCGTCTATTATTTTAGTCACCCAGTCAAAAAAATCTATAAGATTTGTTTGACATGATCTCCCTGAAGTAAACCCATGTTGTTTTTCATCTTGCAATCCATGGGATTTAAGATGTTCCACAATCCTATCCTTTAATAGGGTTTCCATTATTTGCCTACTATTGATGTCAGACTCACTGGTCTATAGTTGCTCGATTCCTCCCTACTACCTTTCTTGTGAATGGGCACGACATTTGCCAATTTCCAATCTTCCGGGACGACTCCTGTTACTAATGATTGGTTAAATAAATCTGTTAATGGTTTTGCCAGCTCACCACTAAGCTCTTTTAATAATTTCGGGTGTATCTCATCAGGACCCTGTGACTTATTTGTCTTCACTTTAGACAGCAATCTTAGAACGTCTTCCTCTGTAAAGACACATGCATCAAACGATTAATTAGTCATCCTTTCAAGTGGAGGTCCTTCTCCTTCTTTTTCTTCTGTAAAAACTGAACAGAAGTATTCATTAAGGCAGTCGGCTAGCCCTTTATTCTCTTCTACATACCTTCTGTCCTTTGTTTTTAATTTAGTTATTCCTTGTTTTAATTTCCTTTTTTCATTTATATATCTGAAGAATGTCTTATCCCCCTTTTTCATAGACTGAGCTAGTTTTTCTTCTGCCTGCGCTTTAGAAGTTCTTATAACTTGCTTGGCCTCTTTCTGCCTAATCTTGTAGATTTCCTTATCTTCATTGCTCTGGATTTTTTTATAATTACAAAATGCTAGCTTTTTATTTTTAATGATTTGGGCCACTTCTGCTGAGTACCACAGTGGTCTCTTCCTTTTTTTTGCTTTTACTGACAAGTCTAATGCAATTTTCTGTTGCCTTCAATAATGCACCTTTTAAGTAGTCCCATTTCTCCTGGACTCCATGTAATCCGTACCAGTCTGGTATGGATTTGGAGGGGATCCCCATGCCAAAAAGAAAAAAAATTGTGTCGGGTCCCCCAAAAAATCCATATCAGACCCTTATCTGAGCATGCAGCCCAGCAGGTCAGGAAAGCGTGGGGACGAGCGAATGCCCCCCTCCTCTACTGAACCATACCAGGCCACATGCCCTCAACATGGGGGGGCTCTGCCCCCCACCCCAAAGCACCTTGTCCCCATTGTTGATGGAGACAAGGGCCTCCTCCCCACAGCCCTGTGCTGTGGTTGTGGAGGTCTATGGGCAGGGGCTTATCGAAATCTGGAAGCCCCCTTTACCTTGGGGCCCCCAGATCCCGCCCCCTTTATCATGGAGGCCCCCAGACCCCACCCCCTCTATCATGGGGGCCCCCAGATCCCGCCCCCTCTATGTGAATGAGTATGGGGTACATAGTATCCCTACCCATTCACCAAAAAAGTGAATAAAGACAGGCTAGTTTTTGACAATTCCTTTATTAAAAAAAAAAAGCAATGATCTCCGATGTAGATCCCTCATCAATCACGACGGACCCAAAAGACAGCGACATCACCTGCTGGCACCGGCCCCCTGTGAAGTCATTGACTGGTGCATGCTGGGCAGCCAAATCACAGTTGGGCGATGCCACCAGGTAATGTCGCCAGATGGCCTACCCCATAGCTATTTAAGAAATGTCACATGGCAGGGCAGGCAGTCTGTGGGAGTGTTCATGGCGAGAGGAGTTTTTTTTTTTCCTGTTTTTTGGGTCCAGCGGTGACATTATTATAATGGGTCTACACTACTTTGTATTACATACTCATTTACATCGTCCTGGCCCAACTAGCTGTATATAGTGTTTTTAAAGGGAAAACAAAAATGCATGAAAACTGCATGCAAAAACGCATAACAAACGAGGATTGCAAAATGCACCAGCAAAAGAATTCAGAAAAGTGCATTAGGCGCAACCCGCATAGAGGTGAACCTATACTTAGGGAGAGGAGACCTAGAAAATCTTGACACCAATATACCAATATATCCTACACAAAGTTACTTGATTTGAAGACTTTTTACTGATAAATGTACAGCTTTCTGGTTAAAAAAATATATACTGTTGCTAAATATTGTGATGTTTGGAATTTATTTATGCAAACTTGTAAAGTTACTGTATACATTTCCTGCTAATTTTTGGAGGTCCTGGAGCACCATCACAGTGGAGAATGGGGTGCTTTTGCAGGCTTTGAAGAATGAGGGAACCCATGCACTGCAAGTTTGTGGAGGCATGAGAAGCAGAATCCTCAGGGTCACTGAGGATAACAGTATCTGGAACTGCCTCCTCCCAGCCACGTATTATTCCCAAGAGTTCTGGGGACAGAAAACCATCTTTTAAGGTTTAACGCATGTCTTCCTCTGCTTCAATGCCTCCAAAACAGCTTTCCTCCTCCTCCTCCTCGTGTGTTTTCTGTGGCGTCGTAAGAATGGTGTCTGCATAAAGCGGGCCTTGAGAAGAAAGAAAGTCCCCCTCTTCCCGCTGCTCTGCCACAAGTGCCCTGTCCATAATGCTGCGCAGAGTCTATTCCAGCAGGAACACAACAGGGATTGTGTCACTGATGCATGCATTGGCACGGCTCACCATCCTTGCCGCTTCCTCAAATGGTGACAGTACAGTGCATGCATCTTTTATCAGCAGCCATTGGCGTGGGGGAAAAAAAGCCAAGCTGGCCTGAGCCTGTCATTGTGCCATACTGACACAGGTACTCAGTGACGGCCCTCTGCTGCATGTGCATCCGCTGCAGAATTGCCAAAGTTGAGTTTCACCTGGTAGGCATATCACAAATCAGGCAGTTTATGGGCAGGTGGAATTCCTGTTGAATTTCAGCCAACTGAGCACTGGCTGTGTATACCTGCCTGAAATGGCTACAGACTCTTCTGGCCTGCTTAAGCAGATCTTCCAACCCTGGGTACCTGTTTAAGAAACACTGCACCACCAAATTGAGGACATGTGCCAAGAATGGCACATGTGTAAACTTTCCCCTGTCTAAGGGCAGACAGGAGTTTAGTGCCATTATCGCACACCACCACCATTCCTCACTCCAGCTGGTGTGGCGTGAACCACCTCTGGGCCCATGCAAAGCTGAAAGAATTGCTGCTCCAGTGTGGCACCTGTCCCCTAGACAGACCAGCTGAAGCACTGCATGGCATCTTTTAGCCTGACTCATTGAATAGCCCCTTCAACGCTTAGGGGGTACTTGTGGTTCATAGAACAATTCAGCAGAGGAGGGCATGGAGGAGGAGGGGATGGAGCTGACAAATCTCACATCAACACCACCAGTTGCATGGAGACATGGCAGCAAAACAAACTGCAGCACTGTGCCCTACCCTGCATCCATTCGAGTAGCAAGCAGAGTTATCCAGTGTGCTGTGAACTAAATATATCATCCTGGTGGACCCATCACTGCTTCACGCTGGAGATCCTGGCTGCCCCCCCAAGTAACTCAGTAGGTTGGCTACAGCGGAAGCAGGTTCTATCTTATCTGCACACACTTCCCTCCCTCTCGGATGTCTGTGGGAACCCCTCGGCTTTTGACGCACTCTTACTTCAAGATGAACCCCCCACTCACACTGTGTCTCACTTATACGCCCTGTTCCTCGGGGTCCTCCCTGATCTAACCCCCGTACACTGGTGCCTGGGGCAGAGAGCTGGGATGCAACCTTTCTCCTATTGACTGGCGAAAGTGCTTTGCCCTGACCCATGCTCTATCTCCGGCCACCAAAGTGCAGGAGAAGGAGTTTAAGCTCTTGACCAGGTGGTACAGGTGCCCCTCCATGGCCAAACCTGTTGATCTGCTCCTGTCGGACACTTGCTGGCGGTGCATGTCGTCTAGGGGTACACTACTCCATATTTTGTGGGACTGTCCCTCTATCTGCAAATTCTGGGAACTGATTACAGCTCTGTACTGCAGGCTTCAGGCAACCACTGTTACTGCTACGCTGGAATTGGTCATGTTGTCCCTACTTCCTGGCTCCTTTAATTCAATCAAGAAAGATGTCCTTCGGCATTTTTTTGCAGTGGCTAGGGCTGTGATTCCCAGACACTGGAAGACATTAATTGTGCCTTCTGGACTTGAGTGGGCCCTGGAGATGGATAAGATTAGAGACCTGGAAAATCTGTTGGCCCTGGAGGGGGGCAAGGGGGAGCGGTTCTCCACCATCTGGTCCCCTAGGATGTTTTCGGCTACTCAGATGACTTCAAAACTTGGATCGGGGGAGTTGGGGGCCCAGAGTGCTAGTGGGCCGTAGCGGGGGGTGTGCACCCCTCGCTGTCCCTCATCTCTGCCTTTCTTGCTCTTATTGGTCTTTCCTTCTGGCTATTCTCTTTGGATTACTAACCTATGCTTACTGAAAGTTGCCACTATGCCATAACCTCTTGTTTAACATTCACCACTGTTGCCTTACTGGATGTTTATTACAACAGACACCTGCTTGCTGTATCCCCTGCTCTCTCAAGTTACTGTACATGCTCCCGTGATGACCGCTATGCTTTCACTAACGCAATTTTATATACTGTTCTTCAATGTCACCTACTTATATTTAGCAGGCTGTCCTTTCATGTTACAATATGTTGCCACTCAACCTTGCATTCATTGCACAACCTACGAGACACCGTTTCATGTTTGTTCCAATTCTTACTAATTTTTACTGTCTGTTTTTTACCTGTAACACAAATATTTCTTGAATAAAATCAGATTGAACTAAATATATCATCCCTGAATATGCTTGCTGGACCACATGTCAACAGTAACGTGGACCTTGCACCTGACTGCCTTGCCCAAAGATGCTGAAATGGCCTTATGTGAAAAGAAATGACTGTGAGTTTGCCTTTGTGGTACATCACATTCTGCAAATTCATGGAAGGGGGCAGAATCCACCAAATGGAAAGGCAGGAGTTAGTTGTAAAGCCAGCAGCTTTTACCAGCTGAAATTTAGATGCTGGGCATGTGGGTTGCAGTGACTGTATTTTTTTTTTTTTTTTACTGCAGCAGCAGGTGGGGTAGAGAAATGTACCTGCTATAGTCTGGTGGTCTGCTGGTGGTGTGCTGCTGGCAGATGTGCTGCAAGAACCTGTGACTCCCTTCGCTATACCATTATTCCTGTCAGTGGAGGCTGCTGAGAAGTCATGAGATATAGCAGGGTTAGACCTGAAAGGTGAGAAGTGAGAAGAATTGTATCCCTTGTGTGTGGCTTTCAGGTGCTATTGCCAACTCATGTGGTACCCAAATGGCTGGTGTTTTTACTATGCTTGATCTGCTTGAGGTAAAGTTTGCAAATTGCAACAGTGCGATCGGCTGCACATGTGCTAAAAAAAGGCCCAGACAGTTGAGCTGTGGGACGTGGGCCAGGAAATAGCTCCTCAATGTGATGCAATAGGATGGCTGCTCTCTTCCATGATGGCTGCCTGGTTGGGGTTGCACCTCACCCTCACTCCTCTTCTGCTGTATCCGGCAGCACCCAAGTCACGTCACTGACCTCATCATTATCAACCTCTCCATCCTCATTATCACTGGAGCCAACTTGGCAATACACTGTGGCTGGGGGAACGTGACTGCCAATTTGTTGTTTACAAGTGTTCGCTCCTATCTCTACGCTCATGTTCCTACCTTCCTCAACCTCAGTTTTTACCAATATCAGAATTAAGTAATGCCTGTGTATTGTTAAAGAGCAAGTGGCTGTTGCTGTGTTCAAATAACTCAGCGGACTCCTCCATGCATGATGCTGGGGCTATGGCAGGAGTAGCTGTAGACAAGGAGGCAGAATAAGCTGCTCTGGCAGCTGCAGTGGACTGTGCACTAGTCTCTGCTTGGGTGTTAGAGGACGAGGAAGATGAGGATAGTTTTGTAAGGCACCTTCTCTGCATGCTGTGGCTGGATAGCACAGCAACATCACTAAACAGAGGTAATGGTGAGCCTAAGGTGGCCTGAGGACAGACCACGTGCACCTTTGCCTGTGGACACAGATGCTGCTGGCCCCTTCACAGTGCCTCGGGAACATCTACTTGTTTTTGTTGGCCTACAAGACATGATTGGGGGGGGGGGGGACTTATTACCGAAATGTAATAGAGACGGGGAAATGTGTGCTTGGATGCACTTTAATCAATGGAAAGTGACGTTTGGTGCACTTTTTATCTTTAGTACTCACTACACAGATACACTCCACTGACTAATATATACTGCAGTAAAACTGCACTGACACACCTCAATATACTGCAGTAAAAGTGCACTAACGCATTTCAATATACTGCCGTAAATGTGCACTAACGCACTTCAATATAGTGCAGTAAACCTGCTCCATTGCACTTTAGTATACTGCAGTAAAAGTGCCCTAACGCACTTCAATATACTGCAGTAAAAGTGCACTAATGCACTTCAATATACTGCTGTAATTGTGCACTAACGCACTTCAATATACTGCGGTAAACGCGCATTAAAGAACTTCAGTATACTGCGGTAAACATGCATTAAAGCACTTCAGTAAATGTGCACTAATGCACTGCAGTAAAAATGTGCCAACACACTTCAATATATTGCATTAAAAGTGCACTAATGCACTTCAATATACTGCAGTAAAAGTGCACTAACACACCTAAATATACTGCAGTAAAAGTTCACTAACGCACGTCAATATACTGCAGTAAAAATTCACTAACGCACTTCAATATACTGCAGTAAAAGTGCATTAACGCACTACTATACTGCATTAAAACTGCCCTGACACTTTGCACTGACACACTTCAATATACTGCAGTAAAAATCAACAGTTGCACTACACTCTCACTATATTCACACTAAACTGACACTAAAATAAAAATGAACAGTCACACTTCACTCACGCTGCACTAACACTATATTCACACTACAATAACACTCTACACTCACAATAGCACACTATGGTACACTAATGCACTAGTAACAACGAACAGAGCCCTGTTCTATCTATCTCCACTCCACTCACACTGCAAATGGCTGCTCGGAGAAGGCACCTTTTATAGTGTGGGGTGGGTCTGTGAGCCATGATTGGGCACACTTTCTCCAATCATGGCTCTGACAGTGTTATGTGCCCTGATTGGGCAAATCCTTTATTGCTTTAGCCAATCAGGGCTTACAACTCCCCAACATTTTGGGTGTTCGCTAAAAGGGCCTGAACTTCTGCATGGGCAGAACCATTTGCCGAACACTAGTAATAAGCCCTAATACTCTGTGCCTGATGTAAAATCCCACTACTTGTGCTTGCTATTTCATCAGAATGTGCTGCACTACTGATGCTTGCCACTTCACCATAAATTCCTGCCCTGCTGGTGCTTGCCTGCTGCAGTTCCATAGAATGTTCAGTATGCCTGACCCTTTCGTCCTCTAATTTGGAGTTATTGTACTGAATATTCTGAATCAGAATCTGACCGTGAGAGCTCCTCACCGCTACTCTCATTTGTCATGCTCGGAATCTGAAAGGCCTCCTCACTTGTTAACATGTTTGTCAGTACACTGGTTCTGGTGTACTGTACTTATGTGACAATGATCAGAACACTGTTGGCTGGCTTAACTAGCTCTGGTGACTCTGGCACTTGTGTGACTAGCAGTCAGAATAGTATTGCTAACTTCAGTGGCGTTGGTGTGGTGGCAATCAGGACATTGGCACTAGCTTACACTTGCTTACGCTCGCCTGGTGACACTGACTGGTGTGGTGTCAATCAGGAATACTGTTGTTGGTTGTACTGGTCTGGCAATCCTAGAACTGGTGTGGTAGCAATTGTGAACACTGTTTCTGGCCTACACTGGCCCTGCATTGCTAACACTGCGATCAGGAAAGTTGTTGCTGGCTTATACTGGGTTTATGACACCTACAATGATGTGACGGTGATCAGGAAAAATTGCTGGCATACACTAGTTCGGCGTCACTGATATGGGTATGATGGCATTCAAGGACACTGGCTTGCTGCTCTGCTCTGATCTGGTGACTGTGACTAGTGTTACTAGCAACCAGGTACACTATTGCTGGCTGCAATGGGGAAGCTGGGACTGATGTGCCTAGTGGTCAAGGACACTGTGGCTGGCTGCACTTATTTATTGACTGTCTCTCAATGATTTTTTACTGTAAGTACACAAATCTTACTTTATAGTTTTGGTGGAAGCCCTAAAACCTTTTAGGTTTTATAGCCATCTTTGTTCCCATTGGAAGATTTTCTTTTACTTTCTAACCCCTCTTTACCAGGACAGTAAGTAAAAGAAAATCACAAATGGGTATAAAGACACTTTGCTTCAAGGTCTGTCAGAGCATGACGCTTAGGAAAAATCTCTTAGGGGAAATCTCCCCATCAGAGACACAGCAGTAAAAATAGGATTTTTCCTTCAACTTTACCTATAAAATCCTTTTGTTGGGGTACATTATGGGACACAGAGCCAGTAATAATGACTATCTGGGTTATACGCTACCTTTAGGGGATTTGACACTGGCAACCATTAGACAGGAAGTTCCTTTCATATAACCCCTCCCATACAGGAAAAACCTCAGTTTTTGAAGCAAGCAATGAAGATCCCAGAAAAGAGGGGAGGGACCTCTGTGTCCAGTGATGTACTCCAAGAAAATAATTTTACAGGTAAGTTGAAGGAAAAATCTGATTTTCTTTATCGTACATCATGGGACACAGAGCTGGTAATACTGACTATCTGGGATGTCCTAAAGCAATGCCTATGAGGGGAGGGGACACAGTTACCCCAATATTGCCCCTGGGCAAAGAAAGAGTTTATACTGCTGCCTGAAGTACGCTTCTTCCAAATTGAGCCCCTTCTCGGGCTCTTACATCCACCTGGTAAAACTTTATGAATTTATGAACTGAAGACCAGGTAGCAGCTTTGCAAATCTGAGCCAAAGACACTTTATGATGCACTGCCCATGAAGCACATACCCTCCTGGTAGAGTGAGCTTTTAACCTAAAGGGTGGAACTTTACCCTTTAAGCCATATGCCTGAGCAATGACATGACGTATCCACTTGAAAATAGTGGAACTAGTTGCCACTTGGCCTTTCTTAGGCCCTTCTGGCAGGATAAAGAAAGCATCAGTACTACCAACTAGTGCTGACATTTTTAAATAGACTTTGCTCGTACTACATCAAGAGAATGCAACAATTTCTCCTCCATAGTCTGATAACTCAGAAAAAAGGAAGGTAGAACAATATCTTAGTTTGGATGAAAACCGGAAACTGCCTTAGACAAAAATGCCGGATGAGGGCGTAAGACCACCCTGTCCTGATGAAGGATCAAAAATGTCTCTGTGCAGGAAAGAGCCGCCAATTCTGACACCCTTCTGGCCAAGGTTATATCAACCAAAAAGACCAATATCCTTATCAAGAGAACCAATGGAATATGCCTGATAGGCTCAAAGGGTTGCTTTTGTAGCACACAAGATTTAAGTCCCAAGAGCATAGAGGTCGCTTGACTGGTGGAACCATACGAATCACACCTTACAAAAAAAAGGCCACGCCAAGGAGTGCATTGCTTATGGTTTCTGAAAGAAAATAAACAAGGCGGAGATCTGCCCCTTAATGGTCCCTAATGCTAGCTTCAAGTCCACTCCTATTTGAAGAAAAGAAAGAATTCTTCCAATTACATACTTACGAGGATGCCATCTCTTGGATTCACACCAAGACATGTAGGATCTCTAGACCCTATAATAGATTCTCCTACAGACAGGTTTTCTGGAATTTATCAACGTAGCCAGAGCTGGACCAGAGACCCCACAATCTCTTAAGATTCTGGTCTCAATAGCCAAACTGTCAAATTTAGGGACCGTAAAGTAGGTTGGAATATGGGATCCTTGGGAGAGCAGATCTGGAAGACATAGAAACAACCATGGCTCCACCACTGCTAATTTTACTGTTTCTGAGAACCAAGGTCTCCTGGGCCAAGCTGGAGCCACTAGGATCACCGGCTTCCCCTCCACATGAATTACGCTTAACAGACCTGGCAAAAGCTGGACGGGAGGGAACAGATAGAACAGGTTGAACTGAAATCAAGGAAATCATTAAGGCATTTGTCCTGATCGCGATCAGATCCCTGGTTCTGGAAACAAACCTGTCAATCTTGTTGTTGAACCTGGACGCCAATAGATCTCTGTCGTGAGTACCCCAACATTGGCAGATCAGTTGAAAGACCTTGGGATGCAGGGACCACTCCCCTGGAAACAACTGCTGGCGGCTTAGAAAGTCTGCCTGCCAGTTGTCCACCCCCGGGATGAAAACCGCTGACAGACGTGGAACATGACTCTGCCCAAGACAGGATGTGGTTCACCTTCTTCTGTACTGATTGGCTTCTGGTTCCTCCCTGATGGTTGATATAAGCCACCAGAGACTCGTTGTCGTACTGAATCCTGACAGGACACCCCCGCAGTCTGGTCATCCAGGAAAGCAGCGCCAAACAGGCTGCCCGGACCTCCAAGATGTTGATGGGTAAAATCTTTTCTACCTAAGACCAC
The DNA here is from genome assembly GCF_965119305.1 of Pelophylax lessonae. Classification (NCBI taxonomy): domain Eukaryota; kingdom Metazoa; phylum Chordata; class Amphibia; order Anura; family Ranidae; genus Pelophylax; species Pelophylax lessonae. The sequence continues at coordinate 484,515,527 of NC_138769.1, forward strand.
TTTCTCTGGATAGAGATTTCCTCTAGGACTGCTCCCCAGCCCACAAGGCTGGCGTCTGTGGTTACTACCTTCCAGGTCACAGGTAGAAGAGATTTGCCCTTAGGTTGCTGAAGCCCAGCCACCAGGTCAGATACTGTCTTACCCTTAGGAAAGAAACATTGGGGAATCCAGAGCTCAGAGTTTTTTGTTCCAAGCGAACAGAATACTGTTCTGGAACAGTCTGGAGTGGAATTGCACATAAGGGACTGCTTTGAATGAGGACACCATCTTGCCTAGCAGTCTCTTGCAAAGCTGTATAAAGGGAAACTTTTTCCCTCTTACCAACTGCACCAGACCCTTCAAGGCCAGAACCTTTTTTGATGGCAGGAAAATCTTTGTCTGAGCAGTATCGAGAATCAGACCCAAATATTCCAGCATTTGAACAGGCCTCAAGACCGACTTTTCCAAGCTTACAACCCAACCCAGATTTTCCAAGAACTGGACAGTCTGGGAAACATCCCATCTTAGACCTGGTCCTGACCAATTCTTGATCAACAGGTCATCTAGGTAACCCATTACTGAGATGCCCTGAGACCTTAGAAGAGCCAACACTGGGGCCAAGACTTTTGTAAACACCCGGGGAGCTGTGGCCAGATGGAACGGTAGAGCCACAAACTGAAAATGGGACTGCCCTACTGCAACACCCAAAGACCTCTGATGGGGCCTGAAAATTGGTACATGGAGGTATGCATCCTTGATATCTATGGAAGGCAGAAAATCTCCTCTTCCTAGAGGGGCTACCACGGAGTGGATTGATTCTGTGTGAAAATGAAATGTTCAGATACTGGTTCAGAGCTTTGAGATCTAGAATGGGTCTTACCTCGCCATTTGGTTTTGGCACTGTAAAAGTTAAAAAAAAAAAAAACCTGTGAACCTTTCGCTGGTTGGAACCTCCACAATCACGCACTTCACCCACAAATGCTTCAGGGCCTGGAACAAGGACTTTGTTTACTGAGCAAACAGGGACATTTGAACCCAGAACCCGAGGAGGAGAAAACTGTCGGAACTCTATCATGTAGCTTCGTGCCACTGTGGACAAGATCCACCTGTCTTTCACCACTCCTTCCCAAGTTTCTGAGAACTGTAGGAGTCCCCCCCCCCCCCCACACCCGAACGAGTGGGGGCGCCCCTTCATAAGGCGAATTTGGAACCTGATTTAACAGGTTTTTGGACCCGGAACTGCTTAGAAGCTGACGTGTTAGTAGGTCCCCTAACACTTGGTGCTTTAAATGTTGGATGTTTAATCATTCTTTTAACCGGCAACAATGCGCTTTTTCCACCTTAAATCTTTTGGATTTATTTATCCAGATCCTCACCAAAGAGACGTTCCCCATAGAGAAAGGAAAAGCTGTCAGTAGTTTCTTACAAGGTAATTATGCCGACCAGTTCTTAACCTATAGTTAAGGGCGCCCAGAGCTGTGTTATCCTGCCGCCGTCATATGACGTCCGGTCAGGATAACACAACCACATTCCCGCCGTCAATTTGTAATAGGGCGGGCGGGAAGTGGTTAAGTACCCTTTTGATAAGAAGGCGGAGACCTTGGTCCAGCACATGTTTACTATGGCCGGTTCATTCCTTAGGCCGGTGTTCACCATTGCCTTGGTGTCTCAGACCTTGACGGAGTGGGCTAAGCTTTTGTGCCAGGATCTGGAGGGGGAACAGCTTCCCTCTGCCTTTGCAGAGCTGGTGGCCCAGGGGTTGCAGTTTCTCTGCGACGCCTCTCTGGATGCGGCCCCCTTCGTTTTTAGGCTGTCTGTGACAGCAGTGGTCCTTCAGTACATGATATGGCTGAAATGCTGGTCTGCGGCCCAAGCTTCCAAGAAGGCCTTAGCGGATCTCCTTTTTTGTGGGATATCACCTGTTTGGTCTTCCCTGGATGAAATTATTAGGGGAGTCACAGGAGGGAAGAGTACTCTGCTCCCACAGGCTTCCAGGGGCAAGGAGTCTCGTTGCAGGGTCGTTTCTTTTTTCTCGACTCATAAGCGTTTTTTTTCGTCCCTCAGGGTCTCAAGGAAAAGGATCAAAATCCGTTCGGAACGTCTCTGGAGGTTCCAAGAGGCCCTGGCCTGGTAAGCCGAGATCAGGTCCTTCCAGACCTGCAGACAAGCCCTCTTCTGCCTGAAGGGGCGCCCTCCCCAGTATCTGGGGTGGGGGGACGTCTTCGTTTTTTTTCGGACTTGTGCACCTCTCTGATTCAAGACAGGTGGATCCACAAGCTTATACGGTCTGGCTACAAGATCGAATTTCGGTCTTATCCTCCAGAGAGGTTTTTTCCTTCCAACCTGCGTTTGTCCCCAGACCGCTTGCGTGGTCTCTTCGGGGCGTTACAAGATATGCTACTGCAAGGGGTAATTGTACTGGTTCCAAACTCGGAAAGTTTTCGGGGGTTTTTTCAAACCGGTTTACAGTACATAGAAAGGAATGAAGGTAAAGTTTGTCCAATCCTGGATCTCAAATCCTGGAACCGCTTTGTGTGGGTACAGAAGTTCCTGGATTGAGTCCATCCGTTTGGTAGTGGCATCCCTTCATCAAGGGGATCTTCTGGCCTCTATCGATATCAAGGACGCTTACCTCCATATTTCGATATATGTCGGACATCAGTGCTCTCCACTTTGCCGTGGGCGAGGAGCATTATCAATTTGTGGCGTTACTCGTCTCAGCTCCTCGGTGTTCACAAAAGTGTTGGTCCCAGTGTCAGCATTGTTGCGACAGCAGAGGATTGTGGTGGGGTACCTGGACGATCTTCCTCTATGAGCAGAGTCTCTGACTGCTCTACAGGACAATCTGGACATCATTGTGCGGACTCTGCAGGAGTTCGGGTGGACTCTGAATTTCCAAAAGTCTGCTCTGGTTCCGTCCACCAAGTTGGACTATCTGTGTCTGACTCTGGACTTGGCTTCAGCCAGGGTGTTTCTCCCACTGGACAAGCTTTAGAAGCTGCAGAATACCATTCAACTTCTGTTGTCCAGCAGTCTTCTTTCAGGACTTGCATGCAGTTGCTGGGTCTGATGGTGTCTACCTTCGAGGCGGTTCTGTTTGCACAGTTCCACATGAGCCCTCTGCAGAGAGAGACTCTTGCCAAGTGGGACAAGAATCCACAGTCTCTAGACAATCTGATCCTGTTGAGTCGGGGTATGAGAGGGTCCCTGATTTAGTGGCTTCACTCTCCAGCTCTTCAACAAGGAAAATCCTTCCTTTCCCTGTACTGGACGGTGGTCACCAGGGGAGGTGTTTTGAGCATGGACTGTGCTCAGTAGGTTTGGACTCTGGAGGAGTCCAGGCTATCGATCAACGTACTGGAATTTCGGGCGATCAGACTTTGTCAGGCCCATTGGACGGTTTGCCCGATACAGATTCAATCGGATAATGCCACGGCCGTGGCATATGTCAATCACCAAGGGGGCACAAAAAGTTTCCTAGCGGCTTTGGAAGTATCCAGCATTCTAAGATGGGTGGAATGTTTAGTTCCAACTCTCTCTGCTGTGCATATTCCAGGGGTGGAAAATTGTCAGGCGGGTTACCTCAGTTAAAGACAAACCGAGGCGCCTCTAAGTGTAGACTTTATGCAACAGGTTTAATGAATAAAATTATGCACTCACGTTTAGTAAGCATATATTCATGCCCATAAAACAAGGTTCCAGTGCGGAGAAGTGTACATCATCCGGTCATGGACATCCGTCCTGCTGGAGCCGAAAACCTTTGCGCCGCGGCCGGCTTGTATGGCAAGGTTAGAACCAGGAAGTAGGCTCGGTGTATTTGCTTGACAGCGAGGCTTGGTGGATAGTCGAACCTAGATGACATCATCCAGGTTCGACTATCCACCAAGCCTCGCTGTCAAGCAAATACACCAAGCCTACTTCCTGGTTCTAACCTTGCCGTACAAGCCGGCCACGGCTAAAAGGTTTTCGGCTCCAGCAGGACGGATGTCCATGACCGGATGATGTACATTTCTCCACACTGGAACCTTGTTTTATGGGCATGAATTTATGCTTACTAACGTGAGTGCATCATTTTATTCATTAAACCTGTTGCATAAAGTCTACACTTAGAGGCGCCTTTGTTTGTCTTTTTAGCCCTGTGGAACCCCTGGCTTTTGGTTTTTGGATGGCTGCCCTACATGGTGAACTTTTTCTCCCCCTGTGCCATTAATGACTTTTAACTCTATGGACTTTTGGTTCGATATGTGATCAAGCGCCTGTTAACATTGTGTATTTGGGTTACCTCAGTTGACAGGCATTGGACCAAAGAGAATAGTCACTTCATCCGGAGGTGTTTCATCAGCTGTCTCCGGTGGGGAACTCCCGAGGTGGACCTGTTGGCCTCTCGTCTCGTAAACTAATCAAGTGTAGAAGCAAGTGTAGAAGAAAGTAACCGCACTCCGAAAATTCAAATCAAAAGAGTTACCTTCTTTTGTGCCATGTCTCACCAGTTTGATCTTTGATGTATTTGATGAAGAATAAATTACTCCTCTTTTGATTTGAATTTTCGGAGTGCGGTCACTTTCTTCTACACTTGATTAGTTAACGTATGACGGATCCGACCTGCACCTGAATCTGTCTCACCTGGAGCGGTCACACCTGTGTTTTGGATTTCAGAAAAGTGGCCTCTCGTCTCAACAAGAAGGTGCAGAGATTCGTGGCAAGGTGTCAGGATCCTTTAGCCACTCCAGACTGGCCTCCCTGGTCTTGGTACGCGGATCTGGTACAGCCGGTCGCCGATGTCCCTTGGCAACTCCCTCTCAGAGAAGACCTGTTTGCCCAAGGGCCGATCTTCCATCCTGCTTTACAGCCACTGGCTTTAATGGCTTGGTTGTTCAAAGCCAGGTGCTGAAGGATAGAGGGTTGCCTGACTTGGTGATTCCCACACTTTTGAAGGCTAGAAAATCTACCTCTAGAAACATTTACCATCACGTCTGGAAGTCGTGCATTGCGTGGTGTGAGCCTCTGGGGGTTCTCCCCGTTCCTTTTCGGTGCCTCAAATTTTTGCGTTCCTCCAAATAGGTGTAAATTGTAGCGTGTCCCCAGCTAAAGGAAACCCTGGAAGTTGGTTCGCAACATCCTAAAAGGGCTCGCTGCTGTCAGTCATTGGAACACGATCCTGGTCTTCTACGGCCCTCTATCCAGATCTGTCTCCACAGCTCCTCTCCGTGTTGACACACACTGATCTTTGGATCTCATTGGAACCTTATAAGACCCCATTGGAACTTTTATGAAGAAACTACTGGAGCACCACCTCCTCCGACCCACTCATACAGATCTGGCCCCTGCATAAGGGACGCCACATCGGCCTATTGTATTGCCATCCTCACTGAAACTCCCTGGGGGGATAGTGCGGGTCTCCTCCCGCGTCTCTTGGCAGTCAAGCTCCATCTACATACACCATCTTACACAGCAGATCTACAGCAACTTCTTTTGATTTTTTCTGCTGCGACTCCCTTGTCGCCTTCTCCAGCTACTTGGAAATCAATATTCTCTATCTGTATACCCCTGAAGAAAGGCACTCTCGCCTGAAACACGTTGTTGGAGGATTTCCTCATCTTTCATCATATACCCCCACGGTATATGTGCAATTCAATGTTATACACATGGCTTCATATCCATGCAACTTCACTCATGTTTTTAAATTACTGTAAATGTTTTTTGTCTCTACCTTTTGTATAGATTGATCTCATGATCCATTTTATCTTGTTACAAATAAATTGATAAGTTTTATCTACTCTTTTTTGGAAGCGTGATTGCCTTTAAACTCCAAAGAGGTGTGGAACAGCGCCTGGCCTTGGGTCAGCCATGGCGATTTTCTTTCAACTTTCCTTGGCTACGTATTACTTAGTTTGCACTTTTGTTCAGGGAGTTCGCCACTTGGTCCACCGGTGCCGTCTTTGTTTCCTCCGTGGGACCTTAATTTGGTACTGTCAGTTCTTCAGAGACCACCTTTTGAAAATATTTGAGATTCCTTTGCTTACTTTGTCCCAGAAGGCAGTCTTCTTGGTGGTAATTACTTACGCACGCAGGGTGTCCGAGCTGGCAGCTTTGTCTTGTCATTCACCTTATTTGGTGGTTCACAGAGATAAAGTGGTGATTCGTACTTTCCATCTAAATGAAGACATTGTGTTGCTTTCCCTGTGTCCTAAGCTTCCTAAAGAGATTGCCTTGCATTCTCTGGATTGGGTTTGGGCGATCAGGGTGTACCTGGCGGCAACCAAGTCGTTTAGGAAATCAGACTCACTTTTTGTTCTTACGAATGGACCTCGCATGGGGTTGGCCACGTCTGCCACGACCATTTCCAGATGGATCAGACAGACGGTAGTGCAGGCTTATTTAATCAAAGGTTAGGGTCCTCCTTTCCCTGGTAAGGAGCATTCTATGCGGGTGCTTAGTGCCTCCTGGGCCTTCCACCATCAAGCGTCAGTGATGCAGGCTTGCAAGGCGGTCGTCTGCGCACACTCACAAAACTTTACAAAGTAGATGTGTTGGCATCTGTGGATGCTGCTTTTGGCCGCAAGGTTTTGCAGGCCGCTGTTTAAGAGGACTTGGTCCTCTTTGAAGGTGTATTGTTTTCAGGTGAGCTCCAGTTCTTCCTGGTTGAGCTCCATGTTACCTGGTTGGAAAGGTTTAGCCTTTGGGAACTTTTTTCTGCTGTGTTTTTTTCCTCACCCCTGTTTAACACTGCTTGGGATGTCCCAATGGTCAAGAAGATTCTGGAGCTGTGTCCGTCAATAAACGAAAGAGAAAATTGGATTTTTGTCTTACCAAAAAAATCCTTTTCTCTGATGTTCATTGATGGACACAGCACCCACCCCTTTATGGAATTGGGTTCTTTTTTTTTTCTGACACTGCTTGCAACAAAACTGAGTGGCAATAGCAGGAAGTGGGAGTATACCCCCTGGGACTGCCCCATAGGCGTGGTAAAGTTTTTTCCTGCCTAGTGTCCTACTCCTGTAGGGGACAGTATAACCCAATTGTCAAGAAGATTCTGGAGCTGTGTCTGTCAATGAACATCCGGGAAAAAGGATTTTACGGTAAGACAAAAATACAGTTATTGTCAAACCTTTCCCAACTCTATCCAAACAGTTGGAGTTGAGCTGGAACACAAATTAAGGTATTGCCTTCTTTAAACATATGGTAGAACTAAAAATAATTCAGCATGGAACTTAATGGAAATAAGAGCTTAGTACATAGTGGTAATTTTGGTACTTTGTGGTGTGGACAATTATTTTTGACATTGGAGAATGGCAGGACTCGTTGCATGCTAGTTCATTTGCATTTTCAACTCTTTCTCATGCTGACTCAAATCGTAAAGTCAAAACAATATTGATGCAAACTTCCTCCTATTCAGATTTGTATTCTAAAAATTAGAAATAATCTTGCCTGCACATGAGGTTCTGACAGGAAATTGCTCATATAATGTACATTTTTTTTTTCTTACAGCCCAGATGTTCTAATATGCTTGTATTTGGTAAATTCTATTGTTTACTGGGCTCTGAACGGAAAATGTATCTGTCAGCTGGACAAACTGGAAAGCTCTTTTGTCACTAAAATCAGTTTTTAGGAAAGTGCAACCTACTAAACTCTTTAGGCACTAGCAACATCACTGGTGTATATCTAAAGCTACAACTTTATTTTTATCATCTTGTGACAATGGGAGCATACCTTTTAGACAGTTGTCAACTAAATAAATTTCCACACTGGAACATTTCTCCTCTATTTCTGTCTTGTAACAGCTGAAAAATATGAATTTTCCCTGACTTTCTGTTCTGGTGACAGTAGCGATTAGTAGAAATCGGGTAAGAGCTAATTCAAATATAGAGCAGTGACTGACGTTTTTCTGCACTGGAAGAACGCCAGTCACCGCTAGGATACACAGAAAACAAATGTTTTCTGTGTGCTCTCCTTACGCTGCAACACAGCCTGCAGCTGCGCTGCAGTGATCTGTGATTGAATGCAGACAATGCTGCATTTTGTCACAGCCCACTGGCTAGGACCACATGTCACCGTACAGCAGTGTAGCACACCGCAAACGAGATGCAGTTTTTTTAAAATGTGATGAACTGAGTTGTAGGCCTGTTGATTAAGAAGCAAGACACAGGGGTGTAAACATGTTGCCCGCTAATTAAGTGATCAGACAGAGTTTAATAGAGCTGAACTTGTAAAGGGAAATAGTACACAAAACAAAGAAAGAAGGGGAACAGATGCTTAGGTTATTGGGAAGGAAGAGAACAAAGATCTAGAGGTTTGCAGGAAACTGGGTTGATGGAAGGTTAACCACTTTACCACCGGAGGATTTTGCTGTCTTCCGTCCAGGCCACTTTTTGCGATTCGGCGCTGTGCGACTTAAACTGACAATTGCGCGGTCGTGCGACGCCGTACCCAAACGAAATTTACGTCCTTTTTTTCCCACAAACAGAGCTTTCTTTTGGTGGTATTTGATCACCTGTGCGATTTTTACTTTTTGCGCTATAAACAAAAAAAGAGCGTTTATTTTGAAAAAATAACAATATTTTTAACATTTTTTTATATGAAATTCCCCCCAAAAAAGATGTAAAAACCAATTTTTTTAAAAAATTTTGGCCAATTTGTTTTATGCTACATATGTTTGGTAAAAAAAATCGCAATAAGCGTATTTTGATTGGTTTGCGCAAAAGTTATTGCGTTTACTAACAAAGGGAAATATTTCTGTCATTTTTGGTGGTTTTTTTTTTAACGCGTAATGGCGGCGATCTGCGATTTTTTTTTTGCGGGACTGCGACATTGCGGCGGACAGATCGGACCCTTGACTGACATTTTTGACACTTTTGGGGGTACCAGTGACATTACTGCAGTAATCAGTGCTATATATATGCACTGTTACTGTAAAAATGACACTGGCAGGGAAGGGGTTAATTTTATTGGAGAGGGAGGGGTTAATGTATGCCTGGTGCTTACTAACGTGTAGGGGGGGAGGTGACTGAGTGAGTCATGGACAGATCGGATGTCCAGCTATGCTGAACAGTCCGATCTGTCACTCCCTGTCACTATGGAGATCCGCCCGCTGTGTTTACACACAGCGAGCGGATCTCCAGACGCGATCGCCGCTGCTCCTCCCCTGGCCCGACTCCCGCTGTGAATGAAAACAGCGGGAGCGAGCCTCCGCAAGCGCCGCCCAGAAGGGGGAGTGTCTGACGACGTAGTACTACGTCGTCAGACGATAACGAGCCACTCTGCCGCAGTAATATTACTGTGAGCAGAGGTAAAGTGGTTAAAATGTGTAGTAGGAGAGTGTGAAAAGAAAAAAGGACTGAGAAGAAAAAAAGTAGGAGAGTGTGAAAGAAAAAAGGACTGAGAAAGTAGAGGTGATAGAAATAAGGAGAGGTCTAAGCCAGTGGTTAATAGGAAGAAGATAATAGACAAAAATACTGATTTTTTTTTTTTTACCCTTTATTCTTTAGGTTGCATCCATCAAAATTAAATGTCTAACATTGTTTATACGGTGTGTATATATGCCTCCTATAAGCCATCATCAATACAAATACACCACAAGATACCTTGAGCTCCAGTCTTTGTGAAGCTATAGGTTCGACCCACCTTGCCAGTGACATTTCATACTGAAAACTGTAGTTTCACAAAGGCTGTAAGGAACTGAATTGTTAGGTTTAGCAATTTTTTTGGTGGGTGCTGGAGTTGTCAACTGATGGGGAAGGTAGGGGGGCACAGCTGCAACCAAGCCTAAAGCCTCATTTGGAATTAATTAAACCCTATTAGGATGACAACATTTTATTTATGTTATGATTAAGACCACTCCGAAACCACCCTGTCTGTGATTGGATAGTGATGAAAAAACGAGAGATTGATGAGATCAGATCTCTATCCCCTCTGCTCTTGTGAGCTTGTTCCTTTTCAGCATATCTGAGTGCATCTTATATTAATCATGCCCAGTGTTGCTCCTTACTCTACCAGTCTTAAGCAGGTCATAGACATATCAAAATTAAGCCCGCTCAGGCTGAATTTCGAACTTTGTGTGGCTGTCCATGTTCAATGTGACAACAACATTACTCTGAGAGATATGGTTTAATACCTGTAATATTCTGACTAATAGTATTTAATATCATTGAACTGCATTTACCTAGCAACAGTATATAGGCAGCCCTAAGTTGCTATAACAGTCCCATTTTTATCACACTGCCAGCAATTGATAAAACAAAACAAAAAAGCGTTGGCCAGCAAAGTTGGGGCCTCTGACCAGAACACATTTTCCAGCAGATTAACTTGTTTGCCGTTAGTCTTTTACCAATTCTAGGGCACCCTCTTCTGGGTCTACCGGAACGTGCACTGATTTAGAAAAAGTGCAGTTAGTAAAAATGCAAGTAAGACCGGGATAGAAGTTACTGATGATCTCTTACTTTTAGTCCTGCTGAAACAGTGGGGTTCATTTGCTAAAACTGGAGAGTGCAAAATCAGGTACAGCTCTGCGTAGAAACGAATTAGCTTCCAGGTTTTTATTTGTTAAAGCTTAACTGAACAAGCTGAAGTTAGACTCCATTCACACTTGTACGACTCCAAAGTTGTGCTGACTTTGGAGTGCAACTTTGATGCAACTTTGGATGGGTACAACTTGGATACGACTTTGGCTTTGCCCAGAGATAATGGACAACTGTTGCATTGTATACCATTTTAGGTACAACTTTCATGCAACATTTGAGGGTTAACATTGGAGTCTATGGCCCTTAAGTTGCATGAAAGTCAGACCAAAGTAGTGCAGGAACTACTTTGAAGTCACTGCAACTTTAAGTCGCACATATTTGGTGATATGGTTATTTTTGGAAAACATGGGGGACTTGTCATGCCACTTTGATGCAAATCAACCCCAGTATCTCTTTCCCTTCATTACATATAATGGGGGTTGCTGTCTAGTACGGTCTGATCTCACCAGGCATACAAATCACACTCTGAGTGAAGGTTCTCATTCTCTTTGGTTCTCTGAGTTCTCACCCAATTGTGATCGGTTATTGCAGGGATTAATTCATACAGCAGCTCAGTCTCTTTCCCACATGCCACTTGCTTGCTTCCAGGACTGCCCCCTTACAACAGTCTCTGTTCAGCCTTCTGTTCCTGGACAGCACAGCATCAGATATTTCCAGCAAGCTCAGGCCATGCACCATTGTCCCCCCCCCCCTTCACTGCACCCTTGCGGTTCTCTTTCTCAGCTGCTCAGCACAGGAAAATGGTTGCAACAGCACATGGTCCCCACATTGGCTTCCTCACTGCATTCTGCAGGCTGATGGCACAACAGAGCTCCCTTTATCCAGCAGGCCAGTTTATTGTCTCCTTGCTCTCTTACATCAGCCCATCATAGTCTTCTAGACACAGGCACTGGCCCATGCACTGGAGACTCCATAGACAAGCATTACAAAGTGGTCTCCTTAAAGGTGGTTGCTGCAACTCTACCTTAATGAATATTCAGTTTAACCCTGTTTACATGAGGTTAATACAGCAGCAACAAAGGAGAACATTATGCAGCAGTTTCAGCTACAGTCCAGGTTACAATGAAAAATATAAAAATGCGCTCACAAACATGAGATATAGGAAATCATCATAATAGAGGCTCGGCATCCAGTATCCTGGTCAGATGTCTTTGGCCCCCCTTGATGTGACAATGCAGGAATGCGTTTTGGGGAAAACCTTCCCTTCTTCAGCCTCCACAGCTCTTGAAGGTAGTCAGATGTGTGTTGGTTCAGCAATTGGCTGGAGTGCTCATTCAACCATTAGTTGTATAGATATGGGGACTACCATTTTTTTTATTGTAGTTGCCCTATCTTTTCAAAAGTGTCTCTGTAATTTTCTCTATTAAATTTTTGTTCCTGATAACATTATTTCTCTGTCGCTCATTGACAGACGTAGTCCTCTTTGATTCTCATCAATAGGGTTATGCTGCCCTCTACAGGAGTAGGACTAGGCAGAAAGAAAACGTTCTGGCCACACCCTAGGGGTAGTCCCAGAGGGTATATCCTCTTCCTGTCTCCTACAGGAAATCAGTTTTTTTCTGTCTAGTCAGGAGTAAGGACCTAAGTTCCTTGCTGGGATCTCTGGTCCTGGCAAGATTTTTTAGAAAAATTTTTTCCTTTTAGGTAGTTTTTTGTCTCCAGTTTTCCTGTGAGATCTTCAAGCAATCACGCCGGATCTGGGCGACGGGCTGGATGTTGAGATCCAGTGGTCACCCCCAGCCGGCCTACATGCGCGCGCAGACCATAGCTCCGCGCTGGGTCGGCCGCGACACATTCAAGTAAGTATGCGGGGCCGGGCAACGGGCTGGATGTTGAGATCCAGTGGTCACCCCGGTTCAGCCTACAAGCGCGTGCAGACCATAGCCCCGCGCTGGGTCGGCCGCGACATAGTCCCATTGGACGGGGACTGACCCTGCGAGTTAAACGTCTCGCTTGGACGCCAGGAACCAGAGAGTCAAGGCGTCCGTATTGGTCGACAGCCCCCCACCCCGGTGGAGAGGGTACTGTGAAGAGAGGGTGCCGTCAGCCGGTATGGTGAGTAAATGTTCCCCCTTCCCCCCCTGTGGGGTCTTTGGGATACGGGCCCCTCTGTGTATGGTCGGATCCTTTCTAACATTAAAGTTCCCCCTTGTAGCCTATGACATGTTCACATATCCCCTGTGATAGTGTGATCTGGTTTGGAAGCTGACACTCCAGCAGGCTTGGTTTGGGAGCTAACACTTTAAAAAAACCTTGGTTTGGGAGCTGACACTCTAGCAACCTTGGTTTAGGAGCTGACACTCCAGCAGGCTTGGTTTGGGAGCTGATACTTCAGCAAGCCTTGGGTTCTCTAGCAAGGAAGCCGAGTTCGATTTGCTATAGTAAAACACATAGGAGGTATAGCCTCCCTTAGATCGCCATACTCCCGCAGGCCGACAGGCCGCCATCAGCTGTTTTCAAAGCATGCAGGCCGCTGTACTGGAGGAGCCACACTAGATCGGCAGTCCGCCGCCCTTTTTGTTGTAGACCGCATGTCTGCATTGTCTACACAAGCCGCCCGCAGGTCACGCAGGCCGCCATTTTTTCGTAGCCTATTGTCCCCGGCATGGGGCGGCCATGTTTGATGTGTCCAGCAAACCTCGAGGAGCAGCTGGGAACGCCGGAAGGCGTACACAGGGGGCGGAGCCACTTCCTTTCACCTGGGGAACCTAGTGCAAGACTTCCCAGTCTGCACAAGACAACGCTGACAGCAGTTTTAATAAGAAACTTCTTTGCATCTGGTGGTGAGCCCTTGGGGTTTTCTCTCTCTCTGTGGGGGTCCAAAGCAGGTACGCTGAGGGGCGCTATTGCGCTGGTGAATTTAAAAAGGTATTTTTTTATTTTTAAAAAAAAAGGTATTTTTTTATTTAAAAAAAAAAGAAAAAATGTTTTTCTTTTTTACTGGCAAAGTGTCCTGGATTAACATGGACCCTGCCACACATGTATCTCCACCTGATCCCCTCGAAGTGGCTGCAGGACCCTCCAGTTCCCCACTTAATAGTGAGTCATTGTCAGCAGTTTTTGGAAATTTTTTGTCTATCCCGGGTGGAATTGGCTTGTCAGGGACAGGGCGCAAGGAAGCGACCCCCGCCTATCCCCCTTTTCATCTGAAACTTCAGAGTCTGAGCCTATTCCTGCAGTTGCAGGTACCTCATCTGGGGTTTGTGACTCGGGTACTGTCTCTTTAGACAGTAAGGAAGATGTTTCGGCATCTACCATAGCCCGAGAGGAAGCGTTAGTAACGCATTAATTGTATCTGTTCGGAGGTTACACCATCAGAAGTAGCTGATACTGAGATCCCATTTGGTACTAATAAACGCACCAAAATGGCGAAAGTATTTCCTTTACCCAAGTGTTTCGGTAATGTAACTAAGGAGGAATGGGGTCATCCAAGACGAGCCCCTACTATTTCCTAAACGCATTAATAGGCGTTATCCGTTCGAGGAATCATTCCTCAAGAGATGGATAGTACCATCTGTGGTGGATTTTCCAATCTCCAGATTGAACAAAGCTACGGTTATCCTATTGGAGGATGATCCATCCTTTAAAGATGATCGCAAGGTGGAAGCTGTGTCTCGCGCCATCTTTTCCCTAATTGGGTCAGCTTTCAGACCAGTAATTGCTATTGGTCTAGAATGGACCAAGCGGCTTAGGGGGGAGAGATATCCCCCAGGCGGTATCAGATCTGGTGGAACAGATGATACAAGAGTTACAGTTTGTCTGCGACGTTGCACTAGATGCCACTCCACTATTGGGGCGAGCATCAGTTTCAGCAGTGGTCCTCAGGCTTACACTGTGACTAAAATATTGGTCGGCAGACCAAGGCTCCAAGGAAGCTTTGGTTAAATCTCCCTTTTCAGGGTGTGCGCCTATCTTGGGACCAATTTAGATGAGATTATTAAGGATCTCACTAGAGGAAAGAGCACTTTCTTGCCACAAAGTACTAAGGGTAAAGGATCCCGTCAGAGACGGGCGCCTTCTTTTTCCGTTCATAAAAAGTTTTTTCGCCCCACGGGCGAAAAAAGCAAAGTCCTCCAAAACTCCTTCGGGAGGTTTTTTAAGGGGCGTTGGTCGGGCAAGCAAAAGCCTGGCTCTTCCAGACCTGAAGATAAGACTACTAAAGCCTGAAGGTGCACCCCCGCCCATAGCTGGGGTAAGGGGACGTCTTCGCCGGTTTCCGGATCCATGGCTTTCCAGAACCTCGGACAAATAGTTCGCGAGGTCATACGGTCAGGTTACAAGATTGTATGTCAATCTCTCCCACTGTGATTCTTCCTTTTCAATATTTGACTATCCCCGGATCGCTTAAAAGCTTACGGGGGGCAGTCACGGATTTAATGCAACAAGGAGTGGTGGTCCACGTTCCTCGGACAGAGCATTTCAAGGGTTCTATTCGAACCTTTTCACAATACCCAGAAAAGAGGACAAGGTGCGTCCAAATCTGGACTTAAGAGCATTCAAACTTTTTTGTCAGGGTACAAAAATTCAAGATGGAGTCCATTCGCACAGTAGCGGCCTCCCTGCGTCAGGGGGATTTTCTGGCGTCCATAGACATCTAGGATGCCTATCTTCACTTTCTTATTTATGCAGAACATCAGCGTTTCCTGCGTTTTTCCGTAGAAGAGTACCATTATCAGTTTGTGGCGTTACTCTTTGGTCTCGCCTCGACTCTCCGGGTCTTCACAAAGGTGTTGGCCCCAGTCTTGGCGTTGTTATGACAACGGGACATATTGATTCTAGGTCACCTAGACGATCTTCTGCTCCGAGCGGCTCTATTACTAAACTTAGAGATCACCATGACCTCTTTTGCAAGAGTTTGGGTGGCTGGTGAACCTGCAGAAGTCATCTTTGGTTCCCACCAGGAGGCTGGAATATTTGGGTCTAATTTTAGACACATCCAGGCTTGCATGAGGGTCTTGGGTTTGAGGGTGGCTTCCTTTGAAGCAGTACCATTTGCCCAGTCCCATACCCGAATCCTTCAAGGAGAGATTCTTCTCAAGTGTAACCGGAATCCAGATTCCCTGGACAATCGGATCCGGCTGAGCAAGCGGACCAGGGAGTCCCTGGTCTGGTGGCTTCGGTCTCCGATGCTCAGCCAGGGGAAGTCATTCCTACCAATATGTGGACGCTTATCACCACGGATGCCAGTCTATCCGGGTGAGGAGAAATTCTCGGCTCAGGGGCTTTGGTCCCTGGAAGAGTGCAGGTTACCGATAAATGTATTGAAACTAAAAGCGATCAGACTTTGTCTGATTCACTGGACCGAGCAGCTCCAGGGCAGCCCGGTTCGGATCCAGTCCGACAATGCCACAGCAGTGGCTTATGTCAATCATCAAAGGGGCATCAGGAGTGTCCTGGCGGCCATGGAAGTGGCCAGCATTCTTTGTTGGGCGGAACGATTGTTCCAGCTCTCTCTGCGGTATTCATTCCGGGGGTGAATTGGCAGGCAGATTATCTCAGCAGTCAGATTCTGGATCAAGGGGAATGATCTCTTCATCCAGGGATATTCCACCAACTGTGCCTCCGTTGGGGCACCCCCGAATGGGAGCTGTTGGCATCTCAGCTCAACAGGAAAGTGCGGAGGTTTGTGGCTCGCTTCCACGATCCTCTAGCAGACACCGCAGACATGCTGATCGCCCCGTGGGGGCAGTATCAGCTACTTCCC
Organism: Pelophylax lessonae; assembly: GCF_965119305.1. Lineage (NCBI taxonomy): Eukaryota > Metazoa > Chordata > Amphibia > Anura > Ranidae > Pelophylax > Pelophylax lessonae. The sequence goes on from NC_138769.1 coordinate 484,531,727, forward strand.
TCCTCTCAAGTTACTGCCGAAGCTTCTTCGCAGGATAGAGGTGGAGGGAATCCCAGTTATCCTGGTAGATCAGGACTGGCCTAGTCGGGCCAGGTACGCCGACCTGGTCAGGCTGGTCGCAGACGTTCCTTGGCGACTTCCTCTTAGGGAGGATCTGCTGTCGCAGGGACCGATCTTCCATCCTGCTTTACGATCGCTGGTTTTAACGGCCTGGCTATTGAGACCCAGGTGCTGAAGGACAAGGGATTGTCAGCTTCAGTTATTCCTACTCTAGTTAAAGCAAGGAAAGCGACTTCCAGAAAGATTTATCATCGCACATGGAAGTCTTATATTGCGTGGTGTGAATCCCTTGGGTTCCCTCCACGTTCTTATTCGGTGGCCCGAATATTGGTTTTTCTGCAACAGGGAGTTGAGCAGAAGCTGGCCTTGAGTGTTATCAAGGGTCTGTTTTCAGCATTAGCTAACTTCTTTCAGAAGTTTTTGGCTATTCATTCCTTGGTGCGGAATTTCATCCAGGGGCTGCGACACCTGGCTCCGCCAGTGCGCGCGCCGTTACCACCCTGGGATCTTAATTTGGTGCTGTCGGTTCTTCAGAAACCTCTCTTTGAAAATATCAGGGAGATTCCCTTGCTTACTTTATCCCAGAAGGTGGCCTTCTTGGTGGCTATCACTTCTGCACGCAGAGTGTCAGAACTGGCTACATTATCCTGTTGGTCCCCATATCTGGTGGTTCATAGGGATAAGGTTGTTCTTCATCCGAATCCATCCTTATTTTCTAAGGTGGTTTCAAGGTTTCATTTGAATGAGGACATTGTATTGTCCTTCCTATGTCCTAAGCCCAATCATCCTCGAGAATTTGTGTTGCATTCCTTGGATGTAGTTCGGGCGATCAGGATATATTTGAATACTACGGATTCAATTTGTAAGACGGATTCACTGTTTGTGATCACGGATGGCCCTAAGAAGGGGTTGCCTGTTTCTGCCGCGACCATCTTTAGATGGATCAGACAGACGGTGGTATAGGCTTATTATATCTAAGGGTCGGGATCCCCCGTTCCCTGTTAAGGCGCACTCTACTTGGGCGCTTAGTGCTTCCTGGGCCTTCCGCCATCAGGCGTTAGTGGTTCAGGTTTTCAAGGCGACTACTTAGTCGTCGGTTCATACCTTTACAAAATTGTATAAGGTTTATGTGAGGGCATCCTCAGATGCCTCTTTTGGCCGCAAGGTTCCTGCAGGCCGCTGTTTGAGGAGACTGTTGGTCTACCTCGAGGGTTTGTTGGGTAGGTCTCATCTGTTTGCTCGATGAGTCCCTTGATACTTCTTGTTGGCTCCGGTTGGGCCTTCTAGATTGGATTTTGATTTCTGTCAATCCCACCCCTCATTTGTGGCACTGCTTTGGGACGTCCCTATTGATGAGAATCAAAGAGGACTACGTCTGTCAATGAGCGACAGAGAAAATTGGATTTTTGTAAGATCTTACCGTAAAATCCTTTTCTCTTAGCTCATTGACAGACGTATTACCCGCCCCTCTATCATTGAGTTGGGTTGGGTCAAATTCTCTGACACTGCTTTGTGACATAACTGATTTCCTGTAGCAGACAGGAAGAGGATATACCCTCTGGGACTACCCCTATGGTGTGGCCAGAACGTTTTCTTTCTGCCTAGTCCTACTCCTGTAGAGGGCAGCATAACCCTATTGATGAGAATCAGAGGACTACGTCTGTCAATGAGCTAAGAGAAAAGGATTTTACGGTAAGATCTTACAAAAATCCAATTTTTTGCATGCAGAGGTGTGAATGAGTACTGAGAGCTTTTTTTTTACTTTTCACAAGGGAGCCTAGCAGATTTCTCCAGTGTTCTCTGCAGTGCCCTGGACAGAGGTCTTGATTTGCTGAGGAAATACGAAGAAATGCTACTGATCTAAAGTCTAAAGCGGTTAACAAGGAGGAAGGGGGGATGATCTGAGGTCAGAAGGGGTAAAGAGGAAAGGAGAGCGAATCTGAGGTGAAAGGGGGAACTGAATTGAGGCCTGAAGTGATTAAGAAGGGTTGTGTTGATCTGAGGTCTAAAGAAGTTGAGGAAAAAGGGGGATAATCTGAGGTTTGTTCATACTCTCACACACAAGCACCACCACCAATAGAAAGACATTTTATCTTCCACTAACATCAAAGACAGACTTTTTTCCAAAAACTGGCTCGAGGGTATTTTTTTTACAACCATGTTTTATTTTCCAACTGCTGACACCAACGTAATCCCCCCTTCTCCTCCACTAAAGCAGGGGTAGCTTTTCTGATCACTGATGCTCTGAGGCATTTTTCGTCCCACAGGCTATTAGCACCAGGCATTTTTGTTTTACTGATCATTGACGTTAGGCGTTTTTTCTTTTGCTGACCAATAGTTCCAAGCATTTGTTCTTCTGTTAACCACTAACAGTAGGTTGTTTTTTTCTCCAAATGACCAATGTTGCAATTTTTTCCTGCTGACCACCAGCGCTGGGCATATTATTTTTTTTTACTCCCTAAATCTTTGCTTACCAATGAAACTGTGTGGAGAGGAGCATATCACAGGGGGACTGATACTTCCTGGCATTAACCACAAATGCATGTTGATTCTTATTCATTTCAGAAGTCAATAATTCTAGTGAATGCATTTACACTTGGAGAGTGAGCACCAGAAGGAGAGTTATTCAGATACTTGCACTTTTGAGAGTGAGTTAGTGACAGGTTGGACTATGAGTACTGAAGTTGTTTTTATGTGACATTTGTTCACTGGATTTTCTTGTGCTGAAGATTGCATAGTTTTGAGATTATGGCACTTTTGCAAATATTCAGCACTTTTTAATGTCTATTTATATGCACATTTTTGTCTAATAAGGTCTATTCATCAGCACTAGGGCACTTTATATCAGGTCTATTCATCAGCACTAGGGCACTTTATATCAGGTTTATATAATAGGATTTCATAAATATTGAGGTTGATATCATTTGGATTAGGAGACTTTAAGGTTTACTTCATTATGCTGCACTATATATTATAGGGTTCATATAATTACGTATAGGCTTGGTGGATACACACTTTTTAGCACTGTTCTTATTTTATATAAACTACAACGGTGCATATATTATTGGTTGAAAATTAGTTCAGGCAGCTAAGAGTAATTAAAGCAAAATTGTAGTTATCTATGGCTCCTGCCATAATGTGCATTATGCACATTTCATTATTATTGTAGACATTGCTTGACTAGTATTCACTTAATAGAAAATGTTCACTTAGGATTTAGTCTGCATGGGCATTTGAGATCTATTTGAATGTATACTTCTTCATAGGGCTCATCTCAAAATGTACACACTGCATTGTGTACATCTTTCATGTTAGAAGCAATCCACAAACAGCCATCCATATTCGTTATATGTTTTTTAATTTTATTTATTTTTCTCAAGCGTTCACCAGGTTTGGTCATCAATCTTCAGTTTTAATAGTTTAATTGTAATCCATTATTATTTTTGTGTATGAAAACGCCATGACTAATGAGTGTTATATTTTAAACCATTGAACCGTCCACACCAGACTATTTTAAATTCAGCCCTGGCTAGTATTGTGGGTTTTTTTTTTTTTTTTTGTTTTTTTTTTTTTTTTTTTGCTCAATATATTATATGCTGAATGTTGTATATTGTTTTGAGTCCTCCATTACCTTAGCTAATTTTTAATGTTACTGGTTTTAAAAATGACACAGTTGTCTTTTCATGTTTTGTTTCTAGCTGCTTAGCGTGACAAATTTTAACATGTTTGACATAAATATAATTCTTAGGCTTTCTTTAATTTGACCCCTCTGCGTCTGCTCAATTAAATGTCAATGTGGGCATTTAAGACTTAACAGAAATTAATGATAACTATCCAAAACAATTTTAAACACAATCAGTTTAACAAGGGAGGATAAATTTAATATGATAATTTAGCTGACTGAATTGTATCAGCTTAGCGGGGATGTATGCAAATACATGACCCTTACTTAGTTTTTTAATGGAAGCTGTGCTGATAGATTTATCAGTTCTATTAACGAACTTTGGGGAACTTTGGTATTTCGGCAATTGTTCCCTTGGAGGCTGAAAAACAAACCTGATCTCATACTGGGACCATTCTGGTCTGCATATTTACATAATTTGCCTTTGCTACTAATATGACAGCAAGAGGCAAATAACAGTTTCTAATAATATCAGATGGAGTTGAAGAGGACAGCATTTTAATGTAGTAAAAAGACCTCCCTGTGGGGTTGTTATTGCTAATATTGAACAGCAGTTACACAGTTGCAACAGTAGCTTCATAATTGATTTGTTTAATTAGAGAGATGGAGCTAGTGTGGAGTCTTGTTGTCTTCTATCAGTGGTCTGCTGCTTAGCAATGAATATTTTTGTCTGTCTTACTCTTCATTAGCAACTGGAGTGTTTCATTGTGCTAAACTTCCTTTTCAGTGAAGATAGAGTAATTGTCAGTTTGAAGATTGGCAGTCAAATCTAGTCAAGTGATTCAGCTTTAATGCTTATTTGTATGACTGATTTAGCAAAGACCGTTTCTGTACGTTGTTAAATCATTTAAGCACTGCTTTCAAAATTTAAAAAAAAATGTACAATTCAATTTTCCTATTACATTTGGATCAAGACTTCAATCTCCCTCTTTTGCAAACAGTATAATTTGAAACAATAGTTACTTACTGTTATATCACTTCTATCATCTGGAGGTTGCCAAAATCACACAGGGAGACCCAGTAAAGCAAGTTGGATATTTATGTCCAACAATTAACACTATGGTATAAACACGCACCATATGTATCTGTGCATATATGTCTAATGTTTTAATGCAGATGTAAACCAATGTACTCTCTACTAGCAGTAAATGAGCTCTAAAAACTATAGAACACCTACTATGTTTTCAAGATTAGAAGAAGAGGAGTGTTCTCTAGTTCTAACACCCTTTCTACTCTAGGTGACAACACTGGTTCTTCATAAAAAAAAGTACAGTGTGTTAGCATTCTTGGACACAAAGTATGTACTAGTAGCATCACCAGCTGAAAATAAACCAAAAAAACCTGAAAAATGCAATAATATTGTAGCCACCACATATAAGGACTGATTAGCTATATCTACATTTTGCGGTCTGAAGTTTAGTTACTCATGGCACATGTGTTGTGTTGTGTTTGCATTGCTTGTGCTTTCATACAGTGTGTAAAACTAATAATAACATCCAGTGCTTTTTTCTCAGAGAATAGTGGCAGGAACCCCCAACCTTTTGAGTCACCCCTTGCCTCTGCCCCCTACCGACCTACAATCACTGTCCATTGGTTCCACCGCCCACCCACCTCTCAGTACCGTCCCGTGCTTCCACCCTCTGCCCATCACCCAGTACCACGTGTAACGGGTCATTATCTGTAACTGTCACAATTTGCAGATGTCACCAGAGACTGAGCCTTTGGGATTTACCCAGTCAGCCATATATCAGCTCTAACACGGTTTACAGGGTTAAGGGACTGCTTCAAATCGCTATTTGGTAAAAGAGCTCCAACGACTTAGCCGGCTGAAGAGTCAGGACCAAAAACTGCTTCTAACACTTACTGCCCTTAAGCCCCTACCTACTTACTTGCTTTGGAGGAGGACCATACTTTGGACCCATTACTTAAAGTGCACTCTAAGATAGTGTAGTTTAATGTATGTTATTGCTCTTTTTTCTTTTTTTTTTTATTGAAAAAAAAAAAAAAAAAGGTTTTCTCACAAATATTTAAAGCAAAAATAATGAACCATACATATGAGAAGTAGTCCATTATGAATACACTGAAAATGTGTGTTCTTATAAACAGATGGTTATCTTATGTGGCATATAGCAAAGTGTCACTTCAAATAACTACTGATATAGAAGGAAAATAACAAAAAAGAAATAAAATAATGGGAAACAAAGAAAACAATGTATAAAAATGTATGCAAAATAAAAAACATTAGGGTACAGTCATATTGGAGGTATCTGAAATCTATGCATTCAATGATGTCTTGTAAATTAACCAAATATCCTATTTAAGATTGAATGCTTTTAGTATTATTGATTGTATGGAAAATATTCTATATGTTCTTGATATCTTTTATTCTCACTAATACTTTTGAAAATGTTACAATTTTAGATTTCCAATGGTATGCAATTGTCCAGTGTGTGGCGACATATATCATGTTGATTATTTGTAGCAGAGGTGGGTTTATATCTGGAACACTTTTAAATGGCAAACAGTTAATGTGGGTAAGAACAATGTTTTTACCTGCAAGACTATTGATGAGGGAAAAAACTTCCTAACGTAGGAGATGACTCTTTACACTCCCAAAATATGTGGAGGAATGTCCCTGGAATTGGACAGCTCCTAAAGCTTGGAGTTTGGAGAGACTTCTGGGTAGATTACATTTTGATGAGAGGGTATTAAGAGGGTGTAATACCATCTGGTGTAAAGTTTCACCGCTGTCTCTCTAATTGTCAGTGATTTAGTACATTTGCGTAGGTTGACCCACATAATAGACCATTCTGTAATAGTTAACTGTGTGTTTATTTCAGATTCCAATTTGAGCATATATGTTAATTTATAGAAAGGGATAGAGGTGTTAAGATCATTATACATAGTTGATATAAGACCTTTCCCTCTTGGGTACTTAAAATATATATGGTAGTAAATGGTCAGCGGAGATTTTGAAGGTTTGGGATTGTGGGTTTCATAGAATGATCGAATTTGAAGGTAATTGTGTTCTGAGATGGGGGCTCTTTTTAACTTGAAATGTATTAAAAGAGATAAAAGTTTAACCATTATAGAAGTCCGATGGCTTAGTTAATTTATTCTTTATCCACCATTGAAAAACATTTGGAGAAAAATAAGCTGATTTAAGTCTAGGGTCTCCCAGAAAAGATGCGCTAGGAGATGGATTGGACAATAAAGTTAGTTCTGTTTTACATTTGTTCCAAAGTCTTAGTGAATGAGATATAATAGCATTGCAAGTTGAAATAGGCTGTATTTTATTACCATTTATCCAGAGGAAACCAGGGAAATAAAGTGGAAATATGGGGATCTTTTCACATAAAATCCAAGGTATTGTAGGATTATGTATATTCCATTGTGCAATTTGAGTGAGTCTCCAGGTAATATCATATAACCAGAGTTGGGGAGGCCTAGGCCGCCTGAACTGTGAGATTGATGTAAGATGTGTTTTGCATATCTAGGGGGTTTGTTATTCCAAATTAATTTGTTAATGGTGGACTGAATTTTAAGGTGATATGGGGAGTGATCTAAAGAGAGAGAGTGATTTTGATAGTATGTTCATTTTTATGGCTGCAATTCTACCAAGAAAGGATAAGTGAAATGCGGACATTTTTTTAAGGGTCGGACAAATTTTTGATTCCACAGGTGGGTAGTTGCATTGAAATAAAGATCTATAGTTTTTGGAAAGGTGGATACCCAAATATAGTTTGGTGTTTTTAGACCAGATAAAGGAGAAATTACTTTTTAGTTCTAATTACTTTTCTGGGGTAGAGAAGTTGATTGGAAGGACTACAGATTTTAGAAACATACATTTTTAAGCCTGAAATTATTAGCACATTTTTCTAGAATATCTAGGAGATTGGGGATGGGGACGGCACAGTGGTGTAGTGATTAGCACATTCACCTAGCAGCAAAAGGGTCGATGGTTTGAATCCCAACCAGGACACTACCTGCCTGTAATTTGCATGTTCTACCTGTACCTGCATGGGTTTCCTCCGGGTACTCCGGTTTCCTCCCACACTCCAAAGGCATGCTGGTAGGTTAATTGGCTCCTGTTTAATTTGGCCCTGATATGTGTATGTATGAATGTCAGTTGGGGACCTTAGATTGTAAGCTCCTTGAGGGTAGGGACAGATGTGAATGTACAATGTATATGTAAAGCACTGCATAAATTGACGGCATTATATAAGTACGTGAGATATATCCAATAAAAAATATTAAGGGATTGCTTAGATATAAACTTCTCAAAAAATTAAAGGAACACTTTGAAAACACATCAGATTTCAATGGGGAAAAATATCATGCTGGATATCTATACTGAGATGGACTGGGTAATATGTTAGGAATGAAAGGACGCCACATCATTTGATGGAAATGAAAATCACCAACCTACAGAGGGCTGAATACAAAGACTTTCCCAAAATCAAAGTAAAAAAATGATGCATCAAGCTAGTCCTTTTTGCTAAAATTTCTTTGCAGCAACTCAAAATGGTACTTAGTAGTTTGCATGGCCCCATGTGCTTGTATGCATGTCTGACGACATCGGGGCAGGCTCCTAACGAGATGACAGATGGTGTTTTGGGGGTATTTCCTCTCAAATGTGAATCAGGTACAAGGTACAACCTGGTGGCGTCGGATGGACCGAAACATATTGTCTTAGAGGTGTTCTATTGGATTTAGGTCAAGCAAGGGTGGGGGCCATTCAATGGTATCAATTCCTTCATCCTCCAGGAACTGGCTGCACCGAATGAGGCAGGGCTTTGTCGTGCACCAGCATAGGGTCTGAGAAAGGGTCCAAGGATTTCATCCTGATATCTAATGGCACTCAGGATGCCATTGTCCAGCATGTAGAAGTCTGTGCGTCCCTCCATGGTTATGCCTCCCTAGACCATCACTGACCCACCACCAAACCGGTCATGCTGAATGATGTTACAGGTAGCATAACATTCTCCATGGCTTCTCCAGACCCTTTCACGTCTGTCACATGTGCTCAGGGTGAACCTGCTCTCATCTGTGAAAAGCACAGGGCGCCAGTGGCGGAAATGCCAATTCTGCTGTTTAATGGAAAATGCCAATCGAGCTCCATGGTGCCAGGCAGGGAGCACAGGGCCCACTAGAGGACATTGGGCCCTCAAGCCACCCACATGAAGTCTATTTCTGATTGTTTGGTGAGAGATATTCACACCAGTGGCCTGCTGGAGGTCATTTTGTAGGGCTTTGGCAGTGCTCATCCTGTTCCTCCTTGAACAAAGGAGCAGATACGGGACCTGCAGATGGCTTAAGGACTGCCTACGGCCCTGTTCAGCTCTCTTAGGGTAACTGCTTGTCTCATGGAATCTCCTCCATGCTCTTGAGCCACAGCTGCTGGGAGACACAGCAAACCTTCTGGCAATGGCACTTATTGATGTGCCATCCTGGAGGAATTGGACTGCCTGTGTAACTTCAGTAGGTTCCAGGTATTGCCTCATGCTATCATTAGTGACCCTGACCCTAGCCAAATGCAAAACTGAAGAAAAACAGTCAGAAAAGATTAGTAGGGAAAACAATGTTAGTGGCCTCAACCTGTAAAACCATTCCTGTTTTGGAGGTGTTCTCATTGTCGCCCATCTAGTGCACCTGTTGTTAATTTCATTAACACCAAAGCAGCTGAAACTGATTAACAATGTTCCTTAAATTTTTTTGAGCAGTGTACTAAGGCATCATCTGCGTAAAGGCAGATTTTGAAAACATTTTGACCCTTAATATGACCTGAGGTAACTAGATGTTGGGAAATTGGTGTGGAAAGCGATTCTAGGGCTAGTGCAAATAAACACTGTAATGGAAGAAGAACTAGCTAAGGCTGTCTCCTGAGAGAGAAAAAGTCTGAATTACAACCAGGAATGTTTATGCGTGTTTTGGTGTTACAGTATAAGGCTTTAAAACTGTTTAGGAATTCTTCTTTAAATCCATATCTTCCTAGTATCATTTCAAGGTATTACCAGGCAATGCTGTCAAATGCTTTATGTATATGAAGTCCTAGGAAAATATGTTGGCGTCTTGAATTATAGTCTTATATTGTTGGTAATTTGACAATTAGGGATGAATCTAGATTGATCTGGCAAAATCAATTTTGGCATAATAGAAGCGAGTCTGGTCGAATTTTTTGATCACCTAAAGTTTTGGAAGGAGAGACAGAATTGCCAATAGTCTTTAGTCAGGGAAATTATGTCCTTGAAGAACATGATTGAATTGTTGTGACAGTTTAGGGACTAAGAGTGAATAGAATATTTTATAATATATACAGTATACCCATCTGGACCTGGGGCTGAAGCCTTTTTATGTGATTCAATGGTTGATAATACATTGCTGTCTTTGAAGGGGGTGTTCTGTATATCTAGATGGGAAGAAGATAATTTAGGCATTGGTATGTTATCAAACCAGGTTTTGGATTCTGGCTTTATCTTATCTTGTGGTGGTGAACGTAGAGATGTGTAAAAATCTGTAAAACGTATTTGGGGTGCGAGGTAGAGAGAGACCTGTGGGCGTATTTATTTAAATATATATATATATATATATATATATATATATATATATATATATATATATATATATATATATATAATAAAGAGTGGTTTAATTTTCTGGAAAGCGTTGTAGGTGAAGATTTGCCGTAAAATAAAAATGTGGCTTAAAGCTTTTCTTTTTTGATCTAGAAGTCTTTTGAATATTTTGTTGTATTACTCTTAAGGTTCATTCACATTAGGTATTGTCTAGGTGCTTATGGATCCTAGTTAAATAAAGAACTGATTATCCTTTCCCTGGGTATTGTTTCATTTTGTATAGTTGATTGTGCCCTTATTTACTTCAGTGAGCCTATGTTATTTCAGAGTGTATCCATTTGTAAGTGATTTCAATACATCAACTTGCTTATCACTATACAGGTGTGTGTGTGTGTGTGTGTGTGTGTGTGTGTGTGTGTGTGTGTGTGTGTGTACATTTACTATAGTAACCTACAGCCAAGTGTGGGGTATTTTTCCAACTGTGTATGTACCTGAAGTTGCAGAGGTCTCTCACTTTAACTAGGTGTGCCAGAGGGGCTGAGATTGTTCTTGGAGTTGAGGCATAGAACAGAGAACCCAAAAACCCTTTTAGAGAACACAGAACCAAGTACCATATATATATACGCGAGTATAAGCCGACCCAAATATAAGCCGGGGCACCTCATTTTACCAAAAAAAAAAAAACAGGGAAAACGTATTGTCTCGAGTATAAGCCTTGGGTGGGAATTGCAGCAGCTACTTGACCCAACTGGACCACCACGAGACCCAAAATGCTGCGGGCATGGTGAAGGGGCTGTGGACATGGTACAGGAGATGCAGGGCTGTGGGCATGGTACAGGCATGGTGCAGCAGATGGTACAGGCATGGCATAGATATGGCACACAGATGGTACAGGAGATGCAGTGCTGTGGGCATGGTACAGGAGTCTCACTTACCTTTACCTGCAGTGCTGTGGAGGAGTCTCACTTACCTTTCCGCCTTACATTTAAAAATGGCACCGCTCGGTGCCAACACGTCACTGCGCATGCGCCGTCTGCCTGGGAATAGCCAAACGTGTAGGGTCTTTGAGTGGGGAAAAGGTGTGTGACCGTGACTCGAGTATAAGCTGAGGGGGGATTTTTTTTAGCATGAAAAAACATGCTGAAAAAGTCGGTTTATGCTCGAGTATATACGGTATCATTTTGTGGCGCTAAGTAATTTGTATGGAATGTTTTAATGCTAACAATAAAAGCAGTAAAATAGATTCCCTGCAGCAAGCAACAGAAGATCCCCCAGAAACAATGGATGCACCCCAGCAACCATAAATCCCCAGCAGCAGCAACATAGCAACCAGCATCAATAGACCCTCAAGCAGCCAGCAGCAATAGACCTAGACCTCTCCCTCAACAGTAGATCCCTCACAGCAACAACTGAGCCCCCACCAACAGAAGAGCCTCCCAGCAACAATATAGACCCCCCTCTAGTGACAATAGATCATAGTTCCCCTGCTTTCCCACTGAGAAAAAGCCCTGATCATATCTATATCCAATGCAAACCACATAAGCGTGATGATCCTTGCTTTGGCAAAAAAAAATAAATAAATAAATAGATGATGATAATTTGACTTGACTTGGTAATTGTTCATATTTTAATTATGTTTTTTTTTAATGTGTCTGTACTGCTTTTTGGATATAATTTTGTTAATTTAATGAATTTACCTTGTAAAACAGACCCAGTAAAGCAAAAGAAATATGGTGAGTGTTAAGGGGAAGGTGTGTGTGTCTGTGTGGGGAGGTGGGTGGGGGGGTGTTTGAAGGGGCATTGAAGCTGAATTCTTGAATCTTTCTTTGTTTGGTTTGGCAGCGTACTCTTCCTTAGATAAAACATTTAAATGCTAAGCAGTTCCTTTAGTTTTACTGGGCTTGGTTACTTTTTATGGTAACACACACTGGGCAGGAAGGTCATTGTAATGAAGCAAAAAAAAATCTTAAAGCATGAAAGAGAAAGTTAGGATTGAACATGCCTATGTTTTCTTTTATGAGATCTCTGGAGCTCATTAATATTCTGGCAAATCTGTTCCTTGGAGGTTCAACAGTGCTTCATGAAGAAGAAAAATGTTTTGGAGATTTTTTTAACCCTCTTACTTGTTGTACAATTCACTTTTTTCTTCTAAAGATAAAAAAAACACCAAAATTTTAATACTGAAATATTTCTTTCTCAGTCTGTAATGTTCTGTGCATTTGCCGAAGGGGATCTTCATTTCAAATGTTTGTGGCTATTGTATTGTGTATGTGTCTTTTGACCTGTTGAGTCATTAAATATTGATCTCTCTCCCTCTGAGATGTTACTATTCAGAACCCTAAGGCATTGCTGAAGCTTGTTGAGAATTGTGCACCGTTTTATGGTAATTGCTGCAACTATAAAACATATTAGTGAGAAGAAGAATAATTTATTGCAAGGAACAAATACTTATTAAAACACATTTCTACAGCTTTCTTTAGTTAAGCTTATTTTTTCAAATCCCATCTACAGAATAGAAATTTGAACCAAACTGTGTGCGAGAGCATGCTACATAAATATGATATATGCATATTTATATTTGTAGTATATCCTATTGCTTTTGTCTTGGTCTGGATAGGTGGCAAGGACACATGGACATAATGTTTTTAAACTCATCCAAAAGTATGTTACTTGTTTTTGCTTGTAACACCTCTGTGAGTGTGGCGGGGGGGGGGGGGGGGGGGGGGGGGGGGGTTATGATCAGTCATAGGATTTTCTCTCCCTTTAACAAATTAAAGTGGTTGTAAACATCAGACATGAAACATGAACAAAGCATATCCCTCTAGTGTGTGTACCTGCTTCTATTCAAAGCACAAAGTGTATTTTCTGTCTGCTGCCTTTTTTCAGTTTTTTCAGCATGAGTCACTTCTGACAAGTTTTCCTGACAACAAGAGAAAAATGGTGAAAAGTGAGGGAGCTCCAGCACACAGTCTGTGATTGACAGCATCAGCTCTGTTCCTGTGTGAAAGGGGTATATTTCCTCCCTCCATTAAGCTCTCAGAGCTCTCCTCACTGATGTAACGTCAGCACTCCACCCCCTGCTTTTCAGAGCTCAGAGATTCTGTGTAAATTCTGTACTTTGAACGGATGTAGAGAAGAGAGGGCTGTAGATAAACAGGTGCAACCTGTGAAGGAGGTTGTGTTTAATCTCTGTGTCACTTCATTGAGTATATGCGAGGGGTTTACAACCACTTTAAGTTGCAGGTAATGTAATCGACTAAATAACTTTTGTAAATGGAAATGGAGGAAGGTGGGGATTTGTCTCTGTTGTACCATCTGTACTACTGTTCTGCCCGCAGACCTGAAGCAGTTAACTATTGCAGCACCAGAAGTTTAGAGACGGGAAAAGGCCAGACATCTCTGCAGTGAGGATTTCGCTAGGACCCAGCTGCCTGCAGAATGTAGGACCTACTTTACTACAGAAAAGTGATGTGAATACAGTGTATTTTTTTTTTTTTCTTTAGCTGCATTTTAGCATTAACAAAATTCAATCTAAATGTTTAAAGCAGAGTTCCGGCCTCGGGGGTCAAATTTAGATAAAAATACCCCCGGGTCAGTCAGGGCTAGTACATTCCACAATGGATAGCATCTGAACTGTCCCGGGTCGCACTTACCTGTAAGAAGAAATACTTACCTTGAAAAGTTCTTCTCCAGCGCTGCCATCTCAGGTGTGGGCAGCTGAAGCCAGCGCGTCCTCTTCTGCGGCCTCTTCGGTGACGTCGGAGGCGCATTGACTCCTGGGAGCGATGACGTTCAGTTCCCAGGAGTCATCGCAAGCCGGAAGTGACAGCGCGGGGCGCGGCCGCGGCCGCAGAGGGAGGAAGTGGAAGGAAGGTGAGTATATTTTCTTCAATATCTAGGTAAGTGACCAAAAAAAAAAAAATTGGGAACATCCATTTTTTTTATAGGTGGCCCTTAGCAAGCGGATGGCCCAAAATTGATTTTTTCGATTTTAAGGCCGGAACTCAGCTTTAAGTCATAAAGGTAGTTACATATTCCACATATACCAATTGTGGCATTCCTCTTACAATGAAAATTAAATATTGTTAGTTTTCTGATTAGAGAGGGTGGAAATCGTAGCATTAAGGATCAGGTAAATAAAAGTACTTTCCCAAGACCCTTGCAGTGTGAGCAGAGACCCATTGTAAGAAAGGTTTTTTTATGTTACCTGGAGTTTACTTTTAAATAAAAAAAACCTGCAAAAAAACATACCTATTAAAAAAAAAAAAAAAGTCTGATTTATTATCTTTTCTGCTTCATAAGAATTCTTCAAATAAAGTCCGTCTGAAAACCCACACTTTTGTAGTAAGTGTATTATGTATTTTATGGTAGTAAGATTTAATGCTAATGTGAGAAAAGGGGATACCACCAATGTTGCCGTTTGCATAATAAGTTCCACTATACTATAATGTAACCTATGTTTACAGTACTTGTTTTTGGTGTGTACATTTTGGTCACTTTTACATACAAGTATGAATACCCTAAGTCCTATTGTGTCCAATTGTCACATTGGCATATTCATTCTTTTTGACCTGAAAAGTTTGATAATAAACCTACACTTATTCATATAATAAAGGATGCATTTGTCACCTTGTAAGACCTCAGCTTATTTTTTAAAAACAGCAAAACCAAGAATGTATCACATGTCATGAACGTTATTCATAGTTTCAAGTGTAACCCCTGGGAGATGACATAGGGATTTCCTGAGCTGTTGAAAGTCTAGTGTCCCATCGGGACAAAACCCCAGCCATTCGTACAAAGCTATGACCTTCCCTTTACTCAAGCAAGAATACTGTTCATGTAGATCAAACTAAAATTAGCATCCACAGCAACAGCATTCTAAAGTTAACTACAAGAGCATTCCTTTATTGGGCCTCTGAATGTAAAATTAATCCTGTTTCCTGTGAGAGGTATTTGGAGGAAAGAATTGCTACTTTCACACTAAACTATTGCCATTTTGTTTTAATGTTTTTGTTATAGAAGAATATTACTGATGCTTGCTTACAAAAAACACCATTGCAAGTAAAATAGTTTTATGTATGTGAACCCTATAGACTTAGTGCACGAGTACACTAAAATTGGCCTTCAAAGTGATTAGTAACCTTAGTTACTCTTCGCTCATATTTGTATTCTTGAATAATAACTTCACTGGGCATTGATTGCACCTAAACAGACCGCATTGAATAACTTAAAGATATTAATGAAAAACAAAAAAAAAATCTTTTGATTAAAAAGATTATGGGGCCTAATGGCTGAGGAAGGTGCACACATTTTCTTAATTAACACAGTGGTGCTTCTTTTCTCAAAGTTGCTAGGCTCCAAGTTGATCTCACCGTAAAAAAGGGTAGATTAGAAAAGTGTGGCCCCTAAATATAAACTAAAGGAGTGACTTATGATTAATAGAATAGGTAAAGGCAAGATCACTTACTAGGAGGAAGTTTCACTCTTACAGTATTTCCCATTATTATATTATGCAATAGTGATTGACAATGGGTGCAGGTAATTATGCCCATTAACTCACCAGGGCTCCATTAAAGCCTAACTCCAGGAATTTAGCTACTATGAAAATTGTGCGGGATTAAGTCTGGACATATCTGTTTAATTTACAGTTTTCAATTTTTGTGAGTGCCAGGAGCATAACTATTTGCTTCCAGTGCTCCAATGCTTGAAATCTGGTCTCAGCTCCTGGGCCTGCAGAGTTATATGCAGCCCCTCTACCCTCCCCCCTCCTGGGCAATCACAGAGCACTTTGTATTAAGTAAACTCACAGAATGCAAAGACTCTTGAAAAAAAGCGGAATGAAGGGCAGGCAGAGATGTTGTGTGGGAGAGAACAACATTCCTGTCAGAGCTCCGGGATGGTAGTAATAGCTGCACGGGAGCTCTGTAAATCTCTCGGCTGTAAATTAAAGTAATAAATCCATGAGGAGGTATGCACCTTGTTGGACTTAAAACAGAACTTCACTCAAAAGGGGAAAGTTCTGCTCTTCCTCCTATTTCCCTCCTTTTTTCAACTTTTAGCACATTATTTCTTTGGGGTAGAAATAAAAATCTAGTTTTGACAGGCAATCTGAGTGTCAATTTAGTTAACTCCCCCACCCGCAACATTCTGGGACATGTCACAAGTCCTAGGAGGCTGCAGGACCATTCACAGGGCGCAGCATGGCTCAAGCATGTGCAGTGGGAAGCCAGATGCAAAGCCACGTTGAGTCGCAGCAAACTGTGACAGTTAAGCTGCCAGAGACAGGGACCAGAACACTGGAAAATAAACAGCCTGGGGAAGGATCCCAGGACAGTTGCATGTCTGTTTAGTAAAGCTCTGTGCACACCATGGTGTACTGGATCACGGGCAGAATCCTGCCTGTGATCCTGATCCGCCACAAAATGCGGGCCGCGCTTGTGCCCGTTTTTAATGGCGCACTGCGATTGTCGCCCAGTACGATCGTGCAAACAGAATCACGGGACACCTGTCACCCAAAAGAAGTTCCCTGTGGATCTAAATAGCCCCTGATATCCAACCTTGTTTTTTTAAGCTCTTTGGAATGGTTTATTTTCCATGTCATGGGAGGACTCCTGGAACTTGGAAAAGCCCTATAAAGCATGATTTAGTCTGAGACACTGTAAGTGAATTTTTATATGTTGCGTTTTATTAAATTCTAAACACTGCACTATGAGAACTCTCTCCTTTTATTGAGCCTGGTGGAAACCCGAGTTTCATATAGAAGCAGCAAGTTGGGAATATAAAAGAGAAGAACTGTGGTACTCCCCCCCCCCCCCCCCCCCACTGCCAGATTTTACCTTGGGCACTTCAGCACTTTTCTCATGAGCACCGAGCACTTTATTGGAGGATTTTCTGTTGGACTAATTTTGTTGCTATATTCATCTTTATGATTTTTTTGTCTGTTGGAGAATGTATACACTGTATGCGCCGTGGTAACATTTGTGATTATGGGAGGACTCATCTCAGGGCTCTCCTTTTGTCTGGGTACAGATTCTGGTTTTGCAGAAGCTTTCAATGCCTGCTTCTTCAAGGGGTTCCAATGTAAGTGGGTCTTTTGACCCATACTTTATTGGCGCATCACTTGGTGCTATAAAACCCTCACCTATGGGTAGGCTTGGAAATTCCCCCTATGACAGGATGAGTCCCTACTCTGGATGACATTGAAAATGTAATGTTACTCTCAAACGCACAATTCTTTTCAGAGGCACTTCCTTTGCCTTATGGGTTTTTGCATCATGTAGTTTCCTTCTGGGAAGGAAGAGTTGTACACTCAGGTACGCTTTATCGCCTGCACAGCAGGAAGAAACCAGCAATGAAGAGCTTGCTAGTATACTTGTACAAGGCATTTTGAAATGCTGATCTATGTAACCAACATTTTTTATCTCCTACAACCTTGAATGGATGGCCTAATCATCTCTATTCCCTCTTGGAGCCTTCTCCCCTAATGACTGGGATTAAAAGTTTAAGGCCTCAGGGTTTGTTTGTTTGTTTGCCATCCTGACCATCTAGTTTTACCTTTTGGACCTGCTGTTCCCTTTGCATATAAAGAAAAATGTGAGATGAAACACCGTAGTCGATCAATCTCAAAAGAGACCAACTAAGGGCACTGGAGACACAAAATTATAAAAAACGATAATTTTATTGGGCACGTATGCCTGAAAAAAGGGAGAAACACGGTGGTGCGGGTGACACAGAATGGCACAACAATTTAAAAACAATGAAACATACACATATGCTAAAGGACTCAAGGTTGGATACCTAGATACACTGAAAGGACATCAATAAATGCAATGACGGCTAAATCGGCCCATATATGAGGCCTCCAAGTATACCTATTTGCATAATGACCCAGTGTTTAGGGAAAAGGTGTCATATGACCGAACATGCATCAATACACTTTGTACCCCATGGAGCCTTGATTTAGGAACCAGCCATGCATAATTTGGGACATTGAGCTCATAGCAAATTTTTGGAGGTCCTCACATATCACCGAGCACGGCAATCAATTCACTTAGTGTATTGATGCATGTTCGGTCATATGACACCTTTTCCCTAAACACTGGGTCATTATGCAAATAGGTATACTTGGAGGCCTCATATATGGGCCGATTTAGCCGTCATTGCATTTATTGATGTCCTTTCAGTGTATTTAGGTATCCAACTTTGAGTCCTTTAGCACATGTGTATGTGTATGTTTCATTGTTTTTAAATTGTTGTTCTATTCTGTGTCACCCGCACCACCGTGTTTCTCCCTTTTTTCAGGCATACGTGCCCAATAAAATTATCGTTTTTTTATAATTTTGTGTCTCCAGTGCCCTTAGTTGGTCTCTTTTGAGATTGATCGACTACGGTCTTTCATCTCACATTTTTCTTTATATGCATTGGGTCTGTCCAACGGTCACGGTGTGAGACCTATTTAACACACATTCATAGGGACTTGTCTACAAATTCCCCATTACGGGTCATCAGTGAGGCCATCCTTGGAACATTATTCCACTTCTTTACTGCTGTTCCCTTTGTTGACAATTCTTGCTGTTGGTCTTTTTTCCCTATTTCAGTAGAGATGTTTGCTTCGGTTCACAGTTTCTGATGGTGTGTTTTTGGGGTAGCTGATAGGAGCTGATTGTTCTTTTGCTTTCAGCATCAGATTGATCCTCTGTGACTTTCCATGGATCATTAACCATTCCTTCGTTCTGTTAGGACCATCACCTCATCTGCATCAGATCTGGATATGGTGCTTTTTTTGTTGCAGATAGTTCTAGCTTGGATCTGCCACTGTAAAATGTTGACCTTAAAGTCCAATGATTGACACAGGTTTCTTCACCATGCTATTGGCCTTATGTTCTGCTTCCTCACAAATCTGAGGCATGACTGTTGGAGGTGGGGTTATAAGAGGTATGTGTTTTCCATTTTTTCCCAGCGCCCAGCCTTCTGCAGGCAGCATTATGACCCATGTCTATAAGTTTACTGCATTCCTGTATTCCTTTATCCCTAAGAAGACAGAAAAAAACAACTACTGAAGGAGCCTGGAAATGACTAACACTAATGTTCATGTTACTGTACATGACACTGTGTATTTCAGCACTAATGTCTCATGTTTAATTAAACAATAGAGAATTTTCCCAAATTTTCCAACCTGGCAAATATATACATTCCATATATTGATACATGAGAGTTGAGGTTTGTTTGTGATCTTTGCAAGATGTTTTTTTTTCAACTGACATTCATGTACATTTGACAGTAAGATGGAGATTTACTAAAACTTGAGGATGCAAAATCTGGTCCAGGTCTGCATAGAAACCACTCAGCTTCTAGGTCATAGCTTAAGTGAACAAGCTGAAGTTAGACGCTGATTTGTTACCATGCACAGTTGCACCAGATTCTGTGTGCTCCAGTTTTAATAAATCTCCCCCTTCGTTTAGAGCAAGCTCTCTGCAGAGTGTGGTTTGCAGCACTGGCTTATCTGTTTCTCATCAGTAGTGCTGAATATAAAACAGTCCAGGTATTTAATAATTTAATTATAGTATGATATCATTATCGGCTGTAGAACAGGACTGTTTTTTTTTTTTTTTTGTAACAACTACTACAGACAATAACAATTAAAATAGTAGGAAAGGGAAGCCATTCACTTAGAAACATTGGGCTCTGTTTTAGAGGATAACCTTCCTTCAAAGATTTTTGTTTTAGGTATCAATGTTTATTAAATAACAAAGATCAAAGGGACCTTTTACACAGAAAAAAAGGCTGAAGTTTTCCTGCAATTCATGTGGACTGGTTCCGAATTCCTATTAGTAGCTCATATCCTGTCCTTTCTGGTCTCAGGTGGTTACTGTTTTGTGTAGAACATGTGCCAAAAAGCCTGTCACTCCATTCTGAATTATTAGCAAGTTTATAATATGTTTCGCTAATTGATTCTGCTCCTCGTGTAGCATTCTTATTTTATATAAAATGAACATGTGTGACAGAGGTTTTGTTGGGGATCATATCACTTGAAGAAGCTAAAGGGGAAGGTTTAAAAGTGGTTTGTAAAAAAAAAAGTATAAATGCTGTGCTTTTATCATCCTGCTGCATGGAACATGTTATATAGAATTCATTTTTCAGCCAATAAACGTTTTATTGCATACATCAATGTTGCTTTGATGGGAAAAAGATGGTTTATGCCTATAAAACACACAGGAGATAATTAAAACCGGTTTCTTCCTTTCCATGGATTTCTTTTTGCTCCCTGTGCTTGTGTATGTTCCTTTTCATTGCGTTAATCGGTGAGCCCTGTCATTTGCACTTAGGTTTACATATTTAAGTTATATGATCTCTGTGTGTAGTCCCAAAGTGCAGTTCTAATAAGAATATTTTGATTTAGTACACTTCAAAACGTAAACTTCAGATTTTGCCAGATTCTGTAAAGCGAACACCATATAATGTTTTTTATATATATATATATATATATATATATATATATATATATATATATATATATATCGAAGTGACTCAAATAAAGTGCTAGGTGATGGTGTAAAATTTGCTAGATAAGATTAAATAAATATTCTGATTGTAATATAGGTGGGTATTTGGAAAATAAAAAATATATAAAATAAATATAGACAAAGTGCATATACTACAAAGGTCAGGTGTTAACCACTTAAGCCCCGGAGGATTTGGCTGCTAAACGACCAGAGGGTATTTTGCGATTCGGCACTGCGTGACTTTAACGGACAATTGCGCGGTCGTGCGACGCTGTACCGAAACGAATTTGGCGTCCTTTTTTTCCCACAAACAGAGCTTTCTTTTGGCGGTATTTGATCACCTGTGCGATTTTTTGATCACGCGCTATAAACAAAAAAAGAGCGTAAATTTTGCAAAAATAGCAATATTTTTCCCTTTTTTTTATATGAAATTCCCCCAAAAAAAAATGTAAAAATCAAAATTTTTTAATATTTTCGGCCAATTTGTTTTATGCTACCTATGTTTGGTAAAAAAAATCGCAAAAAGCGTATTTTGATTGGTTTGCGCAAAAGTTATTGCGTTTACTAACAAAGGGAAAGATTTTTGTTGTTTTTTTTTTAACGCGTAATGGCGGCGATCTGCGATTTTTTTTGCGGTACTGCGACATTGCGGCGGACAGATCGGACCCTTGACTGACATTTTTGACACTTTTGGGGTTACCAGTGACATTTCTACAGTAATCAGTGCTATATATATGCACTGTTACTGTAAAAATACACTGGTAGTGAAGGGGCTAACTTTATTTGAGAGGGAGGGGCTGTGTGTGTCCCTAGGGGCGTGATTCTAACTGTGATTGGCTGTGGCTTCAACTGTATGCAGAGTGATCAACGGATCTACATAGTAGATCCATGTGATCATCTCTCATACAGAGAGGAGAATGACAGGCAGCTTGTTTACACAAGCTGCCTGACTTTCTCCCTCTCCCCCGCCGATCGCAGAGTGGCCGGCGGCGATCGGGTCCGCCGGTCACACGCGCGGGGGGGTCCGTGACCATGCGGGAGCGCGCCTCCGGCGGCGCGCGCTCGCTCCCTAGACCCTCACAAGCTAGTGACGTAGCCCTACGTCACTTTGCCTGTGAGGGGCTGACCGCCCACGTAGATAGTCGTGCGGCGGTCGGCAAGTGGTTAAGGTGACAAGTGTGAATTCTGGCAGAATCCACAAACTTGTGCAACAGTACAAAAGAACAAAATATTAAGGTGACAGGTGTGAAGGCTCACTGAATCCACAAGCTTATGGTTCAGCCAAAAAAATAACAAGGTAAAAAAATTGGTTGGTTATAAATTGATGATAAATCCATTAGTGATTCAACTAATATTCAAAATCGTCCATAAGTAGTTATGTGCAAAGTCCAAAAAATATATATATTATAAGGTGCTTTCTTGAGGTGATCCAGAGTGGGTGTGCGGATGAGGAATCTTGTGCTCCCCTCTCAATACAGCCCGCACTTACCAGAGCGAAGTACCCCTACAGGGGTGGCCAGCTTGTAGTTAATATTGGGGTTCACTCCCGTATGGCAGGGGTCCCGGACCCTGATAACCTTAGCTGTGGTCCTTCTCTCAGATCATCTCTCAAGGGTACAGTTTAGGCTCATAAACATCAATGGACATCAGTATCTCAAGGGTAATAGAAGGTAATCCCAGGTCATGTATAAAGGAAGAATGCTTCATATAGTGAAGTATTGTAATTAGATTCCTTTATTAAGTTTAAAAAACAAGTACTCACATTACATAAGGAGATCAACGAGCATGTATGCAATAGGAGCCACAACTTCCTTGTATAGCGATGTATTTCCAGAACGCTGTGCGTTACAAACCAACAAGCTGAAGTGACGTGGTTACGCTCGATGCGGTTCGTCAGAGTGACATCATCAGGAGCAGCATAAACCACGTCTTCTCCGCTTGATTTATATCCACAGTAGTTACCAGGTAACTGGACGGGCAGCTGCAAATAGTTACCGCCCCGCCAATCATAAAAAGCTGTTTTCTCTTTGTCTGTTGTTGCCAGGTAGATTCCAAATATGCTAATAGCTGAGGACATAGTATGGCCAATAAATAAATTATTTTCCCCAGTATCTTTTGTTGTTAGGCCGAATAGGGGTATGGTAATTCTTGAAGAAATGGTATGGCCAATCATATTAAGTTCAGCAGGGGTCAGTATGTAATTACTGGGAGCGAGTTGTGACGGATGCTTATGAGAATTAATCTGTGTGGTATGTAATATAAAAAGCATCCAAGGGGGTTGCATACCAGATAATAGTAATCTATGTTATACAGCACATATGAATGGAAAATATTAAATTATGCAAAACCTATATAATTTTTTCAAAAAACTATTAAAAACTAAGGAATATATCATAATCAGAGGTTATGGACAAAATAGTTAAAAAAATATTAAAAATATATATGTATGTTAAACATGGCGGAAAGGATATAAAAGTAGGGGGAACAAAAACTCTTATATTAGATATAGTTAGTATTCCATGGAATTAAATGCTATTAAAAAAATCTTTAAAAATGAAGGGGGAACCGATAGTAGAAATATATATATATATATATATATATATAAAAACATTATCACATTTTGGAAGACCGTGGTCTGGTAATCACTCAGGATATATTAATTAATGTGGCATACAGATATGAAAAAACATATCATTAACATAATAAATTAAAAATAGTAATAATAGGCAGATTTGTTAAAAATAAATTAAACAATGCAAATGTGTAATATAAATTAATCATGAATAGGTGATTAGTTAAATATGTGAAAAATTAGTAAATTAAATGTATAAATAAAAATAGTAAATAAATAAAATGTATGGTGGTGGTTGAAATTCATAATATGTAAACGGAGTGGCTAAATTATTTTTGAGAAGGTCTAGATCATGTTTGGTCTAGTATGAGTTAAGTAGATCATGAATAAGCTGATCAGATTCTAGATAAAAGTGAAAATTTGATAAGTACATATAAAAACCAAAAAAAAAAGAGGTGTTTAATTGACGTAAGTGTATAAAGATGTAGCTATATTCTGTAATACACCAACAGGTAGCCATTTATAAATACGTGCAAAAAGGAGGAGTCAATATGAAAAATATATTAAATGTATAAAATATATATATTATATTTAATAAAATATAATCTATATATATATATATATATATATATATATATATATATATATATATATATATATATATATATATATATATATATACATATACAGTGCCTTGCGAAAGTATTCGGCCCCCTTGAACTTTGCGACCCTTTGCCACATTTCAGGCTTCAAACATAAAGATATAAAACTGTAATTTTTTGTGAAGAATCAACAAGTGGGACACAATCATGAAGTGGAATGAAATTTATTGGATATTTCAAACTTTAACAAATAAAAAACTGAAAAATTGGGCGTGCAAAATTATTCAGCCCCCTTAAGTTAATACTTTGTAGCGCCAACTTTTGCTGCGATTACAGCTGTAAGTCGCTTGGGGTATGTCTCTATCAGTTTTGCACATCGAGAGACTGAAATTTTTGCCCATTCCTCCTTGTAAAACAGCTCGAGCTCAGTGAGGTTGGATGGAGAGCGTTTGTGAACAGCAGTTTTCAGTTCTTTCCACAGATTCTCGATTGAATTCAGGTCTGGACTTTGACTTGGCCATTCTAACACCTGGATATGTTTGTTTGTGAACCATTCCATTGTAGATTTTTTTTATGTTTTGCATAATTGTCTTGTTGAAAGACAAATCTCGGTCCCAGTCTCAGGTCTTTTGCAGACTCCATCAGGTTTTCTTCCAGAATGGTCCTGTATTTGGCTCCATCCATCTTCCCATCAATTTTAACCATCTTCCCTGTCCCTGCTGAAGAAAAGCAGGGCCAAACCATGATGCTGCCACCACCATGTTTGACAGTGGGGATGGTGTGTTCAGGGTGATGAGCTGTGTTGCTTTTACGCCAAACATAACGTTTTGCATTGTTGCCAAAAAGTTTGATTTTGGTTTCATCTGACCAGAACGCCTTCTTCCACATGTTTGGTGTGTCTCCCAGGTGGCTTGTGGCAAACTTTAAACAACACTTTTTATGGATATCTTTAAGAAATGGCATTCTTCTTGCCACTCTTCCATAAAGGCCAGTTTTGTGCAGTATACGACTGATTGTTGTCCTATGGACAGAGTCTCCCACCTCAGCTGTAGATCTCTGCAGTTCATCCAGAGTGATCATGGGCCTCTTGGCTGCATCTCTGATCAGTCTTCTCCTTGTATGAGCTGAAAGTTTAGAGGGACGGCCAGGTCTTCGTAGATTTGCAATGGTCTGATACTCCTTCCATTTCAATATTATCACTTGCACAGTGCTCCTTGGGATGTTTAAAGCTTGGAAAATCTTTTTGTATCCAAATATGGCTTTAAACTTCTCCACAACAGTATCTCGGACCTGCCTGGTGTGTTCCTTGTTCTTCATGATGCTCTCTGCGCTTTAAACGGACTTCTGAGACTATCACAGTGCAGGTGCATTTATACGGAGACTTGATTAAACACAGGTGGATTCTATGTATCATCATTAGTCATTTAGGTCAACATTGGATCATTCAGAGATCCTCACTGAACTTCTGGAGAGAGTTTGCTGCACTGAAAGTAAAGGGGCTGAATAATTTTGCACGCCCAATTTTTCAGTTTTTTATTTAACAAAGTTTGAAATATCCAATAAATTTCATTCCACTTCATGATTGTGTCCCACTTGTTGTTGATTCTTCACAAAAAATTACAGTTTTATATCTTTATGTTTGAAGCCTGAAATGTGGCAAAAGGTCGCAAAGTTCAAAGGGGCCGAATACTTTCGCAAGGCACTATAGATATATATAAAAGGGGGGCTACCAGGAAATGATATATATATATATAGCAAAGTAATATGAGGACATTAAAGAAGTAGATTGTGTATTATATATTTAGAGATAAAACAATTCAAATCTATGTCTAAATTTAGGCCGCCAGGCTGGAGGGATTCTAACTGGTAAATCCATCTGGTTTCGTTTTTAGATACCTTCCTTGTTTTGTTTTCTCCTCTCCAGTGTTCTTTTATAATGTCTATCCCATAAAAGACTAGTCCCTGGGGATTCTTGTTATGAGTCTCCAGAAAATGCCTGGACGAACTGTGAATCAATTGACGGCGGGACGGTGCGGCCATTGTTCTGGGAAGACGTCATATGACGTGATCCCAGAAAAGCAGGGCAGGTGCGCGATCGTGTGCGCTCCGCCCTGCACTGCCGGTGTCGGACACCCCCCGTCACCGGCAGGGGGAAAACAGCCAATGGGAATAGCCGTTTCCCACGTGATCGGCTGTGTTCCAATGACACAGCCGATCACAATACAGGAGCCCGGAAGATGACAGCGCATGCGCGATCGGGAGCGTTCATGCGCGATCGGGAGCGTGCAGTGCGGCCATGTCAGTGGCGCTGTGTTCCGCAGGAACACAGCTAGTCACCGGCAGTAGTAAACACTCACTGACAGTGACTGTTTACTAAGTGATCGGCTGTGAATCCATTCACAGCCGATCACAAAATGTAAACACAGAGCAGTAACTCACTGTTACTAGCTCTTCTCCCCTCTCACAGTTTCCAGTGTGAGGAGAGCAGAGCTAGAAATAGTGAGTTACTGCTCTGTGTACCTGTCACAAAGTAAAATCACACAAATAAATGTCCCCACACAGTCCTCAGCCCCCCCCCCCCCCCCAATTGCACCTGTCACCCAACAGTCACCTCATCAGTGCCCAGAAATTGACACCCATAAAGCTACGTTCACATGTGAGCGTAGCGATCGCGGGCAGAATCACCGCGATTCTGCCCGCGATCCGGAAATCATTGCAAATTGTGGGACGCCTGTGCGTTGCCCGTGATTTGCAATAGCACCCCAAACGCTGTGCGATGCCGCGATTTCCACCTGCTGAATTGCAGAACCATCGCGCAAACAACGCATTACGCCCAAAAAAGGTACAAGAGCTTCTTTGGGGCATCATGCGTTGTTTACGTGATGTTACCTCGATTCAGCAGGCGGAAATCGCAGCAACATCGCACAGCGTTTGGGGTGCTATTGCAAATCAGGGGCAACGCACAGGCGTCCCGCGATTTGCAATGATTTCTGGATCGCGGGCAGAATCGCAGTGATTCTGCCCACGATCGCTACACTCACATGTGGACATAGCCTAAAAATCACCTGTCACCAGAGACTGCCATCAGTACCGCCGTGCACCATTGCCCGTCACCTGTCGCCCATCAGTGACCATCGCCCGTCACCTGTCACCCCATCAGTGATTGTCATTTGTCACCCCATCAATCATTGTCACTTGTCACCCCATCAATCATCGTCACTTGTCACCCCGCCAGTGATTGTCATCTGTCACCCCATCAATCATCGTCACTTGCCACCTCATCAATCATCGTCACCTGTCACCTCATCAATCATCGTCACCTGTCACCCCATCAGTCATCGTCACCTGTCACCCCATCAGTCATTGTCACCTGTCACCCCATCAGTCATTGTCACCTGTCACCCCATCAGTCATCGTCACCTGTCACCCCATCAGTCATCGTCACCTGTCACCCCATCAGTCATCGTCAACTGTTTGCCATATACATGCAACCACTTACCGACCGCCTAACGACTATATGCGTCGGCCATTAAAAGCTAAATACTGGGGTTATGGCAGTATTTTTTTGAAACGGCGGGCGGACGGCTTTCAGATAAGGGTGGTCCCAGTGGCGGATTCGCCACGGAATTACCCTTATGGTGCAGGAGAAGAGGCGCCCCCTCCTGCCGCGTCCCAGACTTTTTCCCAGCTTACCGGACCCGCCGGCAGCGGGGAAAGCTATCCGGTCCCGGATCCTCAGAGACAGGAAGTCAAGTGAGGGCAAGATGCCCCTCACTCGACTCTATGGTCTTGGAGGACCGGAGCTACATCAAAAGACGTTGCCTAGCAACCGGTTTAAAGGGCCGCTTTCTTTTTTTTTTTTTTTTCCTTTTTCAACAATTTTTTTTTTTTTTTTTAGTGTAGTTGTGAGGTCTTTTTGACCCCAGATCTCACAATAAAGAGGACCTGTTATGCCTATTTCTATTACAAGGGATGTTTACATTCCTTGTAATAGGAATAAAAATGATCAAAACATGTTTTTTTTAAACTGCGTGAAAATAAATAAAATAAATAGTAAAAAAAAATTAAAGCGCCCTGTCCCCGTTAGCTCGCACGCAGAAGCAAACGCATACGCAAGTCCCGCCCACATATGTAAACGGTGTTCAAACCATACGTGTGAGGTATCTCCGCGATCGTTAAAGCGAGAGCAATAATTAGACCTCCTCTGTAACTCTAAGCTGGTAACCTGCAGAAATTTTTAAAATGTTGCCTATGGGGATTTTTAAGTACCAATGTTTGGCGCCATTCTGTGAGCATGCGCAATTTTGAAGCATGACATGTTGGGTATCTAATTACTAGGCGTAACATTATCTTTCACATTATGGAAAAAAAAAATATTTTTTAGTTCAAAAAAGTGAATTTTTTTCAAAAAAATTGCATTTGGAAGACTGCTGCGCAGATATGGTGTGATAGAAAATATTGCAACGATCTCCATTTTATTCTCTAGGGTCTCTGCTTAAAAAAATATATAATGTTTGGGGGTTCTAAGTAGTTTTGAAAAAAAATGATTTTAGCTTGTAAACACCAAGTGTCAAAAATAGGCCCAGTCTTAAAGTGGATAAATGGACAACTTTGTGAAAAGTGCTACTTGGATGTTAGGCCTCTGTATGTGGCTAGGCTGTGTAAAAATGTTACATACTCAGGAGGAATAGCAGAATGTATTTTGGGGTGCAATTTGTGCTATGTATATGCTATGTGTTAGAAATATTGCATAAATGGACAGCTTTGTGTAAAAAAAAAATGCATTTTCATTTTCTTTCCACATTTTCCAAAAACTTTAAAAAAAATGACATATTCAAAAGACTCATTATGCCTCAAAAATTATACGTTGGGCTGTTTGCTTTCCAAAATGGGGTCATTTTATGGGGGTTTCCATTGTCCTGGTGCTCCAGGGCCTTCAAAAGTGTGATAGGTTGTCAGGAAATTATATGTGTAATTTGTGCTCCTAGAATGCCGGACGGTGCTACTTGGAAGTTAGGCCTCTGTATGTGGCCAGGCTGTGAAAAAGTCTCACATATGTGGTATCGCCATACTCAGGAGGAGTAGTAGAATGTGTTTTGGGGTGTAGTTGCAAGTATACATATGCTGTGTGAGAGAAATAACCTGTTAATACATCAATTTGTAAAAGAAAAAAATCTTCATTTTGCAAAGAGTTGTGGGAAAAAATTACAACTTCAAAAAACTCACCATGCCCCTTATTAAATAACTTGGAATGTCTACTTTCCAAAAAGGGGTCATTTGGGGGGTATTTGTACTTTCCTGACTTTTTAGTGTCTCAAAAAATGAGATAGGCCTTCAGTACATCAGGTGTGGTCAAGTGTGATCAATTTTCAATGATTTGCACCATAACTTGTGGACTCTATAACTTTCACAAAGACCAAATAATATACACGTATTTGGGTTATTTTTACCAAAGATATGTAGCAGTATAAATTTTGGCCAAAATTTGTGTAGAAAAATTACTCATTTGCTAAATTTTATGACAGAAACAAAGAAAAATGCGTTTTTTCACAATATTTTCAGTCTTTTTTTATTTATAGCACAAAAAATAAAAAACACAGTAGTGATTAAATACCATCAAAAGAAAGCTCTATTTGTGTGAAAAAAAGGACACAAATTTTTTATGAGTACAGTACAGTGTTGCATGACTGAGTAATTGTCATTCAAAGTGTGAGAGCGCTGAAAGCTGAAAATCAGTCTGGGCAGGAAGGGGGTGAAAGTGCACTGTAGGCAAGTGGTTAATGGATTACTATGGGTTTCCTGCAACAGGAGACTAAGAAAGTAGAGAAAAGAAACATAAATTAAGAAATAAACATGGAAAAATCTAAATGTAATTTAACTATGGTGTAAAACAACACAGACACAGCTAGTCTGCTGTTTTGCCAGATTAAACTTTCTGAAAGAAAGAGAAACAAAAACAAAACAATGAAACATGAGTACCTAGCCTAGGATACATTACCTTTAGTTCGGTGTGTGCTTTTATGTATATATACACATCTATATACACGCACCTGCTTTATATGTAAATACTTTTTTATGAGTTCACTGAACCTGTAAAATATAAACTTATAGACAAAAGTCAATACTTTAGCCTTTTTCCATATAACATACTGAAATCAAACCATTCAACATTCTAGACCACTGAAATAGACCTTATATCCTCTTTTTCCCTATTCCTGTTTGGGATCTTTCCACGGTGCAAATTCCTCCTACCTTATCTTTCAAATTCACGGATTCAAGAAACGTTCTTTTAACCACTTGCCGACTGCCACACGACTATTTACTGCGGCGGTCAGCCCCGGCCAGGCAAAGTGACGTAGTACTACGTCGCTACTTCCCGCCGGTCCTGTGCACGCTCCCACGTGCCGCTGCCGATGGCTTGATTGGGTTCAGAACCGATAAGTCATCAGGTCCAGGCCAATGATTTTTGGCCTGGACATGTAGATCGGTCCTGCCCAATCAGAATCCATGCTGAGCCTGTGAAATGTAAGCACAGGCTCAGAAAAGATGTGCCCTCCTCTCCCATGATCCTTTTTGGATTCATCTCGATAGGAGAGCACATCTAACTGTAAGTACTGCACCAAGCGCACTCACATACACTTAGATAGGCACATTTAACCCCTGATCGCCCCCCCCCAGTTAACCCCTACACCCCCTGTCAAAACACACACTGTATACAGCATATAGCATTTTCCTATATACCTGTATAAGTGTGATTTGTGGCCAGGTGTAGTGCTTGCGCCCCCCCCCCCTTTTTCACAAAAAATACCCACCCCCCCAATAAATATTTAACCCCCTGATCACCCCCAGCTACCCCTTTACCCCTGTCACATTGCAAACTAATACAAACATAATATACTGTATTTCTGTATTTTGTATTAGTGCGATTGTGACTTGACTTAGCGCTAGTGACTTAGTTTCTGTCCCAAGGAGGTTTAGGGTCCCCGCCACCCCCCCATAAAGATTTAACCCCCTGATCACTCCTACACCCCCTGTCACAACACACACTGTATACAGTATATAGCATTTTCCTATATACCCATATAAGTGTGATTTGTGACCAGGTGTAGCGCTTGCGGCCCTCCCTTTTTCACTTAAAATACCCGCCACCCTCCCCCCCAATAAAGATTTAACCCCCTGATCCCCCCTGATCACCCACAGTTAACCCCTCTCCCCCTGTCACATTGCACACTAATACAAAGGTAATATACTGTTTTTCTGTATTTTGTATTAGTGTGTTTGTGACCTGAATTAGCGCTAGCAAGTTAGTTTCTGTCCCAAGGAGGTTTAGGGTCCCCGCCACCCCCCCAATAAAGATTTAACCCCCTGATCAACCCTACACCCCCTGTCACAACACACACTGTATACAGTATATAGAATTTTCTATATACCCGTATAAGTGTGACTTGTGACCAGGTTTAGCACTTGCCGCCGTTCCTTTTATCCTTAGGATACCCGCCACCCCCTCCCAATAAAGATTTACCCCCCTGATCCCCCCCATGATCACCCCCAGTTAACCCCTTCATTGCCCTGTCACAGTGTCACTTTTATAGTGTACAATTTTTTTTCTGATCACTATTATTAGTGACACAGGTGACATTAGCTAGTGTTAGTGTCAGTCTAAAATAGCGCAGATCCCCGGCGCATAGTTAGAAATAACCCCTTGATTACCACACACGCACATACACTTCCATTACTAGTATAATGTTTGAACAGATCAATATCTGATCTGATCAGAACTATACTAGCGTCCCCTTAGTTTAGGGTTCCCAAAACGCGGTGTTTGCACGGTCAGCACTGATTCCTGCCAGCGCCTGCGTTTAACCCCTCTGCTCAGCCCATCCCACCCAGGCAAGTGTAGTATTCAATAGATTACTGTCACTTACAAAAAAACACAACACACAAAACCGCTGTGTTAGCAGAGTCAGGCCTGATCCCTGCTAGCATTAGCAGTTTTTTTTGGTAGCGCTTCAAATAGTCCTTGACAACCAAGTGCTTTTATTACCTGTGAGTCAACACTACTGTACTGGTAAATTTAGTTACCAAAATGACCAAACGTTGGTACAGTGGTGAAGAGGCTTATAGTATACTGGCCATGTCAGATGATAGCGATGGGGAAGCTACACTGACAGAATTAGTGTTTATATACGAACCTGATGACAGCAACGGCTCCCTGACAGATAGCTCCGACGACATATGGGTCCCTGTTAGACCCAGGTGTACCCGACCCCATTCTGGAGTTGTTGAGATGCAGGAATCGCAGGGTGCTCGTATGGAGCAGAGTGTGGTTACTAGTGCCGCTCATTTTTCTGGTGACCTGGCAAGCACCAGCGGCCTAGTACACCCTGGACCTAGTACAACCAGCACTGCAGTAACACTTGGTGATGTGGCGAGTGCCATAAATGCAGTTGAAGCTGGTACGGTGGCTAGCACGAGTAGTGGCCCACAGCCACCGCATATTTGAAGATAGGCCCATAGTGCCCTCCCTGATGCGCTGGCATATCCCAATTGGCAACCCACTGATTCTACAGTGCCAGTACTTCCCCCATTCACTGCCCAACCTGGAATCCACGTGGAGACAGCTGGGAACTTTTTTGAGCTGTTCTTCACGGAAGATCTTTACGGATCTATTGTGGATCAATAAAATTTATACGCACAACAATTTATCGCCACCAACCCAAATTCGCCCCTTGCCAGACCATTTGGCTGGAAACCTATAACGGTTCCCGATTTTAAAATCTTTCTGGGCCTTTCCCTCCACATGGGCATAACCAAACAGAGTGAATTGTGGCTATATTGGTCCACTATCCCACTTCACCATATGCACATGTACTCTGCCTCCATGTGCAGGGCGAGATATGAGAAAATTCTGTGATTTATGCATTTCAGCGACAATGAAATCTCTCGTCCTCGGGGAGACCCTGAATATGATCGGCTCCACAAAATTCGGCCCCTCATAGACCACTTCAATCAGCGGTTTGCAGCCTTGTTTACCCCAGAACAAGTTGTCTGTGTTGACGAGTCACTGATTAAATTTACTGGCCGACTTGCTATGAAACAGTACCTCCCCAGCAAGTGTGCCAAGTACGGGGTCAAGCTGTATAAACTGTCTGACAGGGCCACAGGTTATACAGTTCATTTCCGGGTCTATGAGGGGAAAGATAGCCCCCGAACTGCCCAGACTACATAGGGAGCAGCGGCAAGATTGTTTGGACTTGGTGTCACCCTTATTCGGAAAGGGGTACCATTTGTACATGGACAACTTCTACACAAGCGTGCCACTATTTAGTCATCTTTCTGAATTACAAATTGGCGCATGTGGCACTGTGCGACCTAATCACCGGGGCTTCCCCCAACGGCTTGTAAATTCTGGTCTTAGTCGGGGGGAGAGAGCCTGCTTGAAAACGGACAAATTGCTTGCAGTGAAGTGGGTGGATGTTTGGGCGGTTAATGATGGGTAATACTACACATTATTCCTGTGCTGATTTCTGATAGGTTCTCTTTTTTTTTTTGTTCAGCCCACAGGCTGCATGAAAAAAAAAAAAAAAAACCTACATTATATGCCAAACAAGGACCAGCAATGTACTGGTACGTTACTGGACTTTGAGTGGTTATACCAGGATGATGCCTGCAGATTTAGGCATTATCTTGGTATCGTTTTTTACAGCCAGCGGTCGGCTTACATGTAAAAGCAATCCTTTTGTAAAAGCGATAATTGGCCGCTAGACTGCTTTTACATGCAGTGGGAGGGGCCAACCCCCCCACCACCGCCGTCTTCCGTGGTTTTTCTCGGGCTCTCCTGTCCCACCGGTTAACCCGAGAGTGCAGCCGGTGGTTCAATTATCTAACCATAGAGCTAATTGGAGATGAGAATGGCTCCAATCATCTCTATGGCCTAAGATACCGGAAGCTACGAGCATTTCATGATTTCTGTTTCGCCAGAAATAAACAGGGCCATTAGGAAATTGGGAAAGTATTTTATCACACCAATTTTGGTGTGGTCAGATGCGTTAAGGTCAGAGGAGAGACCCCAATTTTTTTTAAAAAGAGTACCTGTCTCTACAGATTGCCATCATATGGGATATTTTTAATTCACTGTGATAACAATAAAAATGATTAAAAAAAAAAAAGATGAAAGGTGTCAAAATAACATAAAAAAGCAAAAAAAAAAAAAAAATCAAGCCCCCCGTCCCCCTGTGCTTGCACGCAATGGCGCACGTAAGCGTCGGTCTAGTGTCATATGTAAACCGCAATTGCAGCATGCATGTGAGGTATCGCCGTGAATGATAGGTCGAGTGCAGTAATTCTTGCAGTAGACCTCCTCTGTAAGTCTAAAGTGGTAACCTGTAAAGACTTTTAAAGGCTTTTAAAAATGTACGTAGTTTGCCGCTGCACAGGTGTGCGCAATTTTTAAAGCATGTCATGTTTGGTATCTATGTACTCGGCATAAGATCATCTTTTAAATTTTACCAAACAAATTGGAATTATGTAGTGTATTTGTGCAATACATTTAAAAACATATGTATTTTTTTCACAGAAATTGCGTTTGGAAAATCTGTGCGCAAATACCGTGTGACAAAAACATTTGCAACATCCACTATTTTATTCTATAGGGCCTCTGCTTTAAAGAAATATATAATGTTTGGGGGTTCAAAGTAATTTTCTAAAAAAAAAAAATATATATTTTTTCATGTAAACAAAAAGTCACAGAAAAGGCTTGGTTTTCAAGTGGTTAGAAGAGTGGGTGATGTGTGGCTAACATTGAGTATAAAATGCCGGGATAGTTCAAACACCCCCCCAAATGACCCCTTTTTGAAAAGTAGACACCCAAAGCTATTTGCTGATAGGCATCCATGGAGTATTTTATATTTTGCCCTAAGTTTCGGGAAGATGACAATTTGTTTTTATTTACAGAAAGTTGTCACTAAATGATATATTGCTCACGCATGCCATGGGAATATGTGAAATGACACCCCAAAATACATTCTGTTGCTTCTCCTGAGTACAGGGATACCACATGTGTGAGACTTTTTGGGACCCTAGCTGTGTACGCGACCCCGAAAACCAAATCTTCAGGTTTTCTAATGGCATACAATGCTGATTTTACCACTGCACTACCCATCACAGTTTCGGAGGCCCTGAAATTTCAAGATAGCACAAAACCACCCAAAATGACCCAATTTTGCAAAGTAGACACTCTAAGCTATTTGCTGAGAGGCATGGTGAGTCCATGGAATATTTTATATGTTGCCACAAGTTTCGGGAAAATTGTTATTTATTTTTTTTTTTTGTTGTTTTTTACACAAAGTTGGCACTAAATGATATATTGCTCTCACATGCCATGGGTATATGTGAAATGACACCCCAAAATACATTCTTCTGCTTCTCCTGAGTACAGGGATACCCCATGTGTGAGACTTTTTGGCAGTCTAGCCGCGTACAGGACCCGGAAAACCAATCCGCACCTTCTGGCTTTCTAAGGGCGTAAATTGTTGATCTCACTCCTTACTACCTATCACACTTCTGAAGTCCATTAAATGCCAAGATGGCACAAAATCCCCCCAAATTACCCCATTTTGAAAGTAGACACCCCAATCTATTTGCTGAGAGGCATGGTGAGTATTTTGCAGCTCTCATTTTTTTGGGGAAAATGAAGAAAAAACAGGAAAATGCATTTTTTTCCTCTTTTTTTAATTTCCAAAAGTTTGTGACAAAAAGTGAGATCTGCAAAACACTCAACATGCCTCTCTGCAAATAGCTTAGGCCTTAGGGTGTCTACTTTCCGAAAAGTGGTCATTTTGGGGGGGGGGGGGGGGTTTGTTCTGTCTTGGCATTTCATGGCCTCCGAAACTGTGATAGGTAGTCAGGAGTGAAATCAACAATTTACGCCCTTGGAAAGCCTGAAAGTGGGGATTGGTTTTCGGGGGCCTGTACTCGGCTAGACTGCAAAAAAGTCTCACACATGGGGTATCCCTGTACTCAGGAGAAGCAGCAAAATGTGTTTTGGGGTGTCATTTCACATATACCCATGGCATGTGTGAGCAATATATCATTTACTGACAACTTTGTGTAAAAAAAAAAATATATATATTTCCCGGAACTTGTGGCAAAATATAAAATATTCCATGGACACACCATGCCTCTTAGCAAATAGCTTGGGGTGTCTACTTTCCAAAATGGGGTCATTTAGGGGGGGTTTATGCTATCTTGGAATTTTAGGGCCTCCGAAACTGTGACAGGTAGTGCAGAGGTTACATGCACAATTTACGCCATTAGAAAACCTGAGAGTGTTGAGAAGTTGAGCCTCTTGGTTCTATATTGATTGTGTGTCACTATCTTTTCACCAGGAGACAAACAAAATTGGGCAATGTGGCCAAATAATCCACATGTGTAGCATTTTATCTTTTGTAAAGTTTTAAAGCGTCTCTTAACCACTGGTGTAGTTATAGACTGCGAATATTTGATGCCTAAAACTGGATTAGCAACTCTTTCTGGCAGTGTACCAGATAGTGGGGCACTTTCAGAAGAGCTTCCCCCTTCCAATGATTTGCTCAACTTAGCACAAGTTCCAGATAAGGATAATTTTCTGTTTCCTCTAGGAATACCCAAACCAGTTGCATTGCAATCCATGGTATGTGGAAATTGTACCAGCTGCTCCTGACATTAAGGTGCAGACAACCATATACATTTATTCTCTGCCTCTGTCTGACTATGTGCTAGCTGGATAAACCTCTCCCAGGCCTTTATTGTTGTCTATGGTTGATTACTAATGGAGATTTATACATAACTCCTTATCAGGCAACACATAATGGAGATTACACATAAACTCCTCATAAGGCAACACAATCAGAATATTTATTTAATCTTATCTAGCAAATTTTACACCATCACCCAGCACTTTATTTATTTGAATCACTTTGAGATATATATATATTTATTATCAGCATCTACCTGTTCAAAATATTCACTTGCCACTTTATTGCACCATTTGCACATTATATATATATATGCCTTTTGTATATATGGTTCATGTGATATCACTTACTCAACGTGATTTGTGATTAATATGTGGTAGTAGGATTTGGATGATATTTCATTCACATATTACACATTTATTGATATAACATAGGCAGCGCCAATCACTTCACATACCCCCCAACCTATTTACTATATATTCCTATCAGGGCTATATTCGGAAGCGGGCTGCAGCCTGATTCCTAAATCTCTTTTCTTAGCGTGGATTCTCCCTCCTTTTTTATACTAAGATTCCTAGTCTACTCCCAGTGTTACCGTATGTCCCTCACTTCTTGGGAAGTTTTCAAGTGACCCCAATACTTCTAGTGTTCTACATTTTGAGGGACTCCTGGTGACCCCAATATTCTTAGTGATCCTGTATTTGGACCCCCCCCCCTTGTTCTTAGTATCTGCAAACATCTTCCAGTGCTTTCCTAGTAGTGTCATCTCTGTATCCCCATTGTCTTCCTGCCTGTCCCCAGTGACTGTGTGTTCCAGCTTACCACCTGTATCCTTGCACCTGTTGTGTCCTTTGTGCATTCCAGTTTCCTTGTGCCTCTGTTTTACTTATGTACTGTACCTTTGCCCCTCTGTGAACCACTGTCTGCTATTTGGTAGCATCACCTGTGTCTACAGTCTGTTTCAGTATCTCCCAGTGTATATCTAGTCTAGTTCATGCCCAGTGTCCCTGTGCAACTCTACCTGCTACTAGAGTTTCCTGTTCATCTATTTACATTGCTAAACTCCTAGTTGTCCTGTGCACCTGTTGCCAGTGTCTGTGTGTTTCTCTGCACACCTCCCAGCTTGGGCTGTCTTCCCTACTGTCCTGTGAGGGGTTCTTATCTGCTTATGAGCCTTTCATTTCAAGTAGCTGCCTGCTCAGGTGAGTCAGAGAACTGCAACCTGGGAATTATCCACAGTTCAACTTGTCTCCACCTTTCAGGAGCTATGGAGATGACCAGGTGGTTCTGTACACTCTGTGCCTCAGCCCTTTAAGGGCTCTCACCTTTGTTGTACATGCTGGCAGGCTGGGTTCTCCTCAGACAGTACCAATGGTAATCCTTTTTTGTTTCAGACTCATTGGGTACCTCAGCTGTATTCATATGTATTATATACTATTATATTTATAATATAATAGTAATATAATAATTCATGAGTAATAGAACAGTATAATATATAGTGTAGTATATATATATTAAGATATGATTAAGCTTACTCTTGATACCTCCAACTCTCTGCGGTGGTGGTGGAGGCCGCGGTGCTTGGGTCTATGGAGGCGCTGTCCCATCTACTCTTCCGGGGCCTTAGGGCACCTTATGAGCTGACTGCCTTCATGACAATGACACTCCGAGCTTGGAAACTAGGTTTGCAGCTTGAGGGGTACCCGGGCACCGCGGCCTCCCCCAACGTACCCTTATGGAATAATCCCACCTTGCCACATTTGCTCTCCCTCCCTGACCCCGTAATGTGGACCAAATACAATATAAAAAAGATTTCTGATGTAACTTCGGATCTCTCCTTCCCCTCCTTTGAACACCTCATTACTAATTCCAATGTTCCATCGTCCCATTTGTTTAGGTATCTTCAGTTCTCTCTTGCCTTCAGGGCCCAGTTCCCCGCTGGGGGATCGCAGGTGGTGCAGCCGGATCTTGAACGGGTTCTGATATACAACTGCTCGGAGCGGGCTGTCTCTGTTTTATATGCGCACTTCCTTCGGGTCTCTTCTCTGGAGCTCTCCGGCCTACGTGCTTTGTGGGCTCCGGATGTTCTGATTTGGACTCGGAGGACTGGGTAAATATGTGGGAGCTTCCCTTCAAAATCCTTGTTTCCCTCAGAGCCAGACTTATCCAATACAAGATAGCCCATAGGGCATACCTTACCCCGTATCGTCTCCATAAGATTCATGCCTCCCACCCCCCGGACTGCTGGAGGTCTGGTCGGGAACCCGGGTGATTTCATCCACGTTTTTTGGTCCTGCCCGGATCTCTCCACATACTGGTCGTCAGTG
Organism: Pelophylax lessonae; assembly: GCF_965119305.1. Classification (NCBI taxonomy): domain Eukaryota; kingdom Metazoa; phylum Chordata; class Amphibia; order Anura; family Ranidae; genus Pelophylax; species Pelophylax lessonae. The sequence continues at coordinate 484,570,781 of NC_138769.1, forward strand.
CTCCTGGTGATTAAAGCCTATCTCGCAGGTCAATGCAGTATCAAACTGAAAAAACAAAGATTTAATATATTGGGACTTACCAATCCTTAAATGTGATGGCTGCATTTGTTTTCTTTTTAGGCTTATTTTTCTTTATTTTCACCTCGTGATTAAACGAGTAGCACATTTCCAGTCTTAGGATTTCTGCACTCTGGATGTGGGAGAAATGGAGCCACCCTTGGACAGCACCATTGCCCATCTGGGTAAATAGTAGTGTTAGCTGCATTAGGACATATAAATGAACCTGTAGACATCAGCAGGCCACATTACATGGGGCAGGGTATATTACATGAGAGCAGGCAGAACCCTTGGAGACCTCTTGTGGAGCCCCGGTTGAAAAACCCTGCGTTACAACTCTAATGGTGGGTTGACGCTATTTTGTTGCAATGCTAAAGGATGCTTGATGTAGCTCTTTTGCACCTGCTTGCTCCTCTAGAGTGATGCAGCACTGCAACTGAATGAACGGTCACACTGCCTTTGTGGCCTAAAGCCCCTACTGCATGTGCTGCCATGTTCCCGGGAAGGTTACTACATATGCAAGCCTTACCATTTCCTCGTTGGAAAAAGGGATGCCAGCCAGTCAACAATTCCTGGTTCTATCTGGAGGCACATTGTTAGCCATTTACTCTTGCAGATCCTGGGCTGCAGCAGTTTACAGGTGTTTTTATCAAGGCATTTCTTCTCCTGTTTCAACGCTATAAAGATCTTAGGTACCCCATTGGGGAAATTCTGGCTCAGCTTTTAGCCCACTTAATTGTTGTAGTACATATGTTCAGGGCATTAGTACCCTCTCCTCTGATGGTTATGCCCATTCCTACTCCTGCCTTCTTATGGTCATTCAGCCAGCCTATCAGCCACATAGGCCTCATTCTTTCTTTCTAGGGAGGAATTTTCTGCCACAATGTTGGCATTCATGAGCAGAATTTATGGCCTTTCTGAGGCCCTAGACAGCAGGGATCAAGGCTGTGCCCCTGTGACCTCCCCTTCTAAATTTTTGACTCTGACCTTAAGCCAGACTTGATGCAAGAGGAGAAGGCATCTAAAACTATCCTTCTGAGGGGCGTCGGATCAGAGGATACGCCTGCTCTACAGGCATTTCTCTAAATTAATGGGACTAGCGCTTAGTGAAGATGGATGCCCTGTTCAACACTGGTACATTCAGACTCTGCTTGCCCAAAATTATCCAGTATGGGGGTCTCTAAATTTCCTTACACCAGCAGATAGTTTAGGGGACCTATTTGTAGCTTTCTTTGCCTTGGCAGGCTCTGCGAGATTGTGGCTAAAGCAGTCTGCCAGAACACTGTTCTTTGAACTAAGCATCTATGGACCCCTCTGTTCATTTTTTGATTTTTTGCCTTTAGCCTTATACTACGGTGTGAGGGTACACTTAGACAAATTTTTAGGATAAGCCTTCTCTCACATACACAGGATTTTCTGACCTAAATGCTTTTCAGCAGAACTCCCTTGCAAAAAAATGTTTTGAGGAGTTACCCTTTGAAGGGGAAAAAATCTGTTGGTTCCTTTTTGGATAAGAATAATAAAGTGAAAAAAAAAGAATAACAAAGTGATCCTCTTCCCCCAAAAGAAAAGGATTTGGGCCTCTACCAGTATAGTGCATCTGGAAAGTATTCACAGCACTTAACTTTTTCCACATTTTGGTATGTTACAGCCTTATTCCAAAATGTATTAAGTTCATTATGTTCCTCAAAATTCTACAAAGAATACCCCATATTCACAACGTAAAATAAGTTTGACTTCTTTTTCACATTTATTAAAAAAAAATAAAAAATCACGTTCATAAGTATTCACAGCCTTTGCTCAATACTTTGTTGAAGCACCTTTGGCACCCATTATAGCCTCAGGTCTTTTTGAGTTTGATGCTACAAGCTTGGCACACATTTTTTTTTTGGACAGTTTCTCTTATTCTACTTTGCAGCCTTTCACTCTCCATCAGCTTGGATGGGGAACGTTGATGCACATCCATTTTCAGATCCTTCCAGAGATGTTCAATTGGGTTCAAGTCTGGGCTCTGGCTGGGCCACTCAAGGACATTCACAGAGTTGTCCTATTGCCACTTCTTTGTTATCTTGGCTGTGTGCTTAGGGTAGTTGTCCTGTTGGTAGATGAACCTTCAGCCCATTCTGAGGTCCAAAGTGCTCTGGAGCAGGTTTTCATCAAGGATGTCTCTGTACATTGCTGCACTCATCTTTCCCTCAATCCTGACTAGTCTCCCAGTTCCTGCCACTGAAAAGCATCCCCACAAATGATGCTGCCACCCTAATGCTTCACTGTAGGGGTGGTATTGGCCAGGTGATGAGCGGTGCCTGGTTTCCTCTAGACATGATGCTTGCCTGTCAGGCCAAAGAGTTCAACCTTTGTTTCATCAGACCAAAGAATTTTTTTTCTCATGGTCTGAGAGTCCTTCAGGTGTCTTTTGGCAAACTCCAGACGGACTGTCATGTGCCTATTACTGAGAAGTGGCTTATGTCTGGCCACTCTACCATACAGGCTGATTGGTGGAGTGCTGTAGAGATGGTTGTTCTTCTGGAAGGTTCTCCTCTCTCCACAGAGAAATGCTGGAGCTCTGTCAGAGTGACCATCAGGTTCTTGGTCATCTCCCTGACTAAGGCCCTTTTCCCCCGATCCCTCAGTTTGGCCGGTCGGCCCATTTTAGGAAGAGTCCTGGTGGTTCCAAACGTCTTCTATTTACAAGTGATGGAGGACACTGTGCTCATTGGGACTTTCAATGCTGCAGAAAATTTTCTTCTCCAGATCTATGCCTCCATACACTTATGTCTCGAAGGTCTACAGACAATTCCTTGGACTTCAGGGCTTGGTTTGTGCTCTGACATGCACTGTTAACTGTGGGACCTTATTTAGACAGGTGTGTGCCTTTCCAAATCATGTCCAATCAACTGAATTTACCACAGGTGGACTCCAATCAAGTTGTAGAAACATGGCAGGTATGATCAGTGTAAACAGGATGCACCTGAGCTCAATTTTGAGTGTCATGGCAAAGACTGTAAATACTTATGTACTGTTTTTTCTTATTTTTTTTTTTTTCATAAATTTGCAGAGATTTCAAACAAATTTTTTTCACATTATTATTATTGGGTATTGTTTGTAAAATTTTGAGAAAAATAATGAATTTAATCCATTTTATAATAAGGCTGTAACATAACATAAAATGTGGAAAAAGTGAAGCGCTGTGAATACTTTCCGGATGTACTGTAGATATTCTATTCCTGAGGATAGGAATGGTTCCTTTTGTCCCTCTTTTTGTCTTCCATTGCTAAGTTTAAGACAACAACATACATTTGTAAGAAGAGTGTTCTAAACCAGTCAAGAATGGAGCCAAAGTCTCTTCTCTGTGATGGGGTGTCCCAAATTCTCAATGTGGGGGAGGGGGGGTCTCTCAGGCTTCTCACCCTTCTGGTTCCAGAAAACATCAGATGCCTGGGTCCAAAGTATTGCTTCCAGAAGCTACAAACTGGACATTCGCACTCCAGTCTCCTCTCTACTTTATGCGCTCCAACTTGTCTTCCTCTCCTGCACACTGAGCGGACCTGCTTGCTACTGTCCATTGACTCTTTGACCCAAAAACTCCCAACTTGTTCCTATAGGTTAAGAAGTTTCACATGAAAATCTCAGGTCAGTTATTGTCTGTTTTTTTTCTGGCCTCATTAGACATCTGGGATGCCTGTCTGCACACTTCCATTTTATTTATTATAGGTATTTATATAATGCCTACAATTTACACAGCACATGCAGGAACCAGGGAGAACATGCAAAATGTATCATGCTCCAAAGGTCAACTTAGTCTTTAAAGAGGTTGTAAACTCTGGAAAAAAGGGAAACAAAACTCTGTAAGACAAAGGCATAATGAGCTAGTATACATCACATACTAGTTCATTATATAATACTTACCTTAGAACGAAGCTGTTCCAGCGGGGCCCGCACATTGCTGACATTTCTCTAGAGTTTCTTCTGGGTTCCTGGGCGCTGTGGTTGGTTGGAGCCGCGATGAAGTCGCTTGCACATGGGAGCTGCCTTTCACGGCATGGGCTTGGAAGGAATGGCACCCGTGCTGTTCCCCTCAGAGCGCATGCGCCAGTGATGTCACTGGCTGCATGTCATGTAAATGTATTGTTTAGGTAAAATTTTCACTACCTATAGGTAAGCTTTATTATAGGCTTACCTATAGGTAAATGTCTGCAGAGGAAGTTTACTTCCTCTTTAAGGCACACGGTGTACCAGAATAGAATGAAATCAATGGGTGAAAGGGACTTTAGTGACACCACATATTACAAACCACCAAATGTCTGCAAAACCTAAGAAAGAGCATTCCAAGCATTTCCCACATATTTCCTTGATTGCATTGGATCATACACATGCAGACCCCTATACGAGAGATTGGGACAAGGCTTTATTGCAAAGGGAACTGTGCTGAATTCATACATTAAAATTTACAAAGGCTGAAAGAGGCTGTGAGTTTTCAACCCTTCCTGGAAGGATGTTCTTTCAAAAACAAAACATGTCAAAATGGACTGAAGGTCCTTTTACTGTTTACCAGGGTTCGTACGGTCATGAAAATCCTAGAAAAGTCATGGGATTTTGACATGACACCTTCCAGGCCGGGAAAAGTTATGAAAAATGAGTAAATCCCACTAAGTTTTGTAAAAGTCATGGAATTTTGTGCAACTATTTAATTTAGAAAATATGTCTCCGGGCCCCCTGTATTCCGTGGGAATGGGGGGACAGTAAGTGGACTATTTTCTCTTTTGTGGGTTTAGGCGGATTAATCAGCCGCAGCGCCCTGCACAGCTGAAGCCTGGTCACTGGCCTCTTCAATATGAATAGACCGTGACAGGCTAGGAACTCTGTGGCGGATTGATCCGCCTAAACCTGAAACTGAGAAATCGTGCACTTGCTGTCCCCTCTCCCAGGGGCGTACTGGGGGGTGTCGTGCCGCACTGGGGGGTGTCAGGCCGGTGTCCACCGGGCCGCCCGCATCGCCGCACTGGGGGGTGTCAGGCCGCACTTGGGGAGTGTCAGCCCGGTGTCCGCCGGGCCACCTGCATCACCGCACTGGGGGGTGTCCGCCGGGCCGCCCGCATCGCAGCACTGGGGGGTGTCAGGCCGGTGTCCGCTGGGCTGCCCGCATCTCTGTGTGAAGAAGGCAGCTGCAGCAGCAGGAAGAAGGTCAGTGAGAGTGTCTCTAACATCAGTAGTCTGCAAAATTTTGGAGGGGATGTTAAGGGACCACATACAAGACTTTAGTAATGAAAACGATATTATAAGTAGTAATCAGCATGAATTCATGAAAAATCGTTCTTGCCAAACCAATCTATTAACCTTCTACGATGAAGTGAGCTGCCACCTAGATAAGGGAAAGCCTGTGGATGTGGTGTATCTGGACTTTGCAAAGGCCTTTGACACCATTCCCCACAAACGCTTACTGTACAAACTAAGGAAGGTAGGTATGGACCATAAGTTGAGTACCTGGATAGAGAACTGGCTCCAGGGGAGAGTCCAGAGGGTGGTGATTAATGGGGAGTACTCGGATTGGGCGGGTGTGGAAAGTGGGGTCCCCCAGGGTTCTGTCCTGGGACCAATCCTGTTTAATTTATTCATAAATGATCTAGAGGAGGGGATATCTAGTACAATCTCAGTATTTGCAGATGATACTAAACTAGGCTTGCCAATATCTTCTATGCAGGATGTGGAAACCTTGCAAGCGGACCTGAACAAAATAACGGGGTGGGCAACTACATGGCAGATGAGGTTTAATGTTGAAAAATGTAAAGTAATGCACCTGGGGGCCAGAAACCAGAAAGCAAACTACTCACTAGGGGGGGAACCTCTGGGTGAGTCTAGGATGGAAAAGGACTTGGGGGTACTGGTAGACAACAGGCTTGGCAGTGGCATGCAATGCCAAGCCGCCGCAAGCAAAGCCAACAGAATACTGGGATGTATAAAAAAGGGGATTCACTCCAGAAATAGATTATTCTCCCACTCTACAAGACTCTGGTCCGGCCACATCTGGAGTATGCTGTCCAGTTCTGGGCACCGGTCCTCAGGAAGGATGTGCTGGAACTGGAGATGGTCCAGAGAAGGGCAACAAAAATTATTGGGGGAATGGAGGACATCAGCAATGAGGAAAGGCTACAAGCACTGAACCTATTCTCTCTGGAGAAGAGACGATTGAGGGGGGATATGATATCAATGTACAAATACTGTACTGGCGACCCTAGCATAAGGAACAAACTATTCAGAGAAAGGAGATACAATAAGACACGTGGCCACTCACTAAAACTTGAGGAAAGGCAGTTTAACCTTAAAGTGTGTAAGGGGTTCTTCACTGTAAGAGCGGTAAGGATGTGGAATCCTCTTCCACAAGCAGTCGTATCAGCAGGGAGCATTGATAGTTTCAAAAAACTATTAGATGGGCACCTTAGAGACCACAACATACAGGGGTATACGATGTATGCTTTAAAACAAACACACACACACATCATAGGTTGAACTGGATGGACTGATGTCTTTTTTCAACCTCACTAACTATGTAACTATGTTTGAGCAGCCTTGTTTTGTGTGCTGGATAGGAGAGGGATGAGGCAGCTGCATATAGATGAATTGATCTTTCCATATTCCTCCTGCTGTTGCTGACTGCTTGTTACTCCTCTCAGTGACTGCAGGAGGAATATGGAAAGTTAAATTCATCTATATGCAGCTGCCCCATCCCCCTCCTATACAACTTCCTTTGCTGGCCTCCCTCAGTGCTAATAACCCCCCAAGTGCTATCAACGCCGTCCCCCTCAGTGCTCTTTAGCCCCCCCAGTGTTCTTTAGCCCCCCCCCCCGTGCGCTTCAGCTCCCCACAGTGCTATTCATCCCCCCCATGCTCTCTGGCTCCCCCAGTGCTCTCAACCCCCCTGTGCTCCCTGGCTCCCCCCCTCAGTGATTTCCAGTTCCCCCCCCAGACAGTGCTTTCCAGTTCCCCCCCTCCCCCTGTGCTCTCCATCCCCCTTGTTTTCCCTGCCTGCCCCCCCCCCCCCAGTGCTCTCCATCCCCCTGTGTCTTCCAACCCCCCTGCAATGCTTTCCAAACCCCCCCTTAATTCTCTCCAGTCCCCCCCATGCCATTCAGCTCCTCCACTGCTCTCTGCTTCCCCTGTGCTCTCCGGCCCCCCTAGTGCTCTTCTATCTTATGTCCGCAGTCTCTGATCTTCTCTTGTATCATGTCCACAGTCTCTGACCCTCTCTTGTATCATGTCTGCAATCTCTGACCATCTCTTGTATCATGTCCGCAGTCTCTGACCATCTCTTGTATCATGTCTGCAGTCTCTGACCATCTCTTGTATCATGTCCGCAGTCTCTGACCATCTCTTGTATCATGTCCGCAGTCTCTGACCATCTCTTTTATCATGTCCGCAGTCTCTGACCATCTCTTGTATCATGTCCGCAGTCTCTGACCATCTCTTGTATCATGTCTGCAGTCTCTGACCATCTCTTCTACCATGTCCGCTACCTCTGACCACCTCCTGTATCATGTCCACAGCCTTTGAAAATCATCTGTACCATGTCCGCATCCTCTGACCACCTCCTGTATCATGTCCACAGCCTTTGAAAATCTCTTGTACCATGTCCACAGCCTCTGACTACCTCCTGTATCATGTCCACAGCCTTTGAAAATCTTCTGCAACATGTCCACAGCCTCCGACCACCTCCTGTACCATGTTCACAGCCTCTAACCATGTGGACTGGGGAGAGGAGACTACAGGATAAAACCAGAGCATGGTGCACCTAAGAGGAGGTCAGTGACAGTGCTGTCTGGCCAGTCTGAGGGGGGGTCACTGATGTAAGGGGGCACTGTTATAAAGGTTCCTCCTTATATCAGGACCCCCCCCACCTTCCTTAGTGCATTCACTCTGTGGAAGGTGGTCTCTGGTCACCAGAGTCCCCCCTACATCAGAGTTCCTGAAATTAACCCTTTACATCAGTGTGCAGGATTTCCCCTTACAGTGCAAGGGGGAATTCTGTGGATGCTGATGTGAAGGGGAGCTCTGATGTGTAAAGGGCAATGCTGCACACCCTGATGTAAAGGGGAATGCAGTGGACTTTGATATAAGGTGGTCTCTGGTCACCAGAGCTCCCCCCCCCCCTTATATCAGAGTTCCCCTTTAGATCATGATCTGCAAAATTCCCCTTTATGTCAGAGTCCCCCTGCCCTGTAAAGGGGAATCCTACAGACTCCGATGTAAGGAGGAACTCTTTGGTGGCTAGGTTATATTAACCTGACCTTCGTGTAAATAGAGAAATATGGTTTTGTTTAACTTAAACACATTGCTAAAAGTGCTATCTACATGTTTATAGTTTAAATATTGATATTTGTACTGTTTAGCACAGAATACGGGCATTTTAGGTACTTTTTTACAATGTCAGTGGGGGGGGGGGAATCTTGGGTGAGTTTCCACACTTTTTTTCCCAGGACTTGACCCCTGAGTATAGACAAGAGTAAGCGCCGCATTTGTGCATCTGTGCCATCCATACCAGTCCACCTGCACCTCCATCATGACTGTGGCTTGGGCCTACATAGTAAGTGCCGCATTTTGTGAATCTGACTGTGCCATCCATACCAGTCCAGCTGCACCTCCATCATGACTGCCTAGACTGAAGCTTTATCCCCAAGCAGGAGCGGCCATTAATCTTCTTTCTCCAGTTACAGTATATTGGTCAAATTACAAGTTAACTTTATGGGGGTAACACAGTTTCAGCTAAAGTTAGTGTGTTCACAGGGTAGCAATGCCAGGGAAATGCAGCTTTAAAAATGTATGGCTTCATGATGAAAAGTATGAGAGGTGGCTGGAGAAAGATCAGGACCCGGGACGTGCTAAATGTACAGTGTGTGTCGTAAAACGTTTGACATTTCCAACATGGGAGAGGCAGCGCTGTCTAGCCATGCTAAAGGTGCAAAGCACCAGTCTGCAGCTGCATGCTTGACAGCTTCCAATCCGATCGCTGGCTTTTTCAACCGTGCGCCTGAATTGACACCGGCTCCTAGCTGCGGCAGCGGTACTTCCATCTCATCCACTGTAAAACAATGGACCATTTTGAGTCACGCTGTAGCCAGAAACGAAACCCTAACTGCAGAGGTACTGTACACTACAAAGCTTGTCATTTATTTTAGTTAAAATATGCTGAGTGTGACATGGATTTTCTTCTTATTTAACATGTATACGTAGACATTTCATGAAACTTTAGGTCATGAATATTTACGTGAAGTCATGGAAAAGTCATGGAATTTTATTGGTAAAAATGTGTATGAACCCTGGTTTATATAAACTCACCAGTGCATACAGCTTTGCAGGCGCTGCAAGCACTGATTAAATGCTGGTTTTTAAGCAAGACCATTCGACAGAAGCCAGATGTTAGAGTGGATTCTGTTGAACAGACTGCAGTACGCATGTACCTAAAGTTCTGCTGAACCAGCCGGTTTTCAGTACATGTGTATCAGGTTTAAATCTGCAAAGGACAGCTGTCCACCAAAAGTGAGGGACCATGCATGGAGCAGGCTAGTAAGGGCACCAAGAGATATTTGACAACTGAAGAAATTACAAGCCACAGTGGCTGACTGATGAGACTTGGGGGCTAATTTACTAAAAGCTGATACTGTTTACCTTTCAAGGGAATTTTCCATTAGCTTAGTGAATGAAGTGAAGCTCTGCTGCATTCCATCATCCAATAATGTGCAAGCAAAAGTATTTTTTTTCCTGTCGCGTGATCAGGTATGCTTTGTAAGTGAATGTTTAACACATTCACTAAACTAAGGGAAAATTCTCTTGCAAAGTGAACAACCTATTTGTCGTTAGTAAATTAAAGTGAAACTTAACTGTATGTGAGCACAACAGATCCATCCATCCATGTCCCCATGCTTTATTTTGTTTAGAATTTACTTTGAAAAATACCTCATTAGCAGTTCTAGCCTTGACCATCTTCAGTAAGGGCAGATGACTCAAGTAGCATTTACTTCCTGGAATTCATCTGCCCTTAGATGAGACATGCAGGCAGGAGGGTGTGCTTGGCTGAGAGAGCCCCTCCTCCAGATGAAAGAAAAAAAAATGCCTATGAAGACTCGTGGCATGTATGACATCATTTTGGCCTAGGCCAGAAACCAAGAAGCAACTGAAGAAATGAAAATAAAATATGATGTATCTTCTCATCTATTTACTAATGCTAGCAGCATGAGGATTAAACATAGTTCATGTTGTCTTTAGTTGAGTTTAGTTCCCGCATTAACATCTTTAAATACAACAACCGTTTCTCAGGGGCTTCACCAGTCGCAGCATTCTGGTATAGTGACATAAAGAAAGCCGCTGTTCGCTAAGCCTGATGTGCCACCTACAATTTGCCAAAAGGCACCCAAAGGTACCTTGGACAAAGTTCTGTGGTTTATTGAAACAAAGCTTTTTTTGTGATCCTCAGGCCAAGCAGCTTGTTTGGCATGAGCAAAAATATCCAGCACACCCTTGTGAGAGTAGAGGGCAGAACGAATACAGTAAAGTATAGGAAAATTCTGAAGAGAAACCTGATACAATCTGCAAGAAACCTTACCCTAAAACAGAAGATGTTTTATAGAAAGACTATAACTATAAAGGATAAGTTCATCTTTTTAGAAAAATAATAAATGCACATCTTTTAGCAGATAAAAAAACGTGCATGTATTATTATTTTTTTTTATTTGGAGCTTGGAAAGCACTGCCCCACCCCCCACGATCAGCAGATTGTGGATGCAATGCAGGGCTTTTGCAGACTCTGTGTCATGGTATGGAGATTGCATGGGTTTATTGGAGGACCTTGTTGGTGTGAAAGTCCAAAAATTAGGATGTCCACAAGGATGTGGAAGCATCTAAAAAAAAAAAAAAAATATATATATATATATATATATATATATATATATATATATATATATATCCAAAAAAAGGAGCAAGTAGGCGGGGCACTACGAGGGACTATAAACACCTGCTCAACCGGCGCTAAAAAACAAGTACCTTAAAATCTATTATATAAAAGATATATGAATGTTTGATACAAACAGTATATCTAACAAAGCTGCTGCTATAAATGAAATGACATACAATAAAGGTGCATATATAATAATATCACAAACAGGATATACTACAACACACTAGCAGCGCTAAGAGCATAAAAAATATATATATAAATGCAGTCCACTGGGATAAAGTCCATGTGCTCATATGGTCATGCAGTATGCCCAGAATATTCTCTCCTGACAATCCAAGGTCGTGAGTATGTTGGTGAATACACCGGACCCTCCACCTCACCAATGTGCTCCCCCAAATCAGAAACACTCACCAGAAATCTGGTCAACAAGTGCCTGTAACATCAGCCTATCACAGGCTTAGAAACGATCTCCTCAGGAATTAACCAGGAGCGCCGGCACTTGAACCGTCTCAATCAGATCAATTCTTGTGGTATACCCACAGAAGGTTCCAATCAAACAGGGGTGGTACATGTGGAGTTATTATCTCCACATGTACCACCCCTGTTTGATTGGAACCTTCTGTGGGTATACCACAAGAATTGATCTGATTGAGACGGTTCAAGTGCCGGCGCTCCTGGTTAATTCCTGAGGAGATCGTTTCTAAGCCTGTGATAGGCTGATGTTACAGGCGCTTGTTGACCAGATTTCTGGTGAGTGTTTCTGATTTGGGGGAGCACATTGGTGAGGTGGAGGGTCCGGTGTATTCACCAACATACTCACGACCTTGGATTGTCAGGAGAGAATATTCTGGGCATACTGCATGACCATATGAGCACATGGACTTTATCCCAGTGGACTGCATTTATATATATATTTTTTATGCTCTTAGCGCTGCTAGTGTGTTGTAGTATATCCTGTTTGTGATATTATTATATATGCACCTTTATTGTATATATATATATATATATATATATATATATATATATATATATATATATTAAATAAATGGCAATGGAATTGGTCACATGAGACACTTGGTGCCATCTCTGTAGACCAGACTGAAATATAAGATTCTTTTTTTGTTGCTACTGGCAAGTAATCGGAAGCAGAAAACTTGATTTTCTTTTTGGTACTGTAACAGCCTGCTTGAAGTTGAGCATTCTTGCTACCACTCTGTGGTAGGTAAGTATTCAAAATGTCTGCTGACAAATGAAATTCAGTTACAACATTAATTTACACATTGACACTTTCAAAAAAGTGTTGCTTTTATAATGAAGTGCTCACCTTTTCCTGGCAAAAGATGCTATGTAATACATTTGTATTGATGATGCTTATGTCTAAAATATGCTTTTTCACTATGTAAAAAAACCTACTGTATGTTTCAAAATGTTTGAGATTAAAACTTAGCAGTTTGCAGTACTTTCATCTTGTTGGTTAAGGTACGTTTTTGCTTTAACTCGTGAAATGTTCATCTTTCACTTACCCAATCCTCCGCAATGACATAAATACAATCACATTTCTTGCTAAAATGGATATCAAACCTCATTAAAAAATTAGCAAGTCGATTGTATGAAGTTTTTCATATGCATTTGTTTGTAATACATATATGCATATGTATACTATGCTTTACAAGATGGTGAACTGTGGCCCACAATTTAAATGTTATGTGTGTTTGCTTCGAATATGACAAATATTTTTTTACTAAAAACCCGGCTCAAGTTATTTTTATCATGAATACCCACAAGACAGTCTATAATGTGCTAGATAAGATGATAAGAAACCGTTTAAAACAACAAAGACTTATTTGTTGTTTTTTTGTAGAGTTAACATAGCAGACTTTAAAAAGACAGAAAACTCTCGTACCCTTGGAATATCAGCCTGTCACTTGAGCACACTTATACTAAATAAATATATACAATATAGTAAAAAGGCTTTTTGAGGCTGATTTCTTTCTCGGTGGGGGATGTAATCTTGTATTGAAAGTGATGATGTGGAGCACTGATGCACTCATAAGGGCACTTTGTATTGTTCCTGCATACTAATTTAAAATAAATCAAAGTGTTTCTTATTTTCATCTGTATAACAGCAAGTGCTTTGAAGATGAGATAGTGTGGCATATTGAATAGCAAAAAGAAACCTCATCTTTTTGTGCCTGATAAAACAATGCTAGATAGGAACAATGTATCTAAAAAAAAGTTGAAAATGTATCCTGGTTTATTGGAAGAGAACTTATGATTCACAGGCTTCAGAAACCTCAATATTTTCATTTACTTCAAGAAAATGTTTCACATTGCGAGAAATAACAAAACTGAGCAATGCATGCGTCACTGTACTGCCTCCTCCATAGCCAGTTTTCGGAAAGGTTTCTGTACAGTGCCTGTATGATAAAGAAGCTGCAAACATTGCCAAGTTGTATGGGGTCAGATAGACATGATACTTTGGCATACTTTGGCATCGAGTAAATAACGAGAGGAGAGCTTCTGATGGATGCAGTACTTTTATTCTTTTGCATCAAAGGTGTGCAGGAGGGTTGAACACCACCAACGTTAATCTCATTAACACCTTGAGCACCGTAAACCATAAGCACCGTGAAAACTGTAAAACGACATACAATACATTTGTTTACAGTGATCACCAAAAAGGGGGTCACAAGGTTAATTACAAATGTGAAGTTACAAGGTGGATTTCAGTTGTCTGCACACATATCTAAATTACATTAAACATCTAAGGAAACATGACTACATGTGAAATGATTTGGATTATCTATATCATATTTTAAATGAACAGCATGGACACAATTTATGCCTAAGTACATATACACTTTTATATATAATGCACTTTTACTGCGTACCTCGCTCCGTTTGCCAAGGGGTGCAACTTTAAACCTTAGAAATCCTCCATAGCAATCGCCTTCCCATGAGGTTCTGCAGACATGCTTTGCATATAAAATCTGAGTCACAAAAAGCCTTCCATCTACACTTAGAGAAAGGAGGAGTGGTCTGGTGATTAAAACATTCTCCAGGGAAACAAGAGGAAGGCAGAAAGGTTCCATGTGGCAGTAAGTGCTGAACAAAGGATTTAAAGTGAAAAGCGGACAGTTATACCACCATCAGTGAAGCATGGTGGGGGTAGTGTCATGGCGTGGGCATCTATGGCTGCCAGTGGAACTGGTTCTCCTGTATTGATGATGTGACTGATGACAAAAGCAGCAGGATTAATTCTGAAGTGTTTCGGGCAATATTATCTGCTCATATTCAGCCAAATGCTTCAGAACTCATTGGACAGCGCTTCACAATGCAGATGGACAGTGACCCGAGGCATACTGCGAAAGCAACCAAAGAATTTTTTAAGGGAAAGAAGTGGAATGTTATGCAATGGCCAAGTCAATCACCTGACCTTAATCCGATTGAGCATGCATTTCTCTTGCTGAAGACAAAACTGAAGGGAAAATGCCCCAAGAACAAGCAGGAACAGAAGACAGTTGCAGTAGAGGCCTGGCAGAGCTTTACCAGGGATTAAACCCAGCGTCTGGTGATGTCTATGCGTTCCAGACTTCAGGCTGTAATTGACTGTAAAGGATTTGCAACCAAGTATTAAAAAGTGAAAGTTTGATTTATGATTGTTAATTTGTCCCATTGCTTTTGGTCCCTTAAAAAGAGGGAGGCACATATACAAACTATTGTAATTCCTACACCTTTCACCTGATGTGGATGTAAATACCCTCAAAACCCTAATACCCTAAAGCTGAAAGTCTGCAGTTAAAGCACATCTTGTTTGTTTCATTTCAAATCCATTGTGGTGGTGTATAGAGCCAAAAAGATTAGAATTGTGTAGATGTCCCAATATTTATGGACCTGACTGTACTTTAAGGAACTGCAAACTTTCAGATACCTGCGCAGAAACCTCCTAGATGCAATGATCTGCCCACTGATCCTCAGAGGGGACAGCATTCTCAAGACATTCCACTGCCAATCTTCCTTCACATCAAGGGCTGGGCCTCTTTTTGTTGGACATTGAGGTAGTGATGAAGGGCTGCTGTAAACAGTTTTTCACAGGTTATCAAAATCAAAGTCGTTTCCTGTATTTGGTAGCTTACAAGAAAGATGAATACACCCCAAGAAAAGAACATTCATCTGAGTTGAGAAAGTGCAATAGGTCAAAGGGAGCACCAAATGAAAAATCCCTAGATCCTATTTTAGATTCCCGCTCCTGAGAAATTCCCACTTTAATTCCCCTCCCTTGAGCAGCTAAACAGAAAATACCTGAACAGCAATTGCTTGATGCCCAGAGAATTCTTAAAAAAAAAAAAAAAAAAAAACAATTACCAGTGATGCTATTACAGGAGATCAAACCTCCTATTTAAAAAAAAAAAAAAGCAATGCACCAGATGTGACATTATTATTATTATTATTATTATTATACAGGATTTATATAGCGCCAACAGTTTGTGCAGTACTTTACAATTTGAGGGAATACAATACAGTTACAATACAATTCAATACAAGAGGCATTAGAGGGCCCTTCTCGTTAGCGTGTACAATCTAGAAGCATCCCCACAGCTCATAAAGATGGGCATCAACTTTGAATTAATTTACTTATGGCTTTTTTTTTCTTTTTTTTTTTTTAGTATTACAACTAAGACATAAAACTAATGTAATATCCAAAGTTTTGTAGGCCCTCACCTTGGCCAGAGGACAGGCACAATCCCATTGATGCTGAAAATACAAAGCAAAAGAAGGGCGCACCAGCCTAGCGCATTATCCTCAGCAAGTTTATTTGGATAAAATTGTTTAAAATCAAATACTCACAAACAAACATGAAGTTCAGGCACATCAATTCCATACACCTGCCTCCTACCAGAGGATCAACGTCTTTACTGGAGGCTCTGAGGAAGAGGCACGGCCTCGAAACGCGTCAGCCCCCTGCTTCCAGTAAAGACGTTGATCCTCTGGTAGGAGGCAGGTGTATGGAATTGATGTGCCTGAACTTCATGTTTGTTTGTGAGTATTTGATTTTAAACAATTTTATCCAAATAAACTTGCTGAGGATAATGCGCTAGGCTGGTGCGCCCTTCTTTTGCTTTGTATTTTCAGTGTCTGGTCGACCACCCTGGTCGTAAGGGGCAGCAAAGCCTAGCCATCATGGATGCCTAATATAAGCACGAGTTCCGGGATTGAGACAGCCTGAGGACCAGGTTCCGAGCGCAGGAAAGGGGGTGCTGTTCAGCACTTATCTTTTTTGAAACAATCCCATTGATGCTCTATCCCAAGAATTTTGACCTGGCTTGAGCATTTCTTCCCCTTACCTTAATTCCTCAGATTCTACAGAAGTTAAATCAGTCATTATGCAAACTCCTTCTCACTGCCCCTTTGTGGCTCAGGAGGATTTGGTTTTCAGTACCCAAGAGTCAAACACAAGACCCGCAGCCGAATCTCATCTGGCAAACCATTACATGTGGCCCTTGCACCTCTCCTGCAGCTGCAACACCCCCCTCATCTCCGTCCACACCTTATCACAGTCGTCAGCAGAGGACAAAACTCTAAAGTATAGCTGGCCAGGAGTACAAATATGTTCATTCACTTTTTAGAGTTGCACTGAGAAAAAAGTTAATACATTATATAAAATTCTACATATTTTTATTTCATATTCAAATTAAAAATCTGCACAATGAGCCATACACATGTCATAGTATAAAAAGTAAGAAAAATACACATCAATGTTGATGTATCTTTCCACATATAGGCAACATTGCACAAGTAGACAGGTAAGTGTTAGACAATATCTCAATGTGTTTGGTGAAGCAATGTTCACTTCTTCAGGAGCCTATTAAATCCAATGTATCTGTGGAGAGACCATATCATAAAGAAGGAAAAACTTAATTTGTCATTTGGGTATAAATCAAAATGCCCTCTACCTAAGGTGAATGTAGTATACTTACACACTAACATAGGAATCTAAAAAGTAACAGGAATCAGAGAAATGTTCACAAATGAGACAATGACATGGAGAGGCGGCAAAGGACATGCTCAGTCCAGGAGCTGAAGTTAACGTGGGCCAACCAGCAGGGGCACACAGGAGAAGACTGGACCAAAACTGATAAAAGATTGTATCAGGACATAAAAAGTGGAGGTACAAACTAAATATGCTGACTAAAAAGGCCTAATAGTAAATCTAATCCAAAGTGGCCTCTGAAAACAAAGCATAATGTGCATAAGTGTCAAGAAAATACAACAGTAAAAGAAATAAAGAAGTCTCTATATGTCAAAGACTGATTCAACAAGGATAACAAAAAGAGCCTGTAAGAATATCAGCCCAGCCGCTTTACCCCTTACCAGTTATGCAGGACTTTTTTTTTTTCTCAGAGGTCAGTCCATCACCCCAGGCTAGAGTTTCTTGATTTGACAACCTGCATCTTGAGCAGTAGATGTTGAAAGTAAAAGGATGTTCAGATGAAGCCATTAACCACTTGCCTCCAGTGCACTTTCACCCCCTTCCTGCCAAGACCGATTTTCAGCTTTCAGCGCTCTCACACTTTGAATGACAATTACTCAGTCATGCAACACTGTACCCATAAAAAATTTGTGTCCTTTTTTTCACACAAATAGAGCTTTCTTTTGATGGTATTTAATCACTACTGGGTTTTTTATTTTTTGTGCTATAAATAAAAAAAGACTGAAAATATTGTGAAAAAACGCATTTTTCTTTGTTTCTGTCATAAAATTTTGCAAATCAGTAATTTTTCTTCACAAATTTTGGCCAAAATTTATACTGCTACTCATCTTTAGTAAAAAATAACCCAAATAAGTGTATATTATTTGGTCTTTGTGAAAGTTCTAGAGTCCACAAGTTATGGCGCTAATCATTGAAAATTGACCTTACTTGATCACACCTGATGTACTGAAGGCCTATCTCATTTCTTGAGACACTAAAAAGTAAGGAAAGCACAAATACCCCCCAAATGACCCCTTTTTGGAAAGTAGACATTCCAATGTATTTAATAAGGGGCATGGTGAGTTTTTTGAAGTTGTAATTTTTTCCCACAATTCTTTGCAAAATGAAGATTTTTGGTGATACCACGTGTGAGACTTTTTCACAGCCTGGCCACATACAGAGGCCTAACATCCAAGTAGCACCGTCCGGCATTCTAGGAGCATAAATTACACATATAATTTCCTGACAACCTATCGCACTTTTGAAGGCCCTGGAGCACCAGGACAATGGAAACCCCCATAAAATGACCCCATTTTGGAAAGCAAACGCCCCAACGTATAATTTTTGAGGTATAATGAGTCTTTTGAACGTGTCATTTTTTTCCACAAGTTTTGGAAACTGGAAAGAAAATGAAAATGCATTTTTTTTTTACACAAAGTTGTCCATTTATGAAATATTTCCAACACATAGCATGTACATAGCAAAAATTGCACCCCAAAATACATTCTGCTATTCTCCCGAGTATGGCGATACCACATGTGTAACACTTTTACACAGCCTGGCCACATACAGAGGCCTAACATCCAAGTAGCACTTTACACAAAGTTGTCCATTTATCCACTTTAAGACTGGGCCTATTTTTGACACTTGGTGTTTACAAGCTAAAATCATTTTTTTTTGCTAGAAAACTACTTAGAACCCCCAAACATTTTTTTTTTTTTTTTTTTTTTTTTTTTTTTTAGCAGAGACCCTAGAGAATAAAATGGAGATCGTTGCAATATTTTTTATCACACCATATCTGAGCAGCAGTCTTCTAAATGCAATTTTTGTTGAAAAAAAATTCACTTTTTTTAATTAATAAATAAGAAAACAGTAAATTTAGCCCAATTTTTTTCCATAATGTGAAAGATAATGTTTCGCCGAGTAATTAGATACCCAACATGTCATGCTTCAAAATTGCGCACGCTCACAGAATGGCGCCAAACATTGGTACTTAAAAATCCCCATAGGCAACATTTTAAAAATTTCTACAGGTTACCAGCTTAGAGTTACAGAGGAGGTCTAGGGCTCAAATTATTGCTCTCACTCTAACGATCGCGGCGATACCTCACATGTGTGGTTTGAACACCGTTTACATATGTGGGCGGGACTTGCGTATGCGTTCGCTTCTGCGCGCGAGCTAACGGGGACAGGGCGCTTTAATTTTTTTTTCCTACTTATTTTATTTATTATTTTTTTATTTTTACACAGTTTAAAAAAAAAAATGTTTTGATCATTTTTATTCCTATTACAAGGAATGTAAACATCCCTTGTAATACAAATATGCATGACAGGTCCTCTTTATTGTGAGATCTGGGGTCAAAAAGACCTCAGACCTCACAACTACACTAAAAAGGGGGGAAAAAATTGTTGAAAAAAAAAAGTGGCCCTTTAAACCGGTTGCTAGGCAACGACTTTTGACGTAGCTCCGGTCCTCCAAGACCATAGAGTCGAGTGAGGGCCATCTTGCCCTCACTCGACTTCCTGTCTCTGAGGATCCGGGACCGGATAGTTTTCCCCGCTGCCGGCGGGTTCGGTAAGCTGGGAAAACGTCTGGGACGCGGCGGGAGAGGGTCACCTCTTCCCCTGCACCGTAAGGGTAATTCTGCGGCGAATCCGCCACTGGGACCACCCTTATCTGAAAGCCGACCACTCGCCGTTTAAAAAAATACTGGGTTTATGGCAGCTATCTGCTGCCATAACCCCAGTATTTAGCTTTTAATGGCCGACGTTTATAGTCATTAGGCGGTCAGTAAGTTGTTGCATGTATATAGCAAAAATTGCACCCCAAAATACATTGTATAAAGGAAAGTGTACAGGAATAGTCCGAGTCCATCTCCAATCCGCTACTATTAGCGATTTCAAATTCCGAATCGGATTCGGGATTTGATTCGGATACTGATGAGAGCTCCCAGGTGCTCTCATCAGTCATGGAGAGTACCTGAAGGGCCTCCTCGCTGCTGTACATCCTTTTTGACGGGCTGGCTGTGATGGGCTGTGCGAAGGGTGACGGTTGACTGCGGATGATCACTGATGGGTGGCAGGTGACTGATAGGTAGCAGGTGACGGTCACTGATGGGGTGACAGATGACGATGACTGATGGGTTGACAGATGACGATGAGTGGTGGGGTGACAGGTGATGATGACTGATGGGGTGACAGATGACAATGACTGATGGGGTGACAGGTAAGGATGACTGATGGGGTGACAGGTAACAATGACTGATGGGGGGACAGGTGACAATGATTGATGGGGTGACAGGTGACGATGATTGATGGGGTGACAGATGACGATCACTGATGGGGTGACAGCCAGGTGACAATGATTGATGGGGTGACAAGTGACGATCACTGATGGGGTGACAAGTGACGATGATTGATTGGGTGACAGGTGACGATGACTGATGGGGTGACAGGTGACGGTGATTGATGGGGTGACAGGTGACGGGCGATGGTCACCGATGGGTGACGGGCGATGGTGCACGGCGGTACTGATGGCAGTCTCTGGTGACAGGTGCACTTTAGGCTACGTTCACATGTGGGCGTACCGGATCAGGGCAGAATCACTGTGATTCTGCCCGCATTCCGGAAATCATTGCAAATCGTGGGGCGCCTGTGTGTTGCCCGTGATTTGCAATAGCACCCCAAACGCTGTGCGATGTTGCTGCGATTTCCGCCTGCCGAATCACGGTAACATCACGCAAACAATGCATGACGCCCCAAAGAGCTCTTGTACCTTTTTTGGGCGTCATGCGTTGTTTACGCGATGTTACTGCGATTTGGCAGGCGGAAATCGCGGGAACATCGCACAGCGTTTGGGGTGCTATTGCTAATCACGGGCAACGCACAGGCGGCCCGGCGATTTGCAATGATTTCCGGATCACCGCGATTCTGCCCGCGATTTCTACGCTCACATGTGAACGTTATGGGTGTCAATTTCTGGGCACTAATGAGGTGACTGTTGGGTGACAGGTGCAATTGGGGGAGGCTGAGGACTGTGTGGGGACAAGTTTATTTGTGTGCTTTTACAGTGACAGGTGCACAGAGCAGTAACTCACTGTTTCTAGCTCTGCTCTCCTCAGACTGGAAACTGTGTGAGGGGAGAAGAGCTAGTAACAGTGAGTTACTGCTCTGTGTTTACATTTTGTGATCGGCTGTGAATGGATTCACAGCCGATCACATAGTAAACAGTCACTGTCAGTGACTGTTTACTACTGTCGGTGACTAGCTGTGTTCCTAGGGAACACAGAGCCACTGACATGACCGCGCTGCACGCTCCCGATCGCGCATGTGCGGTCTTCTTCCAGGCTCCTCTATTGTGATCGGCTGTGTCATTGGAACACAGCCGATCACGTGGGAAACAGCCACGCCCATTGGCTGTTTCCCCCCTGCCGGTGACGGGCTGTGTCCCGGGGACACGTCGACACTGGCAGTGCAGGGCGGCGCGCACACGATCGCGCGCCTGCCCTGCTTGAATGGGCGTACGTCATATGACGTCCGCCCAGAACAATGGCCGCACCGTCCCGCCGTCATTTGACGGTGGACGGGCGGCAAGTGGTTAAAGTGATACTAAACATGCAATGTTTATTTGACATTGTCCCTTCTATTTCTGTATGTGGATGATGGCATTTTTAAATAATAAAAAAAAAAGTATATTTTTTCCTGATTGATCTATAGTTGTCACATGACCCACATCTTTCCCAGCCTGTCTGTAAGGAAACATGTCAAAAATAACAAACCATATATCTAAAATCACAGTGGACTATTAGTGGATCCCCTAGAGGCAATAATGTTGTGTGTCGCTGTTTCATACAGACTAACAATGCCTACGCATATGTAGGTCCTCAAAATTGGGGATAACACTTGTCCATGTGTTCTGCTCTGCTCAACATGTTTCGCGACCACAAAGTCGCTTCTTCAGGAGCTTTAATGCATCTATTCAAACAAAAAATATATATATATATATACAGTATATGTTAATATGCGAAAAACAGAACAATACAACACAGTAGTATGCTTGACTATACCCACAGGAGACACTCACTTGAATAGCAGACTCCACAAGAGCACCCTGAAATGGCCGCCGTTGGCTCATGTGCCAAACTGTGGGGACATTCAAGGTAACTATAGGTATTTTAAACATTAATTATTGATAATGTATATACTCTATCTCAGTAATATTGTACAACAAAGTTATATCTACCTACATTTTAACCTAAAGGCCAGAATTTCTGTCCATGAGGTAGTGAGAGCCAAAGGGCCTATCAAATACAATAAATAGATATCAAAATGTTAAAAAATAATATATAAAATATAGTGTGGTGAATCTCTAGCCATCTCCCAGGACGTGACACTTGCTATGATAAGTACCTGGATGTGCGGCTGATGTGTGTAACCAAGGGTTGGCAGATTTTGAAGGGGATATAATCCAAAAGCGGGTCACTCCCTTTATTTGTCTATGAGATGACATTCTAAAAAATATATGTACAGTGGGGATCGAAAGTTTGGGCACCCCAGGTAAAAATTTGTATTAATGTGCATAAAGAAGCCAAGGAAAGATGGAAAAATCTCCAAAAGGCATCAAATTACAGATTAGACATTCTTATAATATGTCAACAAAAGTTAGATTTTATTTCCATCATTTACACTTTCAAAATAACAGAAAACAAAAAAATGGTGTCTGCAAAAGTTTGGGCACCCTCCAGAGTTAATATCTTGTACTGCCCCCTTTGGCAAGTATCACAGCTTGTAAACGCTTTTTGTAGCCATCCAAGAGTCTTTCAATTCTTGTTTGAGGTATCTTTGCCCATTCTTCCTTACAAAAGTCTTCCAGTTCTTTGAGATGTCGGGGCTGTCTGTCACGCACTGCTTTTTTAAGGTCTATCCATAGCTTTTCAATTATGTTGAGGTCAGGAGATTGTGAAGGCAATGGCAAAACCTTCAGTTTACCCCTCTTGATGTAATCCCCTGTGGATTTTGAGGTGTGTTTAGGATCATTATCCATTTGTAGAAGCCATCCTCCCTTTAATTTCAGCTTTTTCACAGATGGCATCAAGTTACCATACAAACGAGTACATACGAGTTTGTGGTGGAACTTTTGCAGTTTATGCTGGACAACAACTGCTTCCAGTTCCTTTCCTCGTTTTTCCAGCAGACCAGGGGTACCTCTATGGGGGCGCCGTGAGCTCCGGCCTACGCGTGCCTCCATTTGGGACTCTGGGAGGAGCAGGTGGTTTATCCATCCCCAATGTACCTCGGCCACTCCCTCATGAGGTAAATTGACGATGTACTGCTCCTCTGGGGAGGAACGATGTTGGAGCTGGAGGCATTTGTTGGTGAGCTGAACTGCAATAACAGAAATATTAAATTGACCTACACTGCTACTGCCAATAATTTACCCTTTCTTGATCTCTTAAAGCGGAGTTCCACCCTGGTTATACATTTTTTTATAAAAATACCCCCGGGACAGTCAGGGCTAGCACATTCCACAATGGCTAGCCTCTGATCTGTCCCGGGTTGCACTTACCTTTCAGGAGAAATACTTACCTTGAAATTGTCTTGTCCAGCGCTGCCATCTCAGGTGTAGGCAGCTTGAAGCCAGCGCGATCCTCTTCCGCGTCCTCTTCGGTCCTCTTCCTTCTTCTTCGGTCCCACGATGCACTCCACTGGCCCCGACGTCACTTCCGGGTCACGCGCGTCATCCCTCCACAGCTTCTGAGCATGCCCAGAAGCTGTTTAGAAGGGAATGACGCGCGCGCCCCGGAACTGACGTCGGGGCCGGTGCAGGCGCAATGATTCCTGGGAGCGATGACGTTCAGCTCCCAGGAATCATTGCAAAAGCCAGGAAGTGACGAATCGCCGTGGCCGCCGAGGGGAGGAAGAAGGAAGTAAGGTGAGTATATTTTCTCTAAAAGGGAAGTGAAAAAAAAAATTGCGATTATCCATTTGTTTTTCAGGTGACCGGGAGCGAGAAGATGGAGGTAAGTATAAATTTCGGGTGGAACTCCGCTTTAATCTCACGGGTGGGGTCCACCATCAAAACTACCACGTACCGCAAAGCAACGTCGGCTAACACGTTGCTATTTGCAGAGAGTCACCACCCAAAATCCTTGATCAACGGCATCCCCGTCGGGCAGTTCCTCCGTCTCAAGAGGAATTGCACAGACGCTGCTGATTATCAAACGGAGGCCAGAGATCTGCACCAACGCTTTAGAGAACGAGGCTACTCCCACACTACTATTAGACGAGCGCGGAAAAAAGTAGGATCCAAACACAGGTCGGAATTGCTCCTCAGTAAGGGAGATTCCTCACCTCTGCCTGTGCCAACTCAGCAAACTCACCCTAGGATCATAACACGTTATGGTACGCAATGGGACCAGGTGAGGTCAGTGATCACCAAACATTGGCAGGTCCTCACCTTATCACCCTTAATAGAAAAAATTGTGGAACCCAGACCCTTGATCACTGCAAAACGGGCCAGAAATCTCAAAGATAGTCTAGTCCACTCTGAGTTTGTTAGAACTAAAACACCTCGTAATTGGTTAACCTCCTTACCGCCTGTAAAAAGGGATGTTTGCGTGTGGCAAATGCTCAGTATGTAAACTAGTGATAAACTCCAAAACATTTTTAAGTTGTGATAGGAGTCAAGAATTTACCATCAACAGTTTCATAAATTGCCAAACTGAAAGGGTCATCTACCAACTCGTGTGCCCGTGCAACAAATCATACATCGGGAAAACTAAGCGTCAACTAAAAATTAGGATTTTGGAACATCTAGCTGATATCAGGAACAAAATTGACAACAAAACGATCCCTTTACACTTTCTAGAGTACCACAGTGCCAACCCCGATGGACTATTATTCCGAGGTATTTACGCCCTTAAACTACCCGCTAGGCGCGGAGATTTTGACACTGTGCTACTCCAGAAGGAGAAATTATGGATATACAAGATGGGGTCTTTGGCCCCTATAGGTTTAAATGTGGAGTTCAGTTTAAAACCCTTCTTGACCCCCTAAGTAACACTCTACATTCCTTGTTCCTCGATCTCTTCCATTTATTGCTTTGTTGGATTATTCCCGTAGGGTATCTTTGATGGCACGTTTTGTCAGACCATCAATTAATACACTCCATGCCAGGCTAGCATCTATTGGCTGGGTCTGTAATGATCAATACATGACATAATGTATATTGATATTACCTTGTGCCTAATATAGCCATCTGATGTGGGTGACACTTATCATTGGGCCGGTCAATAGGGCTGTTTCTCACCCGTTATACACTTTACCGAACCAATGCCATTAGTTTATTCAACATGACATTTGGTTGGTGGGTGGAATCTTCCCCATATAACCTTTTTCGTGGGCGCGACAGCCTTTGTTTTCTATTTGTTCCATTATCCCATTTCGAGTATAACCGATCTTTGGATTTTGCTCCCACTATCAGCGACCCAACTAGCAATATTGTTGGTGATTTACCTCATAAGGGTATGATAACAGTGTATATTAATCACATTTACCCCAATGGATTGGTAATTTATGGCAATAAGCTATATGCATTACAGTATTTTTGGTATATATGTCTAACACATATGCACCCATATCCCAGCTTTCTTCACCGCATTGGCACCCACCATCTGATTGTTTATTGTGGCACTGCTACACTGTTTAATAGCGGCAGTCTAATACAGTTTATTTTCTAATTCTTATTCTCGTTCATTAATAGTTTTGATAATGCAGCACTGGTGATATTTCGGTCTTCTGCTTCGGTTATTTTTGTACATTTTATATACATATTTCAATAATAGCACCTTTTTGTTTGTTTATTATTCAGTGCTCTTTGAGACCCCCTTATTTTTAACTTGCTACACCCCCGAGATTGGTTGTGCTCCATTACATTGGTTGGCTCTTATTTTCATTAATGAGCTTTGCACCTTGAGACTGGAGTAAAGTGCCAACTATCTTGGGGGTGCATTACCCTCAGTGAACGCTAGGTGGAGTTGCAAAGGTTTCCCTTAAATTATGTAATCGGCATACTGACACTCAGTGGCCAAATAATGGTAGTACACCCCGATGATTTCCTTTCGATCATACACACCTGTGTTCAATCGGCTAATCATCGGTCGATGACTACATAAGGGAACCTTCAACCCCTCACCAATTAGCTCTGATGAAACCGACGCAAGGTCGGTGAAACGCGGCAGCGTCAGCTGGACTGCATCAACTGGACCAACCTCCCTGGTGTGCTTTTGACCCCTGTATCACCGGCTCAACCACGGCTCCCCCTGCATTGTTGCTCGCTACACCGGATGTGACGTCGGGCCGGTATCCCCGGACCCATTCGTCACCACCTGGAACGAGGCTTGAGCCAACACAGAAGGGAAAACGCCGACAGCAGACTGCACAAACCGGCGGGGTCATCTCACCAAACACGGAGGTATGAACTCTTTCTATTTAGCCCGCATACATAACGGTGCATGATACTCCCCACAACCCGCACGGAGGACCTGACTATCTTTCATCCCCGCCACTACTGGGGTTTGTTACTTGATCATTGAGTGGACAGCATGTACCTCCTACACCAGTTCTAACGGCCTTTACCGGAGGAAACTGCACCATTTTGGGCCGGTTCGCATCCTCAGGGATACCATTACTTATTGGGCTCACATTACCACTTTGGGAGAAATCTTCAATTTACCACACAACCACAGTATTATTTACTACTGGATAACCAACAATTCCTTAATCAAGGTTTCGGAATTACCAGAGTGGACTTTGTTCTACTTCCTTTTTGACTGCAGGTCTTGCTACAGTGTACCCGCCATACTATTTTTTGCTACACCGGATCACCTTCAGCTGTGTCAATGATCCCTGCATGATCGATACATCTCATATTCCCCACCTTGTATGGTAATCCCTATACATGTTTTGAACCACACTATCTGTTTCATGTTCTCAGTTCCAGTTGATGCAATCCACTGTTTGTATGGTTTTAATGTTTTTAACGATGTCTTGTGTCCATGTATGTGATCAGTTCCTTCACCAGGCATAAGTGCCTAAATAAATATTTTTCATATATTCACTACACCTCAGCTATCATTGTGTATCCTTGGTACCTATATTTGATCACCTCTTTTTGGGTGAATTGGGGATTGGATTTAACTCTTTATTTCCACCCAATTCACATATCTTGTTCTTTTTACCATACAAAATTTGCTGAAATTTTATTGAATCCATTTTTCTTTCTACTCGTGAGATGTTCCCTGGTGCCACTGGCTGCAATACAACCCCAAAGCATGATTGATCCGCCCCCCATGCTTAACAGTTGGACAGAGGTTCTTTTCATTAAATTCTGTGCCCCTTCTTCTCCAAACATACCTTTGCTCATTCCGGCCAAAAAGTTCAATTTTAACCTTATTGGTTCACAGAACTTGTTTCCATAATGCATCAGGCTTGTCTATATGTTCATTTGCAAAGTTCAAACGCTGATTTTTGTGGTGAGGACGTAGAAGAGGTTTTCTTCTAATGACTCTTCCATGAAGACCATATTTGTACAAGTATCTCTTTATAGTGTACCACAACTCCAGTGTCTGCCAGATCTTTCTGCAGGGATCGTGCAGTCAAACGTGGGTTTTGAATTGTTTTTCTCACAATCCTGAGAGCTGGTCTGTCTGATATTTTTCTTGGTCTTCCATATCTTGCTTTAACTTCCACTGTTCCTGATGACTGCCATTTATTAATTACATTCCGAACAGAGGATATTGACATCTGAACACGCTTTGCTATCTTCTTATAGCCTTCTCCAGCTTTGTGAGCGTCAACTATTTTCAGTTTCAGTTTTCTAGACAACTGCTTAGAAGATCCCATGGTGCTGATTGTTGGGGCAGGGTCAGATGAGTCTGGGCATTTAAAACCTTTGAGATTGACATCACCTGGTCTTCCCAGACGATGATTGAGAACAATTCATGACACTGGCAGGTCTCAGCCTTGCAAAGGGGGCAGTGCACGCTATAAATTCTGCAGGGTGCCCAGACTTTTTTTCTGTAATTTTGAAAGTGTCAATGATGGAAATAAAATCTAACATTTGTTGACATATTATAAGAATGTCTAATCTGTAATTTGATGCCTTTTGGAGATTTTTCCATCTTTCCTTGGCTTCTTTATGCACATTAATACAAATTTATACCTGGGGTGCTCAAACTTTCGATCCCCACTGTATAAAAAATGGGCCAATTAGCTCTTAAGCATATAGCACCAAAGTAATTACAATTAACATTATAACATGTTGAGCAGAGCGGAACACACGGACCAGTGTTATCCCCAATTTTGAGGACCTTCTGTATGCATGCGTAGGCATTGTTTGTCTGTATGAAACAGTGACATAGACAACATTATTGCCTCTAGGGGACCCACTAATAGTCCAATGTGATTTTAGATATATGGTTTGTTATTTTTGATGTACTTGATTGTTATTTTGATGGTTTGCATACTGAATATGCAAGAAATCATACATATTTTAATGGCAATCAATAAAAAAATGTTTTGCTTTTATATTACATGCCGTTAAATGCCATTATATCCTTATACCTCCTCTTCAAATGTTTTAGGATGGTGCACATGATACATAGAGGTGCCTTGTAGCCACCAGAGGGCACCATATTAATTTGCATTTAGTGATGCAGGGAAACATAAGCAGGAGGAGCTTCTAGTTCTCTGCTACTGGTCACATGTTCCATTTCAAATCCTAATCATATTTTTGGCAATAACAAGGTGTGGACAGATCTGTGCCAGTCACAGGCCGTGTCACGTCCTACCAGCCTGTGTCACGTCCTACCAGCCTGTGTCTTAGAATAAATGGGAGGTGAAGCGACCATAAATCAGGATGTAATATTCCACCCACGTGTTTAGCTGGTTAGTGGGCATGGAGGAGGAGGTAGGGAGTGGGCTGTCATTTACCACTGTGTATACACCTACATGAGTGGCTGCCCAGATGTGATAGTGAGGAAATGCTCAGCATAGAAACTCACTAAATCTGAGCACGTGCAGAGTTGCCACCACAGCTGCAGAATACCTAACTGAATTGGGGACATGGACAGGTGGTGGAGCTAGAGAGCAGCAGGATCAAACCCTTTTTTTGGCAGAATACAGAAAACGAATCTAGTGAGTATAAACAGCATGTAATACAACATTTATTGAACGTTTTTATTGATGTGGGTTTAGTGACACTTTACTACTCCTTTATTCTCCTTCCTAAGTAGAAAAACAGTCACTAGTAGGATCTATGCAAAGGTTTATAAGGATTTTTTCCACTTTTGTGCGGTTTTCAGGGTCATTACCTACCTTGGGGATCCATATTGCGGCAAACAATAGCAGCTTGTACAACGCAAATTATGGTACTCTACTAGACAGAGTGAATTCTGATCTCGGAGCATGGTAGGGTTTGTCTCTAACCTGGTTTGGCCACATAAACATCCTTCCGCGAATCCATCCACCTGTTCCATCCCGCCCCAATCATTCTCCCACAGACCTTTTCTTTGTCATCTGCGGAGGCTCTTTGCTACTTGTGTGGCATGGTAGGATCCCCAGATTAGCCTACATGATGTTGCATACCTCCCACAGACCTTTTCTTTGTTATCTGCGGAGGCTCTTTGCCACTTGTGTGGCATGGTAGGCTCCCCAGATTAGCCTACATGATGTTGCATAGGACAAAGATGGAGGGTGGAACTGGTCTCCCTGATGTAGATATTTATTTTAAAGCTATGGCTTTGGTTCCTACAATGAACTAGTGCCATAATACCACTGATAAGATTTGGGTACCTTTAGAAAAATCAATGGCAGGTAGGAATTTGGCAGGCGCCTTTTGGATACCTGTCTCATGTCAGGGTCTCTCTGACTAGACCTCACCACTTACTGTTGTGACACTGAAGGTCTGGGATAGATTGTGGGCTGGTGGGGACCTAACCTCAGACATCTCACTCTTAACTTCTTCGGGGTAGGGTTTACCTTGGTTTAAGCCAATGGAAGATGTGTGCTTTTTTCCTGCATGGGGGTCCGACGGAGATACTACTTGTGCTAAGTTGCCCCCCACTGGCTCTTTTTCCCTGGATGGAAGAAGTAACCACGGCCCCTTCCCAGTGGACTATTGGAGACACCGGCAGATCTTTAACTTTCTTTTTTTTTTATAAAAAAAGGAGTTTATTAAGCCACCATATTACAGAAGAAAACTTATAGAAAGTAATATCTTATGACAGAGATACATGTGTACCAGAAGGAGAATACTAAATTAAATGTGTAATAGTAGTAACAAAATAATTGAATATTCAGTATCCATTAAAATGCACGCGGTTATATAAAGCAATAACAGTTGATATAATTCTCATAGTCAACAGAATTCCGAAGAAACAAACAGTAAACAATAGGAAAACAAGAATCAAACCAAAAAAGAAACAACAGTCCCAATCTAAGCTCCAATCCTATGTCTGTGTTCCCCAGCATGCTAAATGGATTCATCCTCAGGAGATAAGTCAAAAGAGATAAATTCAAAATCTACTAGTTAGCTAATAGGATGATTATAAAATGTTATATTTACAGCCTACAGCTGTAGCAGTCGGTCTAGCACCAG
Source organism: Pelophylax lessonae (assembly GCF_965119305.1). Taxonomy (NCBI): domain Eukaryota; kingdom Metazoa; phylum Chordata; class Amphibia; order Anura; family Ranidae; genus Pelophylax; species Pelophylax lessonae. Next base: position 484,601,411 of record NC_138769.1, read on the forward strand.
TTGAGGAGGGGCAAGTTCTGCAAAATTCAAGCCAGGCTTGCCATATAGTGCATCTGGAAAGTATTCACATACCAGTAAAAGAAAAACAATGTTTCCAACTGAGTCCAAGTCAACATAAAAGACACATATCCACAGGAAAACTTTGGGGGTCATCATCTTAGCTAGCCGTCTTGGTATATGAAGGCTTCCTGTTACAGAGTACAATGCGGTGAAGAGTTCTATAAAAGATCACCAGGCTCTTACTTAGATCCACCTCAATAAAGGAGCCTGGGGCACACACTTATAAGGTAATATGTAACCGCAGGGACTATCATGTTCAAGCAGATAGGCGATGATTTGTGGTGCACTCTCAGGGGCTGTTCTCCTTGCGATCCAACCATTGTTGAGCCAGGGATGGTTTCTCAAAGAAATTGACTTCCCCCTTCACTACCATTTAAAGCCTGGCTGGGTACAACAAAGCATATTGTAGATCCAGTGCTCTCAGCCTTTTCTTGACCTCAATGAATTGAGCCCTTCTCTTCTGGACCTCGGCTGAAAAATCGGGGAATAGAGAGATTTTGGAATTAGCCATAGCTGACCCCATGGTTCTGCCCTTAGATAGTATAGTGTCTCTGTCCTTGCAATTTAGCATTTTAAATACGAATGGGCGAGGAGGGGCACCAGGTGGTAACGGACATGCAGGAACTCTGTGTGCCCGTTCCACAGAAAACATGGGGGAAAAATAATCTTTACCAAAGGTATTAAATAGCCATTGCTCAATGAAGATGACTGGACTTTCCCCCTCAAGTTTTTCAGAGATTCCAATTGCCCACACATTGTTTCTCCTCACCCTGTTTTCAAGGTCCTCTAGCTTTGCAGCGTGTTGGGTGACTGTGGGTATAAGTGCAGGCAACATCACGCTGGAGAGGGGCCTTCTAAGGCCGCTGTACGGTCTTTGCATATCCTAGCAAATTAATGTGACTTCGGTTTTAACCCCTTTTATATCTGTGGCAAGGGATGCAATGGAATTATTGCAAGTTGTAGCTGTTAAAATTATATCTCTGAGTGTGGGTTCTGGTCCATCAGAGCTAGGGGCTTGAGTAGCGTGCAAGGTAAAGATGTCAGCCTGTGTACTCACTGTGTCCCATTCCTGCAGGGGGATAGCCGATTCATTCAGGGGTGCCGTGTTGTCTGTCTAAGTGTTCCTCGCTGCAATCGCCAGGAGAGGAAGACTGTGAGAGCTGGTCCTTAGGAGCAGGTTTAGTGAAGAATTTCAGTGCAGCTTCACAATATTTGTCCTTTGCAGGTCTAGGGGGAAGGCCGCCATCTTGGGCCGCATGGTACGTTGTAGACCGAGAAGTGGAACCACGCTTAGACGTGTTTGCCATCTAACTGTATTCTACTGCGTGAGCAGTTGGGCGGTGCAGTCGGTTTCGTCTGGTGTGCAGCCAAAAAAGTGCTAGCAGGGTCATAAGCAGGAGGTTTGGCGGAGAGAGCTGCCTAAGCGACCTAAGACATCCACTGCCAAGACATGCCCTGGCTCTTGAACTTTCTTGACAACACTCTCTTCCTAAATTGAGAGCTAATTCTACCCTTTCTTCATTTGAATCCCTTTGTTCCTCACTCCCAGTCACAGGTCATCTCTTTTCTCGAATGTAAAGACTGTTCATGAGTTCCTCTGTCAGTCACCTGCCTGTTTTATTAAAGAACAGGAGTGTGAACTTGACCTGGAGTTTTTTCCACCCCAACTCTAAAGGATTATAAGACTTACTCAAGCTTCTTCTTTATGCTCTAGAGTGCAGGAGTCATGTTATAAAGTTTTACCTAGGTGGTAAAAAAATTTCCATACGCTTCGCACAAATTTCCCCTGCTACAGATGCGAGATGTTGGTGGGGCTGCAATGAAAGGGGTACTTTTCTGCATATCTGGTGGTCATGCCCTAGAGGTTATCTGCCCCCTTATCTAGAAAGCCACACTTCAAACAATTAGGCCTACGCCCCCTTGTCTTTTCCATGATACTTCCTCTTCCTTTAAAGCATATAAACACAGTGTGACGCCACATTTACTTAATGCTGCTAAATGTTTGATTCCACGCTTTTGGAAACAGGTGTCCTGCCCAACCCTTGTTGATTGGAAGAGGGAAGTGGATCGGATTATGGAGACTAAACGCTTGGTTCATGCTGCATATAATACTCTGTATGGGTTTCATAATGTTTGGGCTGGGTGGATTTGTTACTCCGATAAACTACAGGATGAGTAGGGACAGGAAGGGTCCTTTTGCTTTGCATATGCCCTGACACGGCTTTGGGGAACATATCCCAGACAGCATGCAGATATATTAAGGTTGATGCCTTCAGGACTATCATGAGCTTGGTACGGAAGTTTAGGTTGATGCACATTTACCCATCTGCTTACTGTGAATGATTGTTGTTGTTCAGTCCTTCCCTTCCATATTTTTTTTTTTGTCAGCCTCTCTGTTTATTATGTTTTTGTAATTTGTGGGTCTGTATACCTCTATTGTACTGCCATAACACTGGTCTAATATTCTATTGTATTGCCACTTCAGTATATGGCTTTGTTCACCCCTGAAACTATGCCTAATAAACATGCTATACATACCTGCTCTGTGCAGTGGTTTTGCACAGAGCAGCCCAGATCCTTCTATTTTCGGGTCTGCTGTGGCCTGCTGGCGCTCCTTGCCCCTCCCTCCTGCCAAGTGCCCCCAGAGCAAGCAGCTTGCAATTGGGCACCCAGGCAGGCTCGCTCCCTAACCACTGCTCTGTGTGTCCATTCACACACAAAGCTGCAGCTCGGCCCGCCCCTCTCTCTCCTTATTGGCTTGCTGACTATGATTGCAGAGCTGGAGGAAGATTGGGCTCAGGTAAGTATTAGGGGAGGCTGCTGCACAGAGAAGGTATTTTTTTTTTTAACTTCATGCAAAGAATGCATGAAGGTAAAAAAAACCTTGAGCCTTTAGAACCACTTTAAGATGACCTTTCTCCTGGCCATTACAGGCTTTGTCTGTTATAGAGCCTTTTTTTTTACTGAATTACCAGACCGAGTAGTGTTTAAGCCAGATCCTCGTTACTTATCGCAAGTAGCAACTGTGTTTCACAAAACTCAGGACATTGTGCACCCTTCTTTTGTAAGGACACTAAAGATCCCAGAGAGGAAAAATTCCATTCTCTAGATATTAGGGGCTTCATTCACTAAAGCAGATTGCATATCCCATGCAATGCTGAAAATGGCAATTCACTATCTTTTTTTACAGTATTTACTTCAAAAAGCAAAAACTCATAGTAAATACCACATACAACTGTGTTAGTTCACTAAAGAACATATTAAATGAAGGCATTAAAAAAGTAGTATTTTTAACAAACAATTAAGATCGCCAGAATTCTTAATAGTAAATAGCTGGTTTTTAAGGAGCTGTACTTGATGAACTCTCAGAAATTGTGATATGTTCAAATAGATTTTCTACCTGTGGTATTAACCTGTATGCCATTTCCATCATTGTGTGATGTGTCCATCTTTAGTGTTCCAAAGACGCATTTTAGATTTTAAGGTGCAATCTGATTTTTCGCTTTCCTTCCACAAATTTCAGCCTAAATGATAAAGGTTAAATACTTTTTTTTTTGGCTTTGGATAGGGTGGAGATGGATTAGAACACCTGTCTGTTATTGCTGCCTGTGCCCCTGGTAGGAAGATTCACCCTCTTTGTCCTGTTTACCGTTATTAAAAGTAAAGTTAATTTGCAGCGATTTCCTCTCACATCCTGATACCGTTATAGAACAGGAAGGTGAAGGTAAATCTCCCCATTGGGACACAGATTGCAAAAAAAAAAAAAAAATGATAGAAGTTATAACCCTCCCTTACTCTATTCAAAGTAAAAAAAAAAAAAAAAAAGTTGTGCATATCTGCTTTAGAAAGGTGTCCTTTTAAATCAGTTTAATTTTTCAGTCCTGAAACTTAGAAAATGGCTCCAAATTTTATTTTTTACATGTAATCTGCCTGCTTTCTTCCTCTGGAATAGTAGATTAGCAAAAGGGCGTCAAGAAGTTTGCATCAAATATTTATGATTGCTTAGATATACAATGTGTGAAATTAACCACTTCAGCTCCGGAAGATTTTACCCCCTTAATGACCAGGCCATTTTTTGCTATTCGGCACTGTGTTACTTTCATGAAAAATTGTGGGGTCGTGCGACACTGTACCCAAATGCAATTTATGTCATTTTTTCCCCACAAATAGAGCTTTCTTTTGTTAGTATTTGATCACCTCTGCGGTTTTTAGATTTTGTGCTACAAACAAAAAAAGAGTGACAATTTTGAAAAAAACGCCATATTTTTTACTTTCTGCTATAAAACATTCCTAATAAAAAAAATTAAAAATCTATTTTTTTTATCAGTTTAGGCCAATTTGTATTCTACTATATATTTTTGGTAAAAAAAAATCCCAAAAAGCGTATTTTAATTGGTTTGCGCAAACATTATAGCGTTTACAAACCAGGCGATAGATTTTTGGAATTTTTATTTATTTTTTTGTTTTTATTAGTAATGGCAGCGTTTTTTAGCAGGACTGCGACATTGCGGCGGACAGATCGAACCCCAAACTGACATAATTGACACTTTTTGGGGACCAGTGACATTAATACAGTAATCCGTGCTAAATATTATGCACTGTTACTGTATAAATGATACTGGCGGGGAAGGGGTTAACACTGGGGGTGATCAAAGGGGTTAATGTGTGCCTAAATATGCTTACTGACTGTGTGGGGAAATAGTTCTGTGACAGGCACTGAGAGATCGGAGTTTCAGCTTATCTGAAACTTTTGATCTCTCCTTGCCTGTCTGACAGAAGACTCGCCTGCTTTGTTTACATAAGCAGGCGGGTCTTCTGTCAGTGTATCTGACGATCGCAGGAGGCCGGTGGCAAACGCCACCACTCCTCCCGCGACCCACCTCCTGCTGTGTCTAAACACAGCGGGAGTGCGGTGCCCCGTCAAGACCTCGTGCAGGATATTACGTAGTACTACGTGATTTTGCGCAGCTGAGACACCCTGCCGCAGTAATACTATGGTGGGCAGTCAACATGAGGTTAAAAAGACATTGTGATGTGTTTATCTCAGATCAAGTCTGCGGGATCCACCTATAACATAGATTCCTAGAAAGAAAGGAGTGCATACTGTCTAATTGCTAATCTGTTCAGTTGGTCTGGCTTTTTAGGCACTGTCAGGTTTGTAGAGGCCTATCTGCTGACAGCCTTAAAGCAGAATTATACCATCTTATACTTTACAGCCAAAGAAGCTGCTTCTGTTTAATCTACAACTGCCATGGTGCTGCACATTTGATCAGTTATGACACCAGCCTTTTGATGGTTTGACAGCTTGCAAATGTGACAGTTGGCAATCCTGGCATTTCAGGAATGTATGTGTTTTTTTTAAACCGTTAAATCAATGGGCTTTGTTCCACTTAATGATTTACTGTTGTTCAGGGGCTCTTGGCTTCATCAAAATGGCAGCCTCCAGCAAGACAAAACAGGAGCAATGCTGAAGGCAATTTAGAGCACACACTAATTTTGGTAGCATAATTATTAATGTAGAATGTATGTTTCTTGCTAAAGAACATTATATTTTATCAAGCTCTCATGGGTAAAGTTCTGCTTTAAGGCATCCCCAATCTTGCATTTTAAAGGAATTTCATTTTTTTATGTTGCTCCTCCAGTGGTTCAAAAAGGCTTCTCTGCATTGAAGAATGGCTCAGTTTAAGAATTGTTATATACTACTTTAATATCAGCAGTAAAATAGCTCATAGTATTTTTGAAATTTTTTGGGGGAAAATTGTCACTAGGGGGAGAGGTCACTGGGTGACCCCTGCCACTTTGTTTATTCAGTGGCAGGTAGGAAGCAGAGGTGTCAGTCGGTGGGAGCCAAGCATCGGCTGCAGAAGTTTGTTTATGCAGTTCATTGTGCAGAGTTCATCATGCCTGATGCTAAATTTACTTTGGGTGAAATTTATTTCGTGTTTTACTTTTTTTTTTCTTTTTTAACCACTTAACCAACTTCGAAAAATGTACTCCCCTTCATGACCAGGCCACTTTTTGCAATGCAGCACTGCGTTACTTTAACTGAAAATTGCATCGCCATGAAACGCTGTACCCAAATAAAAATTGTATGTTTTTTTCCCAAAAATAGAGCTTTCTTTTGGTGGTATACGATCACCACAGTTTTTTTTATGTTTTTCGCTATAAACAAAAAAAAAATGACAATTTTGAAAGAAAAAAAACAATATTTTTTTACTTTCTGCTATAAAATATATCCCAAAAATTTTTAAAAAAAATCAAATTTCTTAATAATCTTGGGCCAATATGTATTTGCTACATGTTTTTGGTAAAAAAAAATTCCAATAAGCGTATGATTGGTTTACGCAAATGTTATAGCGTCTACAAACTAAGGGATATATACTGGAATTTTTTTTTTTATACTAGTAATGGCGGCAACCAGCAACTGTGGGACTGCAATATTGCCAAGGGACAATCGGACACGAACTGACACTTTTGAAACTTTGCGGGAACCAATGACACTAATAAAGAAATCAGTGCTAAAACTAAGTACGGTGACTGTACTAATGACCTTGGCTGGGAAGGGGTTAAACATCTAGGGCAATCAAAGGGTTACAATGCATCCGGAAAGTATTCAAAGCGCTTCACTTTTTCCACATTTTGGTATGTTATAGCCTTATTCAAAAATTGATTTAATTCATTATTTTCCTCAAAATTCTACAAACAATACCCCATAATGACAATATGAAAGAAGTTTATTTCAAATCTTTGCACATTTATTAAAAATAAAAAAGTAAAAGAATCACATGTACATAAGTATTCACAGCCTTTGCTCAATAGTTTGTTGAAACACCTTTGGCACCAATTACAGCCTCAAGTCTTTTTGAGTATGATGCTATAAGCTTGGCACATCTATTTCTGGGCAGTTTCTCCCATTCTTCTTTGCAGGATCTCTCAAGGCCCATCAGGTTGCATGGGGAGAGTCGGTCCACAGCTATTTTCAGATCTCTCCAGAGATGTTCAATTGGGTTCAAGTCTGGGGTCTGGCTGGGCCACTCAAGGACATTCACAGTTTCCTTATAGCCACTCCTTTGTTAATCTTGGCTGTGTGCTTAGGGTCATTGTCCTGTTGGAAGATGAACCTTCAGCTCATTCTGAGGTCCAGAGCACTCCGGAGCAGGTTTTCATCAAGGATGTCTCTGTACGTTGCTGCATTCATCTTTCCCCTGATCCTGACTAGTCTCCCAGTTCCTGCCACTGAAAAACATCCCCATAGCATGATGCTGCCACCACCGTGCTTTACTGTAGGGGTGGTTTAGGCAAGGTGATGAGCAGTGCCTGGTTTCCCCCCCCCCCCCCCCAGACATGATGCTTACTATTCAGGTCAAAGAGTTCAATCTTTGTTTGATCAGACTAGAGATTTTTGTTTCTCATGGTCTGAGAGTTTTTCAGCTGCCTTTTGGCAAACTCCAGGTGGGCTATCATGTTCCTTTTACTGAGGAGTGGCTTCCCTCTGGCAGCTCTACCATACAGGCCTGATTGGTGGAGTGCTGCAGAGATGATTGTTCTTCTGGAAGGTTCTCCTCTCTCCACAGAGAAACATTGCAGCTCTGTTAGGGTGTTTTCACACTTGGTGCGATTGCCTGATCTGAACCCGAGTTTGATTGCTCCCCCCTCCCGCTGCCCCCGATGGACTGTGTATATATATGTGTTTCTCTTATTATATATATATATATATATATATATATACACATAGATAATTGTTAAATAAATTTGTATGTATATACACACATATAGATATATACACACATACATATATATATATATATATATATATATATATATATATATATACACATGCATACATATATATACACATACATATATATATATAAGAGAAATATATATATATATATATATATATATATATATGTGTTTTCTGTGATGTCATAGGAGAATATGGATACGTCATCGATCTGGTGTGTGGTGGAATCATGTCCTAACCAACTGGACAGATGAATGGTGCAAGAATTTTAGGATGAAGAGGACCACATTCATGCAACTATGTGATATCCTCAGGCCACATCTGGAAAGACATCTCACCAGATTTAGAAGATCATTGTCTGTGGAACAGCAAGTTGCGATATGTATTTGGAGGCTGGCTACAAACCTGGAATTCAGGTCACTTTCAAATGTATTTGGGATTGGAGTGTCCACTGCTTGTATGGTAACAAAAATATGTTACATCAGTCATTGTACAGGAATTGCTCCAAGTGTACATCAAAACACCTTCTGAGGATGAATTCAAGGTCATCTTGCAACGTTTTCGTGACCATTGGGGTTTCCCACAATGTGGTGGGGCTATTGATGGTACCCACATTGGTATTTTATGTCCACCAGACAGTCCAGTGGACTATTATAACCGTAAAGGCTTTTATTCTGTCATTCTACAAGGGGTGGTAGACCATAGAATGAGGTTCTGGGACATCAATGTAGGCTGGCCAGGCAAAGTTCATGATGCTAGAGTGTTTGGAAATTCCTCACTTTATCAGAGGGGCCACAGTGGTACACTGTTCCCTAAAAGCACAGAGAGATTTCAAGATGTTGATGTGCCAATAATGATAATAGGGGATGCAACGTATCCTCTCCTGAAATGGTTAATGAAACCATACCCAGAAAATAGAGGAACAACAGCGGCACAGGCTGTTTTCAACCACAGGCCAAGCAAAGCACGGATGACTGTGGAGAGGGCTTTTGGTCGTCTCAAGGGAAGATGGCGGTGCTTGATGAAAAGGTACGACTGTAACATCCAAAACATGAATACTACCATCACAGCGTGTTGTGTGCTTCACAATTTTTGTGAAATTCATAATGAGGACTATGATGAGGTAAATTGTGCAGTAAATGAGTCCAGCGAAGCAAATGCCCCTGAGTCAAACAACACTGCCAACTCAATTAGAGATGCCCTATGTTCTTATTTTTCAAGTTTGTAATTGTGGGTTGTTTTTTTTTTTTTTGTTTTTTTTTAAACAAAACATACCCTTTATGTGAAATAGAAATGTAATGTGAATTGTTTTCTATATTTGACAACTCATATAGCTGTTTTGTATTACAACTTATCAGTCAATAAAAATGAGATACAAGAAACTGTCAAAAACGTTTATTGAAATTGCAATAAGCAGTCAAAATTGCAATAAGCAGTCTTGCTTAATCAAGAATAAACTTGAACTCTGAAGGCACATCCGGTGAGCCTATTATCAAAACATTACAAACATGTTCTGGGAAGAGCATTCATCCATATGAAAAGTAAAAGGATAAATAAAATAAATTAAAATCTAAATTAACAATGTCAGTTCTACAAAAAGTGCTTCAGATGCTCTTGTATCATGTAAACAAAAACATAAAAGTTCCAGAAGAAATCACACATATTGTTCTACTGTGAATCACTGTAAACCAGAGGTGTCCAACCTGAGTCCCTCCAGATGTTGCTGGACTTCATCTGCCATACTACTGGCTGGCAAGAGAGAATGGGAGATGTAGTCCTCTAACATCCCAGAGGTGTCCAACCTGAGTCCCTCCACATGTTGCAGGACTTCATCTCCCATACTACTTGCTGGCGAGAGAGAATGGGAGATGTAGTCCTCTAACATCTGAAGGGCAGCAGGTTGGTCAGGCGGCAGGTTGGACAACCCTGTGGCTTAAAAGAATATAACAATCTCTTATAACTCTTGATAGGATGGATATGGGCTGTCTCTTGTTTCAGTGTAGTAGGGCACTTCAGACCGAGAGTGCTGTTGAGCATGAGGATGCAGGTTTGTGCATGCTATGTTGTCATGAGCTGAGAAAACATGATGTAAAGAATTTGGCTGTAAAAGTGGGGGGGGGGTGCTGGTGTGATGAAGGTGCAAAAATGTCAAACACTCTGTTAAACATTGACATTAACATTCTATTATTTTCCTGCCGTTCCTCTCTTTGTGCTTGGATGCGGCGCTCCTCCAGATCTATTTGCACTTGCATCCATTTATCCAGTCTTTCTTTCTCCTGTTGCTTACGGACTTGCTCAGCCTGCATGAAGTCATCATATTGTTTCTTATGTTGATCTACATAGGATTCCAGCATGCTTGCTATGTAGGGGGTCAGCCCCTTGAATGACTAACTCCATTACACTGTAGTTCTATTGAGAAATTCCCACAGACTGTCATGCATCTTTCAGCCACAAGATGTCACTGTTGTTGCTTTAGGTGAAGGGAGGAAGCAGGAAGTTCCAGGAAGGGTGTGGTGTTCGGGTCTTTATGGCTGTGCTGAGATGAGAAAAGGGTCTGCATGCTGTGGCCTTGAGAGGGATATAGACTGTATAATCCTGGGACAGAGCAACAGGATCTTGCCAGAGGAGACAGAACTGAACTGTGGTACTACGGACAGCAGCTGAGAACCCGAGGAAGAGAGGAGAGAACATCCCAGAGCACCTCAAGCTAATTACAGAGCAAGGGGCCAGACTGCAGTGACCTCCAAGTGACAGAACAAGAACTACTTGCAAAGAAACCCAGACCAGTGCATAAGAGACTGCAGCTACAGACAGCAAGGGACAGATCCAGAGACCTGACTACATCCACCATCACAGAGACTGAGATAAAGCAGCTGTACCTACAGAACTGTGAGTGTGCACCGGTGCTAAACTGTGGCAGAGCATAGAGCAGGTTTCTGTAGACAGAGCGTTGCAGCAACGTGTCCTGGTTAGCGGGAATCAGATAGGAACATATTCTGTGTGTGCGTTGGTGGGAGCGCCATTTTAAGTATCACGTTGCAGTTAACTTTGCTGTAAACCTATGTAATCTGTTATTACTGTTAACATCATTCTCCGGCCATTATACTCTGTTGGTTAATAAAGCCGGTATCTGCTTCAGCCTCTCTGTCTGCTGTACCGTACTTGAATTCTGCATTGCGGTCCCCTACTCCTCTGACCGCTACAGCTACATCAACCTTGGCCTTTCTCTTCGTGATGACCGTTCTGGGCTGTATGTTCTCTGCTTGGGTAGAGTTAGGTCTGTCAGATTCACCTTAAAGGTTGATAAAAAGACATGAAAAATTAAAAACGTCTTAAAGTCTAACTTTAGTAAATTGTGCATGTCTTGAAGGAAAACGTGATGACAACTGTGATTATATGTACAGCACCTTTACACCACAGAACAAGGCAAACGCAAAACATTATTTTGCAGTCTTCTATAATTACACATGCAGCCTCTATGGCATCATATAATCAATAATAGAGACACTAATAAACTGTACTTTCTATGCAGGACAAATTTCACTAGTAAAAATAAAAAATTTATTCAATAGTTAACAACTGAAAATGGTGGCAAAATATGAACCAAGATATATTTTAGCTGTTGCGTTATAAAGACATTATCTATATTGACGTTGATGTAAAAAAACCCACATTACATGTCTTGCTACTCAATATACAGATGAATAATGAATTGCTTATAATATTAGCAATAACATAAACCATGGAATAAAGAAATATACTCACTGCTTGATAGCTCATTTGTCGTTTTGGATGATGGCTGGGAAACTGCAGAATAATTGTGTTGCTCATTGGAGGTTGCATAGGAAGATGAAGGTGTAGGTGGATGTGATTCGATTATGTGTTGAGGGTCACTTGTGGGCCTCGTACCAATAATGTTGTCAATGGCATCAAACCACGGAAACTTATCCTTCTCTTCTGCTGAGCTTCCAGTCTTTCTTAGAGAGTCACGTATTTTCAGATATTGCTTTTGCAGTTTCTTTACCTCCACACGACATTGATTTTCCGTTCTTGTGAATCCCCTTTATTTCAGGTGTTCGCTGAACATTTTATAAATTTCTGCGTTTTTATGTGTGTTTTCCAGTTGGGTTTTTATGTTTTCGTCAGCCCATACCTTTAACAAGGTTTCGATTTCTTCTGCTGACCACAGCAAACCCTTTCCTGTCATCCTGGCGCTTGTTATTGACGACGGTTCCGTCAACCACATTAGACGTCATTACTAAGCGGTTCACTTCCTCGATTTGGTACACTTGCGTTCACATCAGAAGCGAACCGTACTCCAGTTCACATAAACCGTACCCCAGACCACCCTTTTTAAGCGGACTCGAGTATGGTTCGCGTGTACGCACCTGAGTTCTGAGACAGTGTTCACATCATTAAAAATAACCGAATTCCGACGTCAATCGAACCCAGGTGCGCACCAAAAGTGCTAATGTGAAAACTCCCTGTGACCATCGGGTTCTTAGTCACCTCCTTGACCAAGGCCCTTCTCCTCCTTTCCCTCAGTTTGGTAAGGCAGCCCACTCTAGGAAGAGTCTTGGTGGTTCCAAACTTTTTCTAATTGCGGATGACGGAGGCCACTGTGCTCATTGGGACCTTCAATGCAGAAATTTTTCTGTACCCTTCCCCAGATTTGTGCCTTGATACAATCCTGTCTCAGAGGTCCACAGACAATTCCTTGGATTTAATGGCTTGGTTTGTGCTCTGACATGCACTGTTAATTGTGGGACCTTATACAGACAGGTGTGTGCCTTTGCAAATCGTGTTCAATCCACTGCATTTACCACAGGTGGACTCCAATCAATTTGTAAAAACATCTCAAGGATGATCAGTGGAAACGGGATGCACCTGAGCTAAATTTTAAGTGTCATGGCAAAGGCTGTAAAAAAGTCCAGTGTTGTGAATACTTTCCGGATGCACTGTAAATGTGTGCCTAGCCGTTTGTGTTTACTATGTGTGCTGCGTATACTAGGGGAAGAGATGGCTTTGAGGAACACACAATTCATCCCTACCCTCTGTCAGAACGGAACTCTGCCTTGTTTACATAGGCAGAGCTCCATTCTGAGTCTCTGGCCGATGATTGGCCAGTACCAGTGGACATCAAGTGCCTGGCACCCACAGATCGGCTTCTGAATAATCACAGCAGAATTGGCCACCCCCTGCAGGCAGAAGTGTGGAATCACGTATATAGTGTGATTTGGCACACAGCTGCCGCCATGGAGCAGTAAAAGTGCTATAGGGCTGTCAACATGTGGTTATAAAGGACTTCTTAAAAATTGTCTCCAGGTTTTTATTTACTTCAGCCATTTTTTGGGGTGAATTAGGGGTACTGTGTAAGTTATGAATGCTACCTTACACTTCTGTTGCGGACCATTACTTCCCTACTGACACATATGCATTGTTGTTGAGTCAAGTGATGGTTAAACAAAGGAAAGTTAATTCAACCAACCTCTAGGCTCCTTTGAAAGAAAAAATAGATAACAGGGAATGCATCTGTCAATATTGTAGCCAACAGTTTACTTGTATACAATTAGTTTCATTGTCTTCCTTTTTCTCAACTTGATTATAATAAAGAGGTTTATGTATTACAAGTGCTAATTTGGGGAGAATAAATTACACGGTCTGATAAAGGTCATTTTAAATTCTTTTTTGCTGCATTCTTATTTGCAGGTAAAGACAACAGTGTAAAGGATATGATTATATGGCCTACAGATTTTTGACAGGATTGTAGAACACTGTAAAGAATCAGGTATAAATGCTGTGTCAATGGCAATCTGCATTTACTTGTTCTACATTAGTAAGATTTTTGTTTGTGATTAGAGCCTTTGTGTTTGCAGCTTAACTACACAAGAGTCTGAATGAAGGCCACTACAGTTTATGGTTGAGGTTTCCTTTTACAATTACAACCTTCTTACATATTTGTTTGTGGATTGCTGAGGTCCTTGTCAGTATCTCCTTGCATTTATTTTCAAGTTTATTTTCCTTAGAAGAATTTTCCACTTTTAGTAAGGGAGTGAGACATGATTCTGCCCTATATTGACAAATGTAAAAAAAAAAAAAATGGTATACTTTTGTGGTTTAAAAAAGGGTCTATAAAATAGGAGGGAATAAAGGTAGAGTGGACAAATACGAATGAAGTGCCCATTCACTTGGCAATAATGTACACTGAAATACTTTGATCTAATCATAAACCATTAAACATAACTTCCACATTCTATACAGTTTAATTGTAAGTGATTTGAGCAGTTCTGCCTCTATCAGCATTATAAAAATGAATGTGCTGCCTTGCTTACTGTTTATTTTTCTGGTACAAAAATTTTTTGAGACGCAGACAGAATTACAATATTAGATCAGTACATCGGAGTGCATGCATAATTTTAAAGGCAGATTGGATACAGTATGCGAAGATGTTTAGTAAGCAATCATATTGTCATAAAGCATAAACACGAGTAAAATGTTGGGTGTGAGAATATCACAAAAACATGCCCATGAGAACAAGGGGCGTTTTTTTTAAGCACATGTCACACAATATTAGGCAGTGAGCCAATTTGAATCAGTATTTAAAAGGGTGGAGTGGAACAAAAGAGAAAGGAGGAAAAAGGAAAGGCAGGCTTACAGAGAACAAGTGAGGAAAAGAAAAATATGTAAAGCAGGAAAGAGTTTTGTAAGTTGAGGAAAGGAGTGTTAGAGAAGGAAAAAAGAATGGAAGTGAGAGGTAGGGGACCACAGAGGATGCTTAGGAGTAATCTAAAAAGAGTAAACTGGCCCTTAAATTTGAAAGCTGAAGTATCTTCTAATATTGTAGTTATTTTTTGTTAATAAATCTACCCTGCACCCTAGACTTTAACTCCTCAAAGATAAGGGATGGGGATTTCCATGCTTGAGCAATAGTTTGGTAGCTATAAAGATGTGTTAAAGGGTTGGACTACATCAAGGGATATTGTCTATGGGTTTATAAAGAAAGCCTCCCAAAGGTCTTAACAAAGGTTAATCTGTAAGATCGAATTAATAATTTTGTAGACCTTTATCCATAGATGGCAAGCTTTCGGACAGAATCACCAAATGTGGAGCATACCATTAGCCTTTTGTACACCCTGAAGCAGAAAGCAGGGCTAGAGAATGCATTTGGCTATTCTCACTGGAGTGAAATACGAAAGGGACAGAACACAATTTTAATTGGCATGAAATATGAATGGGCCAGCACTTCATTAGAGCTCTCTGTGACTTTTACAGTTTGGGAGCATTTGAATAAAGACAGCCAGATTTCAGCCCACTTCTCAGGGGTTAGGGTTTTAATAAGGTCCTGTTCCATCACGTCTAGGAGGGAGAGGCTCAATTAGAGAAACATTACATAGAAAAGAAGAATATAAGAGACACCACCCGCTTTGTTGTAGAATTAGCTCTGCAGATGAATATAATGTTGTAAGAGACCAAGATAAAGAAAATGGGAAAATATTTGAATTCCATGAATAGTCAGTAGCAAATAGATTGTGGTAAATCCTTGTGTTCTCCACCATCTGAAGTTGCAGATAGGTAAATAAACTAATTCCAGGTAAAGGCCATGACAAAAGGGTTTTCCTTACACTTCTAGTCCAAACATAGACTGGAATGGTGCAAAAGGCATGTCAGAGCAGAGGGCATAAGCGCCAAATGTCCAGTCTGCAGACGCACACTTCTTGTAGAAGGTTCTGGCGGTGGCTTGACTGCAAAGTGCTTTAGAACGCAGGTGACAAGGATGGATTGATATTGCACAAAGAGCAGGACTGCAGAATATACTGCAGCAGATGGTGCAGATTGGATCAGCAGCAGTACAGCAGCTTGAGATGAAGTCTAAGATGAAGCTGAAGTCAGAAACCATGGCGACAGACAGTAGGCAGGGTAGCAGTCAGCGTCATGGTTAGGAGGCAGAACAGGGTTACACTAGGGAATTGGTATAGGTAAGCCATAGTCAGGTAAAAAAAAAAAGGCAAGGTAGAAGAAGGTCCAGAGGCAGGCCGGGTCAGCAATGGTTAGGCACAAAAGAATACAAGTCAAGAAGGCAAACCCAGTCACTAACCAGATAGGAAGAGAAGAAGCAGGTCCAAAAGCAAGTCAGGTCAGCAAGGGGCAGGCAAACAGGATCAGGTCATAAATTAATAGCTGAAGATCATAAAGAAAATTCTTAGTTTAGATCTAATCTTAAAAAGACCCTTTGGTGCCACTGCTGAGATTGGAAGTATGTGCCCAACGTCCACATACAGCGTGATCACGTGAATAGGTGTGCTTGTGTAAACATGCATGCACATGTTGGAGCATGGTCACGTTGTCTTGTGATTCTATCCTATCTCCACACATGCCATAGATAAATACTTTTAGGGCTATAATTTTGTATTAACTCAAAACTGATGTGCTGTAAAAAGATTTAATAGGTCTCCAATTTACAGATTTGGTTATCCTAGTTTTCCACTGTTCTGCAAGCACATGCAACTAGAAGCTATATTATTTTGGTATTACCTTAGATCCAGTGACTAGCAGTGCACACTGCCCTTTATTATTATCATTTCTTCTTGCTACTACCTCACCACGACAAGGCGAAGCAGTGAAACTGGAGGCAAGAGTAGTGTGGTTCCAAAAATCAGTACATCATTGTTGTTCCCAGTGGCGTATGTTAGAGTGAAGTAGTGGTGGGTGGCACTGCTTATAGTCTGTGAGGATACATAAACTGGAAGAGTTTACAATCTACTGGGGTATGAGAGAGGGATACACATTGCTCAGGTCTGGAGGAGGGCAGGTTCTGGCACATAAATGATTACTTAAGGCTGGCCTAGTAAGGCCAAATTCACCCCTCCCCATTTACATTACTCTGTAACCACATAACCCTCCTCCCCCAATCACATAGAATTCCTCAGTGGCACACTGCATTCACCCCACTGGTCCCAGCGCATTCTTCCCCCACTCACTACACCCCCTATCACAGTGTATCCCTCACTGGTACTTGACAAAATAATTGAAGAAACTGCATAAGACTTAGATTATTTGGTTATTTTAAGGTTTTTTTTTTTTTCTGAAGCACTGGATTAACTTCAGCGTGTCAATTTAGAACCAAGTGTATCCATGGACTGAATGGTGTCAGGAGTCGCAATAATAAATCTCAGCATGGGTTTTAGTGGTCAAAGTCACTGCAATATTAACTGTAGTTTTGGTGTCAATGTCTGCAATAATAATTGGTGCCAGTGACGGCAATACAATCTCCAAAATTGGTGGCCAGTGGCAGACCTATTTCAAACCACCTTCATTGGTAGTCAGTGGCAGTGCTGCTAACCCCCTCCTGTACTGATGAATTAATGGCCATTGACACTAATGTTAAACTCCCCACAACTTTCTATGGTGACAATGCCTTTAACCCCCTGCATCGATGGTCATTGTTAGTGCTGTTAATTCCCTCCCTCCCCTGCATTGGTAGACAGTAGCAGTGCTGTTACCCTCACCCCACATTAGTGATTAGTGGCAGGGTGATTTAGCCCCACTAAATGTTTACCAGATCACATCCCCCCACGTCACTCTCTCCTTGATGACTTCAGGCCAGGACTATTGTTGCAGTTGCTTGTGTGGGTATATTTCTAGGTTAGCTATGTTAAGGAGAGGACTGACTCTCAGTCCTCTCTGTATTAATAGAGAGGTATTTGCGACCTGGATTTTGGAGGCCCTGAAGTGATATTCGGTTGAAAAAGAACCTGCACTCCTGACTACAGGGACTCCAGTCCCCAAAGGGTTAAGAGCCTCCAGGAAGCAACACTTAAACGGGAAGTAGTATTATGTGTGGTGGAGTGTGAGTAGGAGTTGTAGAGAGACACCTGTTTGAAGTCCTGCACGTTTGCTGGAAGCTGCCAGATAGCCAGACCGGGACTGTGCTAACCCAGGGTTAAAGTCCTATCTATAGTTACATAGTGAGGTTGAAAAAAGACACCAGTCCATCCAGTTCAACCTATGATGTGTGTGTGTGAGTCTGCTGTTACCCCTACAATTGTATACCCGTGTATGTTGTAGTCTTTAAGGTGCCCATCTAAAAGTTTTTTTGAAACTATTGATGCTCCCTGCTGATACCACTGCTTGTGGAAAAGAATTCCATATCCTTACCGCTCTGACAGTAAATAAGCCTTTTCGCAGTTTAAGGTTAAACCATTTTTCTTCTAGTTTTAGTGAGTGGCCTCGTGTATTATTGTGAATTCCCTTTTTCTGAAAAGTTTGTTTCCTATGCTAGGGTCACCAGTTTGGTATTTGTTCATTGATATCAAAATTCCTCTCAAGCGCCTCTTCTCCAGAGAGAATAAGTTCAATGCTTGCAGTCTTTCCTCATAGCTGATGTCCTCCATTCCCCTAATTATCTTTGTTGCCCTTCTCTGGACTTTCTCTAGTTCCAGCACATCCTTTCTGAGGATGCCCAGAACTGGACAGCATACTCAAGATGTGGCTGGACCAGAGTCTTGTAGAGTGGGAGAATAATCGTTTTATCTCTGGAGTGAATCCCCTTTTTTATACATGCCAGTATTCTGTTGGCTTTGCTTGCAGCAGCTTGGCATTGCATGCCATTGCTAAGCCCGTTGTCTACTAGGACCCTCAGATCCTTTTCCATCTTAGATTCACCTAGAGGTCCTCCCCCTGGCGAGTAACTTGCATTCGTATTTCTGACACCCAAGTGCATTATCTTACATTTTACAACATTAAACCTCATCTGCCATGTAGTTGCCCACCCCATTATTTTGTTCAAGTCTGCTTGTAAGGTTACCACGTCCTGTACAGAAGATATTGACCTGCTTAGCTTAGTATTGTCCGCAAATACCGAGATTGTGCTGGTTATCCCATCCTCTAGGTCGTTTTTGAATAAATTAAACAGGATTGGTCCCAGGACCGATCCTTGGGGGACCCCACTTTTAACACCTGACCAATCCGAGTACTCCCCATTTATCACCACCCTCTGGACTTGCCCCTGGAGCCAGTTTTCAGTCAAGGTACTCACCCTATGGTCCATACCTTGGTACCTTACTTTGTACAGTAAGCGTTTGTGGGGAACTGTATCAAATGCCTTTGCAAAGTCCAAATACACCACATCCACAGGCTTTCCTTTATCTAGATGGTAGCTTACTTCTTCATAGAAGGTTAATAGAGGGTTTTGACAAGATTGATTCTTCATGAATCCATGCTGATTAGTACTAATGATACAGTTTTCATTACTAAAGTCTTATATATAGTCCCTTATCATCCCGTCCAATATCTTGCAGACTACTGATGTTAGGCTAACCGGCCTGGGATAATTCCCTCGGATTTATCTCTGCCCTTTTTTAAATACTGGTACCATGTTGGCTTTTATCCAATCAGCTGGCACCATTCCCATCAGTAGACTATCCAGAAAAATTAGGAACAATGGTCTGGCTATCACCTGGCTAAGTTCTTTAGGGACCCTCGGGTGTAAGCCATCTGGTCCTGGTGACTTAAGTTTTTCAAGTCTAGTTCTGAGTCTGTCTTCTGTTAACCATGAGGGTGCTTCCTGTGATGTTATTTTTTTTAACATTACAAGCTGGGTTAATGTAGCCCCCAATTATTTTGTGAAGACTGGGGAGAAAAATTTATTTAGCACCTTCACCTTCTCTCTGTCCTTTGTAGCCAGATTCCTTTTGTCGTCTTTTATGGGGCCAATATATTTTGGCCTCGCTTTCTTACTACTATTATTATTATTTAATACTTAAATAATTTATTGGGTTTTTTTTTTTACTCGCTACCGCTATGTGCCTTTCGTGTTCTATTTTAGCCGCCTTGATTGCGCCCTTACATTTCTTATTGCACTCTTTGTAATGTTGGAATGAGGCCATTGACCCCTCAGCCTTGTATTTTTTTAAGTTCTTTTCTTTATTTTTATTGTGCATTTTTATGTTGGAGTTTAGCCACCCAGGGTTTATTTTAGCTCTTTTAAACGTATTCCTCTTTGGAATGCACTGACCAATCCCTTTATTTAGCATGTTCTTGAAGCACATCTATTTTTCTTCCATGTTCTTTGTTCCTGGGGTTCTATCTCATTTTATATTGTCTAGCAAAAAGTGCAGTTTAGGAGAGTTGGCTCTTTTGAAATTCAGCGTCCTTGTATTACCCTTGTGTTTCCTTTTACTATGATTTATACAGAAACAAATTTACCTGTGATCACTGTTTCCTAAGTTCCCCCCGTATTTCTACATCCGTTATCAGGTCTGTATTGTTAGTAATCAGTAGGTCTAGTAATGCACTGTTTCTTCACCATCTGACCCATTAGATTTTCCTGCAAAACATTTAGGAAATGGCGAGCCTTAGATGAATGTGTGGTTCCCTCTGTCCAGTCTATATCTGGATAAATAAAATCCCCCATTATAATGACATTTCCCAGCCTTGCTGCCATTCCGAGCTGTGATAGGAGGTCCAACTCCCCCTTCTCCCTCTTGTTAGGGGGCCTATGGCATACACCCAACATTACTTTCCCCATAGTACCTTCCCTTTGAAGCTCTACCCATAGGGATTCTACCTCCTCCTTAGCGCCATTTGTGATATCATCTATCATATTTACCTGCACATTGTTCTTGATATACAGGCACACCCCTCCCCCTTTTTTACCTTCTCTATCTCTGCGATATAGTGAATACCAGAGGTGGGGGACTTGAGTCACATCACTTGAGTCAGAATTAAGTCACCAGTTTGAGGACTTGAAACTTGCTTGACTAAAATTAAAAGACTCGACTTGACTTTGAATTGGTATTCATGACTTGAGACTTGACTTTGACTTGAGACACATGACTCGAAATGACATTACTTTTTTTAAGTTAATATTTGCATTTTCTCAAGATGTGTTAAAGCAAAATGAGTGTGCCTGTTATGTTTCTGACAACACAGTCACTTAACCACTTAAGCCCCGGAGGATTTGGCTGCTAAACGACCAGGGGGTATTTTGCGATTCGGCACTGCGTGACTTTAACGGACAATTGCGCGGTCGTTCAACGCTGTACCTAAACGAATTTGGCGTCCTTTTTTTCCCACAAACAGAGCTTTCTTTTGGTGGTATTTGATCACCTGTGCGATTTTTTGATCATGCGCTATAAACAAAAAAAGAGCGTAAATTTTGCAAAAATAGCAATATTTTTCACATTTTTTATATGAAATTCCCCCAAAAAAAAATGTAAAAATCAAATTTTTTTAACATTTTCGGCCAATTTGTTTAATGCTACCTATGTTTGGTAAAAAAAATCGCAAAAAGCGTATTTTGATTGGTTTGCGCAAAAGTTATCGCGTTTACTAACAAAGGGAAAGATTTTTGTCGTTTTTTTTTTAACGCGTAATGGCGGCGATCTGCGATTTTTTTTTGCGGTACTGCGACATTGCGGCGGACAGATCGGACCCTTGACTGACATTTTTGACACTTTTGGGGTTACCAGTGACATTTCTACAGTAATCAGTGCTATACATATGCACTGTTACTGTAAAAATACACTGGTAGTGAAGGGGTTAACTTTATTTGAGAGGGAGGGGCTGTGTGTGTCCCTAGGGGCGTTTTTTCTACTGTGATTGGCTGTGGCTTCAGCTGTATGAACGGTGATCAACGGTTCTACATAGTAGAACCGTATGATCATCTCTCATACACAGGGGAGAATGACAGGCAGCTTGTTTACATAAGCCGCCTGACTTTCTCCCTCTCCCCCGCCGATCGCAGAGTGACCGGCGGACATCGGGTCCACTGGACACACGCCGGGGGGGGGGTCCGTGACCACATGGGAGCGTGCCTCCGGGGGCGCGCGCTCGCTCCCTAGACCCTCACAAGCAAGTGACGTAGACCTACGTCAGTTTGCCTGTGAGGGGCTGACCGCCGACGTAGATAGTCGTGCGGCGGTCGGCAAGTGGTTAAAGCACCTCAGTATGTTCTGATTTTTAGGACACTGGCTGTTTAACAATGGAAATACTTAACATGTTTTTAGTGACTGTGGTGTTGAAACATGACTTGGCGAAGGATTTTGAGGCCCGTTTGGGCATTCAAAGTGTTTCTTTTATGTGCCAAGAAAAAAGTACTAAGCAGTTTTGTTAATGTTAAAAATAAAACAAAACCTTTCCTGACCACTGACTTAAAGGTGAAAATTGGGGTAGATCAGTATTTTGACTTGATTTATGACTTGACCAAAATAAATGACTTGACTTGCTTGACTTCTAGCAGGGACTTGACTTGCTTTTCGCCACAGCAACTTGGGACTTGCTTGAGACTTGAAGGTTAAGACTTGAGACTTGCTTGTGACTTACTCCCATGTCTGGTGAATACCCCTGAATGGTAACCAGCCAATCATGAGAGCTGTCAAACCAAGTCTCTGAAATTCCCACAAAATCAAAATCCTCCTCATACATTAGCAGCTGCAGATCTCCCATCTTGTTGGCCAGACTTCTAGCATTTGCAAACAAACCTCGTAATTTTGTCCAGTTGCATACTATATCCTCGTTCCATGTTATGAAGCTGCACCTGCGATTTGTCTGCCTACCTACCTTGAGTTTAGGATCTCTGAACACCCTACTGCTAATGCCCCCATTAATGCCTGCTAAACCTATGAACTGTGTTTCCATATATTTAGTTTATGCTGTTGTGCTGAAGACAACCTGACTTTTTGTGTTGCATTCTGTTTTGCTGTATGTATGAATATATATACACACACACACTCACTGGCCACTTTTTTAGGTACACCTGTTACCAGATTGTTTGGTAACACAAATTGCTAATCAGCCAATCACATGGCAGCAACTCAATGCATTTAGGCATCTAGAAATGGTGAAGGCGACATGCTGAACTTCAAACTGAGCATCAGAAAAGGGAAGAAAGGGGATGTGAGTATTTCAAAAACTGTTGATCTACTGGGATATTTTCAAAAACAACCATCTTTAAGGTTTACAGAGAATGGTCAGAAAAAGAGAAAATATCCAGTGAGCAGTAGTTGTATGAACGAAAATGACTTGTTGTCAGAGAAGAATGGGCAGATGATAGACAACAGTAACTCAAATAACCACTCGTTACAACCAAGGTATGCAGAATACCGTCTCTGAATGCACAACACATCGAACCTTGAAGCAGATGGGCTACAATAGCAGAAGACCACACCGGGTGCCACTCCTGTCAGCTAATAACAGAAAAATGAGGCTTCAATCCCCACAGGCTCACCAAAATTGGACAATAGAAGATTGAAAAAACTTACCCTGGTCTGATGAGTCTTGATTTCAGCTGTGACACTCAGATGGTAGGGTCAGATTCTGATTTAAACAACATGAAAGCATGGATCCATCCTGCCTTGTATCAACGATTCAGGCTGATAGTGAAATGGTGTGGGTATATTTTCTTGGCACACTTTGGGCCCCTTAGTACCAATTGAGCATTGTTTATACACCACAGCCTACCCAAGTCTTGTTGCTGACCATGTTTGTCCCTTTATGACTACAGTGTACTCATCTTCTGATAGCTACTACCAGCAGGATAATGCACCATATCACAAAGCTCAAATCATCTCAAACTGGTTTATTGAACATGACAATGAGTTCACTGTACTCCACTGGCCTCCACAGTCACTAGATCTCAATCCAATAGAGCATATTTGGGATGTGATGAAATGGGATATTCGTATCATGGATGGGCAAGTGACATATCTGCATTAACTGCGTGATGCTATCATATCAATATGGGCCAAAATTTCTAAGGAATATTTCCAACACATTTTTTAATCTATTCCTTAAATAATTAAGGCAGTTCTAAAGGCAAAAGGGGGTCCAACCCGGTACTAGCAAGGTGTACGTAATAAAGTGGTCGGTGAGTGTACTGTGTATACATACAGTATATTTACTATATTATCACAATTCTTTAATAAAAACAATCTCGTGTTAAAAAGCAGAAATATTTTATCAAAAAAGTTTAAACCTAATGACCTCATTAATTCCCAGATTTACCATGGCATTAGTGTATAAACCTATAACCCCTAAACTAAGCAGTGCCTTCTATAATGAAACTTGTATCACAATGCAAAAATCATTGTAAATATCCTATTTTTCTTTCTTTGTTGGTCATTCATGTGATTGTATACCCATCGCTGTAAAAACTGCAAAATCTGTAGACGGAGCATATCTTCATCATGTGACACCTCTAGCCCACATCACTACAAGATGTTTTCACTTTTGCCCTTTTCCTGCCAGATTCCATTGGTGCTCTGGTAGGCGATTGACATACAATATTTAGGGAAAAAAGTATCCTAATGATAGCAACATTTTTACACCAGAAAAACCATTAAAAAAGTCTCTTCTCTTTATAGAAGAATTTCAGGCATGGTATATTTTTAACTAGTTACTTTGGTCCAGCATAGACCCTCGTAACTATGTAAATGCCAAACCTGGCCGATGCCCCTGGAAGCTCAAAGTCACTGAAGTAGACACTGCTACTTCAGTGATCTCCACTTGCTGCAAAGCATTTTCTGAGTGGCATCCATGCCAAGTGGCTTGACCACCTCTGTGCAAAATGCATCAGGCTGGTCACTTAGCCCGGGCCCCAAACTAAGTGGAGATTACTGGGGTAGCAGTGTCTGCTTCAGTGATTTTCAGCTCCCAGGGGCATAGATAGGTATGGTATATACATAGAAACTTTGGTCGAAGCTGGAATTCATCTTTGTAATCTTAACAAAAAGGGATCTTTCTTTTGCATTCCTCAGAGCTGCAGTATGTGACCCATCATGCTGGAAGGCTCATTGATTGTGACATTAGGTAGAAGCAATCCTCTCATTGGTAAGGGAGTAAAGGAGAAAGGTTCCTTGGTCAATGAACAACCTTGACATGCCCCATATGATGCGAAGAAGAATCATGTGGAGTGGAAAGCTGAGAGGAAACGCAGCTTCCTGATATCAATCTTGGAGCATTCACATGCAGATTGGCAAAAGAGTGTGGGTACTTACAAACTGATAACAATATTAAACAGTATCTATAGTTTTTTCGGCATACATTACATTTTCTTATTTTGGATTTGACAGGTTCAGTGACTTTTTTCCCCATCTCACAAAGAATTAAAATCCCAGGCTCTCACCTATCTCTTTATTTGCTATGAACAAGTGTGCTTGCGGAAACTGCATGCTCCTGGCCTGCTCTACTGTTTCCTAATTACCAAACTAGCTCCTGTCCCCCTCAATACAACCAAAATTGGACATCCCAGCCTGTGTCACCCTCAAAGAAATTGATAGAGACTAAAACTGGTCACCCACAAAACCTTGCTTTTTGTCAATGCCCTGGAAACAAATTATAAATTGCTTTCCTAATAGTATACTGTCCCTAAAAGGACAGCCAGATTTGTTTCCTGGTCACGGTCACTACTGTTTTCAGAAAAGTACCAGCCTGGAGACTCGCGCACAATGCACACAAGTGTATGCAAAATTGTCCAATCATCCACACTTTATGGATAAAAAATGTTTACGTTATATCAGACCTCCAGATCCCTGCCTAGCCCACTTAAGCAGATGTCCCAAAAATGTCACCAATACCCATTTTAGAACCCTATTATAGGTCCCTAAAGTGTCCAAACAAATAATAGTTAAAGCTTAAAAGATCCCTAAATTTTGTCCCACTGAAATGAAAAATAGGAAAACACAGGCTAGGATCCATGGAAAGAATGAAGCCATGTTATCAGAGGGGTTAATTCACAAATGTTTATCTGGTAAGGATTCTAAAAGGTAGCACTTGGCCAAAAATTGTGAAGATGTATGAAACTGCTGCACTCAAAATTCCTTATTAAACGAGAAAGTATAATAAAATAAATATGTGTATGTATGTATATATATATATATATATATATATATATATATATATATATATATATATATATATATATATATATATATATATATAAAATCATATAGTGCGCTGTTTCTATTAGTTCATAAATGATCTAATACAATAGTGAAAATAGACTATATCAAAAGGTAAACCATCAAACTAAATATCGGACCAGATTAAACGTGTTCTAAAATTCATATAAAAAAGTGCTCCAATAGTTCTTATAATCTCCTTGCATAAAGTTGATATGTGGTTCCTAATTCCCCACATGCGAGAAGAAAAAAGTGTTCCTGTGCAAAAGAAATTAATTAAATAAAGTGCTTGTGCATCACCACCATGCTCCAAAGCAAAAGGTTGGCCACTTACCAGACCACATAAACAGGATCACATGCAAGGATTGGAGCCAGTCTCAGAGGGTTAGAAGAGATCCAAGCTCACGTCAATCACAGCTGCAAAACAGGGGAGGAGTCCGTATCTTGAGATGGAGCAGGTCAGCTTTTTAGCACTGCACTGCACAGCCTCTCATCTCTGATCTGACTGGTCACGTGTGCGCAGATCACCCACCTCGGTGGTGGGCGAGTCGTAGCCTGAGCCATACACAAGTAACCTGTAGCAACTCAAGCTACCACCAACCTCGGTCTTTAGTTTTTTTTCCTGCCTAGTCAGGAGTAAGGACCTAGTTCCCTGCCGGGATCTCTGGTCCTGGCAATTTTTTTCTTTTAAATGGCTTTTTTTTTTCTCCTGGTTTTTTTCCTGCAAGATCTACAATCAACTGCCAAGCTGGGTGATGGGCTGGATAATCTTGATCCAGTGGTCACCCCAGTCTGGCCAGCAAAAGCGTGCAGACGCAGTCCCACTGAACAGGAGCTGGCCTCCGAGGTCACATACGACTGGGTCTCGGCCTGAGTCGCAGCATTCCTCCTGGCTGACAGCCCCCCCATTTCGATGGTGAGGAGGTTATGTCTGGAGCGGTGCCCTCCTGGTATGGTGAGTAGCTGTCCCCTCCTCTTCCCCTGGGGGGTTTTAGGGCAGACGCGGCCCCTCCCTGTGATGGTCGGACCTGTGAGCTCCCAGCAGACCCCCCCCTGAATAATCCAGCTCCCCCTCCATCTGGGGTAGCGTGGTGGTTTGGGATGTGTCTGGGGGCTGGTTGTAATGTACTGGTGGTGAGTGCGGTGGGGGGGGATTGCACCGCCGGCGTCTGGGCTTTCGGCTGGGGGGGACACTACCTGCTATGCGGGCCCTGTACCCGGTTCCCCCCTTCCCTCGTGCTTGCAGTCTGGGCTCCAGGGATCCCTCCTGGGTCCCTGGGAGTCCCGTGGAGCCATGTATAGCAGCCATTATGTTGTAGCCTGGTGTTTTTCAATGGCTGGCGGCCATGTTTGTGTAGTCCGGCGGCCATTTTTAATTGGTCTATGCTAAAGAGCTGCACCATTAAAGAGGATCCTCTGGGCGGGGATCTCGGCTGTGGGAGCTCCTCCTTTTCCCCTGGTGCTGACTCCTGAGTCTTTCACTTTCCCTTGAACCCCACACGTGGAGCAAGTGCATTCTGGTGCAGTTGGTGTTACTCTGGTGGGGTGGTGAGTCTGCTGGGGTCCCTTTCTCTCTGCTGCAGGTTATGGGGGGCTGCTCTGTTTGCTGGTGATCTGGTGGTGCTACCAGTGTGGTGGGGGTGTCCTTTTGCAGTGCTAGACACTTATTGTAGGGGTCCCCCTCTTTAATGATGAAGTCTCTGGAGCATGTTTCCCCACCTGACCGGTGTCGCAAACTCTGACTAAGTGGGCTAAACTTTTTCACGGTGACCTAGAGATGAGCAGCTTCCCCCTGCCTTTGCTGAACTGGCGGACCAGTTGGTCCAGGGGCTGCAGTTTATCTGTGATGTCTCTTTGGATGTGGCTCCCCTGATCTCTAGGCTGTCTCTTTCAGCAGCGGTACTTAAGGCCCGTACACACGATAAGAAAATCTGTAGGGAAAATTAGTCCGACGACCGATCTGTCGATTTTCGGATTGTTAGTATGGTGCTTTCGACAACCAACTCCGACTTTTCGGCTGACAAAATCCTGATGTGCAGGCTATAAAATTTTTGTCGTCCATCAAATCAACGTCCGATTTTCATCTCATTAGTACAGATTTCAACGGAAAAAAATCTTAAGAGCAAGACTAGGCATGCTCAGAGACGAAAGAACACATACAAAGCAATCCAACACATGACATCAATTCTGAAGTAGAATTCTGTCGTACGGGAAAATTCGTATGAAAATAACCTCTTCGCTTTCCACATCAGACTAGCATGCCACAAAAAACGGACGACAGTTCGATAATCTGATCGTGTGTACGGGGCTTTAGGCACGCATTGTGGCTTAAGTGTTGGTCTGCAGACCAGAACTCTTGAAAAAGCTCTGACTGATTTACCTGTTTGGGGCTACCCTGGAGGACATCATTAGGAGTCTCACAGGGGGGGGGAAGAGTACCTATCTTCCTTAGGCTGGAAAGGGTAAGGAACCTTTTCACAAACCTGGCCCATCTTTCTCAGCTCACAAGACATTTTTTTGTCGCTCAGGATTCCACTAACACGGGTTTAAAACCTTTCAAGTCGTCCTCGGGAGGTTCCAAGCGGCCATGGGCTGGCAAGCCAAGAGCGGGATTCTCTAGACCCATGGACAAGGCTCCTTCAGCATTAGGATGTGCCCTCACCCGTGCCTGGGGTGGGGGGACGTCTTCACTGGTTTCTGGGCCCGTGGACCTCTTTGGTACAAACGGCAAATGGGTCTACGAAATGATACTGTCCAGCTACAAGATTGAGTTTCATTCCTACCCTCTGGAGAGGTTCTTTCCTTCCAATGTGTGTCTTTCCCTGAACCAATAACACGCTCTCTTTGGGGCGGTACAAGACCTGCTGCTTCAGGGTGTGTGCGTCCAGGTTCTGGCCTTGCAACAGTTTCAGGGTTTTCATTCAAACCTGTTCACGGTCCCAAAGAAGGAGATCAAGCAACGTCCGATTCTGGACCTCAAGGCCCTGAACTGCTTTGTGCGGGTACAGAAGTTCAGAATGGAGTCCATTCGCTCAGTGGTGGCATCCCTACATCAGGGGGATTTTCTTGCCTCCATCGACATCAAGGATGCTTGCTTACACATTCCAATATGTGCCCAACACCAGCGCTTCCTTTGGTTTGCTGTAGGAGAGGAGCATTATCAGTTTGTGGCATTAACATTTGGTCTCGCCTCCGCTCCTTGGGTCTTCACAAAACTGTTGGCCCTGGTTCTGGCGTTGCTACGTCAGCGGAGGATTGCTGTACTGGGCTATCTGGACAACCTCCTCCTGCGAGCGGAGTTCCTCTGCTTCCCTGATGGACGACGTGGAGATCACTATACAGACCCTGAGGGAGTTCGGTTGACTTCTAAATTACCATAAGTCTGCTCTAATTTCATCCAGAAAATTGGAATATCTGGATCTGACTGGATTCAGCTCTAGCCAGAGTGTTTCTGCCTCTGGACAAACTCCAGAAGTTGCATGCTGCGATCCATCTCCTGCTTTCCAGCAGATGGTTATCCCACCGGACTTGCATGCGGGTGCTGAGCCTGATAATATCTACCTTTTGAGGCGGTTCTATTTGCACAGTTCCATACGAGGTCCCTTCAAAGGGAGGCCCTGGTCAAATGGGACAAGTGTCCGAAGTCTCTGGACAATTAGATCCTGC
This sequence comes from Pelophylax lessonae, assembly GCF_965119305.1. Lineage (NCBI taxonomy): Eukaryota > Metazoa > Chordata > Amphibia > Anura > Ranidae > Pelophylax > Pelophylax lessonae. The sequence goes on from NC_138769.1 coordinate 484,630,778, forward strand.
TGAGCCGGAAAACCAAGGGGTCTCTGGTTTGGTGGCTTCACTCTCCGGCTCTTCGGCAGGGCAAATTCTTTCTCCCCTTGTATTGCACAGTGTTCAACATTGATGCCAGTCTGTCGGGGGGGGTCCCGAGTCTGAGCTCTGCCCAGGGTGTTTGGAGACTGGAAGAGTCCAGAATGCCGATAAATGTCTTGGAACTCCGGGCGATCAGGCTGTGCCTGGATCACTGGACCAATCTACTCCAGGGGCTTCCGGGCAGTCAGACAATGCCGTGGCGGTGGCTTATGTCAATCTTCAGGGTGGAACAAAAAGTGTATTGGAAACCCTGGAAGCAGCCGGCATTCTCCGGTGGGCAGAATGCTTAGTTCCGGCCATCTCCGCCGTACACATTCCTGGAGTTGAAAATTAGCAGGCGGACTATCTCAGTCGGCAGGCGTTGGACCAAGGAGGGTGGTCCCTTCATCCGGACATGTTTCATCAGATATGTCTCCGGTGGGGTGTCCGAGGTAGCATCCCAGCTCAACAGAAAGGTACCGAGGTTTGTGGCAAGGTCATGGGATCCTCTGGCGGATGCCACAGATGCTCTGGTTGCCCCATGGGGCCAGTATCGTCTGATTTACGCCTTCCCTCCTCTCAAGCTTCTGCTAGGACACTTGTGCAGAATCGAGGCCCGGGGGGTAGGGGATTTCCCGTCATTCTAGTGGCCCCGGACTGGCCTCTCCAGTCTTGGTACACTGACCCGGTGTGGCTGGTCGCCAATGTCCCTTGGAGATTTTCTCTCAGGGAGGATCTTCTGTCCCAAGGGCCAATCTTCCAAAAGAAAAATGCGATGCTTGGCTTCCATCCTGCTTTAGTCACTGGGGTTTTTTTTTAACACTTTATTAAGGAATGTGCGTTACAGTAATGATTTCAACAACATGCTCAACATGAGCACCAAAGCAATAAAATACAGTTAAACTGACATGTATCAAATTGTTTAAAAATGTATATACAGCTTGCTTGGATCACAAAATAAAAGATATAAAGCATACGAGTCACCGTTATTTCCCCAGGTATTCGATATCCATCTTGAGAAGCCTGAATTCCAATGGTTAATATACTGTACATCTGAATCGATGGGCTTGTTAATTAGTGGAAACGGTAAGGGTAGAGGCACACCACACATCCCAAATCGTATTATATTTTGTTGGGCACCCTCTGTGTATACAAGTTTTTCATATGGCAGTGTTTGATTTACCATCTTTATCCATGTACGAACAGATGGAGGATTGGGTTGGATCCATTGAGTGCAATGGCTTTCCTAGCCAGAAACCGCATTTCTGGTTTGATTTGTTGCCATTTAGATTTCACTATCAGTGGATTTTTGCGAATAGTGGCATTTAAAAGATAGGTATAGAGTTCGGATATGAGTCCTCCAGGACCTTGTGACTTTAATATGCCTATGAGTGGGTAAATAGAAAAATTTGAGTCATTAGTCCCACCCAACGCGTGCCTAAATTGAAGGTATTTGTAAAAGTTTGTACAGGGAAGGTCAAGTTCCTGCTGTAATTCAACAACAGATGAAAGAACAGTGCCATTATAGATATCCTCTAGAGTATTTAAACCTTTTTGTTCCCAGAAAGAGTAATCTGTGAAATGTAGCAGATAAGGAAACATGGGATTGTGTCAAGTAGGGAGTGTAACCTCAATGTCCCTAAATCTTACAACTTGCTTAGACTCTCTCCACACCGCTCTAGCCAAATTCAAAATTGGCAAGCGTACTTTTTCTAGGACTGTTTTTGGTGCTTCAGAAGCTAATAACAGATTATTCAATTTAAGGACATGCACTAAATGTGACTCCACCACCATAGGTGAAACACATGACAGCTAGTCAGTTAAGTGTCGTAATAGTCCTGCTAAAAAATAGTACATATTCGGAAATGCACTTTGGTAAAAGGACCATTTTAATGAGGTTAATTCTGCCTGCTACTGATAAAGGAAGTTTAGCCCATGTAATAGGTTTAGTCCTAACAAATCACATCAGGGAGTCCATATTCGCTTTTGCCTCAGACGAAGATAATGTAATTAATATTCCCAAATATTTAAATAAAGGTGATAGTTTTTACAGGGGTTACAGTGCCACTCTCTACAAATACCTTAAGTAGGAGAGGCATCAGAGCAGACTTTTGCCAATTTATTTTTAGGCCTGAATATGTACCGAAGAGGTCAATGGTTTGCATTGCAGCACTTAATGCCCCAGAGGCATCCTATAGATACAGAATGAGATCATCTGCATACAATCCGATTACCTTTGTTCTATCACCCAATGTAATTCCTTTCACGAGAGGAGACTGCCAGAACCCCAAAGCCAAGGTATCTATAGCCACTGCAAAAAGAAGCGGTGATAAAGGACACCCCTGCTATCTCCCCTATGGAGTGGATGTAGATAATAAGCCATTAACCAGAAGCTGGAGAATGGGGTTTGCATAAATTATATTTTTCAACAAATCTAAATGATTGCAAAGCGGTTAATAAAAAGCACCATTTGATTGAATCAAAGGCTTTGGCCGTGTCCAAAGTGGCCAGGACACTAGATTTAGGCAGGTAATCTCTAAGTTGGACAATCGGTTGTGTTCTATAAATAGACTCTCCAAGCATAAAGCCAGTTTGGTCCGGGTAGATAATGCTCAAAATAGCAGAATTAAGTTGTTTAGCTAAAAATATTTTAAGTATTTTGTAATCTGTTAAAAAGGGAAATTTGGCAATATAAGGCACAGTCAAAAGGGTCCTTTTCTGGCTTCAGTAAAAGTACCACTGTGGCAGAATACATGGACGGTGGCAGCCTCCCCTCCTGAAATGCCTTGAAGTATATTTGTACAAGGATCGGAGCTATTTTATCAATATATCTATTATAGTCCTCAAGAGGCAATCCGTCGGGACCAGATGCCTTCCCTCCTGCCAAAGAAGCAATCGCTTCTCGGACATCTTCTGCAGTGATATCTGAATCTAAAGTTGATACCTGCTCTTGTGTTAAGAGAGGAAATTGTGGGCCAGACAGATACATCTCAATATCCTGTTTGGTATGTGTGAGAGTGGTAGCTAGCGTACATGTCGTTATAAAAAGCATGGAAGCATTCAAGAATATCCTTTGCATTTCCTACCTCAGTTCCATCAAGTCGGACTATTTTTGATACCGCTTAACTTGCGGTTTGTTGTTTAGCCATATGAGCCAGTAGTTGGCTGGACTGATTTCCAAACTCAACTTTTGCTGTGCAAAAAAATGCTTTCCTTTTAGCAATAGTAGCTATATGAGTTTAATGCAACCGGATCACGTGTTCCCAATGTACACGATTAGTAATAGTGGGAGAGCCCAAAAATGTCGTCTCTGCAGCCTGATAGGCCTGGATGAGATCTTCCTCTTCTTTACGTGAGGATTTTTTTTAAAAAATGAGATGGTGGATCTGCAGTCACTGGCTTTGATGGCTTTGTTAAAAGCCAGGTGCTGAAGGATAGGTTTGCCTGGGTCGATTATTCCGACACTGTTGAAGGCTAGGAAGTCTATCTCTAGGAAGATCTACCATGGTACGTGGAAAGCATAAATTTCGTGGTTGATTGGTGTTCACCCTTGTTCTTTTTTGGTGGCTCAGATTTTGATCTTCCTTCAACGGGGTGTTGAGCAGAAATTGGCCTTGAATACCATAAAGGGCCAGGTGTCAGCCTTGGCAGTCTTCTTTAAGCAACCCCTGGTAACCCACTCTATGGTTCGTACCTTTGTTTAAGGGATCTGACATCTGACTCCATTGGTGCGGTCTCCATTACCGCCGTTGTATCTGAACCTGAAGCCTCCCTTTGAAAATAGTTTGGAGATTCCCCTGCCTACGCTGTCTCAGAAGGTGGCTTTTTTGGTGACTAACACCTCTGCTCGCAGGGTGTCCGAACTGGCGGCATTATCTTGTGGTACCCCCTATTTGGTGGCCCACAAAGATGAGGTGGTTCTTCCCCCATGTCCATCATTCCTTCCTAAGGTTGTCTCTGATTTCCATTTGAATGAAGACATTGTGTTGCCTTCCCTGTGTCCCAGGCCCAAACATCCTAAGAAAATTGCGTTGCATACCCTGGCTGTGGTTCGGGCGATTGTGGTGTATCTGGCAGCTACAGAGTCTTTTGGGAGGTCGGACTCACTGTTTGTGATCACAGGTGGGCCAGGAAAAGGGCTGTCCGCTTCTTCTGTGACCATTTCCAGATGGACCAGACAAACGATGACTCAGGCCTTTTGGATGAGGGGTCAGGTTCCTCCTTTCCCTGTAACAGCACACTGTAATCGGGCGCTTAGTGCTTCTTGGGCCTTCTGTCATCAGGCGTCAGTGGCACAGGTTTGCAAGGCGGCCACCTGGTCATCAGTGCACACTTTCACTAAGTTCTATAAAATAGATGTGTTGGCATCTGTGGATGCTTCCTTTGGCCGCAAAGATTGCAGGCTGCTTTTTAGAGGGTCTGTTCCCTCTTTGGGGCTGTATTGTTCAGGTTGGGCTCTAGTTGTTTTTTGTTGAGCTTCTGTTTACCTGGTTGGCTATTGTGTTTAGCCATGAGATTTTTTATTTTTTTGTTGTCACACCCCTCATATTTGACACTGCTTGGGGACATCCCAATGGTTCAGAATCCTGGAGAGCTGTGTCCGTCAATGAACAAAAGAGAAAATGGGATTTTTGACTTACCGTAAAATCCATTTCTCTGAGTTCATTGACAGACACAGCACCCACCCCTCTTTGGAGTTATATTACTTCTGACACTGCTTGTTACAAATCTGAAAACCTATAGCAGAAAGGGGGAGTATACCACCTAGGACTGCCCAAAGGCATAGCCAAGTTCTTTTTCTGCCTAGTGTCCTATTCCTGTAGGGGGCAATATAATCCAATGGTTCAGAATCCTGTAGACACAGAGAACTCAGAGAAATGGATTTTACGGTAAGCCACAAATTAAATTTTTATTCTTGCATCAATAAACACCACTTAGGTAATGTGCAAGGTTGTGTTGATTTAAAACGAAAAAAAGCAATTTTTACTAAACTTGGAATTTAAAAGTGTATATATGGTCAAAATGTAAAATTATATATTCATATCCATATTCTAGCCTACTCCTAATCTGAATGATCTTACATTTTGTAAATTTTCTTTGCATAGGTCCTCACACATTTACTTCCTTGAACTCTGCAACACATATTCTCTATGCCCTGTGAGTAGACAATGATGAGTCCTACATTTCACAGAGCCTGCCTTCTTCAACCACATAGGTGCTGAGAGGAGGCATTTCTGAAGGTTGAGTCAGTACAGGAATCACAGTTTACAGTAGCAAGCTACCATGGGATATGTAGTTGTTAAAATTTGAAAGTAAACTGCAGGGGAAAAGCTGCAAAGCATGGAGAGAGTCCAGGAAGTGAAAAGAGAAGACCAGCAGACAGGCAGCACACAGCATTTATGGAGGTTCTTTTAATTAAGCTTAAATTGGATTATTAAAAAATAACTATTTTTTGTATTACTTTTACAATGTTGATGTTCTACAATGAAAGTGTAGGCTGTGACCATATTACTCTTTTAACTCCTTTAACCTACCCCTTTAACCCCTACAGAAACCTTCCAATGTATGCCTTCTGAATGTCTCATGTCTGCACTTTAGACAGTTAGGTCCTGCTGGAATAACGCTATCTGGCAATAGACTTCTAATTTCTATGGGCACCTTTGCATAACCCAACAGTAAATGTTTGATCTACAAATGTAGTTTGTGAGATGATCATCTGCATTGATACATCTGTGAACTAATAATGGGTGTATACATTTTTCTGCAATGGGGCCACAGGTGAAATCTGACCTTGAGGCAGAAGTAATGCAGAAACGTAATGTGAGAAAAGCTTACTGCTGCAGGGATGGGTCATACAACCTAAATACCTCCCTTAGTCAGAATATTCATGCTAGGATAATACACAAGCTG